>NC_090451.1:383207708-383831994 GCF_031143425.1 Pleurodeles waltl | reverse complement strand
AAGGGTCGGCCCCCCGGGGGTCTATTTTATTTAGTATTTTGCCACCCCCTGGGGGCAGATTGCCAATTTTTCAGCCGATCTGACCCCAGGGGGGCGAAATCCACTAGACACCAGGGATTTCTTTATTATAAGTTTATTTTGGGGGCGACCCCTTGGGCAAAGGTCACCCCCTCCGGGGGGCTATTTTATTTAGTGTTTCGCCCCCCCCCCCCGGGGGCAGATTGCCGATTTTACGGCCGATCTGCCCCCAGGGGGGGCGAAATCCACTAGACACCAGGGATTTACTTTTATATGTTTATTTTGGGGGCGACCCCTTGGCAAGGGTCGCTCCCCTGGGGGGCTATTTTTTTTTCTGTTTCGCCCACCCCCGAGGGCAGATCAGCCATGTTTTGGACGATCTGGCCCCCAGGGGGGAGTCGAAGCACACTAGGCGCCAGGGATTGTGTGTGTGTGTGTGGTGTGGTGTCTGGTGGCACCCCTTGGGCATGGGTCGCCCCCCAAAGTGTGGAAAGTTCGTATTGGCCATCTCTGCCCCCTTTGGGCGCAGATGGGCCTATTTTTGTAGGCCCATCTGCCCCCAAGGAGGGCAGAAACCACCAATACGCCAGGGATTTTTTTTTTTTTCCCCTTTTTTTGTTTTGTGCTGGGGGTGCCCCCTTTGGGAAGGGTCACCCCCTAAAGGGGGCACAGAGCTGTTGCCCATTTCTGCCCCCCTGGGGGGCAGATCGGCCAATTCTTTTTACGCCCATCTGCCACCAAGGGGGCAGAATCCACTTAGGTACCAGGGACAATTTCTAAGTTCTTGGTGGTTGGGTGTTTGTCAACTGGCGAAGTATTTGTATTTGTGATTATAACAATTTATTTCTTCTTTTTCTTCTAGTTCAATGCTTTTGCTTCCTTTGCTGTGGATCCTTGCGGTTTTGGCAGTAGTTGTCCTGCGGTTTGCGTAGTTGCATGTTTTAGGTAAGTGAAAGCAATTTACTCCAAAGGAGTATTGTTGACATGCATGAATGACATGTTTGTAGGTGGTGTACTAAATGCAGTATTGTGTGTGAAATTGTCCTTGGATTTGAGCACAATGATATTTGTGTTGTCATATGTCTAATTTTCTTTTTTCTTTTTTCTTTCTAGTGGGTTATCATTGGTGATTGCTGTGTCTGTGCAGAGTAGTTGCTTGGTGAGTAGCTTTTTCAGGCAAGTGAGTGGTATAGTTTTTTAGTACATAACTCTTTGTGATAAAGCTACACATTGTTTATTACTTATTTTAGTGCTAGTTGTTGTTGGAAATCCATTTGTTGTTAGTGAGGATCATGGCTAGCCGTAGAGTGACCGCTCACCAGGTTGTTGGCATGCTCTTTGAGTAGCCTTCAGACCATGATTACGAGACTGACTCTGCATCTGAGGCAGAGGATGAAGTGGGAGATTCTGGGAGTGAGTTTTCTGTCCGAGAGTATTCTTCTTATGAGGAAGCTACTCTCAGTGCAGATGAAGGGCCTGTTGTAGAAGAGGACATTGATGGGCCAAGAGTGCAGCAACCTGGGGCTGAAGGGTTGCCCATTAGAAGACCTGACACCTGGATTGCCCCAAACATGGAGCAGCCACAGTTACCTGCATTTACTGGTCTCCCAGGGTGTAGAGTCAATATGGAAAGCTTTTTGCCTGTCCATTTCTTTCACTTGTTTATGGACGATGTATTTTTGAGAGAGATTGTGGAGCAGACTAATTTGTATACAGAGCAATATTTGAGGGACAACGCTGCCAGACTTAAGCCTCAGTCTAGAGCTACTCAGTGGGTTCCAACACAACTGGAAGAGATGAAAAAGTTTTTAGGTTTGACTTTTTTGAGGGCGTTGATCAGGAAGCCATCATTGGCTTCTTTTTGGTCTACTAGTCCCTTGATGGCAACGGCTATATTTCCTGCAACTATGACACGTAATCGGTATTTGCTTCTTCTTCGTATGCTGCATTTTGTAGACAATGCTTTAGCCTTGCCACGAGATCACCCCGATTGTGACCGTCTTTTTAAGATTAGGCCTGTCCTTGATCATTTTGCAGATCCGTTTTCAGAGGTCTATGTTCCAGGCCGAGAGATAAGTGTGGATGAGTCTTTGGTCCTTTTCAAGGGACGTTTAGTTTTTAAGCAGTACATTCCTCATAAGAGGGCACGGTATGGGATTAAATTGTATATGCTGTCAGAAAGCAGTACAGGATATGTGTATAATTTCCGGGTCTACACTGGTAGGGATTCCAGTATTGACCCTCCTGGTTGTCCGGGCACTTTTGGAGTTATCGAAAACATTGTGTGGGAACTTGGTAGACGGCTGTTTAACAAAGGTCACCATTTGTACGTAGATAATTTCTACAGTGGAGTGCAGTTGTTCAAGGAGTTGTTTAGAGTGGACACTGTTGCTTGTGGCACAATCCGTTCTAACCGGAAAGGCTATCCAAGGGAGCTTGTCTGTAAAAAACTTGAGAGGGGGCAGTGCAGTGCCTTGCGGAATAATGAGCTTCTAGCTCTGAAATTTTCAGACAGGAGGGATGTGTACATGCTGTCTACCATCCATGATGAGAGTACTTCACCTGTGACTGTTTGGGGTCAGGTTGCGGAAGTGCGCAAACCTGCGTGCATTTTGGACTACAATAGGCACATGGGTGGTGTTGATAGAGTAGATCAGAGGTTGGAACCTTACACTGCTCTTCGTAAGTCTTACGTGTGGTATAAAAAGTTGGCCCTACATGTATTTCATTTGGCAATTTTTAATGCTTTTATTGTATTCAAGGATTGTTCACCTGAGTCAAGGATGACATTTGTTAAATTTCAGGAGTCAATGATAGAAAGCCTTATTGTGGTGGAACAGGCAAGAGTTCCTAGAGTAGAAGTGGTGGAGGATGTGGCTAGATTGAATGATCAGCACTTTCCAGATCACATTCCTCCCACTCCCAAAAAAGACTTGCCCACAAAGAAATGTAGAGTATGTGCCCGGAGATTAATCCGGAGGGAGAGTCGGATGTACTGTCCCGAATGCCCTTCAAAGCCTGGGCTGTGTGTGCCCACCTGTTTTAGAAGTTACCACACAAGGAAAAACTTTTTGGAAATACAGTGAGCGTAAACTGTCTGTTTTATATTTTCATATGTTGAGTTTCACGGTTGGCATCACTGTCATGTATTTAGCTAGAGCTTTTGTGTTTGTAGTTTTGTACTAATTTTATAATTAGTTAGTGGTTTCTTTGTTGTTTATAAACAAAAAAAGTGATGGCGGTGTGCGTGGGGTGGCGCTTGGCTGGCGGTGTGCGTGGGGTGGCGCTTGGCTGGCGGTGTGCGTGGGGTGGTGCTTGGCTGGCGGTGTGCGTGGGGTGGCGCTTGGCTGGCGGTGGCGCTTGGCTGGCGGAATGCGTGGGGTGGGGCTTGGCTGGCGTTGTGGGTGGGGTGGCGCTTGGCTGGCGGTGCCAGCCCAACGCCAGTCCACACACTCATCAGCTGGTGTGATTGCTGTATCAGACATGTGGGCGTATGAAAGTGATGGGCCCTTGACTGGCGCTGTCTGTCGATGCGAGTCTTGTAATGTGCTGGGCCCGAGACTGGCGGCGTGACTGGTCTTGTGCATGTCATGTATGAAAGGTGTGTGAATGGACTGTAAAGTGGTTGGTGCCTTGTCGTGGCTTTACAGCTCACGAGCTGTGAGTCATTGGTTCAGTTTTTTAGCCTTTCAGTTATTACCAGTGCATTTCACTTTTGTGAAATTTCTTGTTAATAAAATTTGATCTACTGAACCATCACTCACCCTCGTGCCAAATCCAACCAGTATGTGTGGTACAAATGACAAAACCTGCTCCGCTGTGATCAGGCGTCGCAGCACACTTGAGACACGCTAGGTGTCTCAGGTGGGACCCCGATGATGAAGCATGCCACCAACTTGGTTGGTGGGTGAGGGGTCTTTTCCACATTACGTAAGTGCGTTTCTTTTCACAATTTTAGTGTTTGGCACATCACAGACGTATGTGGACACATCAAAATGATATACTACAAAACTACCTGTGTTTGGGGGGGAGGGGCCACCTATGTTTTTGGTCCTGGGTGCGGCCTTCATCTAGGGAAACCTACCAAACCCAGACATTTTTTAAAACTAGACACCCCAAGGAGTGCAGGGAGATGTGGCTTGCGTGGATCCCCCAACATTTTCTTACCCAGACGCCTCTGCAAACTGCAAAATTTGCTTAAAAAAGCAGATTTTCCTGACTTTTGTTTGTACGATCACCGCTCCAGCACAAAATTCCTACTCCCCAGCGTTCCCCTCAGTCTCCCAAGTAAAATGACACCTCACTTGTGTGGGTCCCCAAAGCAAAGTCAGCCTGAAGATGTATAAAAGAAGAATATGTCCTTATCAACTCGCTGTGCTATCCCCTCTATCTCTACAAGTTTTTGGCCTTATTCTGTTGCAGGCACCTGGCCCACCCACACAAGTGAGGTATCATTTTTATCGGGAGACTTGAGGGAACGCTGGGTGGAAGGAAATTTGTGGCTCCTCTCTGATTCCGTAACTTTCTGTCACCAAAATGTGAGGAAACGTTTTTTTTAGCCAAATTTTGATGTTTGCAAAGGATTCTGGGTAACAGAGCAAGGTCAGAGCCCCGCAAGTCACCCCATCTTGGATTCCCCTAGGTCTCTAGTTTTAAAAAATGCACAGGTTTTGTAGGTTTCCCTAGGCGCCGGCTGAGCTAGAGGCCAAAATCTACAGGTAGGCACTTTGCAAAAAACACCTCTGTTTTCTTTAAAAAAATGTGATGTGTCCACGTTGCGTTTTGAGGCATTTCCTGTCACGGGCGCTAGGCCTACCCACACAAGTGAGGTATCATTTTTATCGGGAGACTTGAGGGAACGCTGGGTGGAAGGAAATTTGTGGCTCCTCTCTGATTCCGTAACTTTCTGTCACCAAAATGTGAGGAAACGTTTTTTTTAGCCAAATTATGAGGTTTGCAAAGGATTCTGGGTAACAGAACCTGGTCAGAGCCCCACAAGTCACCCCATCTTGGATTCCCCTAGGTCTCTAGTTTTCAACAATGCACATGTGTTGCAGGTTTCCCTTTGTGCCGGCTGAGCTAGAGGCCAAAATCTACAGGTAGGCACTTTGCAAAAAACACCTCTGTTTTCTTTAAAAAAATGTGATGTGTCCATGTTGTGTTTTGGGGCATTTTCTGTTGCGGGCGCTGAGCCTACCCACACAAGTGAGGTATCATTTTTATCGGGAGACTTGAGGGAACGCTGGGTGGAAGGAAATTTGTGGCTCCTCTCTGATTCCGTAACTTTCTGTCACCAAAATGTGAGGAAACGTTTTTTTTAGCCAAATTATGAGGTTTGCAAAGGATTCTGGGTAACAGAATCTGGTCAGAGCCCCACAAGTCACCCCATCTTGATTCCCCTAGGTCTCTAATTTTAAAAAATGCACAGGTTTTGCAGGTTTCCCTAGGTGCCCGCTGAGCTAGAGCCCAAAATCTACAGGTAGGCACTTTGCAAAAAACACCTCTGTTTTCTTTAAAAAAATGTGATGTGTCCATGTTGCGTTTTGGGGCATTTCCTGTTGCGGGCGCTAGGCCTACCCACACAAGTGAGGTATAATTTTTATCGGGAGACTTGGGGGAACGCTGGGTGGAAGGAAATTTGTGGCTCCTCTCTGATTCCAGAACTTTCTGTCACCAAAATGTGAGGTAAACAAGTTTTTTAGCCAAATTTTGAGGTTTGCAAAGGATTCTGGGTAACAGAACCTGGTCATAGCCCCACAAGTCACTCCATCTTGGATTTCCCTAGTTCTCTAGTTTTCAAAAATGCACAGGTTTGGTAGATTTCCCTAGGTGCCGGCTGAGCTAGAGGCCAAAATCTACAGGTAGGCACTTTGCAAAAAACACCTCTGTTTTCTTTCAAAATATGTGATGTGTCCACGTTGCGTTTGGGGCATTTCCTGTCGCTGGCGCTAGGCCTACCCACACATGTGAGGTATCATTTTTATCGGGAGACTTGGGGAAACGCTGGGTGGAAGGAAATTTGTGGCTCCTCTCTGATTCCAGAGCTTTCTGTCACCAAAATGTGAGGAAAACGTGTTTTTTTAGGCACATTTTGAGGTTTGCAAAGGATTCTGGGTAACAGAACCTGATCAGAGCCCCACAAGTCACCCCATCTTGGATTCCCCTCGGTCTCTCGTTTTAAATAATGCACAGGTTTGGCAGGTTTCCCTAGGTGCCGGCTGAGCTAGAGGCCAAAATCTACAGGTAGGCACTTTGCAAAAAACACCTCTGTTTTCTTTCAAAATATGTGATGTGTCCACGTTGCGTTTGGGTCATTTCCTGTCGGTGGCGCTAGGCCTACCCACACAAGTGAGGTATCTTTTTTATCGGGAGACTTGGGGGAACGCTGGGTGGAAGGAAATTTGTGGCTCCACTCTGATTCCGGAACTTTCTGTCACCAAAATGGGAGGAAAACGAGTTTTTTTAGCCACATTTTGAGGTTTGCAAAGGATTCTGGGTAACAGAACCTGGTCAGAGCCCCACAAGTCACCCCATCTTGGATTTCCCTAGTTCTCTAGTTTTAAAAAATGCACAGGCTTTGCAGGTTTCCCTAGGTGCCGGCTGAGCTAGAGGCCAAAATCTACAGGTAGGCACTTTGCAAAAACCACTTCTGTTTTCCTTTAAAAAAATGTGATGTATCCATGTTGCGTTTTGGGGCATTTCCTGTCGCGGGCGCTAGGCCTACCCACACAAGTGAGGTATCCTTTTTATCGGGAGACTTGGGGGAACGCTGGGTGGAATGAAATTTGTGGCTCCTCTCTGATTCTGGAACTTTCTGTCACCAAAATTTGAGGAAAACGTGTTTTTTTAGCCACATTTTGAGGTTTGCAAAGGATTCTGTGTAACAGAACTTGGTCAGAGCCCCACAAGTCACCTCATCTTGGATTCCCCTAGGTCTCTCGTTTTCAAAAATGCACAGGTTTGGCAGGTTTCCCTAGGTGCCGGCTGAGCTAGAGGCCAAAATCTACAGGTAGGCACTTTGCAAAAAGCACCTCTGTTTTCTTTAAAAAAATGTGATGTGTCCACGTTGCGTTTTGGGGCGTTTCCTGTCGCGGGCGCTAGGCCTACCCACACAAGTGAGGAATCATTTTTATCGGGAGACTTGGGGGAACATAGATTAGCAAAACAAGTGTTATTGCCTCTTGTATTTCTCTACATTTTTTCCTTCCAAATAAAAGAGAGTGTGTAAAAAAGACACCTATTTGAGAAATGCCCTGTAATTCACATGCTAGTATGGTCACCCCGGAATTCAGAGATGTGCAAATAACCACTGCTCCTCAACACCTTATCTTGTGCCCATTTTGGAAATAAAAAGGGTTTCTTGATAGCTATTTTTCTCTCTTTATATTTCAGCAAAAGAATTGCTGTATACCCGGTATAGAATGAAAACGCACTGCATGGTGCAGCTCATTTATTGGCTCTGGGTACCTAGGGTTCTTGATGAACCTACAAGCCCTATATACCCCCACAACCAGAGGAGTCCAGCAGACGTAACGCTATATTGCTTTTTAACATCTGACATTGCAGGAAAAAGTTACAGAGTAAAACGTAGAGACCAATTTATGTTTTTTTCACCTCAATTTTAATATTCTTCTTTTTCAGTTGTTATTTTCTGTAGGAAACCCTTGTAGGATCTACACAAATGACCCCTTGCTGAATTTAGAATTTTGTCTACTTTTCAGAAATGTTTAGGTTTCTGGGATCCAGCATTGGTGTCATGCCCATTTCTGTCACTGACTGGAAGGAGGCTGAAAGCACAAATTTTTTTAAAAATGGGGCATGTCCCAGTAAAATGCCAAAGTTGTGTTGAAAAATTGGGTTTTCTGATTCAAGTCTGCCTGTTCCTGAAAGCTGGGAAGCTGTTGATTTTAGCACTGCAAACACTTTGTTGAGGCCATTTTCAGGGAAAAAAACACAAGCCTTCTTCTGCAGCCACTTTTTCCCATTTAGAAAAAAAAAAAAAAAAAAAAAAATCACTGTATTTTGGCTACTTTTTGGCCTCCTTCAGGGGAACCCACAAAGTCTGGGTACCTCTAGAATCCCTAGGATGTTGGAAAAAAAGGATGCAAATTTGGCTTGGCTAGCTTATGTGGACAAAAAGTGATGATGGCCTAAGCGCAAACTGCCCCAAATAGTCAAAAAAAGGCCTGGCACAGGAGGGGGAAAAGGCCTGGCAGCGAAGGGGTTAATAAAAGAGGTGGTATAGGCAAGTGAGAGACATATTTGTGCTATCAGTAATAAGACACGGAAGTATCCTATAGATTGATGCTGAAATGCTTGAATTAATCTCAGCCAGTGGTAATTACTCAGGCTACACCTCAATCCATCAATATTTTGAACACCAAGCCACCTCAGTTTGGACGCAGCCATATACACATCAGTTTTAAACCTGCTCCAATGGGGTGGGAAAAGAGCGGCCTGAACTACCAGACCAGGTCCTCCCTGAAATGGAACACAAACAACCTAAGATTGTTTTTGTCCTTATTAGGGCTCAGCTGTAGGGTATAGCTTTGTCCAGTGGCACAGTGTGCACAGAACCCGTGTTATGGCATGTTAGGGGTATACAAATAATGTGATGGATGGATTGCTTGTATTAATCTCAGGCATTACTCAAGGCTGCATCCCAGTCCATTTTATTTGCACACCATGCCACCTGAGTTTGAACCTAGTCATATGCAAATAAGTCTTGACCCTGCTCCAGTTGGAACAGTCCTGCCCCAACTATCAGACAGGTCCTCCATGAACTGGAAGTAATCCAAGACCAGTTTTGCCAGTGCATTCTTTGTAATAGGGCACACTGTGCCTGTTTGCACCTGCTTAAAGGTGCGACATGGTGAAACAGGGACAGTGCGCCCTTTTCCTAATAAGGGCCCCAAGCTGTAATGTGGTAAACTCATACATACTGCATTTATGCATTTCTGTGTTTGCATGCATTTGCAATATAAAGACAGAGTTATTGGTTCTGTCAAATCTGTATAAACCACTGGTCATGTGTGATATCACCAGAAAAGGAAATGGTACAAAGCGAACTTCATTGTTATGTTAGCTGAGAGTTTTTTAAATACCTATAAATGAACATAACATCTATAGTGTATTTAATTGGAATCTTGAAACATAGAAATAAAGTATGGATGTCGAGGTGCTATCCAATTATTCCTCATGCCTTTGCCTTTACAGATGCTATGACGCTTGAGCTGTCAGAATCAAAATCTTCAAACTCGAATAGTGCAGTTCCAGCAGTTCAAATCATTGTTATTCAGATGCCATCTTTTAAATTGCTTCTTCCAGAAAGCGTGACCACTGCAGCAAATGTTACATTACTATATCTTACAAAATCTGCAATAAAATGGAATACCACACCATGCGTAAGCTTTCAATGAAAATTAGCTGTTTAAATCAGTTATTTTGTCAAAAATAGCTGTACATCTTAATATCATTTGAAAAAAATGCACGTCTTTTTACACGATATGATATTGCAGCTTTTGAAATCTGTTTTGGAGTCAGGCAGTATTATCAGACAGTTGTATAAAGAGTTTGAATGTGTCTTCTAAGAAAACACCGATGGTCACGATTGTTAGCCATCTATTTTAAAACCTTAATGCAAACACAACAACATTCTTACTTGTCACGAAGCTGTGATACGAAGGGCATCTCTCAAATGTTATCAGTAATGATCACCTTTTAAAATATTTAAACCACTGAAAAACGTTCATTTAATTCGCTAAAATCATGGAGACCCCGGCTGTGTGTTGTCTCAGTAGCAGCATGTGCGGACTTTGTGTATATGCTTCTATAAAGTCATGTAGATTAGTTGGCCCACGCAATCTGTGAACCCGCGGTGCTCTAGACCTTTATCCGAAAGAAACATTCTCCTTTTAAACGGATTGTCAGTTTAATAACAAGGTAAATGTACAGAACAATATTTGCAAAACACCTTAAAGACGGCATTTTTCAAGCATGAGTAGGTGCTAATTGAGGTTTTCAATTTACCAACGTTCCTAGTAAAGTACAAATTAGTTTTCTGATCTCGAGAAAACTGCATGCATATTTACCTGATTGGTTTTTACGTCGTAGGAGTCCATACGGTTTGCTTCAAAAGGACGTGCCATGCTATACGTTTCATGTAATAGCTATTGAAAATGAGAGATTAATTTCGAGACGCATCAATTTATTTTTGTTGGCTTGCAATACTTAGCATACAAACAGTGTTGAAATCGCAGTGGAATATTTTCCCATCAACAGAGCCTGTAAATATATTTTCTTACAGTCTTGGAGTTATTTAGTACAATGGAATCAAGATTTAGAGCCTGGTTTAGAATTTCAAAGGACAAAACAGAAAATGTCTTAAAATGGGGCACTATAATTCTAGTCTTCCACAATATGTGCAGAAACCCACATGAATTAGGTTCAAATTACAAAAGTTTATTAACACCAAAAACTATTGATTCTGCTACTAATTATTTTGTAACTTAAGCTGGTATACAAAGTGCAGGCGCTCCTAAAGGTGAAAAAGCGCATTGCAGTAAAAGAAGTGGGAGGTAATTGTGCAAACGCTATACAATATATACATTTGTACACGTGTCAACATCTAGAAAGAACAATCAACCCACAAGAAATGGGTGTCGGGGAACTAATCATAATCTTTAGGAGGAGCCAGTCTACATTAAACAAATGTTGATGTTTCGACCCACAGGATTATTCAGATAAGGATCATCGACAGGACAACAGGATATACAGGATGCACCTGAAAATGAAACAACCATTGAACACTTGATGGGTCACACTTTATTAATCTGTCTTAAACAAGGGGTCAATTTCAGTGACTTACCCACTGAGCCAGATGGCCCAACGTGTCCATAGACACGTGTGGCAAATGTGGTGATCAATCCACTGCATTGTGTAGTAAGAGTTTGTAACCGGCTGCAAGGGGGCAGACCATACAGCTCCCCTTTAAAAACTGCTCATCTGGGTGTGGGTAAACAAAGTGTTGTGTATAAGTGTAAATTCCTTAGATGGGGGAAACACAGGAGGAACAGCAGCCTGTAGGTAATGTCCCTCATCATAGGGGATAAATCAATCAAAATAAAGTATCAATCAAAGAGCCTGCTCTGGTTTCCATAACAGATCAAATCTCCACTCATTTCCCCATGTTTGACTACATCGTGAGGGGTATTTTTCCAAAAGTCCCTAAAACAATGGGCCCACTGTAAAATGTTACTTAACAAAATTAGCCCAAATAGACAGTTTGAGCACCCTTTGCATGGAACTTAAGAAAAACTCAACATAAATGTCATGCGTGGTCGCATCACATAGAAAACAGAGAGGCAGCATTAATGAACAGTAAATAGAAAGAATGTGCAACATGCTTGCAAACATAGCCAATCCAAACAGTAGGGGCCTGCTGGATTTCTGAATAAGAATGAACACCAATTCCTTAATAGAGAAAACTCAAGGATACCTGTGATATACATTCTGCCCAACATTCACAAAAGACTAGATATGCCACCCAGAAGACCAATTGTATCGGGGTGAGGTTCAATCTTGGAACTGCTTCGCCAATACCTTGATTTCTTCCTCAAACCATGGGTGCCACTGTCTATCTCATATATCCAAGACAGTATGCACGTTATTAATATGAAGGAAGCTACCCCTTTCGACAAAATCATTGACAATCTGGTGGCAATGGATATAAAATCATTGTATACAAACATTCCCCAAACTGAAGCGCTCAAGGTAGTTAATGATATTATGGATGCACGAGAACAATCCACTCCTATTGCAAGCTGGTTCATAGTTAAATTGCTAGACATTGCCATAAAGAAAAGCTATTTTCTATTTGATAACAGTTTTTAATTCCAAATGAAGGGTATGGTGATGGGTGCATGCTTTGCATCAGACCTGACTAATCTCTTCACAGCAAGTTTTGAAAAACACAAACGTTTCACACCAGACAATCACTTTAGGGATAACATACGCACATGGCTTTGATACATAGACAATGGCTTCCAGTGACTTTGAAGAACATGACCATGGCAGTCATGATGTTCCTTCGAAAATACAATTTGTGCAGCTGAAGGACGGTGGCAGTGTAGCCCAATCTAGAGTGTAGGCAAGTACCATGAAGAGCACAGGCAGACTGCTCACTCAGCAGCCCATTCATAGATTTTAGCCACATATTCTCCCATTTATTGCAGTTCCCAATAGTAAAGTCAATGCTGCCAATTTTGTGGTCATTGACTAATTCCATCTGTTTGTGAATGATGTGTTCTTTCTGGAATGTGTGCACCAAACAGATTTGCATGCTGAACAGTGGGGGAGCATGGCGGGCCTCTGGTGCTGCATTCTAAGGCATATCAGTGGACTTCCATTTCATCTGGGGAAATGGAAGTAATGCAGGTCCCTAGACTTCTCAGGGGAATAGTGTGCAAACTGTTTATGCAGTTTTGCTCGCCTACTCATATGTTTTGGACAGTACTGAGCTTTGCATTGCTCATTGTTTTTTGATTCTGCAGCGTATGGTGAATTTCAGTGATAACTCTGCTGTACTGCCCCAGGACCATCCAGACCATGACATGTTGCTGAAAATATTGCTTTTTTTGGAACATTTGTCTGCCAAGTTTCCAGAGATGTATATTCCTAGGAAGGATTTAGCAGTTGATGAATTGTTCATCTTATACAAAGGGTGACTGCAGTTTAAGCAGTATGTACCAAGCAAAAGAGGCTGTTAACTGCACATGTTGAATCAGAGTCCCAGTGGTTATGTAGAGAGCCTGAGAGTACATAGCCGGAAGGGAAGTATGCCAGTTGCTCTTCCATGTTAGGAATCAGTAAGAATGTTGTACGGGAGCATGTGCAACCACTTCTTCATAAAGTCTGTAACCTCTATGTCGACACCTGCACATATTTCCAGCTGATCAGCAAGCTGGACAATGCTGGCACTGTGACTTGTGATACAAGTCAAAGTCTCCAGAAAGGATCCCCTTCAAAGCTTGTTCCTAGGAAGCTCCAAAGGGGAAGAGCAATGCATTGTGTGGCCATGAACTGTAGCTGTCAAATTTTCAGATGGGTGGCGAGTGTATGTGCTCAATACAATTCACTATGAGAGCACTTCTTGTGTCACACTTTGGGATCAGTGGAAGAAGTACACAAGCCCAGCTGTAGACTTAGTTTCAACAAGTACATGGACAGAGAGTATACAAATTAATGTATAGTTCTGTGACATAATCCAGGTTGTAAAATTGGCATATGGTATAAGACATTGGCGGACTACCTGATAAAGTTGGTAACATATTTTGAATTTGTGTATGTTGCCTGTTGTCTGACAGCCACAGGAAGACACACATCCTTCCCTGACTTTCAGTTAGGCGTTATTGATACTCTTACTGCTGCTGAAGAAGTAGCATCTATTTTTGTGGAAGGATCAGCACAGTGCCAACTGCAATTATGCAGCAGAGCAAAAGGGTCATCCATATCACCCGTGCTTGGCAAGAAAACAGGCAAGAGAGTCATTATTACTATCCCCAGAGTATCAGCCAATTATGTTTTCAAATTTGCATTCTATCATCCATTTGTTATTCAGTGAATCAAAATTCCTAATACTCTGTGAGCCCTGAAGAAGGTAACATGCTCAGAGTAGTGCTGTATATCCGTTGTATGAGGAAGCCCCATGTTTTTAAGTAAGTTGATTGTTTTCAAATGGGGTGCACAAGATCGAACTTGGAGTTAGGATGGTGGACATTTAAGGCATAGTGGAGCGAATCATCATGACTCTGTAATCCTCAAAGAAGGTGAAATTATAGGAAATGAGTAGCTGACTGCGTTAGTTTAGCAAACATTATTTTGAGTATGTGAGAAAAAGAATGATTAATTGTCTGATGTCATCTGTGGGTTTTTAAGAAGGGAGGCATATTCATGATTTTTTCGGTTTTGGGAGAATGTAGGACATTAAACATATACTGATGTGGTGCATGATGTGTAAATTAATTTTTGTTATGTTCTGTTAGGTTTTGTCCTTAGTGAATTTAATTAAATCTGTCCATAAAATTATCTGTAAAAACATGTATCAGAAGATAATATGTTTGAAGTTCTGAAGAAGGTGGAAATATAAAGCTGGACCTCCAAAACATGTTGATGATAATTTATTAGTCCATCATCAGTCTTCTGTTCATTAAACATGTCCAGTAAGGGATATATATCCATATTTGCACAACAACATATTTGGTGAGATGTTTATAATGCCTGTGAACTTTATGATATGTCTCAAATGTTTCCATTCTTTTTTTTTTAAAGAATATATATGTATATTCGTCTTCTGTGTTTGCTTATATACTAATAATATGTTTTTATTGTTGGTAAAATTTGAATAGATTTATTCAATGTGTTAATAAAACATATGCATTTGTTGTATGAATGTTTAACACTCAGTACTGTATGTTGACTTTTTAATGGAATCAACCCCCTTTTTTTGTCTTTAATACTGCCTCTGTCCCTTTGGTCTTGTGAGGTTGCTATTTTATTGTTCTGCATCCCCAATGTACTACTATACACAGGAAGTAGTTGAATCTATCCCACTAACTGTGCTAAAGGTGCATGTAATGCATGTCTTTCTAATCCAAACGTGGGAAAGCATTAGTAAAAAAAGGATTTCTTTTTTAAGGAAATACTTGAAAAATGCTTGATTTTAGGTAAAATCTAAAGTTTCTAGATCAATCTACCCAAGGAAACATAATGAAATCTATGAAAGTTATCTCACCGTATTCTCCTCTGGATATTTAGTTTTCATAAATGTCTGGATTTAATAGCTTTATCTGCGTGGCAGCCAAGCCTGGGTCCAAATACAACAGCTACTCATGTCACCAAAATGAGTCAATTTTTATGATAAAATGTTGATGTTCCCACTATGTTTTGACACCTATTGAAGACAGTAAAATCAAATCTTACCTTCAAAAATCACCACACCAAACTTATGTACTATATGCCACTCATCAAACATCCCTTCGTCTAAAGCCTCATGCGCAGTTGTATCTTCAACTCCAGTGCCACAGCAGTACTTAAAGATACACAGCTTTAATCATGTGTTTGTGCACATCTGTTTAAATTATACCTCTTTACAATGTCACATTATATCCCCAGCGCAGAATTAAAAACACATATTCCAAAAAGAGAATAAGTCTTACATTAAAACCCTCATAATTCATTGCAAAACAATTTTTATAATAGAAAAGTTAAGATAAAGAGAGAGATAATGAAAACAACTAATAATTGTCTATTTCGATAATACTGATCTGTTCAGTGTTATGCATAATACATGATGTAGTATAGAAATTACCATCTATTGTATCAATAATTTGGACAGATTCATTTATGTTAATTACATTGATTTGTTTCTGTAGGGCTATCAAACTTTTTCCACCTTCTTCAGGACTAATATATATATCCTCCTACATACAATAAGTATAAATAATTAAAACCTATAAAAAAATTATACACACATTTGTAAATGAGACTCAGTTTTTTGTGAACATGAGTCAGCTGTAAGAACGCAAAGGATTAATGCCCCATTAGTAGAAAAGGACCATGTGAGTACTTCAATAAGGTGGTTGTCCTAGGGAAAATAAAGGGGAAAAAAGAGTAGGTAACATCGATGAAAAAAGGAAGTTAAGGGAACAATGGTTCATACTGAAATTTAACACAAGGGCGTGTGGACTGAATAATAAAGAAGAATGGGATTGGTTTACCACATAAATGGCCCCTGGAAAGAACATTCCCTTAATACATTTATTCAGGACATCTTGGGCGGTATTGGATAATGAACAGTAGCAAGAATTAAACACAAATTCACCCAAATTCAATTTGTGAACACTTGCTGAGAGTACCATATGCAGTTGATTTATACTAAGAGTAGTAAATCGTATGTGCTCAAGAATTCCCTGTATATTTTCATCATATGACTTTTTGTATTGCATTTCATCTTATATGTAAGAATCTAAAATGTAAACATGGGGACACATTAGATGATGTGAACCTCTTTATACATACAAACTGAATAAACAAAGGACTCAGGGTTAGGATCACACTAATTGTCAGAAAGAGGGCTGTGGTGCGAGTATAGATGTTAATCCTCGTCACATGATGTCACTCACCAATGGAGGAGTACTTAAAGAGTACATTAGACAATGTGAAGTGATTCCCAAAGAGAATCCTATTGGTGTCCATGCGAAATAAAGGCTAAAGGTAATCAAATTCATGCACGCTCCCTAGAATAGAATTCAAGTTAGGAGGCCTGCGTAGTTAGTGCAGATTAGTGTTGGTTCTGGGAGGTGTCTAAACATTGGATGCACCATTTGAGTGTCAGGTTGTAGTGCATCTCCAGATGGGATGCAGATTTGCTACCTGCAAAAAGTCCATTGGGGACTACGTAGGATTGAAGTTCCATGTAGTATATAGTTCAGTGCTCAAAATGGCCTTACCCTGGACCCATAAGCAACACAATGTCATGAACATGCTTGTTAAAGGGATACATAATGGTGCCAACAACAGTGAGTTGTTGTAACCGCTGAGAAGCATTACAATAAATCATGTGATCTAGTATGCATATTGTCCTTATAAGGTGACAGTAATTTCCAAATATCTAGTACATGAGGGTTAATGTAATACCCCACAACGTCATTAAAGGTGAGATTGTGTAACCTTTTGGTAACATTTCAACAACAGCTATAGATATGGACATTTTTCCAGTTGGATAGAAGATGGGAGACACTAGACAGAGTCCCTTTTAGCCAACTGGTGCCAAAGGCTCGAGTTAGGGACTGTTTTGAATTAATAATATCGCTGAGGGCATTACCTCTAACAAATTTGACCAATTGTGGTGCCACCTAAACAGTGATAATAGGAGTGTGACAGATCAGGAAATGGCCATTGATGATGAATAGTTTGGTGCCACAATGATAGACATATTTTAAATTAGGAAGCAGTAGGAGAGAGAAAACCCTAGCTATAAAAGTTAATGATGACCTCCACATTAAGGGCAGGAACTGATATTTATCACAAGGAAAACATCTTTATTATCACTTGCTTTAGGAAACAAGCTCTTGAAAACCATTTACCCAAAGTTATAAGAAGGAAAAATTTCCCATATGCAATTTTCTCAGCATGGAGAACACTTACCCAACTGGCTACAGACTGAAGGAATATCCCCTAAACAAGGGTGAGCAAAGAAATTTGATTTATAATAACATATAGAAAGTAAACAGTATGTTGTAAGAGATAGCGCTATTTTACAGTGCTCTTGTTCTACAATGCTCTTCCTGGATTAGGACCATCCGCGGATGGATTTGAGCCTCGAAGATAAGAAGCCCTGCAGGGACCTTAATAATAATTATGTATATGTCTGGTTATGGAACTTAGGTATTGATTTAGGAGCCCCTAGCTCCCCCTTGCGCCACATTAGCGTCATTTTATTTTACGTGAATGTGGCCCAATGTGGCCAAAATCGCTTTGCCAAATTTACAATGTGGCGCAATTCATGCATTGCACCACTTTGTAACCCTTTGTGCTACATTATGCCTGTGCCAGGCATAATGTATGCAAAGGGGAAACCTAAGAGATTTCTTTGAGTCACTTTTTTCATCACTTTTAATGCCTGTTCGGAGCTGGCGTTAAAAAGAGCTTTGTGGGATTAGCGTCAACATTTCTGACGCTAATCCTGCAAAGCTCAGAACTAGTGTAAAAAATGTTGATGCTAGTTTCCCTAATTACCGCCACAGTGCACTGTATTTTAGATACAACACACACATAGTGGAATTAGGGAGGCTCTAATGGGCACAGGAAAAGTGGGTCTGCACTCAGTACAGCACCACTTTTCTTGAATCAGGCCCATAGCATCTTTAATGATTGGTGAATGTGCCATTGATGTGCAAAGAATAGGTTGATTTACGAAGGAAGATTATAAGTGACTACAGCACAAGTGATCAATAACATAACAAAGAAATTATTTGAAATATAATGTTCAACATGTGCATTGTAACAAATGGAAGATTTGTCTGTCTGAGATGCAAAAACGTATGCTTGGTGCCATATGGTGTTTGAGAACAGTTGCTTGGAGACAGTGCCACCACCATTGGGGAACCACAGGGTCTTTTTATGTTGTGTTATAATTAATTAAACTCTCTCCAAGAGCTGTGTATTTAATCAAGTGTCATATAAATACTATAATGTGTGTATACTTTTTTACAGGTTTTAATTAATTATACTGGTATGTAGGAGAATATATTGGTCCTGAAGAAGTTGGCAAAAGTTTGTGAGACCCACTGAAATGCAGCAACAGAATTAACATAACTGAATCTGTACGAATAATTGAGACAATAGATGGTGATTTCTCTACTACATCATGTATCATGCATAATGACTGAACAGATCAGTATTACTTGTAAACACAATTGTTAGTTCTCTTCTTTGTCTCTCCCTGTTTATATTATCTTTTCTATGATAAAACATTGTTTTATGCCGAATTATGAGGGTTTTAAGGTAAGGCTAATTCTCTTTTTGGAATATGTGTTTTTATTTCTGGCTGGGGGTATCATTTTGGGACATTATAAAGATTTATAATATAAAGAGGTGTTCATAAACATGCAATTAAACTTTGTGTTTTTTAATACTGCTGTGGCATTGAATTTGTAGATACAATTGTGTATGAGACATCAGCTGAAAGAGGGTTTGATGAGTTGAATATAGTACATACATGTAGTAAAGGTTTGATTTTAATGTCTAAAACAGTGATCTGTCCCCTTGTTGTGTGCGGCCCTCTTATTTTATTGACACCAGTTTTGCCAGGATCGATTGACAGAGCCACACAAGTGTTGTACCGTTTTTGTTGAGAGATTTGTAGTAATACAGAACAGTGGAATATTTGCTATTATCAATTGAATTTCTTTCCATTTTTAAACCAGTGTGTAAGAAAGGACACATTTTGCAAAATTACCCTGAATCATGATAATATAGGTAACACTAAATTCAGATTTGTTCAAATGAACTCAGTTTCTAGGGAACAATATAAAATGCTGAGGTTTCCTTCGTATCCATTTTTCGTTCATTACTTTTTACCTTATGAATTGAAGACACTTGTCTGGTACATAATAAAATATCATTTTAAGCTGCCTCTGAGTTGTATGCTCTGGGTATCAACCGTTTTTGTACCACCAACAAACACTATATATTCCACCAATCAGAAGAGTTTGGATGGGTGTAATTGTAAATTACTTTTGTGAATCGGCCATTAAGGCAAAAAATACTGATGAAAATGGTGTATTTTTCCTAATTCTTTTTCCTTTTTTAATTCAATGAGTAGTTTCTTTGGAAATAACACAAACAATCTACAAAAATGAGCTCTTGCTGAACTTGGAATTTTGTCTACTTTTCACAAATGTATAGCTCTCCAGGTTCACCCATTGGTTTCACACCTGTTTTCATGCAAATAGAAGCAAGTAAAAACGATAAAAATTAGAAACCATTAACTATCAAATGTTTTTTCAATAACTTTGCCATCAACCTTTACAACTGTTCTTGGACATGTTGGGCTACTCACATACCCTTTTTCCAATCTTTTAGATGACACATACTTTTATATGTGAGCATTAAGACCCATTTGTCAGTGCAAAAATGAAGCAATTAAGGCCCTCATTACAACCCTGGCGGTCGGTGTAAAATTGACGGTAATACCGTCAACAGGCTGGAGGTAATTACCCCCAAATTATGACCATGGCGGTGAGAATTGAGATAGACAGCAACTTTACCACACTGACCACCAGGGCGGGAACAACTGCCACCACTGCGGTAGCCGCCTACAGCCAGGCAGAAGTCAATGTTCCACCCACCGTATTAAGCCACAGGAAACCGCCACCTTTTCTGGGGCGGTATCAACAACATCAAAAGCTTGGCGGAAACACTGCACAGAAGGGAAATGACTGACCATTGGAGACACAGGGAACAACCACGCCGCCATGGAGCCCGAGCTGCATGTCTTCCCCATGCTCTTCTACGTGCTGCTCCACCACAAACACCAACAACGCCGAAGACGACAACGGTGAGTACAGCCGCCACACAGGGGAGGGGGAGGAAAAAGAGAGTGACACACACGCACAACTCACAACCCCTCAACACCATACACATAAACAGCTGCAGTAATAAAACATAATTACCCTGTACCTCGGTTGAATAATGCAAGGACAACAGGAATTTACAAAAGTGAGTGTAATAAGATCAACACAGTATAAATAAGAAATATGCAATGTAACTGGTATATATAATTATACAGTTCAGGGGACACTGCCCAGTCCTCAGTGTGTGTGAGCCACATGGCCACCGTCCAAAGTCCAAGGCCCCAGTTGTCACCTGCATCAACACGGAGAGAACACTGTAGGGGCATCAGTTGGAAAATAGGCAGGCACCTCAGGGGGATGGGGAATTGGGGGCACCTCAGCCGGCAGATGGAACAAGACCACTGGTTCTGGAGGGGGCAACATGCCCTGTGTTTGGTCCTGAGGAGTGCAAGGCCACGGTCTCTCAGGTGGGTGACATGTCCACATGCTCTGGAGGGGGCAACATGCCCTGTGCTTGGTTCTGGGGAGTGCAAGGCCACAGTCTCTCAAGTGGGTGACATGCCCACTTCCTCTGGAGGGGGCAACATGCCCTGTGCTTGGTTCTGGGGAGTGCAAGGCCACAGTCTCTCAATTGGGTGACATGCCCACTTCCTCTGGAGGGGGGCAACATACCCTGTGCTTGGTCCTGGGGAGTGCAAGGCCACAGTCTCTTGAGTGGTTGTCTTCCCACTGGTTCTGGAGGGGGCATTGTGCCCTGTGCTCCTGATCATGGGGAGGCTGAGGAAGGTGGGTGTCTTACCCACTGGTTCTGGAGGGGGCATTGTGCCTTGTGCTCTTGTTCCTGGGGAGGCTGGGGTAGGTGGTGTCTTACTCACTGGTTCTGGAGGGGGCATCGTGCCCTGTGCTCTTGATCCTGGGGAGTGCAAGGTCAGAGTCTCTCAGGTGGGTGTCATACCCACTGGATTTATAGGGGCAGGCTATACAGCAGCCCATGGAGGCAGGATTACATACCGTCTGCCGGCGGTGACAGCTGCACAATGGTGGGGGAGGTTCCAGTCCATCCCGTGCAGCCTCGGATGGCTGCTCAGTGGTGGTGGTGGTGCTGCCGCTGGTGGGGGGAGGCTCCAGCCTATCCCCCGCAGCCTCGGACAGCTGCCCACTGGTGGTGGTGGTGCTGCTGCTGGTGGGGGGAGGCTCCAGCCCATCCCCTGCAGCCTCAGAAGGCTGCCCACTGGTGGTGGTGGTGCTGCTGCTGCTACTGGTGAGGGGAGGCTCCAGCCCATCCCCTGCAGCCTCGGAAGGCTGCACTACCATGGCTGGTGGTGGGGGCTCCGTCAGAGTCTCTGCCCCAGGCCCCTTATCCTTCCTGCCTGCTGGCTCCTTGCCCTTCCTGGCAGCAGCTGGGACTGACTCCTTGCCCTTCCTGGCAGCAGCTGGGGCTGGTTCCTTGCCCTTCCTGGCAGCAGCGGGGGCTGGCTCCTTGCCATTCATGGCAACAGTTGGGGATTGCTCCTTGCTCTTCCGGGCAGCAGCTGGGGCAGGCACCCTTTCCTTGATGTTGCCTGGTGCAGGCTCCTTCACCCTCTGGACATGTGCCCTAGGATCCTTTCCCACCACGAGTGGGTGTGGAGACTACTGTGCCCGTGGACTGGTTGGCTGAGGTGCTTGCCTGGGTTTTTGCCTCCCTGGCCAGACGTGAATGACGGGGGAGGGGTAGGGAATAGGTCAATGGTGGATAGGAAAAGCTTCTTAGGGACATTGGGGCTGGAAGCGGGAGAAGGTTTGGGAGTGGAGGAAGAGGGAATTGTTGTAGGAGGTGTCTGTCTGCTGGGTTTGGGTGCAGGTGCATGGACTGGATGCTGTTGTGAGGTGGATGGCTGTTGGGTGTCTGAGTGCTTGCGTTTGTGTACTTTAGGAGGCACAGACTCAGTGGGAGAGGACACAGGGGACGTGTGCATGGCTGTTGAAGAGGTGTCTGCAAGTGAGGTGTGTGTTCTGCTAGGTGTGGTGGTGATGCTGGTAGTGGATGAGGATGTAGTGCATGCAGGTGTGAATGTGGACGTGACTGGGATGGAGGTGGTTGAGGGGGAGGAGAAGGAGGAGGGGGAGACAGTGGAGGCAGTGGATGTTGTAGTGTCTGCAACTGTATGTTGTTTGCGTGATTGCTTGTGGATTGAAGTGTGGTGCTTGTGTTTAAATGTGCCACTCTTGAGTGTTGTCCTGTGTGCATGCTCGTCTGGCTGTGTGCTGGGATGGGTTGGGGTAGAGGAGAATGGGATTGGGCAGTGGAAGTTGGAGGGGGGAGGGTAGAAACAGGGACAATGGCTGCCATCAGAGAGGAGGCCAGAGCCTGGATCAATCTCTGTTGGGCCGCCAAGCCAGTGTGAATGCCCTCCAGAAATGCATTAGTCTGTTGCATCTGGGCTGCCCGCCCCTGGATGGCATTCACAATGGTTGACTGCCCTACAGAGATGGATCTCAGGAGGTCAATAGCCTCCTCACTCAGGGCAGCAGGGCTCACTGGGGCGGGCCTGAGGTGCATGGGGCAAAGGAGATGCCCACCCTCCTGGGTGAGCGGGCACTGGCAACTCAATGAGGGGCTGCTGGGAGGGGGGTGCTGGTATGGGGGTGGCGGCTGTACCTGTAGCTGGGCTGGTCACAAAGGTGTCCGCCACCACCAGGGAGCTTCCATTGGAGGAGGTATCTGTATCAGAACTGTCCCCTCCAGTCTCTGCCGTGGTGCTCCCTTCGCCCTCTGTCCCACTGGTGCCCTCACCGTTGGTGGATTCTGCCTCCTGGGTCCTGTGGGATGCAGCTCCCTCCGTCTCTGGTACCGCTGCTCCTCCGCCAGATGATGCTAATGCACATAAGGACAGGGTGACAAAACAAAAAAGGGGGGAGAGACATAGGATACACTTGGTCAATGGTTGCACCAACACCACCGTTGAAGTACACACCACTCTCACACACAGGGAACAGCCATACACACTATGCAATGCACTACCAGTTGTATTGCTAGCCACCAAGGCATGGGGAGGGGCACACACTGCCAAATACAGCACACCTGGGATCCACGCAGACCTGACTAGTTGTGGATGCCTACGAGCTCAGTAGCAGGATTATTCCTTCAGGACCCTTGCCACCAGGGGACCTACTCTGCATTGTGAGGCCTGGGCTATGGGCACCCACTGACCCACATCCCGCACCCGGATACCACCCTACCATGCTTAAGTTGTAATGATGGGCATTGTACTCACCCCCTTGTGGCTGCTGTGATGCTCTCATGCGCTCCTCCAGCTCTGGATAGGCCACCGCCAGTATGTGGGCCATCAGGGGGGTCAGGGTTCAACGGGCACCCCTTCCTCATTGGGAGGCCATCCCAACTGGGCCTCTGCTGTCTTCCGTGTCCAGCGTCTCAGGTCTTCCCACCGTTTGCGACAGTGGGTGATCCGCCTGCCATAGACCCCAGGGTATGCACCTCTTTGGCGATGGCACGTCATATACTCTTCTTTTGATGGGCGCTGACCTGCAGAGGAAATACACACAGGAAAATAATATCAGTCAGACAGTCCTGCCTGTTACACAAATGGCCCTCCATACCCCTTCACATCACCATTTCCACACACATGGCACAGCACACAACCAATATGCTGCCCAGAGGACATGCACCCACCCCTCTACAAAAGGCCTTCACACACACCACTCCATGCATTCCTGCCACATGCATCGTGCCCACAGTGTACTCCCCTGTTGGTCTGGAGGCCCATACAGCAGTCCGGACTGTGGTAGGACCCCATCCACCAGTCTCTCCAACTCTGCTGAGGTGAAGGCAAGGGCCCTTTCTCCAGTCACACGGGCCATGGTAGGTTCCAGCCACAGGTCACAGCAGCACATGCAGTGTAAGTCCTCTCCTGTTGAAGGTCAGGTAACAAGTGAGTGATCAGATAGAAAATGTCAGTCACGTCCGCGACGGCGCATATCGTCACCGGCCGTGTACATCACCATTGGCCACTGTATCCCACAGGGCCCAATGTTAACCAATGAGGAGTTGCATGGCAGGTACTGATCGCCTCACACCACGGCACACAACGTCAGCCGAATTATCTCACTTCCACCTGTCCCTCCACACAGGACAGGCGGACGCCATTTCAGAGGGTGGGGGTTGGCAAGCCCTGGATAATAACTGTGTCACAGTTAAAATTTGGACATACAGGACAAATCTCACGGACCCATTACAAATTGATATCATGCATTGTATTGTTGTAGGCCCATTGTTCAGTTTGTGACCGGCTCCTCACTCTTTTGTCCCTTAGATTGCTACTGCTGCAAATGAATAAGAGATGGAGACATACCCCGTGTACAGACCCCTGGTGGACTTGGCAACAATGGAGGACAGGCACATTATCCTCACTTGTAGACTTGATAGGGCCACAATCACAGAGCTGTGTGCCCTTTGGAGCCTGGCCTGATATCTGCTATCTGTCATCCGACTGGGATCCCCCCTTTTGTGCAAGTTCTATCAGTGCTCCATTTCCTGGTAACTGGTTCTTTCCAAGTGACACTGGGCTTGACAGCAGAAATGTCACAGCCAATGTTCTCAATAGTGCTGACAAGAATGTTGTCTGCCCTGATTAAACACATGTGCAGCTACATTTTTCCCCCAGGTGGAGGATTTGGCCAGAGCGAAGGCTGACTTATATTCAATGTGACATATCCCCAACAGAATTGGGGCGAGTGATGGAACTCATATTGCATTTGTCCCCCCGTCAAAAAGAACAGGTGTTCAGAAATCATAAGAGTTTCCACTCAATGAATGTACAAATGGTGTGCTTGGCGGGCCAGTACATCTCCAATGCCATTGCTAAGTATCCTGAGTCGGTGCATGATGCCTTTATCCTGAGGAATAGCAGCATCCCAAATGTGATGGCCCAACCACAGAGGCAGAGGGTGTGGCTAATTGGTGAGCTCTGGTTCACACCCAGTATATTTTGGTGTATGGCTATGGTGTGGGCCATATGGGATAGTGTGTGGCTAAATGTTGTCCCTTGGTTTTTGCAGGTGACTCTGGTTACCCCAACCTATCATGGCTACTGACCCCTGTGAGGAATGACAGGACAAGGGCAGAAGAACGTTACAATGAGGCACATGGACGAGCAAGAAGGATAATCAAAAGAACTTTTGGCCTCCTGAAGGTCAGGTTCAGGTGCCTCCATCTAACAGGTGGATCCCTCTGCTATTCACCCAAGAAGGTCTGTCAGATAATAGTGGCATGCTGCATGTTGCACAACTTTGCCTTGAGAGACCAAGGGGGTCATTCCGACCCTGGCGGGACCGCGGAAGCACTGCCAACAGGCTGGCGGTGCTTCCTGGGCCATTCTGACCGCGGCGGTAAAGCCGCGGTCAGAAAAGGGCAACCGGCGGTTTCCCGCCAGTTTACCCCTGGTCCAGGGAATCCTCCATGGCGGCGCTGCTTGCAGCGCCGCCATGGGGATTCCAACCCCCTTCCCGCCATCCTGTTCCTGGCGGTTTTTACCGCCAGGAACAGGATGGTGGGAACGGGTGTCGTGGGGCCCCTGGGGGCCCCCTGCACTGTCCATGCCACTGGCATGGGCAGTGCAGGGGCCCCCTAACAGGGCCCCATAAAGATTTTCAGTGTCTGCAAAGCAGACACTGAAAATCGCGACGGGTGCCACTGCACCCGTCGCACCCCTACAACTCCGCCGGCTCCATTCGGAGCCGGCTTCATTGTTGAAGGGGGTTTCCCGCTGGGCCGGCGGGCGGCCTTCTGGCGGTCGCCCGCCGGCCCAGCGGGAAAGCCAGAATGGCCGCCGGTCATTCAGCGGTTCCCTCCAGGCGGGCGGCTACCGCCGCCCGCCGGGGTCATAATGACCCCCCAAGTGTCTTTTCTGCAGGAAGAGGAGGCTGGAGATGCCCATGTGGCAGCAGTGGACCTTGTGGACAGTGAGGATGAGGAGGCAGTGGATGAGAATGAGGACAACAGAACTGCAGTGATACAACAATATTTCCAATGACACACAGGTAAGACAGTGTTACTTCACATTTCATTGTCATGATTTTGAAAAACTTTGGCACTGGCATGCTGTTATTTCCCACTTCTATGCCCACTTACTGTACCCTTTGGCAATTCATTTTACAGATGTTGGTGCCCCACTATAGCTCCTGGTGTGATCACTGCAGCAAACTACAGGGCTTTCCTATGTGCTCATTTACTGTACAGTTGAATTGCAATGTTTGTACCTGGTTAAACAAATACAAACTTTCAAAATGTAACATACTCCATACTTGTATTTTTTCCAAGGGTGTTTATTGAAGTGCTAAGAATAAGAGGGGCAAGTGCATTGGGATGGGGTGATGATGGAGGAAAGTCTAGGGTATTGTTCCAGTCTACTTGTAGCACAGGTGCATTGTCCAAGGGGACATACAAACGGGAGCACTGGCAGTTCAAGGTGGACAGGATGACAGAGTGGGACACAAGGGTGACAATCAGGAGAGTCTCATTTCCTGGCGGGGTCTTGGCAATAGTCTCTTTAGCCCCAGGGAAGAAACTACTGGGACAGGTACAGCACACCACCACCCAGTTCCTTCCTGCATCACAGGGAAGCCTGAAACTGTCCACTGAGCCACTGGTGATCCTGCCTGCATTCCCACACCCTTCCAATCCCCTCCTCTGTCACACGACCCGCATGAGCCATTGTGGCTCTGCACCCATTTTGGTAAATCAGTGTGTAAAGATCTCTGTGGTAGCATCCTCCCCAGCCAGGGAGCATTGAAATGTCCACACCACACACAGAGCTGCATAACAGATGTCTTTATTACACAGCATGTGATCACACACTGCACTCTGATTACGTAATATCCATTGATAACCACACCTTAACACCTCCCAGCAAGTTAAGTAATTGCTCTTCTACCTATGTTGGCTAAAATCCTAGAAAAACACATCAGCCAAGAAATTGCCACCTTCCTGTTGGCGCGTGATTGTCTGGATATTTCCCAACACTGATTCTGGAAAAAATAAAAGTACGGAGCCCACCCTGATTGCTTCTATAGATACCATTAGAAAAAAGGGAGATCAGGGAGGTGGCGCTATTCTAATCCTGTTGGGTTTTTCGTCGGCATTTGACACTATCTCTCCCCAGATATTGACACACCGCCTACATCAGTCAGGCTCGAGGGGCTTGGCTTTGAGTATTCTGGAGACATTCCTCTGAGATAGAACATTGTTAGTCAAGTGCGGGGGCTTTAGCTCATCTCCTTTACAGCTCCCTTGTGGAGTTCTCCAGGGATCATCTTTGAGCCCGACCCTTTTCAGTTTGTATGTGGCCCCCCTTGACTAAAATTGGTTCAATATTTTAACTTCCAGGTGTTCTCATATCCCGATGATATCCAAATATTTGTTTTCTTATGAGACAAAGTTCACATTAAGGCCGACAGGTTTCAAACCTGTATGAGAGAAGTCAACAAGTGGATGAGCCAGAAATGGCTAAAAATGAATGGGGACAAAACTGAGGTTATCATATTTGGGCAAATGTCTTGATTTGGAATCTAAACTGGTGACCCAAGACATGTGGGACCTTACCTATGTAGGAGGCTGGCCTGGCTTACAGTGGGTACCTGATGGTACTTACACCTTGTGCCAGGTCCAGTTATCCCTTATTAGTAGATTAGTAGTGTTCTAGCAGCTTAGGCTGATAGAGGTAGGAGACATGCAAAGCTCCTAATATACCACTTAAATCATATAGCACTATATCACAAGAATTACAATACTGAGAGTTACTAAAAATAAAGGTACTTTATTTTAGTGACAATGTGCCAAAAATATCTCAGAGGATATACTCCCTTAGGAGGTAAGTAAAATACGCAAAGTATACACACAAACCAAAATCAGGTAAGTAAACAGTTAGAAAAGTGGTGCAAACACTGTAGTCTCCAATAGGATGCAATAGGCCTAGGGGCAACACAAACCATATACTAAGAAAGTGGAATGCAAACCACTTAGGGACCCCAGGCCTAGTGTAGTGTGTTGCTGGGAGTGTAAGAAACCCTAAGGGTGTCCAAGATCACCCACCCCAAGACCCTGAAAAGTAGGAGTAAAGTCACCCTACTTCCCCAGAAACACACTAAAGTCATGGTAGGAGATTCTGCAAAGACCACAACAGACTGCAAAGCACTGAAGACGGATTCCTGGACCTGAGGACCTGTAAAGAAAGGAGACCAAGTCCAAGAGTCATGAAAGTGTCCGGGAGGGCAGGAGCCCACTAAACCCCAGGTGAAGGTGCAAAATGGCTGCCTCTGGGTGGAAGAAGCTGAACATTCTGCAAAAACGGAAGATGCCAAGAACTTCTCCTTTGCACAGAAGATGTTCCACGGTGTGCTGAAGGATGCAGAGTTATTTTCACACAGTAAGACTGCAAACAAGCCTTGCTATCTGCAAAGGTTGTGATTGAGGAAAATGGGTGCTGCCCGGGAACAGAAAGGACCAGGAGGTCACCCCTTGGAGGAGGAGACAGACGGGGCACTCAGCAACACAGAGAGCCCATGAAGAAGCAGGCAACACCCGCAGAAGTACTTGAACATGGGTTCAAGAAAACTGAGCACGGTGGTCATCTCAACACTACAAAGGAGGGTTCCACGAAGCCGGTGGTCAAGTCAGCGAGTTGAGCAATGCAGAACGGAGTGCTAGAGACCTGGGCTGTGCTGTGCATGAAGGATTCCTTGCAAAAGTGCACAGAAGCCCTAGCAGGTGCAGTTCACGCAGTACACAGGATTACTGTCTGGTGTGGGACTTACCTCCACCAAATTTGGACAGATGGACCACTGGACTGTCGGGGTCATTTGGATCTAGCTCCTGCGTTCCAGGGACCATGCTTGTCACAATGAGAGGGGACACAGATGACTGGTGAGGCAGAAGTTTGGTACCTGCGTTAGCAGGGGGAAGATTCCGTTGACCCACGCGAGATTTCTTCTTGGCTTCCAGTGCAGGGTGAAAGCGGACAGCCCCAGAGGGTGCACCACCAGGAAACAGTTGAGAAAGCCGTCAGGATTAGGTGCTACAATGTCGCAGGTAGTCTTCTTGCTACTTTGTTGCAGTTTTGCAGGCGTCTTGGAGCAGTCAACGGTCGATCCTTGGCAGAAGTCGAAGAGGGAGATGCAGAGGAACTCTGGTGAGCTCTTGCATTTGTTATCTGATGAGATACCCACAGGAGAGACCCTAAATAGCCCTCAGAGGAGGATTGGCCATCTACTCAGGTAAGCACCTACCAAGAGGGGTCTCTGACGTCACCTGCTGGCACTATCCCCTCAGAGGTCTCCATTGTGCCCTCACACCTCTGCATTCAAGATTGCAGAGGTCTGGGACACACTGGAGGAGCTCTGGGCACCACCCCTGGGATGGTGATGGACAGGGGAGTGGTCACTCCCCTTTCCTTTGTCCAGTTTTGCACCAGAGCAGGGGCTGGGAGATCCCTGAACCGGTGTAGACTGGTTTAAGCCAGGAGGACACCATCTGTGCCCTTCAAAGCATTTCCAGAGGCCAGGAGAGGCTACTCCTCTCAGGCCCTTAACACCTATTTCGAAAGTGAGAGGGTGTAACACCCTCTCTCAGAGGAAATCCTTTGCTCTGCCTTCCTGGGACTGGGCTGCCCAGACCCCAAGAGGGCAGAAGCCTGTCTGTGGGTTGGCAGCAGCGGTTGCTGCAGTGAAAACCCCAGAGAGCTGGTTTGGCAGTATCCGGGGTCCATGCTGGAGCCCCGGGGATGCATGGGATTGGCACCCCAATACCACATTTGGCATGGGAGGACAATTCCATGATCTTAGACATGTTACATGGCCATATTCGGAGTTACCATTGTGAATCTACATATAGGTATTGACCTATATGTAGTGCACATGTGTATAGGTGTCCCCGCACTCACAAAGTCCGGGGAAATTGATCTGAACTATGTGGTGGCCCCTTGGCTAGTGCCAGGGTGTCCTCACCATTAGTTACATTGCACCACACCTTCACCAAGTTGGGGTTAGACATTTAGGTGACTTATAAGTTACTTAAGTGCAGTGTAAAATGGCTGTGAAATAATGTGGGCATTATTTTACTCAGGCTGCAGTGGCAGTCCTGTGTAAGAATTGTCTGAGCTCCCTATGTGTGGCAAAATAAATGTTGCAGCTCACAGGGTTCTCCTGGAACCCCAATACCCTAGGTACCTAGGTATCACATACTGTGGAATTATAAGGGTGTTCCAGTGTGCCAATCAGAATTGGTAAAAATGGTCACTAGCCTGCAGTGACAATTTTAAAGGCAGAGAGAGCATAAGCACTGACGTTCTGATTAGCACAGCCTCAGTAACACAGTTAGGCACCACACAGGGAACACATTCAGTCCACAACTATGAGCACTGGGGTCCTGACTAGCAGGATCCCAGTGAGACAGGCAAAAACAAACTGACACACAAGTAAAAAATGGGGGTAACATGCCAGGCAAGATGGTACTTTTCAACAACCTACTGCTACACCCACAGCTAAGAATCTTGGGGTTATTTGTGACTCAGCTCCAACCTTTGATGCCCAGGTAAATAGAGTCACCAACACCTGTCTATGGATGATTAAAATTCTAAAGAAAGTTCTGCCATTTATTCCACAGGAAAGTAGAGCAACTGTGGTTTTGGCCCTCATTATGTCCAGACTGGACTATTGTAACACCCTATATCTAAATATTAATCAACTACCACTGAACAAGCTGAGACTTATTCAAATTTCAAAATTCAGCTGCCCGACTACTGCTTGGGTTATCCGAGCGCACATGCACCAAGGAGGGTATGAGGGAGCTGCACTAGCTTCCAATTAGGAAGCAAATCATCTTCAAGGTGTTATGTTTGACTCACATGGCCCTTCATTCTCAGGATTCAGGATATCTGCAAACAGCGATCAATTCGTACATTCCCAGTCACCCATTAAGGTCATCAGATCTCAAGATGACACGGACTCTGAGGAGCAAAAGATTAAAACTGGGAGACAGGGCTTTCTCAGTGGCAGCTGTCAAGTTATGGAACTTGCTCCAAGTCAAAATTAAAGGTATTCCATCCCTTCTTCCTTTCCTCAAGCAACTAAAGACTTGATTGTTCTCACTTTAGATCTTGGAATCACATCGGCCTCTCTTACCTACTGGCTTGGCAGTTCGGGCTGGACTGTTCCCATGGGGAACAGGGTCAAGACTGATTTGCATATGGCTCGGTCCAAACTGGGGTGGCACTGTGAGCAAAAGAACGATGGATTAAACCCAGATCTGTGACTGTGAAGTTTCAACACTCTGTCCATCATCCTTTTGTGTTGCTAAAGTTGCCCTAAGTGGGAAGGGTATGCCCAGGCGTGGGTCCCTTGCTCACTGTGCCACTGGATTCAAGCTAGCCTAGCTGAAACCGGTCCTAGGATGCTTGTTTCCGGTCCAGGGAGGACCTGGCTTGGCAGTTCGGGCTGGACTTTTCCCAAGGGGAACAGGGTCAAGACTGATTTGCATACGGCTGGGTCCAAACTGGGGTGGCATGGTGAGCAAAAGAACGATGGGTTAAACCCAGATCTGTGACTGGGGGTGAGTGTTTGAAAAGTTTCAACACTCCGTCCATCTCCCTTTGTGTCTCTTACCTACTCAGCACTTCGATACCACTGGTCTGAATGCGCTCTATAAGAAACACAAATACAAATACCAATATTGAGTGCACCTAGAACTGCAAGGGTCCTAGCGCACTTAGGGGCATATTTACAAGAAAGTGGTGCATCATAGATGATGCAGCACTTTTCTTGCACCCCCCCTACAGGCACGTAACAACACCATAGTTGTGCCGTATTTACAATGTGGCATCCCATGGCAGTAGTTACCACAATAGCGTCAACGTGTGTGATGCTATTGTGGCGCTTTCCTACACTAGCATCAAATATTTTGACGCAAAGCACAGGGAGGCCCATTGAATGTAATGGCCACATAGTTTTAACACCTGCTCTGTGCAGGCAATAAAAATGACGCAAAAAATGGCACTGTGAAATCTTGAAGATTTCATGGCACCATTTTTTAGGGCCTCCCAGCGCTGGAACATCCCCCCTTCCATACATTACACCTGGTGCAGGCATAATGTGGCACAAGGGGTTACAAAGTGACACAATGCGAGCATTGCACCACTTTGTAAATATGGTGCATCAGAAATGCCTACCTGACACATTAACTTAAAAAAATAATGCTACTGTGGAGCAAGGAGGCACAAGGGGCTTGTCAATATGGCCCATAGTCTCATGGCACTAAATCTCCAAATCTACAATGAGTAAACAACAGTCACATTACATTTCTTCTATTCATTTTTGAGGCGCTCTCACTAGTCGGCCAGATCAAGTGGTATGAGGTAGTTGAGATTCACACTGGTTGTGGGCAAATGGCACTGGTTCTAATGCTTGATCTGCACTGTCAGGCAAGATTGCCTCATTCATAATTGCAGGAGCTGATGAACTTTGAGGTAGGTTCTTAAAATGTGAGGAGTACTGTGTGATGAACTTTCTGAGACAATGCGCCATCACCATGTGTCCCTTGCAAGTCAACACCATGTGAGAACCAACAGCAAATGGAGTGTCTGTTTTCCACTTTCGCTTCTGCTTGACCTTGACCCAGTCACCTTTATTAAAGACTGTTTCCTGAGCTTGTCGATGCCAACTAACATATGTTTCATTTTGCACTTTCGAGAAGTGTCTGTGACATGAATCTTGTCAGCATTCAAGGGTCAGTCCACTGTCCACTCTGGCAATTTGCTTCTGATGACTCTCCCATACAAGAAGGTGGCAGGACTCTCACCAGTTGTGGAGTGAGGAGTTAAACAATAAGCATTGAGGGTTTGACACAAGGCCTGACTTAACTTGAACCCCTTCATCGATGCTCGCTGTATTACCCTTTTGAGGATACCTGTGAATCGTTCCACAGCACCATTAGTTTGAGATCATAGAGGTCGTATTCTTTTCATGCTTGACTAGAAACTCCTTGAGTTCTTTGCTTTTGAACTGTGGACCATTGTCAGATTTGAGAATGGCAGGGATATGCAATGCTGCAAAGATGTCATCCAGCTGCTTGATGACTTTTGTCATGGGTTGTTGATGATAACTCCTCTAATAAAGGAAAGTGTAAATACTCATGACTACCATGAGATGATGTCCATTTCCTAATGACCCAAATAAGTCATCTGCAACTCTTTCCCAAATGTATGCAGGAAGGCCACATATTGTCAATGCATGCTGCATCACTTTGGGGGAAAGGCAATTGCAAAGATGGCACTCTCTTAGTTTCCTCTCAACTTGCTCTTCTAAGAGCAGGAACCATGCTCCATCTCTTAGGGCTCCTTTATGGCTACAATGCCACAATGTCCTTTGTGGGCTAATTCAGTGGCTTGCTGTCTTAGGCTGTCAGCCTAATTCTCAAGCCCTCAATACAACACTTTCACTGATCACGGGCAGTTCATCCTGTACATTTTTTAATTTTTGAAGTTCAACATCATCAGCAAAAGGTTGAGTGCTCTTTTTCCACTACTGAGTTGAAATTATGTATTTGAGGATAAGCATGTTCTAATTGGCATTAGTAGCAGCAATAACCCATTCAATGGTTAGGGCTGCTGACATGCTGGATCTCACAATGACGTTAATGTATTCCTCAGTCATTTTGGATGTTACACTGTGATGATGAACTGGTACTCGTGAAAAGTAATCATCAGGGTTCTGATCTTTACCTGGCTTGTGTATAATTGCATAGTCATACTCCTGCACTCGCAACCCCCACCTCTTAATCCAAAGGGGCATCTTGGCTTTTGGGTTTTCAACAATAGTGAGCAGCGCTTGGTGGTCTGTAAAGATAGGGAAACATTTTCCATATAGAAACATGAAAATGTTCACAGATCCACACTACAACCAAACTCTCTTTCTCTGGCTTAGAAAAGGCATGTTCTGTGTCTGACAGGCTTTGACTGTCATAGGCCACAATATGTCTCTGAGCATTCGGATGACAATTATGTTGAGCTAGGATTGCCCCAGCCCCACCGGTCTCACATCTACTGTGATCTCAGTATGTTACCTGGAGTCAAAATAGGCCATCTCAGTTGTATTCTCAATCGCATGTTTTATTCTTTTGTTGCTTTGATCACATTCAGCAGACCACTGGAAAGGGACATTTTGTTTTGTCAAGTTTCTCAATGGGGCATTCAATGTAGCAAAGTCACAAATGTACCTTGAGCAATAACTGGCCATGACTAAGAAGGATCACAGCATGATGACATCTTGTGGGCAGCAAGTAGCTGACAATGATTGCACTTTACCTGGGTCAGGAGACAATCCCCTTTCAAGGAACATGTACCCAAAGAATTTAAGTTTGGTTTTGTGAAACTCACACTTTGCAGGGCTCAGAATGAGACCTGCATCAGCAGGTAACTGGCACACTTGTGTAAAAGCCTTATTATGCTCTTCTTAAGTTGCTCCAAATTTCAGTATCTCATCACTTTAATTAAAAGCATGCATAACAGGTTGAACTATTCTACGTATAACATCCTGAAATATTTATGTACCTGACGACACTCCAAAACTCAACCTTTTGTGTCTGAACAAACCAACATTAGTCAAAAACTAGTGATGTACCTGCAATTTTCAGGGCAAACTGTTGTGAAGTGGTTTTGTGGCCCACAACCTGTGCACGTTTGTCTTAAGGCTGGACATTTACCTTCATGGGGAAATGAAAACCCACATCGGAAACACAACTTTGTCTTTTTGAAAGACGTCGACTTGCGTACATCTACTTTGTCCTTGTGCTTGCTTTTCATGACCAATGCTGATTCATTTTTTTCTGTTCCAGCTTCCATATTAGGAGTTTGTGGATTTGCTGTTTCATCGGCTCTTGCACCCATTAGGATTTTCTCTCAACTGAGCGTCTCTCTCAACATGGGTCTTCTGAAAGTGTTGGAAAGGCAGTCATCAATAATTCTGAGGAGTATGGCTTTTTCATCATTAAATTCTCTAAATTTACAGTATTTGATAAGCACATCAAGTCTTTCAACAAGCTCATCCATCATTTCACAAGCTTGCTGTCTCACTTGGTTGAAAATGAAGCTTTCGTAGTCAACAGTTGGCATCTGATTGAACTTGGTACCCAATGCTTCTTTGATCTGACGGTACAATATTGCAACAGTCTGCAAGATTTTCTTCAGCCTTTTACTCCGTTACTGGCAAGCTTCTTTAAATACTCAATGATGTTCTTGTCATCTACTTCTTCTAGGGCATCTATAAATTCATCGAACATCTCTATCTATGCAGTCCACCTGGTGCCAATATTTTACTTCTTGGCCGCATTGAGTGGTGGTGGTGGTTTCAGAAACACAGCCACATCGTACTTCAGGCACTTTTCTACTGTTGTGTAATGCATATGCTGTGCAGATGACTGCTGCTGCTCACAGGGACTAGTAACCTTTGCAAGCACTGGCCATGTGCTCCCACTGAGGTCATCATGCCCAAACTGAGGTCATAGATCGTCCTCTTCTTTCTTGACAGTAACCAGAATTTTTCTTACACTTGATCATTGTTGCATTTAGCTTTTTGCATTGTACCGGGTTGTCACTATATTTAGCATTTTGCTTTGTATTCATGATGGCTCCGTGTTATGGCATCACAATATTTCCTCTTTCAGCATTACCAATGGATTCCGGTGGGCTTTTTGAATGCCCCGCTGTCCTCAGGGCTTTCAACTTCTTCGATTACCAAATATGGGCTGGAGTGGGCCTTTCTTTTCCATGCATGCCCTACTTTGAACTGCTTCCAATCGATTTGGGTGCATGTGGCATAGAGAAGCAGTTTGCTGTATTGTTGCAAACTCTCAGGGAGAGTAGTCTTGTTACTTCAGGGCTAAACTAATAGGGTGTAATAATAGGGGAATGCAAGGCGCTCAGGATAACAAGATGGCCACATTACAATAGCTATGGGGTGCCCACACAAGGGAAAACACCCATCCCTTAAAGGTTTAAACTAAACCCAACAATTTAGAGAAACAATATGAGGCACCCCACCAATATTTAAAATTACAGCAATCAAAGTGTATGTTGACCCTATTGAGTATAGTTAGAGAAAACAAATTTAACACAGTTCCGCAATGTCCAATCCAGTCCAATGATTTATTGAATCAAATTTTCAAATCACTCAGCAACCCATCCATGGAAATACATTTCAAGCCAACACGTGTTTCGTCATGGGAAATTCTTACATCCCAAATGACTTCTTCAGGGCTGGAAATTGTAAGCAAATTGTTTGAGTTAGAAACCAAAATGCTCAAACTTCATAGTTAAGTATTAAGTAGAAATCCCAAATTAAAATTAAAACCAAAAGTCCAGAACCCAATAACCAAGTGAGAGGAAAGAAATACTGTTGTGTTTGAATTGAATACTCTTATCTTCACCGGAAAAAGAATGAACCCTAATAAAAAACCACAATAAAACACTCACCAATCACCAAATAGAAGCCCTATCTTACATACATTCACAAAATTATGTAGTATCAAGAAAATCACAATTATCTGTGAACACACACCCTTTGTGTCATGCCAATGATATCCTATATATGTTACATATGCACTATACAAAGTGGATTTATAGTGTAGATCCCATAATTTGTGTCTAAATAACTCCACATAACCCCTAGCAGTACCTTATGTTTAAACAAAATCCAATGCAAATGGATAATCCTGTCCGTTTGTAACCGTTGCCAATAATATGACACATCGATCAAAGTTATCCAAGTCCAACCAAAAAAAGAAGAAAAAACGAATAAATGTAAAATGATTTACACAAAAAAATGAGGATGAAACGAGACAAATACGTCCAAAACAGAGGGACATCAGATACAAAAAAAACAGGAGGGGCAACAGAGGAGCAGGTGGTCAAGGCAAAAGATCAAGATGGAGTCAGAACGAGATCTCGGGACAAGAAAATATAGGCTTGGATGGATCATCATCCATTAATGTGATCAATCTTTCCAAAGTTGAACTGACATCAGGGGTTAAGAGTCTTCTGGCTAGAGGTCTCAATTTCTGTCCTAAAACCTTTGTTGATCCCTGTAGATCTAAGATTGATTTATTCAGATTTGTTCGTAAACTTAAACTAAAAAAGTATTTTCAATTGAATCCGATTGAGAGCTCAATTCCGGATGCGGCTGCATCTTCATTGAGCATATTATCTATTGAAGAGGTGCATGACACAGCACTTATATTATCTATAGCTGAACGAGACGAAGATCCTGGTATTCTTTCAAGAGTACTACAGAATTTGGAGGTAGTATCTAGTAGAAGTATCTCTAGTGGTTTAAAAAGAAAATCGTGTTGGACTCCGAGATCTTTTAGGCATGAACTCTTTTGATAGGTTCTTTGACCTGGTTTGTCAAGATTATGACAATTATCTGGCTAAGAATAAATATAGACAATTTTCAAAAAACTTGAGTTCAGAAGAATTAGCTGCATTGGAAGTACTCAGTCAAGACAAAGATATTCTTATTAGGCAAGCAGACAAAGGGGGGAATGTTGTTGTCATGAATAAGATAGACTATGACAACGAGATATTGTCGCAATTGAATGATAGGACATGCTATGAGAAGATTATTGGGAATCCCATTCCCAACCTTATGTACATGATTAATAGGAGGTTATCTACTTGGCAACAACAAGGGCTACTTAGTAAGGACGAATATCTCTAGTTGAAGGTTGACCATCCTAGATATCCATGTTTTTACACACTACCTAAGGTGCATAAGGGACTGCCTTTCCCACCGGGTAGACGAATTGTTTTGGGTATACTAGGCCCCACTGAGAAACTCTCCGAATTTGTGGATTGTTTTTTGCAACCTATGGTTTACAATCTCCCATCTTTTATCAAAGATACTACACATATTCTTAGTATTTTGAATGATGTGGAGTGGGAGAGTAACATGTTATTAGTCACATTGGACGTGGTATCTTTGTATACCTGCATTAATCATGAGTTAGGACAGGAAGCCATTCGCTATTTTCTGAATAAAAGATCAGCAAGTCTTTGGGAACATACCACAATGTTAATTGAAATGATCAATGTGATTCTCACAAATAATTTTTTTCTGTTCAATGATGACTGGTTTCGACAAAAACAGGGTGTTGCGATGGGCTCCAAATTCTCTCCCTCCTATGTGAATCTCTTCATGGGTTGGTTTGAACATAAATGGGTTTGGGGTCCTGAATCTACTCAATGGCAAACCCATATACTGTTTTGGGGTGGGGTCATTATATAGACAACTGTTTTCTGATTTGGACCGGTGGTGAACAGAAACTGGTGGAATTTTGTAGCTTTTTAAATTCGAATGTCATGAATGCAAAATTCACATACCAATTCAGCTCGGTGCACATTGAATTCCTGGATGTAGAGGTTTTCATTGCGGATGGTAAAATTAAAAGTAGACTTTTCCGTAAAGCCACAGAATGCAATTCTCTTCTTCATGCTAAGAGTGCACACCCTAGACATCAAGTAGCTTCAATTCCCTTTGGAGAACTTGTGAGGGCACGACGCAACTGTAGTCTGGATGATGAGTTTTTAAACCATGTGGATGATATGGGTAGAAGGTTTAGAGCACGAGGTTACTCGAACAAGGTAGTTAGGAGGGCACAGTTTAGAGCCAAACAATTAGATAGAAGTGATACCTTGAGAACTAAAGATCGAAATAATGTGATGGACAAATCCAATAAGGTTCGATTCATAACAGATTTCAATGATGCCTCTCTGATTTTAAAAAGATTTATGACTAAACATTGGAATATATTACTACAAGATGAATCATTAAAAAATTTAATATCAGAAAGAGTACTTACATCGTATCGGAAAGGTAGGACTTTGAAGAATATTCTGAGTCCTAGTTTCACCACCAGTTCTCCCAGTAAAACTTGGTTATCCACACGAGCGATAGGTTTTTTCAAATGTGGCTACTGTGGAGTATGTCGTTGGGCATGCCACAATATTAAAGAATTTTCTATTGGTGGGAGAGTTTTTAGAATTTGTTCAATGATTAACTGTAGCACTACTCATGTTGTATACATAATACGATGTAAGTGCACTCAAATTTATGTGGGGAGTACAATACGCCCACTTAAGGTTAGAATTGGGGAACATATTCGAGTGGTTCAAAAATTGTGACGTAAGATATCCAATAGTGGCACACATTGTAGCTTGTGATTCACAATCAGCCCATAAAAGCTTTGAATTTTTTGGACTTGAACATGTCCCTAGAGATCCGAGGGGTGGCAATAGAGAACTATCCTTACGTAAGAAAGAGGCATTATGGATTATGAGATTGAGAGCCGTAGAATCGGGTCTCAACTCTGATAGAGAATTGGAGTTCTTCTTGGGAGATTGAAATTTGATTGATACTTGTACAGTATCTTTTCATGTTAAACTTGTCTCAATTTATATCGATATGATGTTGATGTATTTGATGTAATTGTATTATCTTGTGGATGGGGAGATTGTTATAACGAATGGAGTTAATAACCAAAATTCTCAAACATAAATTGTTGCAATTTCGGCATTGGGAATGCAAAGGGTCCATAATATAATTGGGTTGTTAAAAAAATTTGTTTTTTGGCCAATCTTTATCAACTGTCTGACTCTTTAGGCTTGGCTTCTTTCTTTTTTGAATAATATGCGACTGAGAACTTGGATAGAATTCTATCTCAACATTATGGTGGTCATTCTGACCTCGGCGGTAAAAGGCGCCTACCGCCGGTCAGAAATCCTCCATAATCCCGCCGCGGTCGCGGAAACCCGCCACGGTCATTCTGACCCGCAGAAGGCAAACCTCCGAAAATCCGACCGCCACAACAGACCGCCAGACCAGCGGTCGGCGGAAAGGTGGAGGTGACAAAACCTCCACCGTCACGCCAACAGAAATACGCCCATGCCATTACGACCCACGAATCCACGCGGCGGTCATTCAAACGCGGTATTCCATTGGCGGGACACACCGCCGCGGTCAGAATACACACAAACAAACAAAACTCAGCCACATTGGACGATTTGAATCCCACACACCTGATACACATACACACACCACTCCCACACACACAATACGATATAAAACACCCACCCACATCACCCACAAACCCCTACGCTAAAAAATTCGTAAAGAAGGCAAGAGCGAGACACCAGCATCCAAAAAATAACAGCCACAGCCACTCAACACCATCACCCACACACTATCCACACACAAAACAACACACACCACCACACTCAACTCACTTAAATACACATACTCCACCCCACACATCATACACACCACCCCATGGCACCCCAAAGACAACCCTGCTTCACAGACGAAGAACTCAGGGTCATGGTGGAGGAAATCGTTCGGGTAGAGCCCCAGCTGTTCGGCACACAGATACAATACACTAGCATTGCCCGGAGGACGGAGCTATGGCAGAGGATTGTCGACAGGGTGAACGCAGTGGGACAGCACCCCAGAAATCGGGAAGACATCAGGAAGCGATGGAACGACCTACGGGGGAAGGTGCGTTCCATGGTATCCAGGCACAACATCGCCGTGCAGAAGACTGGCGGAGGACCCCCACCTCAACCCCCACAATTCACATCATGGGAGGAGGAAGTCTTGAACATCCTGCATCCTGACGGCCTCGCAGGAGTCGGCGGAGGAATGGATACTGGTAAGTTGAAGCTTCAATACTGCTTCCCCCCCACCTGCATGCCAAATCAGACCCCAAACCTCACCCCCATCCTCGAACCCCACCCTCACCCCCACCCCCATCGTCACCCCCACCCTCACCCCCACCACCATCCTCACCCCCACCACCATCCTCACCCCCACCCCCAGCACACCTATTCCCCGCCAATGTCTCACCATCACAACCCACACATCCCAAAACCTAGGCCTGCATGCGTCCACTAAGCATGGAGACCCATCACCAAAGCATGCCCAATGCATATACACATCCCCCCCACAAGCCACCCTCACCAAAGCCCCCACACACGAATGCCAGCACTTGGGGACACGAGAACCCACAGATACACCCATATGCCACACATTGAAACTATAACCATACCTCTATACCCCTGCAGGACCCGACCGTCAACACACCGCGGCGGAGGGGCCAGAATTATCCACACCCCCCACCCAAGAGGCCGTCAGCGATGACAGCAGCTCTGTCGATCTGGACACCGATGACCAGCCCGGACCATCGGGGACCTCTGGACAGTCGGTTCCCCTCACACAGGCACAGGCCACTACAGACCCTAACCCCTCTGGGAACACCAGCACAGCTCCCACCCAGCGGGCCCATGCCTCTGTCTCCAGGGCGCGTCAATCTGCGGTGTGTCTACCACTACAGGGCACCCAGGATAACCCACCACCCCAACAACAACAGGGACCTGGGGGCAGTGGTAGTGGGCACACCGGCCAGGGGGCAGAGGCCCAGGGAAACAGGGGAACTCGGAGGGCAGCTGTGCGACAGGGGGGGGAGGAGAGGCCCAGGGAACCCACTCTCCACGAGGTCCTCACCACCATCATGGGAGCATACAACCGCTCCCAGGAGACGATGGCGACGGTACTGGCCCGGTTCCAGGAGATCCAGGCACTGCAGGAGGAACACTATCGGGGGTACAGGGAGGACATCAGAGCCATCAACACCACCCTGGTTACCATGGTAGGGCTGCTGCAGGACCTCGTAAACACCAGGGCGGACACTGAACAACACCCAAGGGCCCCTGCCACTAGCCTGGACCAAGAACAGCCAACCACCTCCGCCGGCGCTAGTGGACAGGAGGCCCCCGCACAGCAGCAGCCCACCAGACCCCCACCTCCTGCAGGAGAAGAACCACCCCGCAAGAAGGCCCTGAGATCTCGCAAGAAGACAGAGTAGGATGTCAAGACCCCCGCCAGCAATGGATACCACCTGATGTCATCCCACTGTCCCACATTGTCACCCTGTCCGTCCTTGAACTGCCCATGCTCCATCTCTCCACAGGCCTCTGGACAATGCACCTGTGTGACTGTTACTCTGGACTCTGCCATGGACATTCCTTCACCATAGCCCCCACCCACTTGAAACCACCCATCCCATTTTGAGCACTTCAATAAACACCTATTTTGCACCAAAATATCTGGAGTCTGGCTGTGATTTCAATAGATTGTAATTGACATGACAGTGCAAATATGTCCTTGTACATGGTGAAGTCAACAAACAGCTGCCACAAAGCTGTAGTCCATGGGGAAACGAAGCACAGGACTCGTAGTGGGGACCCCAGATCTGAAATAGGGAGGGAAAAGCCAAAACTCAGTCATCATACACTGGGGCAAATAGACAGGCAGCAGAGATGCTGGAGAGTAGTTCACATTTACTAAATTATCTTTGAAATGTTACCTGTGTCCTATTGGAAGTACTGTTCAATGATTCTGTCCCTGTTGTCTGTTTCAGCCCCGTCGTCTTCCTCCTCGTCACTCTCCTCAGGTTCCACCGCTGCCACAACACCACTGTCTCGACCATCCTCCTGCAGGAAAGGCACCTGGCGGCGCAAAGCCAGGTTGTGAAGCATGCAGCAGGCCACGATGATGTGACACACCTTCTTAGGTGAGTACATTAGGGATCCACCTGTCATATGCAGGCACCGAAACCTGGCCTTTAGGAGGCCAAAGGTGCGTTCGATCACCCTCCTAGTACGCCCATGGGCCTCATTGTACCGTTCCTCTGCCCTGGTCCGGGGATTCCTTACTGGGGTCAGTAGCCACGACATGTTGGGGTACCCAGAGTCCCCCACTAGCCATACACGGTGTCTCTGTAGCTGTTCCATCACGTAAGGGATGCTGCTATTCCTTAGGATGTAGGCGTCATGCACTGACCCTGGGAATTTGGCATTTACATGCGAGATGTACTGGTCAGCCAAACACACCACCTGGATGTTCATTGAATGGTAACTTTTTCTGTTCCTGTACACCTGCTCCCTGTCTCTTGGGGGAACCAAAGCCACATGGGTCCCATCCATGGCACCAATTACGTTGGGAATATGTCCAAGGGTGTAGAAATCACCCTTCACTGTAGCCAATTCGCCCACCTCAGGGAAAATGATGTAGCTCCTCACGGATTTCATCAGGGCAGACAACACTCTGGATAACACCTTCGAAAACATGGGCTGAGACATCCCAGAAGCAATTCCCACGGTTGTCTGAAATGACCCACTTGCCAAGAAATGGAGTACTGACATGACCTGCACCAGAGGGGGAATCCCTGTGGGTTGGCGGATGGGGGACATCAGGTCGGGCTCCAGCTGGGCACACAGTTCATGGATAGTGGCACGGTTAAGACGGTAGGTCAGGATAATGTGGCGTTCTTCCATTGTCGACAGGTCCACCAGCGGTCGGTACACGGGAGGATTCATCCGTCTCCTCGCCCAACCCAGCGGACGGTGCCTAGGAAGGACAACATGGAGCACACAGTCAAGCAACCCACAGGTACGTACTCACAGCTAGCACAGTATACGATTCTCTATGCAGTGAATGGCGTGTCTGAGTGGCTATGCAAGGCCTAGGCCTGTGTGACGCAGTTGAATTTGAGCCATGTGGGCCCTGGAAATGGCGGCTGCCTGACCTGTGAAGTGTGACAATGGGATGTGAGGTCAATGCGCTGGCGTGGCACACCGCGGCGGGCGGCGGGCGAAGACGGCGGCGCAAAGCCGCATTGGTTAACATTGAAGCCTATGGGTTTCAGGAGCCAATGGCGAAGGGCGCCGGCGGTGGCGGGACGCACCGCCGCGGTACGCACCGCCGCGGACGTGACCGCCATTTTCTATCTAATTATCCACTTGCGACTTGAACTTTCACAGGAGAGGACCTATACTGCAAGTGTTGCTGTGACCTCGGTCTGGAAGGGACAATGGCTGCTGCACCTGGGGAAAGGGCCCCTGCCTTCACTGGAGAGGAGTTGGAGAAACTCGTGGATGGGGTCCTCCCCCAGTATGCGCTACTCTACGGTCCTCCAGACCAACAAGTGAGTTTAATTCAATCTGGATTTGGGGATACTGGCTGGCTTGGGGGCCTGGCGGGGGGCCTGGCGGGGATGGGGGGCATGTTGGGCCTGGCGGGGGGCATGGCGGGGATGGGGGGCATGTTGGGCCTGGCGGGGGGCCTGGCGGGGGGCATGGCGGGGATGGGGGGCATGTTGGGCCTGGCGGGGGGCCTGGCGGGGGGCATGGCGGGGATGGGGGGCATGTTGGGCCTGGCGGGGGGCATGGCGGGGATGGGGGGCATGTTGGGCCTGGCGGGGGGCCTGGCGGGGGGCATGGCGGGGATGGGGGGCATGTTGGGCCTGGCGGGGGGCCTGGCGGGGGGCATGGCGGGGATGGGGGGCATGTTGGGCCTGGCGGGGGGCATGGCGGGGATGGGGGGCATGTTGGGCCTGGCGGGGGGCATGGCGGGGGGCCTGGCGGGGATGGGGGGCATGTTGGGCCTGGCGGGGGGCATGGCGGGGATGGGGGGCATGTTGGGCCTGGCGGGGGGCATGGCGGGGGGCCTGGTGGGGATGGGGGGCATGTTGGGCCTGGCGGGGGGCCTGGCGGGGATGGGGGGCATGTTGGGCATGGCGGGGGGCATGGTGGGGGGCCTGGCGGGGATGGGGGGCGTTGGGCCACTGGAAAGGAAAATGCTGAGAAACTTGAACGTGGTATTTCTCCCTCCCTGTACGTGTCACATAGGTCCGCGCCCATGAGAAGATCGGGATTTGGCGTGCCATCGCCAAGGAAGTCCGGGCCCTGGGGGTCCACCATCGACGGGGCACCCACTGCCGCAAGAGGTGGGAGGACATCCGCCGCGGGACCAAGAAGACCGCCGAGTCTCTGCTGGGGATGGCCTCCCAACGTAGGCGGGGTGCCTGCCGTCAACTGAGCCCCCTGATGTTCCGGATCCTGGCGGTGGCCTACCCTGAATTGGATGGGCGCGTGAGGGCAGCACAGCAGACACAAGGGGGTGAGTGCAAGCATTATCTACTCTGTTGTCGCGCAGTGGAGGTGTCTGGGTGGGGGAGGAGGGCTGGGGGTCCCCCTAGGCCAGGGCGATATCTGTAGGCTGGGCACCCCCGTAAGCCCCTGTGTCCCCAGCCACCACCCTCAGTAGTTTGTCAGTACAGCCATCCCTGGGCCGTGTCATCCATGGGTGCAGTTGTCAACTCTAGGCGTGTAGGGCATGTTCCACGGAATGCGTAGCGTACCCCAAGTGCGCAACTTAGTGCAGGGGGCATCTGTGTCTGTCATGTCCGCTAACTGTACCGGAGATCCATGTACTCAATATCCCTTTATTTCTCTCTCCCCCCCCCCTTTTTGTTTGTCTTTCTGTGCTTGTGTGCATCAGCATCATCAGGCGGAGGAGAAGTGGCATCGGGGCAGGAGGGAGCTGCATCTCACATGGCCCAGGAGGGCCATGCCACAGAGTCAGACTGGACCAGTGAGACGGAGGGCGAGGGGAGCTCCACGACGGGGACGACTGGAGCCTGCAGCGACACGGACACGTCCTCGGAAGGGGGCTCCCTTGCGGGGGTGGCACCATCCGTGCCCCCCGCCATTACAGGTACAGCCGCCACCCAGCGCACCATCTCCGCCCTCCCAGCAGCCCCTCAGCGCTCGCCCCGTGCCCGCTCTGCCAGGAAGCCGGGCATCTCCTTCGCCCCAGGCACCTCAGGCCCTGCCCCTGTTACCCCCGCTGCCCTCAGTGAGGAGGTCATTGACCTCCTCCGAACGCTCATTGTTGGGCAGACTACCCTTTTGAATGCCATCCAGGGGGTGGAGAGGGAGGTTCATCGCAGCAATGCGTACCTGGAGGGCATTCATTCGGGCCAGGCTGCCCATCAGCGATCGTTCCAGGCTCTGGCCTCAGCACTGATGGCAGCCATTGTCCCTGTCTCCTGCCTGCCTCTACTAACTCCCTCCTCCCAGTCTCCTGTTCCTCTGCCTGTCCCACCCACACCATCAGACCAGCCTGCACACACCTCAACACCCAAGAGAAGCTCATCCAAACATAAGCACCACAGATCACGCAGACATTCACACACGCAACATTCCGATGCAGACATGCCAACAGTCACTACCACCTCTGTGACCCCCACCTCCTCGTCTCCCTCCTCCCTCCCTGTGACGTCTACACTCACACCTCCATTCACCTCACCATCAGCCAGTGTTTCCATCACCAGCACACCCTCCACTCCAGTCTGCACACGTGCAGTCACCACCCCCACTGCCATTTACACGTCCCCTGTGTCCTCTCCCACTGTGTCTGTCACCCCCTCTTCCACACCACACAAACGCAGCCACCCACCCACCCAACAGCCATCCACCTCACGACAGCCTATCCCTCCTGCACCTGCACCCAAAGACAGCAAACGTGACTCACCTACAACCACATCCTCTCCCTCCACTCCCATTCCCACTGTACCTACCACTCTCCATTGTCCCAAGAAGCTCTTCCTCGCCACTACTAACTTCTTTCCTGACCCTGAGCCCCCCCTCCTTCTCGTCGGGGTAAGAAGAGCACCTCAGCCACCACCAGCCCTGCAGCCCCCTTGACAAGGGTGCAGGGGTATTGGAGCCCGCCAGCCCGCATGTCTGGATCTTCGCCCAGCAGCAAGGGGACAGCCAGCCCACCCCCTGGGAAGAGGAGCAGAAGGCGGAAGGGGCGCCGCAGGAGCCCGCCTTCTACATCCCCCCCGGACACCACCCAGAGACAGTCACCAGCCACAGCTCCAAAGGGAGGAAAGGGACACAGGCCCACGACTAAGGAGGGCAAGGGCAGCAAGTCGGAGAGGTCAGGCAGCAGGCCTGCTGCCCAGGAGGAGCCCACAACCCCCATAGCCGCTGCCCCGGGAGGAACCGGCACAGCTGCCCCGGGAGAGCCCACCACCCCCATAGCCGCTGCCCAGGGAGGACCCAGCCCAGCTGGCCAGGAGGGCCCCACCACCCACAGCCCAGGTGGGCAGTGAAGGAGCACCATCCCCGCTGCCCAGGAGGACACCACCAGGCAATTAGCAGTTGGCCATAGACCGGCCGCCGTCTCAAGAACCGCTGAACTGGGCCCTTCAAGGCAAGGACCGCTGAACTGGGCCCGCCGTCTCAAGAACCGCTGAACTGGGCCCCGCCGTCTCAAGAACCGCTGAACTGGGCCCTTCAAGGCAAGTAGCGCTGACCTGGGCCCCACCGTCTCAAGAACCGCTGAACTGGGCCCCGCCGTCTCAAGAACCGCTGAACTGGGCCCTTCAAGGCAAGGACCGCTGAACTGGGCCCGCCGTCTCAAGAACCGCTGAACTGGGCCCCGCCGTCTCAAGCACCGCTCCGCTGGGCCACGCCGTCTCAAGAACCGCTGAACTGGGCCCTTCAAGGCAAGTAGCGCTGACCTGGGCCCCGCCGTCTCAAGCACCGCTCCGCTGGGCCCGACGTCTCAAGCACCGCTCCGCTGGGCCCCGCCGTCTCAAGAACCGCTGAACTGGGCCCTTCAAGGCAAGTAGCGCTGACCTGGGCCCCGCCGTCTCAAGCACCGCTCCGCTGGGCCCCGCCGTCTCAAGAACCGCTCCGCTGGGCCCCGCCGTCTCACGCACCGCTCCGCTGGGCCCCGCCGTCTCAAGAACCGCTGAACTGGGCCCTTCAGGGCAAGGACCGCTGAACTGGGCCCCGCCGTCTCAAGAACCGCTGAACTGGGCCCTTCAAGGCAAGTAGCGCTGACCTGGGCCCCACCGTCTCAAGAACCGCTGAACTGGGCCCCGCCGTCTCAAGAACCGCTGAACTGGGCCCTTCAAGGCAAGTAGCGCTGACCTGGGCCCCACCGTCTCAAGAACCGCTGAACTGGGCCCCGCCGTCTCAAGAACCGCTGAACTGGGCCCTTCAAGGCAAGTAGCGCTGACCTGGGCCCCGCCGTCTCAAGAACCGCTGAACTGGGCCCCGCCGTCTCAAGAACCGCTGAACTGGGCCCTTCAAGGCAAGTAGCGCTGACCTGGGCCCCGCCGTCTCAAGAACCGCTGAACTGGGCCCTTCAAGGCAAGTAGCGCTGACCTGGGCCCCACCGTCTCAATAACCGCTGAACTGGGCCCCGCCGTCTCAAGAACCGCTGAACTGGGCCCCGCCGTCTCAAGAACCGCTGAACTGGGCCCTTCAAGGCAAGTAGCGCTGACCTGGGCCCCGCCGTCTCAAGAACCGCTGAACTGGGCCCTTCAAGGCAAGTAGCGCTGACCTGGGCCCCGCCGTCTCAAGAACCGCTGAACTGGGCCCCGCCGTCTCAAGAACCGCTGAACTGGGCCCTTCAAGGCAAGTAGCGCTGACCTGGGCCCCGCCGTCTCAAGAACCGCTGAACTGGGCCCCGCCGTCTCAAGAACCGCTGAACTGGGCCCTTCAAGGCAAGTAGCGCTGACCTGGGCCCCGCCGTCTCAAGAACCGCTGAACTGGGCCCCGCCGTCTCAAGAACCGCTGAACTGGGCCCTTCAAGGCAAGTAGCGCTGACCTGGGCCCCGCCGTCTCAAGAACCGCTGAACTGGGCCCCGCCGTCTCAAGAACCGCTGAACTGGGCCCTTCAAGGCAAGTAGCCCTGACCTGGGCCCCACCGTCTCAAGAACCGCTGAACTGGGCCCCGCCGTCTCAAGAACCGCTGAACTGGGCCCTTCAAGGCAAGTAGCGCTGACCTGGGCCCCGCCGTCTCAAGAACCGCTGAACTGGGCCCCGCCGTCTCAAGAACCGCTGAACTGGGCCCTTCAAGGCAAGTAGCGCTGACCTGGGCCCCGCCGTCTCAAGAACCGCTGAACTGGGCCCTTCAAGGCAAGAACCGCTGGCCCTTTGGCAGACGTGGCAGGGCAGGATCTATCTCGGGCAGGGCTGCAGGATGTCCTCTGGCCAACTTGCCTCCTCCAGTGGCAGTGGGGTCTGTTATGGACTGTTTGGACTGTGGCTTTGCTCTCCCCAGGATGGCCCAGTGGGCAGGCCACCCACTGTATGGACTGTTTGGACTGTTGGTTTGCTCTCCCCAGGATGGCCCAGTGGGCAGGCCACCCACTGTATGGACTGTTTGGACTGTGGCTTTGCTCTCCCCAGGATGGCCCAGTGGGCAGGCCACCCACTGTATGGACTGTTTGGACTGTTGGTTTGCTCTCCCCAGGATGGCCCAGTGGGCAGGCCACCCACTGTATGGACTGTATGGACTGTGGCTTTGCTCTCCCCAGGATGGCCCAGTGGGCAGGCCACCCACTGTATGGACTGTTTGGACTGTGGCTTTGCTCTCCCCAGGATGGCCCAGTGGGCAGGCCACCTACTGTATGGACTGTTTGGACTGTTGGTTTGCTCTCCCCAGGATGGCCCAGTGGGCAGGCCACCCACTGTATGGACTGTATGGACTGTGGCTTTGCTCTCCCCAGGATGGCCCAGTGGGCAGGCCACCCACTGTATGGACTGTTTGGACTGTGGCTTTGCTCTCCCCAGGATGGGCCAGTGGTCATGGAGTCCCCTCGTGGATCTGGCGTCGTGTACTCAAGTGGCTGAGGTGCCCCCCCTTCCCTTCCCCCTGAGGTGCCTGTCCGATTTTCTTTCTGATGCCCCTGCAGTGTTCTCTCCGTGGAGTTCTTGTCGTGGGACTGGGCCTTGCCCCTTTGCACAGGAACCCTGTGATCCACGGACAGTGGTTGGACTACATTTAGTAGCTGTATATATTTTGTATATAGTTTATTTATTTATTGGGATTACTGGTGTCCATATTTCAATATATCTGCCCGTTTATGATCTCTTCTTTTGGTCTTTGCATTATTTCGGAGGGGGGTGGTTTGTGGGTTGTGACAGTGATCTGTGGGAATGCATTGATGTGTGTGTTGTAGTGGGTGTGGGTGGGTGGGTGTGTGCCGGTAATCTTTTCCCTCCCCTGTGTCGTAGGTGCAGTACTCACCGATGTCTTCCGCGCCGCCGGGCGTGCTCCTGGTATATGAGCAGGAATAGGAGTGCGGGGATGACCTGCAACTCTGGTTCCATGCTGCCGAAATCTCACGTGGAGTGCGTAGAGGTGAGCGTTTTCCCGTTCGTAGTCTGTTTCCGCCGTGTTCTTATCGGCGGTGCTCCCGCCCCGGAAAAGGTGGCAGATTGGTGGGTCGTAATAGGGTGGGCGGTACATTGTCTGCCGCCTGGCTGTTGGCGGGAACCGCCGCGCTGTTTGTTTGTACCGCTGTGGCGGGCGGAGTGTTAAGTTGGCGGGCTGTGTTGGCGGTTCCCGCCAGGGTCAGAATTGCATATTTTAGACCGCCGGCCTGTTGGTGGCTTGGCCGCCGCTTTATCACCGACCGCCAGGGTCAGAATGAGGGCCTATATGTTGAATATGGATTAGGTTAGAACTCTGATTGATAATTTGGGCTAAGGTTTCTAATGAATTACGGTTAATATTAGAATATGTAGCTTCTAGTCTGAATAATGATGGTTGTTATATGGATATTTCGATTAATAATTTCTAACCGATTATGTTTTATTTGTTTTTCACTTTTTTCATGGAAAAAGGATTACACAAACTGGACCGATTATGTATAGGATTTTATAAGGAGGGTTGCCATTTGGTTATTTTAATTATAATTTGATCGTTTACATTTATGTGGTTGTTTTTATGTTGCACATGCAAAATAAGGTTACTTGAGCCGGATCGATCGCGTTTTTGTTGTTTTTTTATGCTTTACAGGGAACCTTTGGTCCCATCTCTATTCTAGCGGACATTTGTCCGTTTTTTTTTCTGTCTGTGGTAGTGGCTCGTACGGTGACCCCGGAAGTCTATTTTTAGCTTCCAGGATCAGGAGCGCGAGTAGCGTACTCGCAGATTGGCGTTCCTAATACGATAACGCCGTCTATCGGATTGATTAACCTAATTTGGTGAGTGATTGAGGGGGACTGGCTCTCCCTAGTATTTTTTTTATGTTCCGGTTAAGAAAAGATTTAAATATGAGACTCTGTCAATCAGGAAGCATCTATATTCAGTACTTGTTTCTCTCTTTTATGTAGCTTACGGATGGAAACTATATGAACTTTGAATTATCATTTATACTATTGGGCCATGAATTTAAGGTATTCTATATGGTGTCAATTCAGAACCACATTTTTGGATTGTGGACTTAATACATTGGTGTTGCTTTGTTTTTGTGTAAATCATTTTACATTTATTTGGTTTTTCTTCTTTTTTGGTTAGACTTGGATAACTTTGATCGATGTGTCATATTATTGGCAACGGTTACAAACGGACAGGATTATACGTTTGCATTGGATTTCATTTAAACATAAGGTACTGCTAGGGGTTATGTGGAGTTATTTAGACACAAATTATGGGATCTACACTATTAATCCACTTTGTATAGTGCATGTGTAACATATATAGAATATCAATGGCATGACACAAAGGGTGTGTGTTCACAGATAATGGTGATTTTCTTGATACTACATAATTTTGTGAATGTATGTAAGATAGGGCTTCTATTTGGTGATTGGTGAGCGTTTTATTGTGGTTTTTTATTAGGGTTCATTCTTTTTCCGGTGAAGATAAGAGTATTCTATTCAAACACAACAGTATTTCTTTCCTCTCAATTGGTTATTGGGTTCTGGACTTTTGGTTTTAATTTTAATTTGGGATTTCTACTTAATACTTCACTATGAAGTTTGAGCATTTTGTTACTTGAGGGCACATATCCCCTACTCGTTACCAGTTGGAGCATCCTCCCCAGCCTTGGAGCATGCAAATGACCATGCCACACATACAGCTTTTTAACAGACATCTTTATTTCTCAACTGATCACACACTGCACTCTGACTACATCATAACCATTAATAAACACACCTTAACAGCTCCCAGCAAGTTACGTAATACCTCCTTTGAGTCAACCTAGAGCCTCAAGGGGCCTAGTGCACATAGTCTCACAACACTACATCAGGATTTGGGGATCCGGTAATCCTGGGTTGGCATGGTGATTCTATATTCCCGGGGATTGGAAGTATAATTTCACAATGCAGTGAAGGAGTTTCAAGCCAAAATGTTTATTTCCGAACCTAGTGTTTTGAGGACCCCTACAGTATGCATGATGACCTTGAACTTTGTGCATTCGATATTCTGCCTCCATCAGCCATGTAGAGCTCAGGAAGAATTTACTTAACCTATAGGACTTTACAAAAATACTAATGTTTCATTCTGCTTTCATTAGGTATGTTAGAGACCAGAGACCTGGAAAAACATTAAATCAATGGATAGTAAATAGATGGAGCAATGCATAAATACCAATGATGCCCACCACTTTGCCTAAGTTTAGTAAACATGGTTTAATGTACATGAGCAAAAAAAATAGGGAACATATTTATGGGTTTGTGGCCTGCATAATAGGGAAAGGGCAGGAATGCACTGTATCTATTGCATACAGAGCATTCCTGTCCTTTCCCTCTGCGCTGGTGCCATTTCGGCAGCCTAGATCCATAATGGCACCCTTGCACCAAGGTGTAAGGGTGCCTGCATTGCATGCAGGATTGATTTTGTGCAGGAAGGAGCACCTTCCTGCACAAACGCAATCCTGGAACGCTTTTTCCTCTCTCTATGTGCGCTGCAAGAACAAGTTCTTGTAAATCTGGGGATGTGTCAAAATCCAGGTGTGTTGCTTGGCAGCACATACCACTATGCCCATGGAACGCCTTCCTAGCACAGAAGTAACACAGGGATTTGTGCTGCTTTTCCTTACTCCATATTTATGAGGCCATTGAAAGCCAGGAAAAGTGGCTTGCATAGCCTCATGAACATGATTTGGTGATTTGAGCAATGGCAGCAGAAGGGCCTCAAAAATATGGGCCAAGATTTTCTTGATGTTACCGAAATGGCATGGCCAGCCTTGCTATTTTCTGAACCTGAGCTAAAAGCTTCTTAGGTGACGCATTTCACAGGGCACTCACACATGCTGAGCTGTAAATATTCCGAACTCGTGACTGAAGTGCATCGACTGCACTCAGGGAAGCTTGGAAACACTTAGCTTGCAAAAGTAACATATTGGCTTTAGGGAGAAAACGTAATTATTGTGCATTTTTATACCTTTTTGCAGTTGAAACTGAATTGCTCTCTCGTGCACCCAAGCATGCTTGCGGATTTAAAGGACAGGCCTGTGTGCTAGAGGCATTCGTACAGTCATTTCCATTAAATTGCTTTCTTACTCATTGTGTTCCACAACATAACCCTTCATTTCCTGTACTTCCGCGGGACACAAGAACATCCGATTTCAGAGTATTGTCCGTTCTCATGGTTTTCTTATAAAAGTCAAGTGTCTGTCCAAGCCTGAGAAATATCTTAAGAAATGCAATATTCAGCTTTAAGAAAAGAGATCAATGTTTCAGTAGGAAGCATATGGATAGATTTTTTTTTTTTTTAAATGAACATGATTTTAATGTAGGGGTGAAATGTTTACGAAATTTCCATTTACCTAATTTTGCGAAATTTCTGTACAAAATTGCACGAAATGCAAACCAGCATTTGGCACTACGTTTTTGCGTGAATTATGCCCATTTTCATACCCGTGCACATTTCGAGGTAAAAAAATAAATAGCATAAGATTAAGACCAGTAAACTTGAAACGCTCATGTACAGGTCCTTTGAGTTGTTCCCATACGATTGCACTAACTTTCTTTTACACAAAACAGGCATTACATGAGCTTATACTACTGTCACGGAAATTCCGTTGAACTTAATTTCAAGCAGTTTGATAATAATGTTTACAGTTTCTTCTTCTGTTTTAAGATGACCGGTTTCTAAAGTGTGGAGGACATTTTGTGACTATAACTTTGCTAATAAAATGTCTGTGACTTTGCCGTATTAGTTTGCTCTTCTCTAGCAGCAAAGTACGCCTCTGTTGTTCAGTAACAGAACCTTTGCATCTTTTTTGCCTGTTCAAGATTCTCAGATGGCTGAGCTCAGCTTTACTCTCTACATCTCCCCGGCGGTCACTCCTATAGAGGGTCACTCTGCCACCATAGGTCTCCTGAATAACAAAACAATTCTGAAGGTTAGACTGTCATGGAATCCTTGGAATTTCCCAGTTACCGCAAACATCTGTTTTCAAGTTGAAGGTAAGGATAGGATACCCAAATGGTTTCTACAGGTTTCCTCAACTTCTGTGCTAAAACCAATTGATCTCACAGCAATCGAAAATACATTTATAGGACTTTTAATTTAGTTCACAATTCCATATAACCCCGAGTGTTTACAGACTAGCTTTCAACATTAGCATTGGCTCAATGCAGTTGTATTCACAATGAATTAGTAATACTGGTCTGTACATATTGAAGTTCTTACTTTGCAATTAATGTGTCCCGTACCTCTGCAACATATACTGTTTAAATCTGTGTGTCTTTTGGACGCAGAATCTGCCTGCTTTCAGTTACCGGTCAATCGTAAATGCTTATAAATATCTGCCATTTCAACTTCCAAACCTGTGTCTTTTAACAAAGCAGCCTTTTTGATAGCTTTAGCCAGAAAGGCATTTCTTCTGCTTGCTGACTAAATTATTACAACGGTATTCGTATATCTTTAAGGGATCTAAGTAAGCCTAATGAATCAAGCAGGTCTAAATTCCTTACATCGCCCTATTTACTTGTCAAGAAAGTGTATATGTTTGCTGAGGCACTGGATATTTACATATAACTAATTACATTTCTCTTTGCTTGACCCATTGATTTTAGTAGCTTAAAAGCCAGTTCATGCCTACCATAATTTTTGAAAGTGTGATTGAACTCTATACCAGTTGTGTCTAGCTAGGATCCAGGGGAGCTTAATCCAGGGCCGATTAACTGGTTACTGGCAGCTGCTATTATGATAATCAGCAATGATCTAGGCCTCATAGACACAACTGAGATATCCTTGCTTAAATCGTCCCCCTGATAACCCAGCATACAAAGTTGATAGGTTATAATTGGGGGGCATTTGTGTTTTCAATAAAAGTCTCAAAAAGTACATTTACATGTATTAGCCAAAACAGCTTCTAGTACTATGATAATATTAAATACATATGGAAACTGACACCATCACATTTATTCTGTATTGTCTTACCAGTCCAAAAAATTGAAGACGAAGCAGAATTAATAATCATAAACAATTTCTGGGAATTGATATAAAAACATGAATAAATGATACGACAAAGATAAATACTTGCAACATTATTGCATCCAGTCATTCTCATCAGGTTAGCTTTAGTAGTGATGATCTTCTAATTCCTAGCAGCTCTTATAGTGAGCTTTGATGGCTGCTGTTAAAGATTGATAAAGTATCTTATTGTGTAGCAACAATTTGCCCCAGTTTGTCAAACCTGAGGATCATCTCCACCGGGTGTTCCAGTGGCCGGACAAGAAGTGTTGCAGAAAGTGTGTACATTGTTGACCCCCCTCCCCCCCAATTAATGTGAAACTATTAACACAGAAACACTCCGTAGGGATTGTATATTTTCTTTCTGGCAATGTGACATTTGTTTATTATACCCATGCTATTTTAAGGCCTTCCAAAAGAAAGATCAGTCCATATGATCCACATTTGTTCATAATTGAAGGTCATTTTAAATTACTGCATAATCCTTGCACAGGCAATGTCTATCAAATCTGATGGCAGTCTTGTGATGAAAAGAACGTAGCTAACCATTGATGAAGTACAAATGATCATGTTTTACAAGACTAGTAATGTGTACATATGTAGGGCTTAAAAGAGCTTTAGCAAAAATTTCAAAATGAAGATTAAGGAAGGAAATATGATTCTATTTCTCTGACTAATTGTCATCCTTATCACTCTTGAAAATGAATGAAATACAAATCGAAAATTGATTTTCAGCCAAGACTTTGAGTGCTGGAAGTTTTGGAAGCAACACGTCTTCAAAGCCCTTCAAAAAGCTCTATAGTAATTCTAACGGGTTCTGACAATTTGCCAAAATTCAATACCATCAAGATACTCTTAATCCCATTCATTGTAATAGAACCACATGGACAATTTGACTCCATAATAGTTCTTTAGAATGAGAAGCTTCATAATCAAGGGTTGATAAATATTCTTCTGATGAAGATAAATCTTTATAAATATCATCAAAACTCACCAGTACTCTATTCATCCTTGCTACAATTCGCCACACATCAATGTGCAACAGCTTGAAACTTTTGCCCTAATCACGTTGGAACTGCAAAATACAGATGAAAACTGTGAACACGTCTATTTGGCATTAGCAGTATGTGAGCACCTTAACTGGTATACTAATAGCAGGCAATAACACTGTTGAATAATTTGAATGTGAAATGCTAACCAAAAATGTATGTTATTCCCCATACAAAGGTGTGCGGACAATGGCCCTGATTTATGAAAAGTTAGCACCGCCTTTGCATCAATTTTTGGTGCAAAAGTGGTGCAAGGTGCAAACTTACAAGACATAGTTATATTTTGTACGTTTGTGCCGCTTTTGTGACAAAAAATGACATAAAGGCAGTGCTAACTTTTCATAAATCAGGCCCATTGTGTCTATGTGCTATTTGCTCTCTGTGAGCTTCAGCAGTATGCATCTGCCACAAAGTGTGGGAGCAAATGCTGACATTATGATCCAGTTTTGGTTCCAAAAAAAGTTTGAACTCAAAAAGGGATTACTGACTCCATTAGGTTTGGGTCTTTGTCTTTGCAAACAATTAGACATGATGCCAGAAACATCCAAATACTATTATTCCTGTTATAATATTTTGGTTTTATTTTATGGATGCTAAGATTGACAAGATGCATAAATGTTTTCTTAAAAACAAAGTTCCGGTCCATACCCTTTTGAAAAATTAAGGTGGATTTTCTATTTTCATATTCTTTTTCCAGTAGCATAATTGCTTCTTTTAATTTATATATTGTATTTGATATAAGTGCTGAGAAGTATAATGCCTATAAAATAATATGAAAAATCAAACAAGTATAAACCATGTTCTTATTGATGTAAGCAAATTCTTGTATTTAAATTACACAGTGGCGGTCACCACTGTGTAGTTTTTGCTCAGCTGTACTTTCCTCTTAAAAGGCATTTTTTAATTTGCTTATACCTTTTGATCCGATTGACGGGTTCACACGAAACTTGACAGTCTACTAAATTTCGGCATGTCAACTTTCATGAAGGTTTATCTGTGGAAATAAAGTGAATGGGTGGAGGTGTAAAAGTGTATCATCTCCCATTTTAGCTAACATTAGAAACCTTGCTGAAAATTAGAGCAAATATCACTGAACAGATGAATACCAAAGTTAGCATGAAAGCAGAACTTTAATCAGGAAGTTTGTATTTTTTTGAAAATCTATTCAGTATTGTTTTAGATGTTCTCTTTCATAAAAGGTGCGAAGTGGGATGAAAAGGGTTAATGGCATGCTTTTACATACCTTGTCAGTTTAATACACGTTTCTTAATTTGCTTGTAACTTAGCAGGTAGTTAAGCTAGATATACAAATAAATCATGCAACACAGTGCAGCAAGTGCAGTTGCTATGCAGCATTTGCAAATGAGAGAGAGCAGAACAGCACCATGTCTATGAAGTTGTGGCACTGTCCTGCTCTCTCACTGTGATTGTTCAGTTACATTATTGGCGTAAGATTTTTTACATAAGCATCTGTCTCAGCTAATATATGTACATGAAGTGAAAAAACAGTTGGTCATATATAAACTCTTGTTAACCCTGCGTTGGTGCCATACTAACAAACTATGTCCATGTGTTGCCTCATAATTGACTTTTGATTGTATGATGATTACAGGCAGAATACATTTTTGGGGCATCACGACCTCCTTTGTAAAATGATATATCTTCTTAATAGTCCAAAAAAAAGTAATTCACCACCATACTGAGTTAAGACTATTACTTACATTCACATTTCCAAACAGCCATTTTGGTTCTTGATCATCTTTGGTTGTCGCTATTTGTAAAGCCAAACATTTTGGAAACTGTTGAAGACACCAGTTTTGTAAGCCAGGTAAAGATACATGCAGAAGGCAATAAATCTGGTTGAATATTGGAGTGGCTACTCCATAGCGTGATGCAGACCACAACCATGATTCAACAATCCCCAACCAGCCTAGCCACCAACCAATCAGACATTCATGCAATGTTCACAGCCCACTACAAACTGTTAAACGAGTCTCCTCCCATCAATCGCGAAGCCTATATACGGACCATCCTTGAGAGAGTCACACTATTGATTGTAGAACCCATGGTCTGTGAGGACCTCAATGCGCCCATCACGGAACAAAAGATCAGGGGCACCCTTCAATGTCTGCCACTTGTAAAACCCCAGGAACAAGCAGACTCCCAATTGAGTTTTACAAGGTCTATGAGGATCTTCTGGCCCTGAAGTTGCTTAAGATACATCAATATGCCCTAGAGGAAGACTGTCTCACCCTGACACTCATTGTCTCACTACTAAAACCGGATAATGATCTCCTAGATGTGACATCATACCGCCCTATAGCTATGCTGGGGAGTGACTACGAAATAGTTAGAAAAATCATTGCAGGGCGCCTCCTTGAATGCTTACCCCATTTGGTCCATAGGGTCTAAAATGGTATCATCACAAACTATTCGACGACCCTAAACATACACAGACTCCACAGAGTGTTGGAACAGGCACTGACCCACTGTCCTTATGCAGCTTGCCTAGTACTAGACCTAGAGAATGTGTTTGACATGGTGGATTGGGAGTTCATGATCACAACGCTGTCAAAATTCACCTCATATGTCTTTTCTAAACAGATCCTCTGACCCGTGTAAAGGCTGGGCAGCTCATTTCAGACCCTATAAAAATCAGCAAAGGAGCATGCCAGGGATATCTCTATAGCCGCTTCTCTTTGCTCTAGCAATGTAGCCACTCGCACAAAAGCTGTGGCAGGATGGGAGGGCCTGGGCCATCCCACTAGGTGATGAAATACATATTGTCTCACTTTATGAAGACAACCTGCTCATTTATGTCCGAAACTTCTTTTAGGGTATAGAGGAGATCAGAGTTGCCCTAGAGAAGTTTCAGACTTCCTCGTGACTGGAAGTGAACTGGGCTAAATCGTACCTGTTTCCCCACAGCCCAGACTGCCCAACACAGATTTTAACTGTCAATATCCTTCCTGCATGATGGGAACCACAAACATTCCGATATCTAGGCACCTGCAGCTATCATAGCATGCAGGACTTAATTGGTTGCAATCTTACTAGGGCCATTGTCGCCCTCCACCCTCAATTGACATTCTGGAGCAAGCTTCCACTCTCTGTTCAGTGCTGAGTATCACTATCCAAGATGGTGATGCTCCCTCACCTTCTTTACTTTTTTCACAACCTTCCAGGGCTTATACCCCGAAACACTTTCTGTGCCTAACATGGCATGCTAGGGAGCTTTTTCTGGAATAAAGGCCCACACGGTGTTGCATCACATAAACTCCAGTTTTCAGTGGAGAGTGGAGGATTTGGAGCTCCAATTTTGAACAGTATTACCTGCTAGCACTATTGCAGTGGCCATCTCAATGGTTAACGGGCTGCCTCTTGGAAGAGTTGGGATCTCCTATGTTAGGCCGAGCTTGGTGCAAGAGGCATTCATGCCACAGGGTAGGCTCCCTGACCAGCCCAACAACCTCCTCAAAATAGCGTACGCCAGCTATCTCAGAAGTGTGCAGCTACTGCTGGCTCTCACACCGTACATGCTGGAGAGAACTTTACTGGGTCCCAGGAAGTGACATAGCAGTCTGAAATTTTGGGGCAGGTGATTCTACAACTCCCATAATACACTGTATCACCTGGAGTTTGCCAATCCCACGGAGGGTCCGATGGCCAGTGATTCTTTGGGTCTGGTGAGTATTTTTACCTGCAGGTTGCAAGGGAACTAATGCCACTAGTCCGAGGAAGACTGAGGGTACTTCTAGCTTCCACAGAGGTCCCTCTCTTTGGGAGTGCCAAGTTTGAGCCAAGAATGAGGGTCGTTCATGCGATTCCAAGTCTGTTGCTACAGAGACAGAGAGAGAGTATATCTCTTTTACTTTGGTGCTGTGGGCAAAGTCCTGTTATCGGCGACATAGGTCTCCTCTTGGACTTTCTTTGAAGTAAGATGTTCAGATATGAGGTTCTGGTGTCAAGGGTGTCTCATAAATCCTAGATTTAGGGGATTCAGAAGCGTGTAGGCTAGTAGCCAATTCAGCAGCTAGCTTCTGCAGTTAATATGTCTCTGAGGTGACCACATCGGGTGGGGTGGGTCACTTTTCCTACCCAGAACCCCCTATCCTGCCACTCCTAAAGATGGCAGAAAACTAAATTTAGTGTTTAGATTGGGCTGCCCACCCTGAAGGTATGGTCAGCCTTCTAGGCGTGTGCACCACATTGCATAGCTAATGTCTTGCCTGTCCAAGAACAAATGTGCCAGGGGCAGAGGGAAGGCTGTTTTCTCCACTGGGAGTCAGCCCTGATGCATCTCAGAGGTGGTGCAGCCCTTGAAGCTCACCCAGAATCTTGATGTACCCATTCACTTGCCTGCTTGGGAGGATGGAGGTGTGACTTCCTTCTTGCTAAAGCCTTTGTTCCTGACACCTCAGAGTGCTCCCACTGCCTGGCAGGTGGTCAGAATCATGTCTTGGTGGCAGGAGGTATGGGAAAGCATGGGTTGGTCATTCAGAGCACAGTGAAGCTGGGGCAACCACGTGGGCAACCTCTTAGGTCACCACCTGGGTGCATGCCACATTACCCAGGGCACAAGATTTGTGGCCGGGGTGCGACTACATATTGTTTGATATCACACATGACATATTTTAGTGGTACCATAATGGAGCTGCCAGTGGGCAGCCCATGATACTATGGTCCGCTGACACTTATAGTAGTTTCCAATAGGGAACACCACTGTAGGGACATCTAGGCTTACACTCATTTATCCAAACCTTTAATATAATGCACCCTGCCTCCTGGGCTGAAGAGGTCTACCTTAGGGGTGCCTCACATGTATTATAGGCAGTGCTATACACGGCTAGGACACAGTGGAATTCAAGCAGTTTGCACTGTTCTTGCAATCTTCATAGCATGCCTGCTGCCAGTAGTTTGCTTAGGTCACCAAAGATGGCAAAAAATGTACTGCCTCCCCGGGGACCGCTTTGACACCTATGCCATGGGTATCCCTGGTACCATATATTAGGACTTATAAGGGGCTAAAAGTCTTTCCCAATTTTGGATTGCCAAGTTGAACATAACAGTTTTGGGAGAGAGCACAGGCACTGGGGCCTGGAGCACAGAGCCATACCCATCAGCATTTGGGGCAAAAAGTGTGGGGTGACCATACACAAAGGGACACTTTCCTACCCTTACACCTTCTCTACCTAATGTGTGCAGCTGTTCTATAAAGAGGGGTATTTCCACTTTTGTTTCCCCATCTCATTAAAAAAGAAAAAAAAAAAAGAAAAAGATAGCATGAAGGCTCTTGCATAACATGCCCAAGCCAGTCAGGAGTGTTTGTTAGACCCATGGCAAAACTAGCTGGGGGCCCAAGTCAAAAGACCCTGTTATTAATCACAACTTCCCAGTTTGGCGAAAATGAGTAGCCGCTAGGAGCAGTTACTTTTCTTCACTCTGATTCATTTTCAGTGACAATCGCATTTGAAGGCAATTTCAACTAATTAAGTTCAAGATGTGCAGTGTACAAAAACCTCTCTCTTCTATACTTTAACAGACCATAATTTTGCTTCATCTATGACAGCAGTAAGGGCCTTGTATAAGAGACATATGACACCCGACTTGACTCTTAGGTCATTAATAAAATTTACATCAGGGCAGAGGGGGCAGAAGGGAGAAAGAATGCAAAATCCATCCAGGATCTTAATTTGCACAATGTCTAATTAGGAAACCTGATTTCAATCCCAGCTTCTAAGCTTCACCAAACAGGGTGATCCTAGGGAAATTACTGGGCAATCATATTTCTCCACTGTGCTTCCTTTTCCATCATCACCGCATTTGAGAGCACCTTAAAATAGTTTAGGATGCACACTGTACAACAACCTCTCTTGTGAATTGTTTAAAAGACCACAACGTTTCTTCATCTATAAAAATTAAAGACTTTTATACGAGGAAACAAGACAACTGACTTGCCTCTTGAGTCATTAATGAAATTGTCACAGCAGAAAGGGTGTGGTTCACTAATTCTAATAAGGAACACTCAGAGCAGTGATATAATCTAAGAAAAGCAATCCAAAATACACTTTTTATGCAAAGGTTAGTAACTCAGTCATTAATAAATTGGCAGTCTATTCAATCAATCAATCAATCAGGAATTCATAAAGCACGCTACTCACCCGTGAGGGTCTCAAGGCGCTGAGGAGGGGGGGGGAGAAGGGGTGGAGAGGTGCTGCTACTGCTCGAACAGCCAGGTCTTGAGAAGTTTCCTGAAGGTAAGGAGGTCTTTGGTCTGCCACAGGTGGGTAAGAAGAGTGTTCCACGTTTGGCGGCAAGGTGCGAGATTGATTTACCGCCGGTTGTAGTTCTGCGGATGTGTGGGATGGTTGCGAGGCAATCAATCAATCAATCAAAAAATGTATTAAGAGCACTACTCACCCGTTAGGGTCTCAAGGCGCTGGGGGGGGGTGAGGGTTGCAGTTTACTGCTCAAAAAGCCATGTCTTGAGGTGCTTTCTGAAAGCTATGAAGTCCTGGGTCTTGCGTAGGTTGGTGGGGAGGGAGTTCCAGGTCTTGGTGGCGAGGTGGGAGAAGGATCTGCAACTGGAGGTTGGTGCGTTGGATTTGGGGTACTGTGGCGAGGGTGAGGTCAGTGGAGCGGAGAAGTCGAGTAGGTGTGTGGAAGGTTAATTGTTCATTAAGGTGGGCTGGTCCAGTGTCGTGGAGGGATTTGTGAGTGTGGATAAGGACTTTGAAGATGATCCTTCTGCTGATGGGCAGCCAGTGTAGGGATCTGAGGTGAGTGGAGATGTGTTCGTGGTGGGGGAGGTTGAGGATGAGACATGCGGCTGCATTCTGGATTCGCTGGAGTTTTTTCTGAAGCTTGGCTGTGATTCCAGCATAGAGGGCATTGCCGTAGTCCAGTCTGCTGATGATGAAGGCAAGGGTGACAGTTTTTCTTGTTTCCAAGGGAATCCATTTGAGAGTCTTCTGTAGCATGCGAAGGGTGTTGAAGCAGGAGGATGATATGGTGTTGATTTTCTGGGCCATGGAGAGAGATGAGTCTAAGATGATGCCGAGGTTGCATGCGTGGGTGGTGGGTGTTGGAGGTGGTCCGAGGGTGGTGGGCCACCAGGAGTCGTCCCATGCTGTTTTGTTTGGGCTGCAGATGATGATTTCTGTTTTGTTGGAGTTAGGTTTGAGGTGGCTTGCTGTCATCCATTTGGCGAAGTCGAGGATTCCGGCGTGCAGGTTTGTCTTGGCGGTGGAAGGGTTCCTGGTGAGGGAGATGATGAGCTGGGTGTCATCTGCATAAGAGATGATGGTGATTCTGTGAGGGCGGAGGATTTTGGCGAGGAGGGTCATGTATATGTTGAAGAGGGTGGGGCTGAGGGAAGATCCTTGAGGGACCCAACAGTTGATCTTGGTGGCTGGGGACCAGAAGGGAGGGAGGTGAACTCCTTGGGTTCTTTTGGCGAGGAAGGAGGTGAGCCAGTCTAGGGCCTTGTGTTGGGTTCCTGCATCAAAAAGGCGTGCGTGGCGGGTTTGGTGGCATACAGTGTTGAACGCTGCGGAGAGGTCCAGGAGGATGAGAGTGACGGTCTCGCCCTTATCCACTCTGGTTCTGATGTCGTCTGTGCAGGCTATGAGGGCAGTTTCAGTGCTGTGGTTCTTGCGGAATCCAGACTGGGAGGCGTCAAATGTATTGTTTTCCTCTAAGAAGTGAGACAGTTGGGGGTTCACTATCTTCTCCGCGATCTTGGCGGGGAAGGGGAGGGGGACGGTAGTTTGTGAGGACTTCCGGGTTTGTTTTGGGTTTTTTGATGAGCGTGTTGAGTTTGGCGTGCTTCCACATGTCTGGGAAGGTTGCGGTGTCGAAGGAGCTGTTGATTACAGCGCGGAGTTGGGGAGCGATGATTTGGCTAGCCTTGTTGAAAATGTGGTGGGGGCAGGGGTCTGTGGGGGAGTCTGAGTGGGTGGCGTTCATGGATTTTTCAGTTTCTTCCTCATTGGTTGGGGTCCAGGTGTGCATTTGGTTGGTGTGGGGGGGGCGTTGTGCTGTCGGCCGTGTCAGTGGTGGTGACGGTGGGTGCTGATGCTGTGAAACTGTTGTGTATGTCTATGATTTTGAGGTGAAAGTAGTTGGAGAGGGAGTTGCAAAGGATTTGGGTGTGAGGGAGTCAATGGTGCTGGATTTGGGTTTGGGAAGCTCGCTGACAATGGCAAAGAGTTCCTTGCTGTTGTGTGAGTTATTTTCTATGCACTCTTTGTAGAAGGACCGTTTGGTGGTCCAGATGAGTTGGTGGCATTGGCGAATGTGTTTTTTCGAGGGTGGAGAAATTGCTCATTTAGGGTTCTTGGCGCCATGCTTTCTCAAATTTGCGGCATTCACGTTTGGAGGCTTGGAGTTCTGTGGTGAACCAGGGGGCGGTCTTGATAGTGCGGTGTTGTTGTTTCTTTTCAATGGGGCGAGGGAGTCTGCGCAAGTTGCTAACCATTGTGTGAGGTTGTGGGTGGCAGTGTTGGGGTTGTTGGTGATGTGGTGTGGGGCTTGTGTGAGCTTGGCAATCTGGTGTTCTTCGGAGATCTTGTCTGACTTTCGGTAGGGTGCAGTGTGTTGTCGGTGGTGGGTGGGGGGTTTCATGAAGGAGAAATAGACGCAGTGGTGGTCAGTCCAGTGGAGTTCAGTGTTGTGGGTAAAGGTGATGTGGCTGCTGAAGGTGAAAATTGTATCAAGCGTGTGTCCTGCTGAGTGAGTGGGTGAGGTGACCAGTTACTTGAGTCCGAGGTTTGTGAGGTTGTCCAACAGGGCTGTGGAGTTGCGGTTATGGGTGCTTTCCAGGTGAAAGTTGAGGTCACCAAGGAGTATGTAGTCTGTGGAGGTGAGGGCGTGGGAGCTGATAGTATCTGAGATGGGGTCGCAAAATGGAGGGCGGGGTCCTGGTGGCCTGTAAATGAGGGTTCCTCTAAGGGTGGTGTTGGCGTTGATGTGTATTAAAAAGTGTAGGTGTTCTGCGCTGTCTAGGGTATCGTTGGTGTTCGTGGAGATTTTGATGGTGTTTCTGTGTATGATGGCGATACCTCCTCCTGGCTTGTTTATGCGGTCTTTACGGGAGAGTTTGTAGCCTTCTGGGATGGCTATGGTTATGTTGGATTCTGATGAGGGGTTCATCCATGTTTCCGTGAGGAAGGCAATGTCAGGGGAGTATGTTGTGATCAGGTCCCAGAGCTCAATGGCGTGCTTGTGGGCGGACCGGGTGTTAAGGAGTATGCAGTTAAGGTGGTTGTGGGGGTTGTTGTTGTGGTGCATGTTGATGTTGTTGTGGTGCGTGCTGGTGTTGTTGGAGTTTGTGTGAGTGCAGGAAAAATGGCAAGAGAGGCATGTGAATGGTCCATGTGTGTGCTTGGGGTTGGTCTAGGCACAGGCGTGGTGCTGTCCTGGGTTGATGACGTGTAGTTTAGTGAAGGAGTAGTGCTGCCTTGGGGGGTCAGAGCAGTGAGGGCAAGGGGGACTGGTGCTAGGCGCGGTCCAAGAGCGGATGGGTGCAGACGGGCTTGCCTCTGGCGGGCCAGCGGCGCAGCCGCACAGCAGCCGCCATTAAGAAGGGGAGGTGGGAGGGAGGAGCCACTGAGAGGCAGGAAGGCAGGACCAATGGGGGTGTGAGGGAGTCGGGACGCAGCGGCAGGGATCAGGAGACCGGCAAGAGCCGGCTGGGAAACGGGCGGTGCAAACAACAAGGGCAAAATGAAGAGGAATTTAAAAAGGGAACTGGAGCAACTAAAAACAATGCAGAAAACAAAAAACGATTTACATTAAACGAAATAACGAGATACAAAATGCAGAACACAACTAGATATGCCTACCACTAGGCACCAGGGATGAGGTGCAGGTGGGTGCCTGCGGGTGTTGGAGGGCCTTGAACTCTTCCTAATGGAAGACGGCGGGCCAGGGGCACGGAGGCAGGCTGGTGGAACCAAGTGGCCTACTGGCCAAAAACAGGTCAGGGGGTTACACAGTGCAGCGTCCGCCATTAAGAAGGGGAGGTGGGAGGGAGGAGCAGTTCGGAGGCGGGAGGAAAGGACCAATGGGGGCGCGAGGGGGCGGGCCGCAGGGGACGCAGCGGCAGGGATCGGGAGACCGGCAAGAGCTGGCTGGGAAACGGGTGGTGCAAACAGCAAGGGCAAAACGAAGAGGAATTCAAAAAGGGCACAGGAGCAACTAAAAACATTGCAGAAAACGAAAAACGATTTACATGAAACTAAATAACGCAATAAAAAATGCAGAGCACAACTTAATATGCCTACCACTAGGCACCAGGGATGAGGCGCAGGTGGGTTCCTGTGGGAGGTGGAGGGCCTTGAACTCTTCCAAGCGGCAGACGGTGGGGTCAGGGTCACGGAGGCAGGCTGGTGGAGCCAAGTGGCCTCCTGGCCAAAAACAGGTCAGGGGGGCACACAAGGCTCCGCGCAGCAGCCGCCATTAAGAAGGGGAGGTGAGAGGGAGGAGCAGCTGGGAGGCGGGAGGGAAGTACCAATGGGGGCACGAGGGGAGCGGAGCCGCAGGGGACGCAGCGGCAGGGATCGGGAGACCAGCAAGAGCCGGCTGGGAAACGGGCGGTGCAAACAGCAAGGGCAAAATGAAGAGGAATTTAAAAAGGGCACAGGAGCAACTAAAAACATTGCAGAAAACGAAAAACGATTTACATGAAACTAAATAACGAAATACAAAATGCAGAGCACAACTAAATATGCCTACCACTAGGCACCAGGGATGAGGCGCAGGTGGGTTCCTGTGGGAGGTGGAGGGCCTTGAACTCTTCCAAGCGGCAGACGGTGGGGTCAGGGTCACGGAGGCAGGCTGGTGGAGCCAAGTGGCCTCCTGGCCAAAAACAGGTCAGGGGGGCACACAAGGCTCCGCGTAGCAGCCGCCATTAAGAAGGGGAGGTGAGAGGGAGGAGCAGCTGGGAGCCGGTAGGGAAGTACCAATGGGGGCACGAGGGGAGCGGAGCCGCAGGGGACGCAGCGGCAGGGATCGGGAGACCAGCAAGAGCCGGCTGGGAAACGGGCGGTGCACACAGCAAGGGCAAAATGAAGAGGAATTCAAAAAGGGCACAGGAGCAACTAAAAACATTGCAGAAAACAAAAAACGATTTACATGAAACTAAATAACGAAATACAAAATGCAGAGCACAACTAAATATGCCTACCACTAGGCACCAAGGATGAGGCGCAGGTGGGTGCCTGTGGGAGGTGGAGGGCCTCGAACTCTTCCTAGCAGCAGACGGTGGGGTCAGGGTCACAGAGGCAGGCTGGTGGAGCCAAGTGGCCTCCTGGTCAAAAACAGGTTAGGGGGTCACACAGGGCTCCGCGCAGCAGCTGCCATTAAGAAGGGGAGGTGAGAGGGAGGAGCAGCTGGGAAGCGGGAGGGAAGGACCAATGGGGGCACGAGGGGAGCGGAGCCGCATGGGACGCAGCGGCAGGGATCGGCGGACCAGCAAGAGCCGGCTGGGAAACGGGCAGTACAAACAACAAGGGCAAAATGAAGAGGAATTCAAAAAGGGCACAGGAACAACTAAAAACAGTGCAGAAAACAAAAAACGATTTACATGAAACAAAATAACAAAATACAAAATGCAGAGCACAACTAGATATGCCTACCACTAGGCACCAGGGATGAGGTGCAGGTGGGTGCCTGAGGGTGGTGGAGGGCCTTGAACTCTTACTAGGGGCAGACGGCGGGATCAGGGGCACGGAGGCAGGCTGGTGGAGCCAAGTGGCCTACTGGCCAAAAACAGGTCAGGGGGTTACCCAGGGCTCTGTGCAGTGGTCGCCATTAAGAAGGAGAGGTGGGAGGGAGAAGCAGCTCAGAGGTGGGAGGGAAGGACCAATGGTGGCACGAGGGGGGCGGGGCCGCAGGGGACGCAGCGGCAGGGATCGGGAGACCCGCAAGAGCCGGCTGGGAAATGGGCAGTGCAAACAGCAAGGGAAAAATGAAGAGGAATTCAAAAAGGGCACAGGAGCAACTAAAAACAGTGTAGAAAACGAAAAACGATTTACATGAAACAAAATAACGAAATAACGAAATACAAAATGCAGAGCACAACTAGATATGCCTACCACTAGGCTCCAGGGATGAGGCGCAGGTGGGTGCCTGTGGGAGGTGGAGGGCCTCGAACTCTTCCTAGCGGCATACGGTGGGGTCAGGGGCATGGAGGCACGCTGGTGGAGCCAAGTGGCCTCCTGGCCAAAAACAGGTCAGGGGGTTACACAGGGCTCTGTGCAGTGGCAGCCATTAAGAAGGGGAGGTGGGAGGGAGGAGCAGCTCAGAGGTCGGAGGGAAGGACCAATGGGGGCGCGAGGGGGGCAGGGCCGCAGGGGACGCAGCGGCAGGGATCGGGAGACTGTCAAGGGCCAGCTGGGAAACGGGCGGTGCTAACAATAGGGGCTAAATGAAGAGGATTTAAAAAAGGGCACAGGAACAACTAAAAACAGTTCAGAAAACGAAAAACGATTTACATGAAATGAAATAACAAAATACAAAATGCAGAGCACAACTAGAAATGCCTACCACTAGGCACCAGGGATGAGGTGCAGGCAGGTGCCTGCAGGTGGTGGAGGGCCTCAAACTCTTCCTAGCGGCAGACGGCGGGGTCAGGGGCATGGAGACAGGCTGGTTGAGCCAAGTGGCCTCCTGGCTAAAAACAGGTCGACAACAGGCAAGGTTGACGGAGTGGGGATGCCGGGTCAGGGTGTAGAAGGAGAGTCGTCTGTTGAGGAATTCTGGTCTGGTGTTGTGCAGTGCTTTGTGAGCGTGGGTGAGGTGTTTGACTGTGATTCTCTTGTTGACTGGGAGCCAGTGCAGGTTTTCCAGGTGGTCTATGATGTGGCAGTGGCGTGGGATGTCCAGGATGAGGCGTGCGGTGGCGTTCTGGATGTATTGCAGCCTCTTCTGGAGTTTGGACGTGGTTCTTGTGTAGAGGACATTGCTGTAGTTCAGTTTGCTGCTTATGAGAGCTTGGGTGACTGTTCTTCTGGTTTCGGTAGGTATCCATTTGTAAAACTTTCGGAGCATGCGGAGGGTGTTGAAGCAGGAGGAGAAGATGGCATAGACTTGCTGGGTAATGAATAGTGAGGGGTCCAAGATGAATCCTAGGTTGCGTGCATGTACAGTGTAAGTCGGAGTGGTTCCGAGAGTGGCAGGCCACCAGGAGTCATCCCATGCAGAGGGGATGGAGCCGAAGATGAGAACTTCCGTCTTGTTGGAATTGAGTTTGAGGCAGCTCCTCTTCATCCATTCGGTGATGGCCTTCATTCCTTCATGGAGGTAGGTCTTGGTGGAGTCCTTGGTGAGGGAGAGGATCAGCTGGGTGTTGTCGGCGTACGAGATGATGTTGAGGTTGTGGGATTGGGTGATGTTAGCGAGCGCGGCCATGTAGATGTTGAAGAGGGTCAGGCTGAGGGATGAACCCTGGGGTATGCCGCAGATGATTTCGGTGGCCTCCGAGCGGAACGGGGGGAGGTGGACTCTCTGGGTTCTGCCAGTGAGAAAGGAGGTGACCCAGTCCAGGGCTCTGATATAGATTCCAGCATTGCTGAGGCGTGAGCGTAGGGTGTGGTGGCAGACGGTGTCAAACACGGCTGAGAGCTCCAGGAGGATGAGGGCCGCAGTTTCACCGCTGTCCAGTATGGTTTTGATGTCGTCGGTGGAGGCGATGAGGGTGGTATCGGTGCTCTGGTTGCTGCGGAGTCAGGATTGGGAAGTGTCCAGGGTGTGGTTCTCCTCGAGGAAGCAGGTTAGTTGTCTGTTGAAGCCTTCTCGATGACTTTTGCCGGGAAGGGAAGCAGGGAGATAGGTCCAAAGTTCTTGAGGCCCTTTGGGTCTGCCTTGGGTTTTTTGAAGAAGGCGTTGATATCAGGGTGTTTCCAGCTCTCTGGGAAGGTGGCAGACTCAAAGGAGCTGTTGATGATCTTCTGTAGTTGGGGTGCGATGACAAAGCTTTCTTTGTTGAGGATGTGGTGAGGGCAGAGGTCAGATAGAGAGCCGGAGTGGATGGTGTTCATGATTTTGATGGTGTTGTTGTCATTGACGGGGGTCCAGGAGAGCAGGAGGTTGGTCAGAGGTGAATCTGGGGTGTTTTTGGTTGCCAGGGGGGGTCTGGGTGCTGAAACTGTTGTGGATGTCTGCAATCTTGTGGTGGAAGTAGGAAGCTGGGAAGTCGTAGAGGTCTTGGGATGGGAGGATGTAATTGAAGCTGGGGTTGGAGAGTTCCATCACGACGTTGAAGAGCTCCTTATGGCTGTGTGCATTGTTGGTGATTCGGTCTTTGAAGGCGGTTCTCTTGGCGGCTTGGTTGAGTTGGTGTCTGCGGATGGTGTTTTTGAAGGCTGTGAGGTTGTTCAGAGTCTGATCTTGGCACCACTTTCTTTCGAGTCTTCGGCAGCTTTGATTCATGGAGGTCAGTGGTAAACCAGAAGGCCTTTCTGTCGGTGCATCTGTTGGGGGGATTCTTGATTGGGGCGAGAGTATTGGCTCAGGTGTTGACCCATTGCCTGAAGTTGCGGGCAGCTGTATCAGTGTTGGTGGTGTCAATGGGTGGGTTCTGTTGAGAGGGTCGCAATAAGTTGGTCTTTGGTGACCTTATCCTATCTGCGGTGGGGGATCCATTGTGGGTGGTGGTGTGGTGTGGGTTTTGTGAAGGAGAAATGGATGCAGCGTTGGTCTGTCCAGTGGAGTTTGGTGGTGTGGCTGAAAGAGACGTGATTGCTGGTGGAGCAAATAGGGTCAAGTGTGTGTTGTTGGTGTCATGACGAGCTGTGTGAGGCCGAGGTTGGAGAGGTTGTTGAGCAGGGTGGTGGTGTTATTATCGTTGGTGTTCTCGAAGTTTTAGTTTAAGTCTCCGAGGAGTATGTAGTCAGTGGATGCGAGAGCGTGCGTGCTGATGATGTTGGTAATGGAGTTGCTGAACTGCAGGTGTTCGGCGAAGCTAAGGTTGTCTTCGGTATTGACCGTGACCCTGAGGATGATGGGGATGTCTCCTCCTGGTTTGTTGAAGTGGTCCCTGCGGGTGATCTTGTAGCCGTCTGGGATGGCCATGGCGACGTCAGACGCTGAGGAGGGGATGATCCAGGTCTCGGTCAGGAAGGGGATGTCTGGGGAGCCTGAGTTGAGTAAATTCCATAGCTCTACTGCGTGCTTGCGGACAGAGCGGGTGTTGAGGAGGAGACATCTGAGATGGTTGCGTCCTGCCTTGGTGGGTGGGTTGTTGGCTTGGAGGCTGGTGAAGGTGCAGTTCCCGCAGGTGAAGGGTCTCCGGGTGGTTTGCAGGGGGGCTTGAAGACAGACAGGAGAGGGGCTGGTGTTGAGGGCACGGAGGGTGGCATCCTCGTAGTGAAGACGTGCGTGGCGGCAGTGGGGGGACTGGAGCCAGCGGTTCAAGCGCAGACGGGTGCAGACAGGCGCAGATGGGCTTGCCTTTGGCATGCCAGCGGCCCGCCCGCTGGGTGGCCACAGAGCAAACACCATTAAGTAGGAAGGTGGGGGGAGGCGAGGACAGCTAGGAGGCGGCCAAAAAACGGTGTGAAAAAGGGGGCGAGCTGGAAAATAGGGCGGCCCACAGGGGCAGCAGCATCAGGGAAGATAGAGAGGGGGAGAGCGAAAGTGAGAGGGAGAGAGAGGAGTGAGAGAGAAATGAGGAAAAGGAGCACTAAGGGATAGTAGTGAAGCAGAGCAGAGAGCAAAGTAAAAGGAGGAGAGAGGCAGAAGGCAGCCTAGTAGGAAAGCAGAGCTCTCCCATGAGACACGAGTAATGAGGTGCAGGCAGAAGCCTGCAGGTGGAGGAGGGCCTCAAACTCCTTACAGGGGTCAGGAGTTCAGAGGAGCCAGGTAAAGGGTTCTACTTACAGGGCTCTACTTACTGTCTAAGACATTCACAGAAGAGTAGGAGGCCCAGGCTGAGCCAAGAGCAGTTTCCTTAAGCCTTGATAGCACTGCTGTTTCAGACAGGATTCAACACAGATGGGGCTGCAGATAATTATGAGACCCGACGATCACCGCCTCGCTGCCACTACCCTATTGGTGCTACCAGTGAAGCAGGAGATGTTTTGGTTTTGGTGTATAGTTTGCAGTCTTAAGGCTTAATCACTCTTGCTGCCTACACCTAGTCAGTTGTGACTGCGGCTTTGCAGCATGGCACGGTCTTTTTCATAATATGGGCTGTAATTAAAATGACGTGTCCTGGGGAAACATGCTGCATACTGACATCCTTGTCAATATCATGTTGCGAGGCTTGACCCATCGCCCCTCCCCCTTCTGAGGCGGGTGAACATGCCCTTTAAAGCAAGGGTTGTTTCACAATATTTGATGTAAGATACCTATATATCTAGGAAGGACACCTGACACCACAGGGACAATATTCTGGCACAATAATAAGTTGCAGAAAAAAGAGAATTGTCCGTTGTTTGGCCTCCAGTTATTAATCTGGTGATAGGGAGACTCTAGTTAAAAACACTTCACACCCACCCACCTTGAATTATAAATGGGTCTAATGGTTTAACAAAGGGGAAAATAAATATCTACATAAGTAACATAACCCCATCCATACTATGGAACCCGATAACTGGGAAACTGTCAAACTAGTGAACAGTAGAACTTATGAATACATCTCGAGCAAGACATGGAACCCACTGTTTAAGCATACTACACAAGGTAGCTGAAGGTTCACCCTAATTGAGTGCATGAATGCGATTCTAATCCATAAGGGGTTTGGCGGTTTCTTGCACAAGTTTTGTGCTTGCTGTATGTTTCTGTCTGTTTGCGAACATAATACAACACTCTTTCAAAGCCTCTCACTCACTCTTTAGTGCATTAGCTACATGTGTTGTACCCGTCAGTTATGTGTGTGAGAATCGTGTGATGTTTTTTTCTTCTGCTGCCACCTGTCCTTAACGTATTATTTGTGTTAGGAAAGGATGCGCTGTGGCTGTCCATGGTGTACTATTATGGTTTTGTGAAGCTCGGTATAAAACTTTCCACTCCACTTAAGGAATTCATTGCCAATGCTTGTTTGATGTAAGTAAAAGAGTAAACCCTCTCACAATATGTGAGCAGAGTTTACTTTGGTTTGACGGGTGAAACAAGCATTTTTTATTAAATGGAATGGGCGTCTATGTAAACTTTTAAAAGATAGTGGACACGTGGCTTCATGGCATGTATAACATCGCCAGCCAGTTTTAGGGTTGCTGGGGTTTTGATCTTATAATTAAACGGTTAAAAGAAAAACTACAAGCCCCTAAATGCAACGTACTGTCGGCTGAAAAAAATACATATTTTCAAATGTTGTAGTTCCAAAGCAAAGAGTTGTGAAATTTAAACTAAAATGTGGTTTCTGGTTTTCTGTTTTTTCCCCTGTAGGCAGTCACTAGTTAAACAGCTTAGTGGGTGAGAGGACATTGATATGCAAATGGGAACATCTCCTGTTAATGGGGTAACATTAACGCTCCTTGTTGTACCAGCTTGCTAAAAGGATCTATTTACCAGAACAATGCCAGCACCATCAAGTTAGACACAGAAAAGAATAATAATGATCTTTAACACTCTCTTCTCAAGCATAGCCTCAGTGTGATTGAGGTGGTGCTCAAATCACTGCTGTGAATGTGATGCATCCTGCCACAAACATTTGCAGCAAAAGCTGAAGGTGCTTCGCCACGAAGGCCAGCAGTGGTCAGTAGCATTCATAATTAAATTCTTCCCAGTGTTGAAGGAGTGATGACTACATTGTGATGCCCTTGGGCACGTCTGCTGATGACTGATGCCAAACAGCAAAATGGTTGTAACGACTGCACAGCCCTATAATGTAAACAGCCTCATTATAATTCCATATTCATTTAGCAAAGGAGTGTAGGGGTGCATGGAGACCACACAGCCATTCCGGATGCCCCTGACTGTTGTACTCACATCCATCTCTAAGATAGTGAATATTAGCTGCTCAAGTGCTAAAAAGTGAAAGCAAAGTGACAGGTACACAAGTAATGGTCTGTTAGGACACTGTCCCATTTCCTGGTAGGCAGGTAAAGCCTTTGAAACCTACGTGAGTTATACGGAAGTGTCATTTACACCTTGAACTTGCTAAATGTGCGATTGCCTTCTCCACAGTCCTACAAGTATTTCAGAGGGGTATGTCCGTGGCAAATAAACAAACAGTTGCCAATAGGAACTCTTTCAAGGGCTTTATCCATCAAAAAGCAAACTTCTTTTTTTTCTTCTTCTTCTTCCTTTTTATCTTGTGTATTTCCCACACGGATGTTTTTGCATGTCACTTGCACAAAAATTCAACATGATACCAAACACTTCTTTTGGCTCACCAAATCAAATTCTTTTCGGGAAGGTTTTAAATTTTTATTCTCACTACCATCTCTGAAGACCATGTCCTATGCGATGCATACTCACCGACTTAACCCCACTGATGAGGCCCATAACCCTTTAAACCTATCAAAAAACTGAGAGACCATCCTACACAATGTCATCCATTCTCTAACTACGTATTTGATGCCTCAAATGCACCTACTTGGCCCTCTGAGTCAATATCAATCACCCCAGAATAATGCCTGATTGGATAGTGGCACACAATCCTAACAATGTCTCCATGAACGTCAAAGGGTTAAACCATCCAGTTAAAAGATGTAAAATAATGGACAATCTCTATAGATCCAAAGGAGACATCATCCTCTTTCAAGAAACAAAAAATACTGACAAAGAAGCCAATTCACTTAAAAATATTTGGATCACTGTAGTATATTTCCCCCTGCAGTGCACAAAAAATGGGCTTATTATTCTATTCTCTAAATGCTCCAACATTACACTGGAAACTAGTTCTGCAGATGAGGAAGGCAGATGAATCATCTCTACCCTATGCAGAGGGGAATAATTTCCATTTTGTGAGCCTCAGCATCTTCCCTGTGTCCTAATACAGCCCAGTGTTCAAGGATTGCTAAAAGACCTAGGTAAGGAGCCCCCAGACTCTTCTGGGTAAATAGTATTATTTGTTCGAAAGTGGTTTTTTTCAGCTACCCGTGCCTGTTTTACTGTGGACTCTCTGTATTTCAGGCAGCTTGGCCTTTTAAAGTGGAGTTTTTTGGGTTTTTTTTTGCCGTGACTGTGTGAATTACCTTTCTAGTTTGTGGCACATGAATTCATAACCCCCCTTCTTTTCTAAGTAAAAAGGCTACATACATCTTGCAGAGTGTGTTTTAGGAGACTGTTTAATCTGTTTCTGTGATTTAAATTGTGTTTAGAAACTGTCTGCTCCCCCTGTTTTTTACCTTAAAAAAAGCCACATTTCTGAGCGTGCGACAAGCAGTATTACAGTGTTTGTTTTTAAACAATCTCTCCCTTACCTGGAAAGTAGACTCTGCTAGCTTGGAAGTGTGGATTCAGCCTGTCTGTATCCAAGGAGATTCTGAATAGAGCAGCAGCTGCCTCCTCCCTGGCCACAGGAACTGGACTTATCTGATTGGCTCTCTGAGTCCCTGGCAACCTGGGCCCTCCCCCCCCCACACCTGCTCTGGCTCCTTAAAGTTGTGGAAGGAAGACCAAGACAGCCACCTCCATTTTGTGAGCCTCAGCATCTTCCCTGTGTCCTAATACAGCCCAGTGTTCGAGGATTGCTAAAAGACCTACGTAAGGAGCCCCCAGACTTTGCCTGGTAAATAGTATTATTTGTCCAAAGTGTTTTTTTCAGCTACCCGCACCTGTTTTACTGTGGACTCTCTGTGTTTCAGGCAGCTTGGCCTTTTAAAGTGGTGTTTTGTTATTTTCATTTCATTTTTGCTGTGACTGTGTAGTTATCTTTCTAGTTTGTGGCACGTGACTTCATAACCCCCCCCTTTTCTACGTAAAAAGGCTACATACATCTTGCAGAGTGTGTTTTAAGAGACTGTTTAATCTGTTTCTGTGATTTAAATTGTATTTAGAAACTGTCTGCTCCCCCTGTTTTTTACCTTAAAAAAGCCACATTTCTGACCGCGCATCAAGCAGAATTCCAGTGTTTGTTTTTAAACAATCTTTCCCTTACCTGGAAAGTAGACTCTGCTAGCTTGGAAGTGTGGATTCAGCCTGTCTGTATCCAAGGAGATTCTGAATAGAGCAGCAGCTGCCTCCTCCCTGGCCACAGGAACTGGACTTATCTGATTGGCTCTCTGAGTCCCTGGCAACCTGGGCCCCCCCCGCCACACCTGCTCTGGCTCCTTAAATTTGTGGAAGGAAGCCCAAGACAGCCACCTCCATTTTGTGAGCCTCAGCCTCAGCATCTTCCCTGTGTCCTAATACAGCCCAGTGTTCAAGGATTGCTAAAAGACCTACGTAAGAAGCCCCCAGACTTTGCCTGGTAAATAGTATTATTTGTCCAAAGTGGTTTTTTCAGCTACCCGTACCTGTTTTACTGTGGACTCTCTGTGTTTCAGGCAGCTTGGCCTTTTAAAGTGGTGTTTTGTTTTTTTAATTTCGTTTTTGCTGTGACTGTGTGAATTATCTTTCTAGTTTGTGGCATGTGACTTCATAACCCCCCTCTTTTCTAAGAAAAAAGGCTACATACATCTTGCAGAGTGTGTTTTAAGAGACTGTTTAATCTGTTTCTGTGATTTAAATTGTGTTTAGAAACTGTCTGCTCCCCCTGTTTTTTACCTTAAAAAATCCCCATTTTTGAGCGCGCATCAAGCAGAATTCCAGTGTTTGTTTTTAAACAATCTTTCCCTTACCTGGAAAGTAGACTCTGCTACCTTGGAAGTGTGGATTCAGCCTGTCTGTATCCAAGGAGATTCTGAATAGAGCAGCAGATGCCTCCTCCCTGGCCACAGGGACTGGACTTATCTGATTGGCTCTCTGAGTCCCTGGCAACCTGGGCCCTCCCCCACACACCTGCTGTGGCCCCTTAAGTTTGTGGAGGGAAGTCCAAGACAACCACCTCCATTTTGTGAGCCTCAGCATCTTCCCTGTGTCCTAATACAGCCCAGTGTTCAAGGATTGCTAAAAGACCTACGTAAGGAGCCCCCAGACTTTGCCTGGTAAATAGTATTATTTGTCCAAAGTGTTTTTTTCAGCTACCCGTGCCTGTTTTACAGTGAACTCTGTGTTTCAGTCAGCTTGGCCTTTTAAAGTGGTGTTTTGTTTTTTTAATTTAGTTTTTGCTGTGACTGTGTGAATTACCTTTCTAGTTTGTGGCACGTGACTTCATAACCCCCCCTCTTTTCTAAGTAAAAAGGCTACATACATCTTGCAGAGTGTGTTTTAAGAGACTGCTTAATCTGCTTCTGTGATTTAAATTGTGTTTAGAAACTGCCTGCTCCCCCTGTTTTTTACCTTAAAAAAGCCACATTTCTGACCGCGCATCAAGCAGAATTCCAGTGTTTGTTTTTAAACAATCTTTCCCTTACCTGGAAAGTAGACTCTGCTACCTTGGAAGTGTGGATTCAGCCTGTCTGTATCCAAGGAGATTCTGAATAGAGCAGCAGATGCCTCCTCCCTGGCCACAGGGACTGGACTTATCTGATTGGCTCTCTGAGTCCCTGGCAACCAGGGCCCTCCCCCACACACCTGCTGTGGCCCCTTAAGTTTGTGGAGGGAAGTCCAAGACAACCACCTCCATTTTGTGAGCCTCAGCATCTTCCCTGTGTCCTAATACAGCCCAGTGTTCAAGGATTGCTAAAAGACCTACCTAAGGAGCCCCCAGACTTTGCCTGGTAAATAGTATTATTTGTCCAAAGTGTTTTTTTCAGCTACCCGTGCCTGTTTTACAGTGAACTCTGTGTTTCAGTCAGCTTGGCCTTTTAAAGTGGTGTTTTGTTTTTTTAATTTAGTTTTTGCTGTGACTGTGTGAATTACCTTTCTAGTTTGTGGCACGTGACTTCATAACCCCCCCTCTTTTCTAAGTAAAAAGGCTACATACATCTTGCAGAGTGTGTTTTAAGAGACTGCTTAATCTGCTTCTGTGATTTAAATTGTGTTTAGAAACTGCCTGCTCCCCCTGTTTTTTACCTTAAAAAAGCCACATTTCTGACCGCGCATCAAGCAGAATTCCAGTGTTTGTTTTTAAACAATCTTTCCCTTACCTGGAAAGTAGACTCTGCTAGCTTGGAAGTGTGGATTCAGCCTGTCTGTATCCAAGGAGATTCTGAATAGAGCAGCAGCTGCCTCCTCCCTGGCCACAGGGACTGGACTTATCTGATTGGCTCTCTAAGTCCCTGGCAACCTGGGCCCTCCCCCAAACACCTGCTGTGGCCCCTTAAATTTGTGGAGGGAAGCCCAAGACAGCCACCTCCATTTTGTGAGCCTCAGCATCTTCCTTGTGTCCTAAAACAGCCCAGTGTTCAAGGATTGCTAAAAGACCTAGGTAAGGAGCCCCCAGACTTTTCTGGGTAAATAGTATTATTTCTACAAAAGTGTTTTTTTCAGCTACCCGTGCCTGTTTTACAGTGGACTCTCTTTGTTTCAGGCAGCTTGACCTTTTAAAGTCGTGTTTTTTTATTATTTCGTTTTTGCCCTGACTGTGTGAATTACCTATCTAGTTTGTGGCACATGACTTCATAAACCCCCTCTTTTCTAAGTAAAAAGGCTACATACATTCTGCAGAGTGTGTTTTCAGGAGACTGTTTAATCTGTTTCTGTGACTTAAATTGTGTTTAGAACCTGTGTGCTCCCCTGTTTTTTGCCTTCAAAAAAGGCCACATTTCTGAGTGTGCGACAAGCAGTATTCCAGTGTTTGTTTTTAAACAATCTCTCCCTTACCTGGAAAGTAGACTCCGCTAGCTTGGAAGTGTGGATTCAGTCTGTCTGTATCCAAGGAGATTCTGAATAGAACAGAAGCTGCCTCCTCCCTGGCCACAGGGACAGGACTTCAGTTAACTTGCTCCTTATATAAGCTCCTATTGGTTGTTGCATATGTTTTTTTGTGATAGGTTGTTGGGAGCTGGTCTTTCCATTGGTTGCTGGCTCCAGGGCTGCGGCTGTGATTGGTAGATAGGGCTGAGATTCTGATTGGCTGTTGGTTCTAGGGCTGTGATTGGTGGATAGGGATGAGATTCTGATTGGCTGTTGGTTCTAGGGCTATGATTGGTGGATAGGGCAGAGATTCTTATTGGCTGTTGGTTCTAGGGCTGTGATTGGTGGATAGGGCTGAGATTCTGATTGGCTGTTTTGTTCTAGGGCTGTGATTGGTGGATAGGGCTGGGAATCTGATTGGTTGCTGGTTCTAGGGCTGGGGCTGTGATTGGTGGTCAGGATTAGGGGTCTGATTGGTGATTAGGGCTGGGTCTCCCATTAGTTGTTTGAATCAGGGTTACAAATCGGATTGGCTAGGGTGAGGACCAGGTTCCTATTGGCCAGTAGGGCTATTTAAGCCTAGGACTCAGGGCTTCTCAGCCTGAGCGTCGAGGCAAAGGGCGAAGAGGACAAGGGCAGTTGCCTGTTTGGGACAGGTAGGGACTAGGGACTAGGGCCAGAAATGCTGCCCAATTCTCAATTGACCAGGAATGATTTCAGACCCTACACATCCATCAACATGCAAACACATTATCTGCAAAGACATCCAACTCATGCATCACAAACTGACCACAGACAGATTGCTAGGTCCCATCACCCAACACAATACCCATTATGCAACACATATACACATATCCTCCACAACTACAACAGTCAAAACGCCTACATTCTCACAACAAACACTACTCCCACTAACACAACCTGCTATCACCCATACAACACAAAACCACACTATACATTTCTCTCAGTCTCAGCCTTCCAGATACACACTCCCTGCTCATACTAACCAACAACACTATCCTCTGTTTGCTCCACACAGACCACCTTTCATCATAACAATGCCAAAACCCAGCCCTCCAACACACCATATAGAAACACCCTTCCCTTCTCTTCACCAATTACACACAACCATACAATCCCCACACTTCACTCCACCACACATATTACCTCTTCCAGTCATAACAACTAACACTAACTCCCCTGACACACATCCATCGCCTCTTACACACCTCATACATTCATCTCCAAAACAAATCAACACCCCATCTAACACTCTAATTCCACTCACCAGCACTATCTCACATGCAAATCCCTCACCAAAGACAACCACATCAATATCCCCTCTCACTATTCCACAAAAACAATACAGACCACACACATCAGCACATCAAATCAACACAAACTTTCATTATACTTATCGTCACACCCACTCCCACCCTCAGGACACTTTACCCCTACTTTCTCACTCTTCACAAACACCTACCACAAGCACCCCGACCCAGCAACGTTCATTCACTCGCCTCTCCTCCATTTCACAATTTAGAGCCTTATATCATGATCCACATGCTCCTTCCCCACCCCAACCCATACTCCATCCACACTAAACAGATGCAAGCAAAATAAACAACATGCCACTCTTAACAACCTCGCATCCCCTTGTCTATTACATAATAAGACTACCCTACAAAAAACAGTACACTCTTCATGTCTCTCTCAGCCACCAAGTCCACCACCCACACACACAGACCCAACAAAATGCCTTCTTAACCTGCTGGAAGAGGAACACTATATTGAAAAGCAAGACTATTGTGAGCCTCAAACAGTAATCACAACTAACAACACTCCTGCTTCAAGCTCATATTATACTACTTACCCTTCTCCTAAACAAAACAACACTACCACTAACACACCCTTTTCTAAACTGACAGCTCATAAATGCTCAATCACTCTAAAAAAACAAGCACCACATCTAAGACCTGCTCACAGACACACAACCTGACTTACTATTCATAACCGAATCCTGGTTGGGAGATGATATGGCCCCAGTGTTGCATGAAGCCCTTCCACCGGGCTATCAAACCATCACACAAAACCGTATAGGCAAGAGAGTAAGTGGACTAGCTATTTTATTCAAACAGGCAATAAACCTCAGTCAAACAGACAACATTTCCATACAAGGTTGTGAAGCTCTCCTCACCAGATGCCACCCTACTCCAACTTCCTCCTGTAACTTTCTCCTCCGTTACAGACCTCCACCTAACAACTCCACATTCCCAGATGCTTTTCTAAATACATGCTCAAACCTTATTACACTTTACTTAAACCTATGCATTCTTGGGGATCTAAACATTTGGTTTGACAAACCCAATACGCCCCATCCAAAAGCTATCACCACTGGACTAGTCGCAGTGAACCTTCATCAGATTGTACACAATCCCACACACATCGCTGGACACATCCTAGATGTCTTTTTTGCTAAGCCTGAACTAGTTACCGTTCATAGCATCACGGCAATCACTTGGTCAGACCACCATATGATAACTTTCCAACATAAAGCTCCACAAATCAACACACCCCACAACTACTTACATACATTCACCTATCGACCATGGAGCAAACTCAATTTTGATGACTTAGAAACACAACTAACAGCTAACACAGATCTAGATACAATTCATTCTGTTACAAAACATTATGAGTGGCTACAGGAAGCATTTGATATCCTAATACCACTCGGAAAAACTAAACACGACAAAAGAAAACCAACACCTTGGAGAAACACAGAACTTAAAAAGATAAAGCAACAAATCAGAAAGTTGCAGCGGACCTGCCTCAAAACAAACAACAGTCAAGACAAACTGTAGCTACACAAACTTAACAGAATATACAAATCATCAATCAAAAAAAGCAAAAAAAGGTACTACTTAGACAGAATTAAAAATGCTAAATCTACAACCCAGGAATTGTTTTTAATTCTCAATGAATTTTGAAAACCTACAAGTATGGAAGGAAGTCATTCCACTACTCAAGATTTTACAAACAAATTGGCAACTCACTACACAACCAAGGCAGACACATTGGACTCCTATTCAAAACAGAAGAAAACCATCAGCACCAACCCCTTTCCTAAAATACCCTCCAAGAATAAACCAACCCAGCCTCTACAGATCTTCCAACAAATATCCCAAGGTGAATTTATGGATTTGGTCAAAGCAAGCAGGCCTTCCGGTTGCCCTTCTGACCCTTGTCCACCACAAATCTTCAAGAACATTCTTTTATCTACTTCTGCTGCCACACCTGTAAGAAGAATCATCAACAACTCTTTAACTACAGGAACTTTTTCTGTAGACCTGAAAAAGGCATACATATGACCGTTAATAAAGAAAACAAACCTAGACCCGCAGGGCCCCAACAACTACAGACCAATCAAAAATGGACCTTTCCTGGTCAAATTGATAGAAAGAGCAGCATTCACCCAGATGTCACAATTCATTGAAGATAATTCTATACTTTCAGACTTCCAAACTGGATTCCGCCCAGGAAGAGGCACTGAATCGGCACTCATAGCAATCTGTGATGATCTTAAAAACATAGTCGACTGCAATGGAGTTGCTGCACTACTTCTCTTGGACCTCTGGGCTGCCTTTGATACGGTTGACCATGACACCCTAATTCAAAGACTCCACGAAGCCGGCATACAAGGGACTGCTCTCGAGTGGCTTACTTCCTATCTTCAAAAAAGATCTACTATCATCTACTCGCCACCCTTCTTGTCCAAATCCTACCTCACAAAAGCAGGGGTCCCCCAAGGATCGATCATCTCACCTTTGTTTTCAACATCTACATGATATCATTACCACAACTGATCAATGATTTTCATCTCACATGCTACAACCATGCAGATGACACACAAATACTACTTAAATTAGAATGCCCCAAAAAGATTGAAAACTCAGAAATCTTCAGTTGCCTCAGAGCCGTTGATCAGTGGATGAGCTGGAGCCATCTCAAACTAAATACCTCCAAAACAGAAATACTCATATGTGGTGACCTGGAAAAGTTATGACCCTCTGTGCGTCTGGCCTGACGATCTCAGACCACCTCCTCAATTATCCAAGGAAGTCAAAAACCTTGGAATCACCATGGAGTCCAAGTTAACTATGAATGTCCAAGTGGACAAATTAGCACGAAAAAGATTCATCACCTTGAAGACTCTACGACGCATCTTCCCCACCTCGGATTTCCACACAAGGTGCAAGCTTCTATCTCGCTTGTACTATACAAACTGGATTATGCCAATGGCCTCTACCATGGATCATCTATATCTATTATGAAAAAACTACAACATATTCAGAACTCCGCAGCCAGGCTACTATTACATGTAAAGCTGCAAGCCCACATCTCCCCCGCCTCGAGAGCATACACTGGTTACCTGTTGCCAGAAGATGCACTTCCAAGCTTTTTTGTATCACCCACAAAGCTATACGTGGAACAGGAACACTTTTTGGAAGAAACAAAATAACCAAATACACTCAACAAAGAAACCTCCGCTCAAGATTGGCACCCGCCTTAGAACACCACCATACAAGAAAAAGACTATAGGTGGTAAATCCTTCTCCTTTCAAGCAGCCATACTATGGAATTCATTACCCCCAACTATAAGAGCCACAGATAACTTTCTTGTCTTCAGAAAACTGCTCAAGAGTTGGCTCTTTCCTTCATAACCACCATATTCAAACAACTATGGACTGCATATGCCTATGTTGATAATTTTTTTTTGTTGATTATGTGTATATTTCTAGTTATGTATAGTTCTTTAGAAAATATGTATAGCTACCATGTCATAACAATAAAATACACACACACTCTTTAAACCTGTTTGACTAAGTATATTTGCCCATGGTTCTAATTATGTATGGTATGTACATATATGTGTGCATATGTGTGTGTATTCATGTGTGTATGTATGTGTGTGTGTGTGTGTGTGTGTGTGTATATATATATATATTTATATATGTATGTGTGTATGTTGTTCTGTGCTTGCCATGTTCGTGGATCAATGTATGGCTCCTGGGTGGGTTGTTATAATATATATCTATGAATCCCCACTCTCATCTTATCACACGTGTCTACCCACCATCATATGTCATGTCTCTATCTATATCTTGAGGATAAATAAAGTTACTTCTCGTAATGCCAAGGTTGGGTAGGCATACCATTTTGATGCAAAACTATATTTATTGACCTTAGTAAATAAGGATTTGCATCAAAATCCATAGATGGATGCCTCTGAGCACCCTTGCTTCATCCATAAAACACCTAACCGATGGAAGGTGATGCAAGGTAGCACTAGAAACTGCCTCTCATTTTTTTTTTTTGACAAAGCCACACATTGGAACTTACATGGCTTAGTAATTCCCAACATATGTTTTCTGTCAATCACAATTGCATATACTGAGTAGCAGGCATAAATGAACCGCACCTTCCTATTGTCTCAACAGCAATAGTTTCCGAAGATGGTGTGTACACACTATAACTATCCGTTGCAGAATATAAATAAACACACTTATAGTGGTGCACCGCCAAAGAACACGAGTATAAAATTCCATTCAAATTGTAGGCTGTTCCACATAGTCTTTATTTCATGTTGTAAATTTTCATCATTCCATCATTTACAGTAAAAGACACAGCCAACGCCTTTTGTTCACCACTGTGAACTTCAGGGCATCCACATTTGTTTAAATGGTAAGCCAGTTAATTAAGATCACCAGTATATGCTCTCATAATCTTGAATGTTTTCATCAATGTTGGAGGTCCAAGTCGTATTTTAACACAACGCCTACACTTATCTCCAGTAAGGCAGACCCTGACAGAAGACACCCAAATCTGTGTCAAAGCATTGTGAACATAGCCACCAACACCAGGCCAATAGCAAACAACGTATTTTGTATCAGGCTGTGTCAAATAAAGTAATGCAACCCTGCCATAAAATATTGGCGAATTTGGGCTTCTCAATTTACATAAGTATTGCACTGCGTTCATCTTGGTAAATTAACACTGTAAGGAGAGTTGGAGTGTGACAGACTATAGGCCATCATATTAAAAGTGGCCACCTTTAGCGAATCAAATAGCTAAAATGACAGCTCACATTAATAAACCAGGACTGTTTTAAACGTGTAAAGAGAAAAAGTATAGGTATTTTGTAAAGTATTAGAGACTGATTGGATTTGTGCTTGCCGCAGCCATTCCTAGAGGTATTATCTGAGAGATCAACAAGAAAAAAATGGCCCACCAGACCATAAGACATGCCCACAAACAGCCAGAAAATCAGCCCATATACGATTTTGTCAGACCAGCCCTTTTTGGACTGCCTGATTGCTTTATCAGCCAGCTCGACCCTCCCCTTAAAGTAAGCTTTCTCTGGGAGGGGCTCATTCTCTTGGTAGTGTATTATCGCTATATGTTCTGTGTTCTCCTCTAGTGGGAGGCCAGGACTTCCTGCTGAGTTATAGATCAAAGCATTTGTCTATATAAGAAAATGTACTTTACACTTAAACGATGATTTATATTGGAATGAAATACAACTCTATTCACGGATTGTAATACCTGTGAATAATTAGAAGTATGAATGCCATCTGTATACCACATTGGTAATATATATATATCTATTGTTTGGTTCACAGTTTCTTAAGATATTTGTACAATCAACAGTATTATCAGCCCGTTATCCCTTTTGCTTCATCGCCTATGGAAAATCTCCAAGCGTTTGCTAGTGATTTGTTTCTGGTCTCTCAGTTTTTGCAAGTCTGATAAATGTTCTCTGTTTTTAATGTGTCTAATTCGACTTCTTTTTTTAAGGAGTGATAAAAACATATGGGAACTCATTGTAACTATTTGGGGACCCTACTGCTTAGGTAAGGGTTGGCGTAGGATTTTGGTGCTGCCCCACATTTCAGTGACTTTGTAAATCTGGGCAACATCAAAATCCATGGGATGTGCGTGGGAATGCCCACTGCAACGTCCATGCAATGCCTCCTTGACACAGAGTAAGACAACGCAGCACTTTGCACTGCCTTGCCTTACTCCATTTCAATGAGGTAATGCAAAGCCAAACAATATGATTGAGAATCCTGCACCACAGGAGCATCTTAAAAAATTACTCTACTGCGGCGCATGACTCTATAAATAAGTCCTGTGGTCTCTGTTTAATTTATCTGCTTGCTTTCACTCACAACACTTGAGATCCTTTAGTAACTCTGGAAATGAACAGTTTCTAGAAGTTTAATTAATGTCTTTTTTGCTATAAGTTCCTCCAGTGCTTCAAATTTCATTTTCAATTTGCCCATAGAATGCTTTTCTTTTTATTCCAAAGCAACAATCTTTAAATCGGCATGATCTCACTGTGGTTCTTCTTTTCTTTATAAACATGTGGCAGACACATTACCCTGAAACCGTGGTTGGTCGATCGTTCGTGGTTGGTCGATTGTCCTTTTCACTTACATCCATTGCTGACAAGTTCAGCCTTTCGCCCTGCATGAAACGCTACCCATTTTTCAATGCATCTCCAGATCACAAGATAGCTTCAGGTACTCCTCGTCAAATACCTTATGGGATTTACAGCCATAAAATGCTCATCCTTGTTCCTCCAGTACCATGCTGTGTATATCAAGGGAAGAGAAAGAGGCCCTCTGAGTCTGAATGGGTACATTTTCATTACAAGGACTTCAAAAAACATGTCACAATATGGCTGCCCTGCCTGTAAATTTAGCACTGTCGGCCAATGTAACAGTAATATTTAACTTGAAAAGGGGTTGAAAAGTCAGTGAACATATATAGGCCCTTCATTTCAACATTGTCGGTAAATCCCGCTTACTGCCGTGCAGAAGACCGCCAACACACCGCTGCAGCGGCGGACTTCCGCCACAGCTATTACAACTCACAGCTCAGAATCTGGCAAAATCTAGACACCCACACAAGTCCACCACACCAAAGGTCAGTGATAAACTGGCGATAACTTAACCTCCACCGTCACTCAAACAGGAATACGCCCACACTATCACGGCCCACGAATCCACGTGGCGGTCTTTCAACCCCGGTGTTCCATTGGCGGTACACACCGCCGCGCTCAAAATACACACACATTTACCAAACACAACCACATTGGACAATTCTAAATACACACACCTGATACACATACACACACCACTCCCACACACCCAATACAATATAAAACCCACACCCACATCGTCCACAAACCCTTACTACCAACAATTGAGAATGAAGCACAGAGAGAGACACCACCATCAACAAACTAGCATCCACAGGCACACAACACCATCACTCACACAACATCCATGCACCTCACACAACATACACAAACACATCCCCTCACACATCACAACACACACCACCTCACACATCACCCACACCACATCATGGCACTGCAAAGACACCCCAGGTTCTCTGAGGAGGAGCTCAGGGTCATGGTGGAGGAAAACGTCTGGGTAGAGCCACAGCTATTCGGATCACAGGTGCAGCACACCTCCATAGCTAGGAAGATGGAGCTATGGCGCAGAATCGTAGACAGGGTCAACGTAGTGGGACAGCATCCAAGAACACAGGATGACATCAGGAAGAGGTGAAACAACCTACGGGGAAAGGCAAGTTCCGTGGTCTCAAGATACCATATTGCAGTTCAGAGGACTGGCGGTGGACCCCCACCTCCTCCTCCAGAACTAACAACATGGAAGGAGCAGGTCTTGGCTATACTGCATCCTGAGGGCCTCGCCGGAGTAGCTGGAGGAATGGACTCTGGTAAGTCAAATCTTAACTATTACATCCCCCACCCTACCTGCATGCTATCACATACCCCCACCTTCACCCTCACCCCCAACACTCTAACACCTCACGTATGTCCCACTATCACAAACCACCCATCCCAACACCAAGCCCTGCATGCAACACCAAAACATGAACACCCATCACCAAAGCATGTCCACTACAGATACCCACACAGTTCTCCAAACCAAATATTACACAAGGTCCTAGACAAGAATGAAAGCACTGGGGTACAGGGTCACCCACCCATTGCACACAATGGCACACACAGATGCAATAATCATGCCTTTACACCCCTGCATGACCCCTACCCAACATCACCTGACAGGAGGTTCCAGACCTGTCCACACCCCCCACAGAAGAGGCCCACAGTGATGACAGCAGCTCTGTCCAACTGGATTTAGATGACCAGCCCGGCCAATCTGGGACCTCGGGACAGTCGGTTCCCCTCACACTGTCACTTGCCACCACACAGCCTCCCCCCTCAGGAAACACCAGCACTGCACCAACCCAGCGGGCCCATACCTCTGTCCCCAGGACACGTCAAGCTGCAGTGCGTCCACCACTACAGGGAACCAACGCAAACCCACAAACCCAAGAACGACAGGGACCTGGAGGCAGTGGCAGTGGGCACACGGTTCAGGGGACAAAGGAACAGGAAAACAGGGGAACTGGGAGGACTGCTGTGCGACAGGGGGAGGACAGGCCCAGGGAACCCATTCTCCATGAGGCCCTCTCCAACATCATGTGAGCGTACCATCATTCCCAGGAGACAATGGCAACAGTACTGGCCAAGTTTCAGGAGACCCAGCGGCTGCAGGAGGAACAGTATTTAGGGATCAGGGAGGAACTCAAGTCCATCATCACCACCCTGGTCACCATTGTAGGGGTGCTGAAGGACCTTGTGAACACCAGGAGGGACACTAAGGCATAACAAGGGGCCCCTGACACTAGCCTCGATGATGAACTGCCCACCACCTTCGCCGGTGTTAGTGGACAGGAGGCACCGCCACAGGACCACGACACCAGCACCCCACCCCCTGCACATGGAGAACCACCCCGCAAACGGTCCCTGAGATGAAGGACAAAGACAGAGAACAATGCCAAGACCCCCACCAAGAAATTAGACCACCCTGAATGTCATCCTTCTGTCCCACTTCGTCGCCCTGTCCATCATTAAACTGCCCTAGCTCTACTTCCTATGCTCCTTTGGACAATGCACCTGTCATACAAATAACTGGACTCTGCCATGGACATTCCTCCACCATCACCCCGACCATTTTACAACTACCCTCCACTAATTTGCACTTAAATAAACACCCTTGAATCACAAAACAATCTGGAGTGAGTCTGTGCTTTCACAAATGTGTATTTGCAATAACTAAGGAAAATAGTAATGTCCATTGTATTGCCAACATACCTATGTCACACAGCTCTAGTCCATGAGGTAACATAGCAGAGGTCACACAGTGGGACCCACATCTGTGAAATGGAAAGGCAAAGTGACAGGTCAGGGTCCATACACTGGGTGAAAGTGACAGACATTTGATAGGTCTAACAATTGTATGAGATGTTGGAGGCAGTGATGTCTTCTTACCTGTGTCTCACTGGAAGTATTGCTGGATCACGTTGTTTCTGTTGTCGATATCCTCTTCTTCTGCTTCCTCTTCTTCACTGTCCACAGGCTCCACAGCTGCCACAAGACCTCCTTCTGGACCATCCTCCTGCAGAAAAGGCACCTGTCGTTGCAAAGCCAAGTTGTGCAGCATACAGCAGGCCACGATAATCTGGCACACCTTCTTTGGTGAGTAGTAAAGAGAACCACCTGTCATATGGAGGCACCGGAATCTGGCCTTCAGGAGGCCAAATGTTCTTTCTATAATCCTCCTAATTCGCCCATGTGCCTCATTGTAGAGCTCCTCTGTCCCTTGTCCTGGGATTTCTCACTGGGGTCAGTAGCCTTGACAGATTGGGGTACCCAGAGTCTCCTGAAAATAACGAGGGACAACTGTTAGACACACACTAACCCTTAGGGTTAAACCCAGACAACTATTCACAGGGTATAGGGTCCTTGTCCTCACCTATTAGCCACACACGGTGCCTCTGGAGTTGCCCCATCACATAAGGGATGCTGCTATTCCTCAAAATGTAAGCGTCATGCACTGAGCCAGGAAACTTGGCGTTCACATGGGATATGTACTGGTCGGCCAAACACACCATCTGCACATTCATTGAATGATAGCTCTTCCTGTTTCTGTACACCTGTTCACTCCTGCATGGGGGTACCAAGGCCACATGTGTCCCATCAATTGCACCTATGATGTTGGGGATATGTCCCAGGGCATAGAAGTCACCTTTCACTGTAGGCAAATCCTCCACCTGAGGGAAAACGATGTAGCTGCGCATGTGTTTCAGCAGGGCAGACAACACTCTGGACAACACGTTTGAGAACATAGACTGGGACATCCCTGATGATATAGCCACTGTTGTTTGAAAGGACCCACTGGCTAGGAAATGGAGTACTGACAGGACCTGCACTAGAGGGGGATTCCTGTGGAATGGCAGATAGGTGAAATCAGGTCTGGCTCCAACTGGGCACACAGTTCATGGATTGTTGCACGATCAAGTCTGTAGGTGACTAATACATGTCTCTCTTCCATTGTTGACAGTTTCACCAGTGGTCTGTACACCGGAGGATGCCGCCATCTCCTCACCTGCCCGAGCAGATGTGCCCTATGGACAAGAACAGCGAGCACAGTGTCAGCCAACACTGAGGTAGTAAAAAAAGAATTTTATTGCACACATTTGTCAATCCGCTAGGTGCCTGTGTGTATGCAAGGCCTAGATATGTGTGACACATTAAAAAATAATGCCATGTGGCCCCCTGAAATGGTGGCTGCCTGACCTGTAATGTGGGATAAGGGGATATGAGGTAACTGCGCTGGCATTGTACACCGTCGCGGTAGTCGGTCGAAGACCACGGCGCAATCCTGCATTGGTTAACATTGGACCCTATGGGTCCCAGGAGCCAATGACGATGTACGCCGGCGGTGACAGTGCGCACAACCGCGGACGTGACCGCCAATTTCTGTCTGTTCACTCCCTTGATACCTGACCTTCGACAGGTGAGGACCTACACTGCAAGTGCTGCTGTGACCTCAGTCTCGAAGCTACAATGGCTCATGTGTCTTGGGAAAGGGCCCCTGCCTTCACTTTGGAGGAATGGACAAGTTAGTGGATGGGGTCCTCCCCCAGTACACGCTACTCTACGGTCCTCCAGACAAACAGGTGAGTACACTGTGAGCATGCTGTATGGGCAATGCCTGTTTGGAGTGGTGTGGATGGAAGATACGGGGGGGACTGAGGCCTGCATGAGCGGACGGTGAGTGTATGTGCGTCAGGGCAAGGGTGGGAACATGGGCCAATGACTGTGACGGTCCGGACGGTTAAAGTTTTTCCTTTTCCACTGTACTATTCCTCTAGGTCAGTGCCCGCCAGAAGAAGGATATTTGGCGTGCCACTGCCAAGGAGGTCTGGACCCTGGGGGTCCACCACAGACGGAGCACCCACTGCCGGAAGGGATGGGAGGACATTTGCTGCTGGAGCAAGAAGACGGCGGAGGCCCAGCTGTGGATGGTCTCCCAATGTGGGAGGGGTGCCCGTCGCACCATGACCCCCCTGATGTTCCGGATCCTGGGGGTGGCATATCGGGAGTTGGATGGGCGCTTGAGAGCATCACAGTAGCCGCAAGGGGGTGAGTACACTCTCATACAGCTGACTCTGTGCGCATTAGGAGGTGTTTGGTTGGGGGAGGTGGGCAGTGGGTTCCCCTAGGCCAGGGTGAGCTTTGTAGGCAAGGACCCTCTGTGGCACCCCAACTCCACCAGTGGTAAGAGCCATCTACCCCTAGTCAGGCTCCTGTGACCTCCATGTGTACAGCAATCGGGCATAGGCCTTGTACCCCATGCCCCTGTGATTAAATAGGGAACTCTACGTGCATGGTGTAGTGTAAAGGGCTGCAGTGTCTGTAGTGTCCACCAACGGTAGTGATATTCCATGCACTGAACATGTCTTTCTTCTTTCTCCCCCCCCTTTTTGTGGTCTCCCTGTTCTTGTGGGCATTAGCATCATCAGGCAGAGGAGCAGTGCCATTGGAGCAGGAGGGAGCTGCATCCCACATGGCCCTGGAGGGCGAGACAACGGAGTCTGAAGTCACCAGTGGGACAGAGGGTGAGGGGAGCTCCACGGTGGGGACAGGAGAGGAGACCAGCGACACCGACTCCTCCTCTGATGGGAGCTCCCTTGCGGTGGCGGGCCCCTCTGTGCCCACCGCATCAACAGGTACAGCCGCCACCTCCCCTACCAGCACTGCCCTCCCAGCAGTCCCTCAGCGTGTGTCCCGTGGCCGCTCACCCAGAGGGTAGGCATCTCCTTTGCCCCAGGCACCTCAGGCCCTGCCCCAGTCAGCCCTGCTGCCCTCAGTGAGGAGGCCATTGACCTCCTGAGATCCCTCACTGTTGGGCAGTCTACCATTTGGAATGCCATCCAGGGTGTAGAGAGGCAGTTCCAGCAAACAAATGCATACCTGGATGACATTTATTCTGGCCAGGCAGCCCAACAGAGAGCATTTCAGGCTCTGACCTCAGCACTGATGGCAGCCATTGTCCCTGTGTCCAGCCCCACTCCAACTTCCTCCACCCAGACCCAATCACCTGTACCTCAGCCTATCCCAAGCACACCATCAGACCAGCATGCACACACCTCAACACACAAGGGTGGCTCAGGCAAACATAAGCACCACATATCCTACAGGCACTCACACAAGCATCATACCCATGCACACATGCCAACATCCACTGCCTCCACTGTGTCCCCCTCCTCCACATCTCCCTCCACCCTCCCAGTCTCCTCTCCACTAACACCTTCATGCACTACATCCTCAGCCACTACCTCCATCACCAGCACGCGCATCACCACACACCGCTCATGTGCACTCACCACCCCACTACTATTCACACACCCCCTGTGTCCTCACCCAGTGTGTCTGTGAGCCCTCCTCCCAAAGTACACAAATGCAGTCACACACCCACCCAACAGCCATCCACCTCACAACAGCCTACAGCCCATGCACCTTCACCCAAAGTCACCAAACGAACACCTCCTACAACCAATACCTCTTCCTCCACTCCCATACCCCCTCCATCTACCTGTTCCAGTGTGTCTAAAAACATTTCCTATCAAATGTTGACCTCTTCCCTACACCTCTCCCCCCGTCCATCCCCTAGGGCCCGCCTTTCCAATTCCCAACCCAGCACCTCAGCCACCACATCACCGGGCACAGTGGTGCCAGCAATAACGGGATTTTGGAGTGCGCCAAGCAACAGGGCTGCCAGTGTCCCAGGGAGCGAGGGCAAGGACATTCCGCCACCTCCAAAACAGAAAAAGTTGCCCACATCACAGAGGGAGAAGGCCAAAACGCCTGCCACCAAGGGCTCAGTCAAGACAAAAATTTAAAGTAGCAAGACAGCTGCACCACCATCCAAGGTGGGGAAGGGCCTGAAAATCAAAGGCAGGTCCCGTCGATGCCAACCTGCACGGCGGACAAGACTGCCACCAGCACTGCCATCTGCACCGCCGCCACAGACACCGCTGCCAGCAGCCCAGACACTCAGACACTGAGCCCTTCACCAGCACCGCCGTCAGTGAGCCCGCCACCAGCACCGCTGCTACTGACACCGCCGCCAGCACCGCAGTCAGTGAACCCGCCACCAGCACCGCCGCTACTGACACCGCCACCAACACCGCAGTCAGTGAGCCCGCCGCCAGCATCATCGCTACTCACACCGCCGCCAGCACCCCAGACACTGAGCCCTTCACCAACACCGCCGTCAGTGAGACTGCCACCAGCACCACCGCTACTGACACCGCCGCCAGAAGCCCAGACACTGAGCCCTTCACAAGCACCGCCGTCAATGAGCCCGCCACCAGCACCGCTGCTACTGACACTACTGCCAGCACCGCAGTCAATGAGCCCACCACCGGCACCGCCGCTACTGACCCAGACGCCAGCACCGCCAGCGGCCCGCAACATCCTGAGCCAGTGACACCACCGCAAACATGGCTGCCATCTCCAGTGGTCAGTCGTACGAGGCTGGTGGTCTGTTCCAGGAGCATGGGCAGCTTGCATTTTGCACCACTGTCAGTGGAGTGTCACATCCATTACCTCAGTTCTTGGCAGGATAAAGCACTCTGGCACAAAGCCACCTCTAGAACCAGTGAAGTATCACATCAACTACCTCAGTCCTTGGCAGAATCAAGCACTCTGGGCACAAAGCCCCCTCCAGAACCACTGGAGTATCACATCCACTACCTCAGTCCTTGGCAGGATGAAGCACTCTGGGCACAAAGCCGCCTCCAGAACCAGTGGAGAAAGGCATCCACTACCTCAGTCCTTGGCAGGATGAAGCACTCTGGGTACAAAGCCCCCTCCAGAACCAGTGGAGAAAGGCATCTACTACCTCAGTCCTTGGCAGGATGAAGCACTCTGGGCACAAAGCCCCCTCCAGAACCAGTGGAGTATCACATCCACTACCTCAGTCCTTGGCAGGATGAAGCACTCTGGGCACAAAGCCCCGTCCAGAACCAGAGGAGAAAGGCATCCACTTGTAATTCTGTGGCTTGGCACTCCCCAGGATAAAGCAGTGGGCAACCCAACCACTGGAGAGACTTGAGACACTGTGGCTTTGCACTCCCCAGGATAAAGAAGTGGGCAAACCACCCACTGGAGAGACTTGAGAGACTGTGGCTTTGCACTCCCCAGGACACATCAATGGGCATGAAGGCCCCTCGTGGAGCTGGCGTCATGCACTCATCCGGCTGAGGTGCCCCACTTCCCTTTCCCCTGAGGTGCCTGTTTCATTTCGATCTGATGCCCCAGCATCTCTCTGTTTCGAGTCTGGTATCTAGTGTGGGCCTCGCCCATGCATTTTGGGCCCAGTGGTCCACGGACTATGAATGGTGCACTGCCTGGACTTGCATAGTTGGTGTACATAATTGTTTATACTGTATTTGGAGTTTTGACTAATGGCTTTTTATTGATTACAATCGTTACATTAATTTTCTTTTGTCATTGTGATCTTCCAGGGGGGATTGGGGGTGTAAATGTAATATTGCAGCATGTATTAGTGTGTGTGTTGTTGTGGGTGAGGATGGGGGTGTTGTATGTGTGTGTCACTCTCTTTTCCCTCCCACCTCCCCTGTGTTGGAGGTGCAGTACTCAGCGTGGTCGTCGCCGCCGTCTTTCGTCCCCATCCTGGGTGATGCGTGGAATCCTGGGCTTGCGGAACGAAGTCACAAGCGCTGCGTCGATCCAGTGGGCGTTGTTTGGAAATTTCTCCCGTAAGGCAGGCACTGCGTCGATTCCTCTCTGGAAGTTGGGCAGCATCTTTCTGGGTCAGCTGTGCATCGATCCAATGGGCTATGCGTCTAATTTCCGGTTGCTATACTGGCACTGCATCGATCTTCTCATTGCGAAGTCGGGCTGCATCGTTCCGCTTCGGCGTGCAGTTATTTTCTCACTGCAATGCAGGCTGTGCATCATTTTTAGCGGGCTGTGTGTCAGAATTTCACTGCACAAGGAGTCCAGTTGCAGGAGTGAAGTCTATTTGGTCCTGAGACTTCAGGGAACACGAGGCAAGCTCTCTGCAAGCCCTTGGAGAGCACTTCTCAGCACAGCCAGAGAGCAGCAAGGCAGCAGGGCAACATCAAGGCAGCAGTCCTTCTCAGAAAAGCAGTCCAGGTGAGTCCTTTGGGAAGCCAGGCAGTTCCTCTTGGCAGCTCTGGTTCAGGAATTCTTCACCAGCAGATTTCTTGTCGAGAAGTGTCTGTGAGGTAGAGTGTCTACCCAAAGAAGTGTCTGAAGTCTTTGGTTTTGGGTGTTCTTCTTATACCCATTTTGGCATTTGAAGTAGGCTTACTTCAAAGGAAAGTCTCATTTTTTTGTGAAATCCTGCCTAGCCCAGGCAAGGCCTCAGACACACACCAGGGAGTTGGAGACTGCATTATGTGAGGGCAGGTACAGCCCTTTCAGGTAACCACTCCTCCCCTTCTTCCTAGCACAGATGGCTCATCATGTTATGCAGGCTACACCCCAGCCCCCTTTGTGTCACCTTCTGGAGAGAGGTGCAAACAGTCCAACTGTCAAACTAACCCAGACAGGGAATTCACAAACAGGCAGAGTCGCAAACATGGGTTAGGCAAGAAAAAGCCCACTTTCTAAAAGTGGCATTTTCAAACACACAGTCTCAAAACCAACTTTACTAAAAGATGTATTTTTAAATTGTGAGTTCAGAGGTCCCAAAGTCCACATGTCTATCTGCTCCCAAAGGGAATCTACGCTTTGATTCTGTTTAAAGGCAGCCCACAGGTTAACCTATGAGAGAGATAGGCCTTGCAACAGTGAAAAACAAATTTGGCAGTATTTCACTGTCAGGTCATATAAAACACATTAGTATATGTCCTACCTTAGCCATACACTACACCCTGTCATTGGGGCTACCTTGGGCCTTCCTTAGGGGTGTCTTATATGAAGGAAAAGGGAAGGGTTAGGCCTGGCTAGTGGGGATACTTGCCAAGTCAAATTTACAGTTTAAAACTGAACACACAGACACTGCAGTGGCAGGTCTGAGACATGATTACAGGGCTACTTATGTGGTTGGCACAACCAGTGCTGCAGGCCCAATAGTAGCATTTGATTTACAGGCCATAGGCCACCTCTAGTGCACTTTACTTGGGACCTACCAGTAAAACAAATATGGCAATCATGAATAAGCCAATCAACAGTAGAATGTACACAGAGAGCATATACATTTTAGCACTGGTTAGCAGTGGTAAAGTGCTCAGAGTTCTAAAGCCAACAAAAACAGGTCAGGAAAAATAGGAGGAAGGAGGAAAAAAGTTTGGGGATGACCCCACAAAAAAGGGCCAGGTCCAACACTGCCATTAAATCTGAGTCCCTTAAAAAAGTGTAAAGTTCCCAATTGAGCTACTTTATTGTGTACTTCTGTATTATACTACCGTATCAGTGTTAAAAAGAGATGACTTTTCACCAGAAGCAGCACTCATTGGAGTAGCGGTAGTGACAACTGTGCTATACTTAGAATTCAGGATTTCCATTAAAACATTATTTTCATTGAGTTAAGGTCTATGGCCAAAACCCTCAGTGTTTATTGGGCTGCGCAACATTACTCCATTTATTTTAGGTATCTAACTTCAAGGTACACTTTACATGGAAAATATGTTTTTGAAGTATGTAAATTTCACAAGCAAAGGCCCTATTCATAAATTCTTTTGCAAACAATGTGGGATAGTGCACTGAATGCAATGAAAATAGGTAGTAATAGCAACCCACAAAATCACAAGAAGAAACAAATGTGCTGAACTACTCTCTCATGCTGTGCACCTGACTGCCACATGAGTGGAATACTATGCTGTCAAAGGCAAACTACCGAGGCCATGATTATGAGTTGGGTGGAGCAAAGTTTTTGTGTGGAAATCCGCTCCTCCCGATCACGACTCTCTTTTAATTCCCAAACCTTGGGGCATATTTACAAGAAAGTGGCACACCATAGATGATGGACCACTTTTCTTGCACCCACTACTGGAACCTAACAATACCATGGTTGCATCGTCGTTAGCAAAATAGCGTCAACATTTTTTGAGCTATTGTGGCAATTTGCTACACTAGCATCAAAAATGTTGATGCTAGTGCAGCAAAGCACAGGGAGGCCCACTGAATATAATGAGTGCATCATTTTGATGCCTTCTCTGAGAAGGCATTAAAAATGATGGAAAAAATGGTGCAGTGAAATGTTGTAAATTTCACTGTGCCATTTTTTTGGGCCTCCCTGGGCCGGAACACCCCACTTTCATATATTATGACTGACTGACAGAGGCACATGGGGTCGCAAAGTGGCGCAAACGAAGCATTGCACAACTTTGTAAATTTGGCACAGCAGAAAGGCCACCTTAGCTCTGCCTTAGTGCCTATGCTATGGTGGCGCTAAACCTTCCCCCCTAGTTTTCCCAGATGTGAGAACATTGGACCTGATTTTACCAGCCGAAAATTCCAGCCATTAAAATTACTTGAACCATTGGCTGCAACAGCACCCAGTCCTCTGCACCTGTTCCAACTTGACCTCTTTCTATGGCAATGGGGAGTAGGCTACTGTCCTCCTTGCCAGTGCACAGTTCCCTCCCCTCACCCACCTTCCTATCTCTCCTCACTACACTATCACCCCTAAGAGAAGCCTCTCCTTCCATTTGCCATCTCACTGCATGTGGTAAACGGTAGTGTTACACCACTCAGAATAGGGACTGTCATGCAAAATTTGACATGGTATTTCCATACCTACAGTATTATTACCCATTATAACAGGATCTAATTCATATTAAGTGGTGTTTTGTGCTGAGATACTGGTCAGTAAATGTAAGTCTGGCCACATAAAAAATTCTGTATGGAATTCTGACCTATCTGTAATCACACATAAATATAAGTGTGGGAGTATATAAGGGAATTGACTTAAACATATGGAATATCTCCTCCAAAGATGTTGTGGCAAGAGGTAAAGAAAGAGAACCACCAAATGGACAATGCACATCTGTTAGAAATGGGATCTCTGGTTGGCAGTCAGTTTGTACTCTGTCCAAGAAGGGACCCTCGCTCTAGTCAGAGCTATGGGGAAACACACTTAGATAACCCCTGCTTACCCCCTTGGTAGCTTGGCACAAGCAGTCAGACTTATCTCAGAAGCAATGTGCAAAGTATTTGTGCCAACACACAAAATAATACAGTTAAAACACTACAAAATGGACACCACACCTGTTTAGAACAATAGGCAATATATATCTAAATCAAACAAGACAAAAACAACAAAATATTCCAATATACACAAATCAAGATATGAATTTTCAAAAGAATAAGGCCCTCATTATGACCCTGGCGGTCGGTGTTAAAGTGACAGTAATACCGCCAACAGGCCAGCGGTTAAAAAAATGTGATTATGACCCTGACAGAACCGCCGACACATACAGCCACTTTAACACACCGACCGCAAAGGTGGTAACTGCTGCTGGGCTGGAGACTTCGGTTTCCAGCCCGGCATCCGGCAGAATCCCACCCTCGGGATTACGACCGGGCCTACCGCCATGGTTTTCGTGCCAATCATACCACCACGAAAACCATGGCAGTAGGCACTATCAGTGTCAGGCAATCTGATCCCTGGCACTAATAGGGTCTCCCCCACTCGCCTCCCCAGAGTCCTTCCCCCACCCTCCCCTTCCACCTCCCCCTTCTGCCCCCCGCACATATACACACACCCACGTGCACCCATATCCACACATGCATACCCACATCCACCCACGCATGCACACATACATATCCACACACGGCAGCACACATCAACATACTTTGTCGCACACACACATTCACAACACACAACAGACACACACATTCAGTCATTCACGCACTCATTCAGTGCGACTCACACCCGCAAGCACGCATACCACACCATACACACACACCCCCACACAACACCCCCACACATGCACACAACACCCCCCACACCCCTCTCCTGTCAGAGAACCCAGCTTACCTGCTTGCAGGGGGTCCTCAGGCTGGAGACGCGAGGCGGCGCTGCTGTCAGCAGCAGCGTCCACCAGCAAAACACTGCCAGGCCGTATTATTGTTCATGATACGGTCGGGGGTGTTTTGCTGGCGTGGCAGTGCTGCTGTCAGCAGCGTCACCTTACCGCCGTCCGCCGCCATAATCGTTGGCGGTATTCTGCCAGCCTGCGTTGTTATCAGCAGAAGCAAGTGGGTGTTGTATCGTTTCTTCGGCTGCGATGTGTCGATCTCCCAGCCGTAATGCAGGTGGAGCATCGATTTTAACCGCAAATCGGGTAGCGCATCACTTATCATCCGCACTGCAGATGGTCCCTCAAAAATGTCCTCTTGGTTCTAGAAGTGATCTAAATTCTGGGGTGGGGTTTGGGTCCAATACTTATACCCCTTTCTGCCTTTGAAGTAGGCAAACTTCAAAAGAAAGTCTCTGTTGTTCACAAGATCCTGCCTTGCCCAGGCCATCCCCTGACACATGCCAGGGGCCGAAAGGTTATTAATTTCTTATGTGTCTTTACTAGAGACATGCTTAACTTTAATGCTTAATGACTTTGCCCATTTAAATTTCCGATGCTGAAGCCTGGTGCTTTGCTGATCGACTGATGTTCTGAGGACGAAGACTGATTTTGCTTTGCTGATCCACCCTGAGGATAGGTATATTCTGAACTATGATTACCATGCATATTTGCTTTTTCTTTCTAGGTACCAACTGCGCTGGTTTGACAAAACCATAGTTAGATGATGCTAATTTGATGTAAGTTAAGGATTCTCACTAATAACTTATGATAACAGGGACTAATGCTTGATTAATTTCTCTGCTGGATTCCATGTATGTTATAACATTAACACAGTTGACTTTGTTACTGATTTGCACCATAACTTTAGAATGTGTTGTAGTTCAAGCTTTGGTTGGAATGAGTTTCTTCCGCCGCTTTGGGCAACCAGTGTTGTTTCTGTATGTGTTCCATTTCATTTTGAGATTAATCTACATGACTTTAGCATTTTTAATCTAGGGAAATAAACATTCTAAACTGTTTCTAGAGGTCTGGTTATTCATGACTGAAAGGTCATTGTGCGTGACAATTATTGGCTCCATTAATTATTGATTTATTGTTTGCTAATGAACATTGATTATTGTGTATTTATTATTGATTATGTACTGGAACCATGGTAAGAACATCTTAATTGTGAGTCAAAAGGTTCATTGACCTATTTGCGTCCCCTTGTAAGTTTACTTATTAAGGTCAGACACGCTAACACAGTGTACAGCCTCCCTAATAGTAATACAAATCAAAAAAGTACACTGTTCCACAAGAGAAGACAAGGTTACATTAGGCACTTCTAAAAATAGTAGCAAGAGCCCTCACACATCTACTGGATGTCATGCTTGACCATACAGTAAATATTTCCGTAATGCCTTAGAATGGTGACTTTCATATAGTAGTAGACTATTGCGATCTGTTGTCTTATGGTAGATACAGGTCTCCAATTTGCCTTGGTTGATGGTGATCATGAGACCTAGAATAGAAATCCTGGTCACTGAAAAGGACAAGGTGAACCTTAAGAAGGGATCAAGTCTGTTAATCCAGGCCGTGAATGAATCAACCTTCTGTATCTGACCCGGCCAAATGATCAAGGCATTGTTGATATATCAACGGCATAGTCTGATGTTATCAACAAATGGATTGGTGTTGTTGAGTATAAATTGTTGTTCAAAATTATACATATAAAGGCAGGCGAAGCTGGGCGCAAAGGTGCTACTCATAGATGTACCGCATATCTGGTGATAGAGCGGGTCTTCAAACCAGAATTTTTTTTCAGTCAGAGCTAAGGACGCACATTGCACAATAAAGTGAATTGGTATAGGGGAAGCCCACGTGCTGCTAGCCAGAACATCTTCAACCACCCATAATGTTGCTTCTTGGGGTATGTTAGAATACAAAGCTTCCACAGCAAAGCTTATCAGGGTATTCATTTGCTCCTTGGCATTAATAGAGTTAATGAGATTGAGGACATCCTTGGTGTCTTTCAAAAACATAGAGGTCTGTCTCACAATAGGTTGGAGGAAGTGGTCACAGAAAGTGGAGAGGGGTTCTAGGACAGATCCTATTCCTGAGACAATGGGGCATCCTGGTGGAGGCGTCCTTGGGGTGTTCTCATCGATCTTAGAGAGGCAATAAGAGTACGGAGTACGAGGATGGGAAGTCTCCAAAAATTCAGCCTCCTTAACCACGGCATGCACTGCCAATTAAGATCTCTGGAAAAATGTCCCCTTGTGGGGCCTGTCAGACATTGCAGCGCCAGTCTGACGGAGAGCAAGCACTATGATGAAGCACGACATCCAATGGATGTGTGAGGGACCTTGCTTCTATTATTAGAAGTGCCTCGTGGACCCTTGTCTTCTGTTGTGGAACAGTGCATCTTTTTGATTTACATCAAATACTTCACCTGCCACCCCCTAGTTTCTCTTGCATAGGACCTTGACTTCCCAAGAGGTTCCCACTCCAGTTCCTGGGCCCTTGGGAGTGAAATCTGGCATAAAACAAGAAGAGACAGTCACCTTGATTCTGGACAACTTCTTACCCGGCACTGCTGCCCGACTCCACGCTGCTGCCTGCACCTAAGGCAGTGGTCCCCACTGAAGTGTGACAGTCATGGAAGACACTGCAGGCCTGATGCCACTGCAGCGCCTCTGAAGTCCCACAAAATTGTGAGTTCTGAGTGCCGTGTCACCGATGTCTGTGACTTCCGTCTCCGCAACGCCACCTGTGGCCCTGTGGTGTGACCAAGACACTACAAAGTCACTCCATCGCATCTTGATCTGCTGGAATCGTTGTCCCTGCCATATCGTAAGGAACTGGCGCCTCATCACTTATGCTGCCTCATCTCCGCTACCTCCATAAGGAACCAACACCTCACATCCCCTGCATAGTAGTAAGGAACCAAAGCCACACCTCCTATGTAAGAGTACAGAACCAATGCCGCACCTGCTCCAGCAATGCCTCACCTCCCCGACTCCGTGCCACATCTTTGACTCATTTCTAAGGTACTGTAGTTGGGGTCCGTGCGAATCCATGACCAGCGCCTCACTCCCTTGCAAATTGCATTAGACTTTTGGGAATGACTCCATCACACCACCGCAATAGCACCATTTGGAACTATTGAATTTCTAAACACGTTATTGGGATTTAGGGGGTGATTCTGATTTCGCGGGAACCGCCATATGGCCGCTCCGCGGTCGAAAGACCGCGGAGGCCATTCAGGCTTTCCCGCTGGGCTGGCGGGCGACCGCCAGGAGGCCGCCCGCCAGCCCAGCGGGAAACCCCAACCCACGAGGAAGCCGGCTCCGAATGGAGCCGGCGGAGTGGGTATGTGCGACGGGTGCAGTTTGCACCCGTCGCGTATTTCAGTGTCTGCATTGCAGACACTGAAATACACCGTGGGGCCCTCTTACGGGGGCCCCTGCAGTGCCCATGCCATTGGCATGGGCACTGCAGGGGCCCCCAGGGGCCCCGCGGCACCCCCTACCGCCATCCTGTTCCAACAGGATGGCGGTAGGGGGTGTCAGAATCCCCATGGCGGCGGAGCGCGCTCCGCCGCCATGGAGGATTCCCCCGAGCAGCGGAAAGTCGGCGGGAGACCGCCGACTTTCCGCTTCTGACCGCGGCTGAACCGCAGCGGTCAGAATGCTCGTGGGAGCACCGCCAGCCTGTTGGTGGTGCTCCCGTGGTCGGCCGCCAGGGTCAGAATGACCCCCTTAATCTTTAAAACTTCATATCTTTGCTTGTATATGTTGGATTTTTGTCGTTTTGGGATAAAATACTTGGCATGTTGCAACTAGGATAAGCCGTGTTGCTTGTGCCAAGCTACTAAGGGGGTGAGCAGGGGTTATCCTAGCTGTGTGACTTCTATCTGACTAGAATGAGGGTCCCTACTTGGACAGGTTGCAAACCACTGCCAACTAGAGTCCCCATTTCTAACACATACCAACCTTCCTTCTCAATAGTGGAGTGGGTGAGTTTGAAGGGTGTTCCCACCCTAATCTATATGAGTGCACCCTAGGAGCAAGCTGAGCAGAAAATAGCATAAAGTTTCCCCTACTACTTACACCACAAATGGACAGCCTCCTCCCCTGTAAAGTAAGTCTTTTGGGGCATGGCTATCTGTGCTCCTCACCTTTTCAACTACTGGTGTATATTGTGACATTTGAAGGCAGATCCCATCCCACTAATATTCCAAGGCACAAAGTTTAAAGTGTTTTTAGGGTCAGCCATAGAAACAAAAAGTACAGACTGTCTGTGTGGCCCTCCCCAGTCCCCCCAGCTGTACCCGATCAGGAACAACCCATGACTTGATAATGGGGAAAAACAAACACAACCCAAACTACAAACTGTCATACTGAAGAGCAGAACAGCAACAGCCAGACTCCCAAACCTGAAAAATACAAACATCGTTAGTAGAATGCCACCTCCAGTTGCCCTTCAGGTGTGATCCAGTGAGTGGTGGGCTTAGTAAGATAGGCCCCCAAATCACTGTGCCAGCCCAGAAATCAGCATCTGACCAGACATTGGCAACCAGGTTTCACAGGCCTCTAGTGGGCCCCCTTGGCAGGACCTGCAGCATGGTTTGTAACCCCAGACTCCTGCCTGGGCCGCTCGACTTCTCTTCCACTTGTTATGTAGCTGCACCGAGCCCTGCCATGGATCCCGAGGTCACTCGTCACTACCAGGACCACACTAGCAGGTGGCCTGGCCCTCTCCTCAACAGTATCTGAGCTTTTTGCCACTTTTTGCACCCACTGATTTTACCGCTGGATGCAGATCATTTCCCTCAGGGACCAGAGTTCAAAGCGCCCTCTTGATCTCTGTAGTTGTGTGGCTCCAGGCCTCGCTCATTAGCTCTGCTCCATAACTTTCACCTTACAGAGCCTGGCAGTGAGCTTGCCTGTCCCAAACAGCAGCTTTATTTGCCTCCAGGGAGTCATCAGCTCCTCGATGCACTCCGAGGAGGACCCTCACTCCATTGCCATCCCCCAGTGCAGGCAGCCTGCAAAATCCCTGCTGTCTGGCATATACAGGATGTTACTGGGCTGGTGCAGAGCAGCAGGCTCATGTGACCACCATCTTTGGCATCCAAGCCATGCCTACTCAAAGCATCAGGCCACCTCAACGAAGTTAAAGAACAAACTTTTGTCATTTAATTTAATGGTTCAGTTGATCTGCTCAATGATCCCGGATGCTTCAAGTCAATGAATGCAGTGTAGTTTTTGTTCAGTTTGCAATGCTGCACACAACATGTTAATAATCTAACTGTTGAAAGGGCTTCCTCGATCCAAATCCAGAGAAACTAGTATACTGTATCCCAGGACTTCCTCAATAACCGGTTGGCTACAGTGAGATTGTCATTCCTCCTTGTTGGGTAGGCTTTCTACCACCTAAACAAAATGCACACCACAATCAGGACTTATGTCAGTCCGTTACAAACTGGCATTTCAATAAAGTCCATCTACATTCTTTAGAAGAGACCTCCTGATCTGCCTACATGACTCTTTATAGCTTGTGTTCCTTTTCCTATATTCATCAGTTGACATGTTACATATTGGTGACACAATTCTTTTGCATGGGCTCTGAACCTGCGATTAAGCCAGTTCTTCCTAAATCTATCAACATCAACACATGAGGGTGGCTCAATCATAAGTCCTCGTTCTCTACCCTGTGTGATAACTATTCCTCTTTGCACACTGCCTTAAACACCAGAACCTTGCACTACACCACTATTTCCTAGGAACAACTGATTCTGAAAACTTCTGTGTGCCAACTTCATCTGGGCTGGAATGAACTACCCTTAAATCTCCCTCTGTTTCATCCCCTTCTCATTGCTACAACATTTTGCATATTTCAGGACCTCTTCTAAAGACATAGGCCCTCACTTATGGCCAATTGGCATAGGGCAATGCAGCAAGTCACCTAGCTGCGCTGCCCTCCATCAAAGTGAAAAGGCAGGAAAGGACAGTATTTATGCAATATGGTGCATTCCTGTCCTTTGCCCCTATGCTGGTGCAACTTCGGCAGTCTAACACTAACGCAGGCAACAATTCACCATGGTGCAAGGGAGCATGTATTGTTGAGAGGATTGTTTTTGTGCAGGAAGGGGTACCTTCCTGAACAAATCAATACAGAGAGGTTTTTCTTCTTTCTATATGTGCTGTAGTATTCAGCACATAGGGAAATAGGCACAAACAAGGAGAAATAAAGTTATTTCTTCTTGTTACACCTCACCCCATGAGGCGTAAAAATATTTGGTGGTTCCCCAGGTTTACATGGTTTTGTAAATCTAGGGAAGTGTCACAATCCATGAGTGTTGCGTGTGTACACGCACCTAATCACTCATGGAACGCTTCCTGAGTGCAGAGTAAGGCAACACAGCAGTTTGTGTTGGCTTGCCTTACTCCATATCTATGAAGTCATTCAAAGCCCTGCAAAGTGGCCTTGCGTGGCCTCATAGATATGATTTTGTAGTTTGAGCTGGTTGAGCACCACAAAAAGTGATGCTCTGTCAGCACTAGGGGCTCATACATATGCCCCCTAGTGTGCCAACTAATCACATTCTGCTGAATGCGCAGATCAAACCAAGCATGAACTTTGAAATTAAGAATCCTAACTCAGTCGGTCCAAGGTGTGTTTGCCCTCAGCAATCTCTCGTAGTACTCATGTACTGACTCCTTTACTTCCTGTTGAATTCAATTCAACCTCACGTAATCCAAATCCTTTGGAGGAACTCTGCCTTTCAGAAAAGTAATCACCTTATTGTAGTTTGTCATCACAAGAGGTGAAGGTGCATTAACTAGAGAATCCCTTTCTGGCTCTCCCTTGCAGGCTCCGCATCTGGTCACTGAACACCAATCTTACATTCAGCCCAAAAATTGTTCAGAACAACAATGTCAAAGAACGTATTCAAATCAGTCCATGACACCTTTGAAATCTTAACCAACCTTTTGACTTGTGTGAACCACTGGATTGGGTTCACTCTCAATTTAGGAAAATTGTTCATAAATGTTGCAAGGTCTCCCCTCCTCCATTGCACATGCATGTACCCTCTACCATGGATTTCTCTGAAGGGGTAAGCTGTAGTTCTCTCATCATGTGGGGAACCTAAATGTGGGTTTCTTTTTCTTTCCGTCATGTATATTGGTTTCTTTATCTTATCATGTTTCTTTGCCCATTTGTTTTGTAACTTCTCAAAATTGTTTCTTCTATGAATGCATTTTGCCAATTTAGTGATGTGCAATTACATTCCTGAGAATGCATTGTTGCAATTGATTGATCATCCAGCTGTGCCCTGAAACCTTTCTGCAAAGGGATGCTTTTAGAAGGATCAATTTCATATTTATTTGCTGATTGTTAGTTTAACATGTAGAGCTGCAGCTCTTCTTGTAGTCTCTTTCCACAAATAAATCAACTCTTTTTCCTGGTAATTATTTACATGATCGAGGTCTAAACACCCTCTAATTATTTCTTCTAATTCTACTTTTAAACTTGAGACATTCAATGGTCTTTCAGTCTATGAACCTGAACTCGTACTTGGTCTCTCTGTGTCCTCTTTGTTTGTAAAACTTCTAGAAGCTTCCTCAACCATGGAGGAAGAATCCCATCATCCAAGAGGTTCATCTCTCCCTGTGCTGTTTGTGTTGTGAAAACAATTCACCTTCCCTCTCCTGATACTTGCATCATTCGTGGTGGTGTGCATACAACAATCTGAGAAATTTTTGAAGTCAGATATCCTATCAATGAAGTACCCCCAAGAGCTATGTGAGCCACTGTATTCTGTGCACAATTTGTCTGGGATTCTAATGCCTTTGTTACACATGCCTCTAAGGGCTGGGTTATGGTTTCCTTAGTAATGGGTGCTGGTACAGTCATCATGGAAACAGTAACACCTGGAGGCATCACTATTTGAGGAGTTCCAACTTGAGCTGCAACATTTGGAATCACTTGCTGAACAACAGGCTGTGTCATAACAGGCTGTACTATGATTAGTTTGGTTATAACAGGCTGTGTTATTGTCAAATGTGTTAACACTGGTTGTGTAACAGCTGGTTGTATACCTTGCAATTGTCCAGTAACCTGATATGCGTTTGGATTAACAGGAGCTGTAGCTACTGTCACATTATTATTATTTATTGTTGAATAATGACTTGCTCCACGTCCTACGTGTGGTGGTGGACGTCCAGCTAGCAATTCTTCCACAATGTAATCTCTTGAATTAGTTTTAAAATCTGTTTTTGTTCAACTTTTATTTCTGATTCTCACTTAATCATTTCCTTTTAGGTTTCTTGTGTTTTTCAGACTGCTAATTTTTCTCTTTTTTAATGGCAGTATATAATCTAGTTTCCTCTCCTATGTGTTTTCTCTATCTCTGCTTATGTTCATCCCAAATTGCATCTGTATAATTTTGCAAAGCTTTTTTTTCTCTTTAATACTTGTCTCTATCTCTATCTCATGCCATATTTTCCCAAATGCCCAAAGCTTCAAAATGTGTGGGTCTAGAAGGTGGTTTCATTTCGCATACAATTTCTTGTAATCTATTTATAATCCTCAAATAAATGACCCCAAAAAGGAAAAGCTTTGTGGACCCTCTTTTTCAGTGATCTTGCACACTTTACGAAGCTATACCCATGTATGTAACCCTTCCTGAATCATCATATCATATGCCGGTGAATCCTCAGGAGGCGCATCTTCACCCTTCGGAACAGCAATAGTCACATCACCTCTTATCAAGTTTATAATAGATTTGCGTTGTATGATTTAAAAATAAATTCAACAAATGGCAAATAATCAAAGTACAAAGCCTCAATGTTTTGATTCTGTTCCATATACATCAGATTTCAAAAAATACGTTCTTCCATTCTCTGTGCGGCTCAGTAATTTAATCAAACAATGAGTGCACAACTCTCTTAAAGAGCTTAACCAAACTCAGCATGGCGTTTACACCAACTGACTACTACCAATGCAGCATAATATGACACAACTCGCTCCTTGCAGCAGCTCACCATTCTTTACAAATTCTTTGTATACACACACAAAGCTTCATTTCTATAACTGTATGCAACACAAAATAACAGCCTTTGTCTGCTTCTTCTAAAGAAAAACATAGAACAACCAACAACCAAAATTTTAAGGTTTTTACACCTTCTGACTTTGCAATCAAAAAGTTTTACACCCACAATGATGTAATCTCAAGCAGCTAATCAATGTAGTGTAACCTTTGTGCATTAGGCTTCAGCAATACTGATCAATATTAGTACAACCACAACAAATCTTGTTACTGTCCCTATTTTAATTGTGCAGTTGGCGAAGTCTCACAACCTTTACTTCAAAACATTAGCAGAGAAGACTACCATAAATCAAAACTTATTTATCTATCTATCCCCGGATCTTAGACTACTTCTCAGGCTGACAACCTCTTTATTTTCTTTGACAAAAGTGCATAAGCATCAGCAATTCATTTAAAAATATAAATGAACAAGTAATTCTCAATTCAATGTACAATTCATAAATCACGTTTATCCTCACAATTGTAATGTGTAACCCTATTGATACTGACACCTGAAAAGGAAATTCACCAATTTTCAACCGCTACCGACAACCACTTCAGAAACATCACTTTGTCAGTCTTCAAACTCAGGCTTTGGACAACTGGGCATTTATTTATTATGAGCACTTTTTAATTTTTGCAGCTCCTTTTTATCATTACCTAAACCTTTCCACTGCTTCCACCTTTGTTGAAGCAGAGATTTGGAATACATAATTGTTACTCTTTCTCATTAAAATCGCCACTCATTATTAGCCCCAAGGCTATGAACCTTTGAGGCAAGTGAGAAGGGAAAGGGCTGCAAACCAAAATCATCAACTTTTCTCAGTTCCTCAATCACATATTACTTTTAAGATTCAATGATGAGAGTTTTGGGTTCTATTAAATAATGCATGAAATCATTAGTTCATCAATAGCTCTTAGCTATTAAATTACAGAACAAAACATATAGAGTGTCTCATAAGTATCTAATCCCTATTCTTATCTACGTTCAGGAAATATAAAGTTCGGCTGTCCCCTTAAAGAGGTCTCATCTCAGATGTGAAAGTATATAGGCTCTCATTACAACCCTAGCAGTTGGTGTTAAATTGGCGGCAATACCGCCAACAGACTGGCGGTAATTACTGCCAAATTATGACCTCGGCGGAAAGCTCTCCGATAGACAGCCAATGTACCACACTGACCGCCAAGGTGGAATCAACAGCCACCATGGGGGTAGCCATCCACAGCCAGACGGAAGTCAATGTTCCGCCTATCATGTTAAGACTCAGGAAACCAGCACCTTTTCTGGGGCGGTACCAATGACATTAAAAGCCTGGCGGAAACAGAGCTCAGACGGGAAAGGAGTCACCATTGGAGATACAGGGAACAACCACGCCACCAAGGAGCCCGAGCTGCATGTCTTCCCCATGATCTTCTATGTGCTGCTCTACCACAAACATCACCGCCGGCAAAGACGATGACGGTGAGTACACCCACCTAGCACACAAGAGAGGGAGGAAGGAAAAAGAGAGTGGTACACATACGCAACACCCCCCCCAACACCACACACACAATCAGCTGCATCACAAAAACATTTTTATCCCAGATAAATAATGCAAGGACAAATCGATTTTGAAAACGAGAATGTAATGAGAGCAACACATCAAGATAAATGACTTAGGCAAGATAATAGATATATACATATGTACACAAAAAGGGACGCAGCACATTCCACAATTTTCGTAGGCCAAGTGGCCACAGGCCAAAGTCCAAGGTCACACATGTCACCTGCATCAACACGTTGAGAACACTGCAGGGGCACCGGTTGGTAAATAGGCAGGCACCTCAGGGGGACTGGGGCTGGGGGGCACCTCAGCCGGGAGATGGAACAACACCATTGGTTCTGGAGGGGGCAACATGCCGTGTGCCTGGTCCTGGGGAGTGCAAGGCCCCAGTCTCTTGAGTGGGTGACTTGCCCACTTGCTCTGGAAGGGGCAACATGCCCTGTGCTTGGGCCCGGGAAATGCAAGGCCACAGTCTCTCAGGTGGGTGACTTACCCACTTGCTCTGGAGGGGGCAACATCCCCTGTGCTTGATCCTGGGCAGTGCAAGGCCGCAGTCTCTTGAGTGGGTGACTTTCCCACTGGTTCTGGAAGGGGCCTCGTGCCCTGTGTTCTTGATCCTGGGTAGACTTGGCGATATGGGTATCATACCCACTGGTTCTGGAGGGGGCCTTGTGCCCTGTGCTCTTGATCCTGGATAGAATTGGCAATGTGGGTGTCATACCCACTGGTTCTGGATGGGGCCTCATGCCCTGTGCTCTTGAACCTGGGGAGTACAAGGTCACAGTCTCTCAGCTGGGTGTAACACCCACTGGATTTGCAGGGGGCACGCCGCACAGCAGGCCATGGAGGCAGGATTACATACCGTCCGCCAGCGGGGACAGCTGCTCAGTGGTGGTGCTGCTGCTGGTGGGGGGAGGCTCCTGCCTAGCCCCTGCAAACTCAGATGGCTGCCCACTGGTGGTGGTGGTGCTGCTGGTGGGGACTCCTGCCCAACCCCTGCAACCTCAGATGGCTGCTCAGTGAAGGTGGTGGTGCTTCTGGTGGGGGCTCCTGCCCATCCCCTGCAACCTCAGATGGCAGTGGAGGTGGTGGTGCTGCTGGAGGTATCTGTTTCAGAACTGTCCCCTCCAGTCTCCCCCGTGGTGCTCCCCTCATCCTCCATCCCACTGGTGCCCTCAGCGTCGGTGGACTCTACCTCCTGGGTCCTGTGGGATGCAGTTCCCTCTGTTACCAGTGTCTCTGCTCCTCCGCCAGATGATGCTAATGCACATAAGGACAGGATGACAAAACAAAAAAGAGGGGAGAGAGCCAAAGGATACACTGGATCAATGGCTACACCAACACCACGTTGGCGTACACAGCACCCTCACACACCGGGAACAGCCCTACACAATATGCCATAGCACTAGCAGAGAAATAGTTAGCAACCAAGCCATGGGGGGGCACACACCGCCAAAAGTAGCACACCTGGTACCCTCCTAGCACTGACCAGTTGTTGATGCTTACGAGCTAGGTAGCAAGATTCTCCCTTCTGAACCCTAGCCACCAGGGGTCCTATGCTGCAATCTCAGGCCTGGCCTAGGGGCACCCACTGACACACATTCCCCACTCAGATACCACCCTACCATGCATAAGTTGTAATGATGGTCACTGTACCCACCCCCTTGTGGCTGCTGTGATGCCCTCAATTGCCCATCCAGCTCAGTATAGGCCACCCCCAGTGTGCGGGCCATCAGGGAGGTCAGGGTTCGACGGGCACCCCTTCCTCATTGGGAGGCCATAACCATCGGGCCTCTGCCATCTTCCATGACCAGCGTCTCAGGTCCTCCCACTGTTTCCGACAGTGGGTGCTCTGCCTGCCAGAGACCTTCAGGGTCCGCACATCCTTGGCAATGGAATGCTATATACCCTTCTTTTGATGGGCGGTGAACTGCAGAGGCAATTCACACAGGAAAATGGAATTAGTCAAACATTCCTGCATGTTACACTTATGACCCACCATAACCTTTCACATCCCCATTTACACACACATGGCCCAGCACACTACCAATACGCTGCCCAGAGGACATTCACCCACCCCCCTTACACGAGGCCTTCACAGACACCACTCCATGCATTCATGCCACATGCATCGTGCCCACAGTGTACTCACCTGTTGGTCTGGAGGCCCATACAGCAGCCCGTACTGGGGTAGGACACCCTCCATCAGTCTCTCCAACTCTGCAAAAGTGAAGGCAGGGGCCCTTTTCCCAGTCACACGGCCCATGCTAGGTTCCAGACACAGGTCACAGCATCACATGCAGTGTAGGTTCTCTCCTGTTGAAGATCAGGAAGCAAGTGAGGGATCAGATATAAAATGGCAGTTATGTCCACAGCAGTGTCCACAGTTACCGCTGACGTAGTTCACCATTGGCCACTGTACCCTATAGGGGCCAATATTAACCAATGAGGAGTTGCACGGCGGTTCCTGACCACCTCTCGCAACGGCGCACAATGTCAGCGGAATTACCTCAATTCCACCTGTCCCTCCAAACAGGACATGCAGATGCCATTTCAGGGGGGGGGGCAGGCCCCGGATAATAACTGTGTCACAGTTAAAATTTGGACATACAGGACAAATCCCACTTACCCATTACAAATTGACATCATGTATTGTACTGCTGTGGCTCCAATGTTCAGTTTGTGACCGGCTCTTCACTCTTGTTTCCCTTAGATACATACCTCTGCGGATGAATAGGAGTTGGAGACATACCCCCGAGTACAGACCCTTGGTGGACTTGTCAACACTAGAGGACAGGCACATCATCCTTACCTATAGACTTGACAGGGCAACAATCACAGAGCTGTGTGCCCAATTGGAGCCTGACCTGATATCTGCTCTCCGTCACCACACTGGCATCCCCCCTCTTATGCAAGTTCTATCAGTGCTCCATTTCCTGGCAACTGGTTCTTTCTTGTCTGCCATGATTAAACACATTGATTGAGCATTGTATTTCCCCAGGTTGAAGATTTGGCCACAGTGAAGGCCGAGTTCTATGCAATGGGACATATCCCCCAACATAATTGGGGTAATTGATGGAACTCATATTGCATTTGTCCCTCCCATCAGAATGAACAGGTGTTCAGAAATCGGAAGAGTTTCCACTTTTGAATGTACAGATGGTGTGATTGGCGGACCAGTACATCTTCCACGTCAATGCTAAGTATCCTGGATCGGTGCATGATTCCTTTGTCCTGAGGAATAGCAGCATCCCAAATGTGATCGGACAATTACAGAGGCACAGGATGTGGCTAATAGGTGAGCCCTGGTTTCCACCCAGTAGATGTTGGGGTATGGGTACAGAGTGGGCCATATGGGATATTTGCAGGTGACTCTGGTTACCCCAACCTATTATGGCTGCTGACCCATGTGAGAGATGCCAGGACAACGGCAGAAGAACGTTATAATGAGGCACATGGGCGAACCAGATGGGTAATTGAAATAACCTTTGGCCTGCTGAAGGCCAGGTTCAGATGCCTGCATCTGACAGGTGGATCCCTGTGCTACTCACCCAAGATATTAGTGCCATGCTGCATGTTGCACAACCTTGCCCTGAGATGCCATGTGCCTTTTCTGCAGGAGGAGGAGGCTGGAGATGCCCGTGTCCCAGCAGTGGACCCTGTGGACAGGGATGATGAGGAGGCAGAGGATGAGGATGAGGACAACAGAACATCAGTGATCAGATAATACTTCCAATGACACACAGGTGAGGCAGTGTTCCTTCACTTTTCTATGACATTTTTTGAATATCTGTAGCACTGGCATGCTTTTTTTTCACACTTCTATGCCCACTCACTGTACCTGCAAATTCATTTTGCAGATGTTGATGACTTTACATATGCTCCTGATGTGATTACTGCAGCCAGCTACAGGTCATTAATCTATGCTCATTTTCTGTACAGTTGAATTGCAATGTTTGTAAATGTTTCAATGAATACATACTTGAAAACTTTGACATACTCCACACTTCTTTTTTTTCCAAGGGTGTTTATTGAAGTGCTAAGATATAGAGGGGTAAGTGAAATGGGATGGGATGATGATGGAGGAAAGGGTATTGTTCCAGTCTGTTTGTGGCACAGGTGCATTGTCCAAGGGGACATAGGAAGGGGAGCAATGGCAGTTCAAGGTGGACAGGGTGACAGAATGGGACACAAGGGTGACAATCAGGGGGGTCTAATTTCCTGGTGGGGGTCTTGGCAAATGTCTCTGGCTTCTGTCTGGATCACAGGGACCGTTTGCGGGGTGGTTCTCCTTCTGCAGGTGGAGGGAAGCTGGTGGCCTGTGAGTCCTGTGGTGGGACCTCCTGGCCACGAGCGTCAGCGGAGGTGGAAGGCTGTTCAGATGTCTGGCAAGTGGCAGTGGCCCGCTGTTGTGAGACTGCCTACATCATAATATTGGCCATGTCTGCCAGCACCCCTGCTATTGGGATCAGGGTGTTCATGGCATGCAAGTCCTCCCTGATCCCCTGGTACTGTTTCTCCTGCAGCCACCTGTTCTCCTGCACATTGTCCGTGGATCTGGCCCATCATGTCCTGGGAATGTTGATATGCTCCCAGGATCTCTGCTAGTGGCTCCTGGAGAGTAGGTTCCTCCCCCTGGTGCACAGCACTCCTCCAAGTTGCCCTGTTGGCCTGTGTCTCTGTCCCCTGAAGTTTTTGCCCACTGCCACTTCCCCTTGGTCCCTGATTGTCTTGGGTATGAGGTGTGGCCTGGCGTCCCTGTAGAGGTGGGCACACTGCTGATTGATGTCTCCTGGGGACAGAGGTATGGGTACGCTGGGTGGATCCTGTGGTGCTGTTTCCTGATGGGGGAGGCTCTGTGGTGATGTGTGACTGGGCCTGGGTAACCCGCTGTCCAGAGATCCCTTATGTGCCAGGTTGGTCATCCAAATCCAGAAGGCCAGAGTTGCTGTCATCACTGTGGGCATCTTCTGTTGGGAGACTGGGTATTGCTGCCACCTGCTCTCCGCTTCCATTGGCTGGGATACCTGTGGGGATATAAATGATGTGTTATGGTTTCTGTGTCTGACATATTGGACATCCGTGACTTGCCTTCTTTGGTTGTATTTGCCCTGGCGTCTTTCACTCGTGTACGTTGGTGTATGGTGGGATGATTAGTTCTCCATAGTGTGCATGCTTTAGGGATGAGTGTACATACAGTTCTGTAAGTGCTGTCCATGCATTAGTAGAGCATGCAGGGCTTGGCATTGGGATAAGTGAGATGTGATTCTGGGGTGTGTGGGAGTGAAATGATGGGAGTGAGGGTGGGGGCATGTGATGGCATGCAGATAGGGGGGCAGTAGTAATAGAAAGTCCAATCCTCCTCCTAATCCGGCCCTCAGGATGCAGGATTGCCAAGACTTGCTCCTCCCATTTTGTTAGTTGTGGTGGAGGAGGTGGGGGTCCATCGCCAGTCCTCTTATTGCGAGCTGGTGGTTTGCTGCAATGGAACATACCTTCCCCCGCAGGTTGACCCACCTCTTCCTGATGTCATCTCTAGTTCTTGGGTGCTGTCCCACAGTGTTGACCCTGTCCATGATTCTCCACCATAGCTCCATCTTCCTAGCTATCGATATATGCTGCACCTGCGCTCCAAATAGCTGTGGCTCTACCATGAGGATTTTCTCCACCATGACCCTTAGCTCCTCCTCTCTGAATGCGGGGATTTCTTTGAGGTGCCATGGTTGTTTTGTGGGGTGTGTAGGTGAGGGTGTGTTGGGTAAAGTGTTGGGGTGTGTGATGTGGGGTGCGTGAGTAGGTGTGTTGCTCTGGTTGTGTCAGTGGTTGTGTCAGTGGTGTTGCTGTCTCTCTGGTGGCAATTGTTTGTAATGGTAAAGGGTTGTGGGTACTGTGGGTATGTGTTTTATAGGCGTGTGGGTGTGTGGGTGTGGTGTGTGTATGGGTGTCAGGTGTGTGTTGTTTGAATTGTCCAATGTGGTGTTGTTTTGTCTGTGGGTGTGCTTTGTGAGCGCTGCAGTATGTACCATCAACGGTTTACCACCGTTGAATGTCTGCTGTGGTGATTCGTTGGTCATAATGTGGTGGGGGTTGTTCTGTTGATGTAATGGTGTGGGTTTTGATCCTGCCAGTTTATTTCTGATCTTTTGGGTCGGCGGATTTGTTTCTGTGGCTGAATAGTGATGGATAGGTGTATGTATGTCATAATATGGTGAACAGATATCAGCCTGATGCAGTGATAAGTTGGCGGCAGTCAGCGTGGCAGTAAGTGGAATTTACTGCCAATGTCATAATGGGGGCCATAATGTTTTATCAATTATCTCACTGATAATTTCAGTCGAGAGTCTTAGTAAGAGGTTCAGACATGATAAAGTCAGTCTCGGAATGAATAAATGCATGACATCAGCAAAGACAATAGGACAAAAAATGTCAAAGTCAGACGGCTTTCAGAGAAGTTTAGCTAGTCATGCCAGTTTAGCGAGTATAGTGAGTCTCCTATCAAAGTCTGAGAACACATTCTATAACATTTTACAAAGAAAAAAATACAAACCATGAGCAGCTAGTCTTCAGCTTTAGCCAACCAGTATTTAAAGTCTTCAAGTGAACAGGACAGCTTCTATTGATATGACAAGTTTCAGCAAAGAACATTCTAAATATTCAATACACTTAACTATTTTCTAAACAGCAATTAAACACTTGAGTTTCTTCTCACTGGTAAAGGTCTATGAAGGAAAGAACAGTTATATAAGCATCATACATTTTGTAAAGGACCTCATTTCCTTTCTCACACATCTTTCTTGCAAAGCCTTATTCATAAAGGATCATTTTAAAGATGAATTTAACATTGCAGTAATTCTTGTCAGAAGCTAAATGGTCATGAAACAAAGCACTAATATTCGCTTCATTCACTTGTTACTATTGGGCATTTGCATCATATAATGTTTAATTTACTTATGGCCGTGACACAGTTCAATACTAGCAAAAAGAAAAGAAGAAGGAAACAATAGGAATTTGTCCTTGTTAGTTTTATTCTCAGAAAAGACTCCCTCTCAATTGCAACTTTGAATTATTCTTGTAGGGCATCTGCTGTCCTTTAGTGTTCCCTTTGAATTACATAAACATGACCATTTAAATTCGTAATGCATGAAAGGGCTTACCGTGTATAAACAAAGTCTTGCTACAAGCTCAGTTGTGAGGACATTATCTGTGACAGTCACTAGAAAAATATATCAACCATTGTCCCAGAGTTTTCAGCGCAAAATCAATTGCATCAAATTTTGACCAATGTACTGATTTATTTCTTGAAAGAAAAGCTAATTTGCCTAGTGCACCTCTACATGATAAATATTATTCATTTTCATAAGTGCCTGTAAATTTTACAAAATGTGCTTTTGTGATTGTGAACAGGCACAACAGCTTCAGGTGAAATGGTAAAATATTTGTAAAATTATATCTACTCTTTAGTAGTTTTTTAAAACTTAATAACTAACACTACCCTTGATGTTTCAACCTAGGTTGCCATGCGTCACAATAGAAATGGCGACTTTAACAACATATTTGCAAAAATATAAATCATTTTATGTCATCTTCATGTGACGATTTTCAACATACTGTGCTGGTAATATTGGTCTGGTTTAGCATAAACCTTCCTAAATCCTGGGTTATGGCATATTTATGCAACTATTCCACTTCGGGGCCATTGCCTGGGGAGAGTGGCTCAAGCTCTTTGCTCTCCGCCCCATGGTTTTTAGGGGACAGTGCTTAGTTTGTTAAAGAATAGGTGTCAGTGCACATGGTGCCCACAAGTGTTGAGCAGAATTTGCAGTCAGTGTTCATGTGTGTTGTGTGCCTAATAGCAAGGCTGCATAGTCTTAATTCACCACAGGCCTCTTTAAACCACCACTCTCTGCCCCTTTAGTTTACCCTTGCCAGGTCCTGCTTTTTCACAATATTTCCATGGTTCTCTTCCTCCTTCTTTCTGAATTCTGCATTTTACACTGTCTTACTCTGGGTCAAAGTCTAATGAGGAAAAATTATTGCTGGTCCCGAAAAGGAGTGCTGTGAGCAACCAGGGGCTCAAACTGAGTAACACCCTCATTTCTGTAAGAACATGTATTTACATAATTAAAAGCATGCTTGACCCCAGCATGTATGTTCCCCTAATTAAGAGAAGCCTTGGACAGTAAACCAAAGAGGGGCCTGTAGTGTTGGGGGCCCTAGGCCCTCATGCTACTATAATCAATGACACAGACACATAGTTGTGGTTAGTACAACTGGCTCAGGGCATGTGCGCCTTGCCTTTTTTATTTGCAGGGTCACCTGATTGGTGATGCCTGGGATAGATGGGTGTGGGGTGCGTGTGAAAGCTAGCTCTTGGCAGAGTGGCTTGTGGAAACACTAGAGTAAGTCCAACCAGACTCTACATCCCTCCCAAACTTTATTTTAAAGAAACAAACAAGTCCAACCTGTGGGAAAGAAACATAAACACTAAAATAAACACTGCTGAGTCTCTTCAGATGGTCCACCCGATATTCTGTGTGGACAGGTACAACTGGGGAACTCTGCATCCCAGCACACCTCAGTAGTTTAACCAGACTACTCTGGGCACAAATGGCAGGGTTGGCAAAGTCCGGATCCCTCAATTGCCTGTCCACGAGGTTACAAAGCACTCAGGCACTGTTGGTCCTGTCTCACCTGGGTTCAATGGTGTTGGAGTCTATTTACAAAGGCAACTGGAATATCACTTCCTGAGCAGTGGTGAAGTCTAGGTGCAAAGTTCAATGCAGGGGAATCAGGAGCAGTGTGAAATCCACTTCCAAAATCTCTTGGAAGGCATTCAGACTCCAGGGATAGCGAACCTCCAAAGAATGACGATGACCTGGATGATAGGGTGTCTTCCTCAAAGTTCTTGGTGCAGTCCAGTGACCTCTGATGGAGCAGCTTCAGGCTTCCCTCTCATGTCTGGACTCCATCACAAAGGAGTCTCCTCATGGCCCTTCTGCCGGGCTGCCATGGGACCCTGTGGACAGTGCAGGGCCTGTCGCAGGCCGAACAAAGGTGTTGCTAGAAACAGCCAACAGGACCATATCCAAGTCGCTCGTGCAGCCATGAAGGGTGGTTGTCATATGGGCTGTGTGCTCTGGCAGTCAGAACTCAGGTGCACTGGACTTTGTGCAATAGTCTTCACGTGACCTCAGTGCTTCCCAGTGCCTGTGGTGGATCTGCCTCTGACACATCTCTCTTGTTAGATTCTACTCTCACCAGAATTCCCTTGAGGCCCTTGCCCCTGGATTGCCACAGGACCACATGGTCTGTGTAGGCCTCCCGTGGGCCGGGCCACAGGTTTTGCTGCAGAACTCCGAAAAGGGCCACATCGAAGCCTCAAGCAACCCCAAGGGATGATGGTGCAAGTGGTCGCATATGATCTCTTAGGCAAATCTCAGGTTCATGGGGGCTCACAGCAGGTTCCTGGATGGTCAGTCACGCATGGTGCCAGGGATACCTTGTCAACCTCTGGTCTTTTCACTGACATTGGCCCCACTCTGGTGTTGCAGTGCTCCTTAGGTGGTTTGGGTAATGCACCTGGTAAGGATGAGGATCTTACCGAATAGTAGTTAGATCAACAGGTGGTGGTGTCTTGCTTGGAGAAGGGATGACTTAAGGGACTTCCTAGCCACTTGCGGTTCTTGTTCAGCATGTGCAGTTACCAGCAGGGATGCTATCTGTGTCAAGCAGCTGGTGACAGGTGGCTTGACGGTCGCACTGAGAAGCTTGGGGCCTGGATGCTGTTCGCATGTGCTTGCGGCTTACAGTTGGTCCACCCGCAGAGCTGTCTCCAGTAACATCTGTTCAGCCCAGTGGCTGGCTTGTGTTGACAGATGCCCCCTCCAGTCCTACTACGAGTCCTCAGTCCTATCTCTCTTCTCCCTTTCTCTTGCGCACCTGTGGTGTTCCGGATCTTCTATGTGACAGGTCTGTAACACCTTTTCTTTTTCAATCCGTCACATCGTGTCATTGTGCTAGGTTCCTCTCTGTTTCGCTTCTTGAAGTGGGGTTGCGACAAAGGTTGTATGTTGTGCCGCAAGGCCCTCTCCCTAGCTTAGTTGTTACACCTCAGCTGGTGCATCACCTTTCTATGCAGCGTCTTGCAGGCTTAGTCCTGTCAAATAGGACTTGAATCCTCTCCTCACAGACTTCTCGAAGGTCCAGTCCCTTCCTCAGGGATGTTCTAGGTCATCTGCTCCCAGACTGGAGGGTCACCTCTTCTCTCCTCCCGTCTTCACTCGAGGGTGCAGCGCTTGCATCTCAAGACTGCGGTGTCTCAGTGCCTGCTCCTGCCTCCCTCCGGTTTGCTTGGCAGGGTCGGTCACTCATCGTGGCCTACTCAACGATGGGCTAACTGTGGCCATCTGGTGCTGCGGTGTGGCGTGGCCTGTTGTCATTGGTGTGGCATCTCCCCCTCCGAGGACTCTGTCTTTCTTTTGGACTCCTGCCCGTGCTGTCAGGTTTGCCGGTGTGACCCTCTGCGGACCTCTGACTTTATGCTCCTGGTTTGTCTTCATGGGCACCCTTTGGTGGTGCCTTGTATGTCCATTTTTTATCCAGGCTTGGGGGGGTGGCCGTTCACCACTGGGTGATGCAGCACTTTCTTCTCACTTGTAATGATGGCAGGCAGTTGCTAGGGGGCATGCGCGCAGTTCACTGTGCTTCTCGTGGCATGCTGTGTTTGAGGGCAGCTGGGCATTGCAGGGGCTGATCATTCGTCTCTTAGTCTTCTGCCATGCTAGGCACATGTCTTCTCCTCTCTTGCTGGTGAAAAAAGGGGCCTGGTGTTGCTACTACCCTAGCCTTTTTTTTCCTATAGTGGGGACGACATCCTGCCACAAGGAGGCACACAGTACTGTTCAGGGCCTGCTCTGTCTTTCTTGGAGTTGTCTGTGTTGGGCACACCGGGTGCTCTGCAATTCGTAGTAGGTGTCGCCTCCCTGTTCTGTCTGCACGATATTCACCATGTTTGGGGACACAAGACAATGCCAACCAAGGTGAGTGTGCCCCTTTCATTCTAGGGGCTTTTTTACGGGTGTCAATTGGCACTAAAGCTACTGGTGTGCAATGAAAATCACGAGGTGGCGCTGCTGTGACTCTTTCCAATGCCTTTGCAGCATCCCTAGTGCTACCGGCCCAGCTACTGAGATGTGTGCAGAATGGGTACTGCCATGGTCCTCTCCCCTACCAGAGGGGCGCTCCGACCACAGCCTGTAGATAATACGGGTGGGACCGCTCCCTGGGCTTCCACACCTACATTCATAGTGTGGGCTTCTTTCAGTGTTCGTACCTCTGCTCTGTGGGTAGCACCAGGCTTCTCAGCACTATGGGTTGTGTGCCCCTCACCTGCAAGCCAAGGTAAGACTGTAGCTGACATCCGGTGCTCTCATCGGCAAGCCGCTCTCTTCCAGGCCAGGGCAGTCTCCCGCTCTGGTCTGACCAGGGAAACAACTTCACAGGCACCAGAATTTGAACCGTGACAGGACGGTCTTGTGCTACTTTGCAGCACTCTCTGTCTTTGCTGACCGGTGACAGCCAGCGGCCACAAGGGGGTGCGCAGCACTCCTCAGATCAGGCCCATCTTTGTTTCATTGTCCTCTGGCCGCAGACCTCCATGCGGTGTCCATGGCTCAGATTGCCAGTGTGGAGCAACACGATGCTGGGGCAGTTTGTCTCTCAGCCATCTTGTCTGGGCCCTTGCCCCACAACAACTTCAGGTAGGCTGGGCAGTTGCATTATCTGTGATGGCCGCAAGAGCCTTCCTAGTGCTGGGGGCCTTACTCTCCTGGGGGTGCAAAGATAACTCGATCCAGCTGGTTCACCACTGAACTCCAAGAATCAAAGCGTAACTGCACACATTTGGAGATAAAATGGAGGAACAGCCAATCCAGCAAATATCTCACCTGATTCAGAGCCACAGCCGCCACCAAACGACACAAAATCAAGAATGCATGGATATATGCACTCCGGAGTGCATCAACTCCTCCGCACACAACTCTAAGGAACTCTTCTCAGTCATCAACGAGTTAACAGATCCCCCCTCCGAAGCCCCCAGCATCCGCCCGTCACAGGACCTACTGCGACAAACTCACCTCCTTTTCCCACCACAAGATCCAGGACATCTATGACAGATTCCTCCTGGAAAATCCTGACACTGGGACCTGTGGCCGACCCACCCCCCTGGAACACATCCAGACCATCCACAGCTGGTTCACACTCACCACAAAAGAAACAGTTAACATCATGAACAGCACCCACTCCTGAGCCCCCTCGGACTCCTACCGGCACCATATATACATCAGAGCCAGAGTATCCATTGCTCCCGAGCTCCGCAACACAATCTACTGCTCCCTCAGCACGGGCACCTTCCCCGAAGACTGGAAACATGCCGAAATACACCATCTCCTGAAGAAACCTTCGGCCGACCCATCCAAAACAAAATAATTCTGGCCCATTTCACTGCTATCCCACCCCGCCAAAGTATTGGAGAAAGCAATCAACAAACAACTACGGAATTTCATTGAGGCCAACAAATCCCTGGACAGCCTCCTGTCCAGCTTCTGAAGCAATTACAGCACTGAGACAGCACTCCTGGCAGTCATCGATGACATCCGATTATTCCTAGACCGTGGCCACACCTCTCAGCAGCATTCAATACGGTCTCCCACAGCACTCTGCGCACCAGACTCCATGATATAGGAATCCCTGGAAGAGCCCTGGAATGGATCCACTCCTTCCTCTCTGGAAGGACGCAGAGGGTCAGACTCCTGCCCTGTACTTCCAGACCCACAGGAGTTAACTGTGGTGTCCCCCAAGGATCCTCACTGAGTTCCACACTGTTCAAAGTATACATGGCCCCTCTTGCTGCCATCATCAGAAGCCACGGTATGAACATCGTGTCATATGCCGATAGCACACAACTCATCATTTCCCTCACCGAAGACCCAGAAACGGCCAAAAGGAACTTTCACTCAGGAATGGAAGCCGTCGCCACCTGGATGAGAGAAAGCTGCCTCAAGCTCAACTCTGACAAGGCAGAGCTCATCATCTTGTGAAACGCCACCTCAGCTTGGAACGACTCCTGGTGGCCCACATCCCTCAGTGCCCCCCCTGCACCGACCGAGCACGCCTGCAACTTAGGAATCATCCTCGACTCGTCCCTATCCATGACCCCCCAGCTAAACTCTGTCGCCTCTCCCTGCTGGCACACACTCCACAAACTTCAGAAGATTTTCAGATGGATCCCAGTAGACTGTCGCAGGACAGTCACCCACACCTTTGTCACTAGCAAGCACGACTAAGACAACGCCCTCTACACCAGCACCTCAACTAGAAACATCAAAAAACTTCAAATCATCCAGAACGCTGCAGCCAGACTCATTCTGGACCTCCTCACCGAGAACACATCTCCCAACACCTGAGGACCCTCCACTGGCTACCGGTGGAGAAGTGAATCACCTCCAAGCTTCTCAACCACACCTACAAGGCCATGCATAATGCAGGGCCAGCCTACCTGGACCACTGCGTCTCCTTCCACACCCCCGCCAGATCCCTCCACTCCACACAGATGGCCCTGGCCACCGTCCCTTGCATCCACAAAACCACCGCCGGAGGATGAACTTTCACCTATGCTGCAGCAAAGAGCTGGAACAACCTCACCCTGCACCTTAGACAAAGCCTGTCACTCACCATATTCAAGAAGAACCTGAAGACGTGACTCTTCTGATGAGGCCCCTACCCTCCCCCCAGTGCCTTGAGACCCTCACGGGTGAGTAGTCACACTTTACATATATTGATTAATTAATTGATTGATTGATGTGGTAGGGCTGACCCAAAGCTCCTATGCTGCTGCTGTGGTGGGTACTTCAACTGCTACTACAGGTAGGTTATGTCCGGTTACCACCTGCGGGCATTGGTGCAAGGAGTCGCTTTTCATTCCAGCAGGGCTCTTCACCCCTCTTTCTTCTCTCAGGCCATTCAGCGTGCTGGTTCCGAGCTGGTGAGGGCTGCAGGGGCATGCCTTACAGATGGTGGGTGCAAGGGCACCTCATGCATTTTCCCCTTACAGCACGACAGAGCTGCAACTAACTCGCGTATGGGGCAGACACATTCCTCACCACTGAAGTGTTGGGGGCCATACCATAAATCAATGACATGGACACGTAGTTGTGGTTAGTACAATTGGCCTAGTAGACATGCGCCGACCTCTTTTATTTGCAGGGTCACCTGACTAGTAACGCATATGATGGATGGGTGTGGGTGAGTGTCAAAGCATGCCCTTGGCAGAGTGGCTGGTGGAACCAAGAGAATGAGTCCAGCCAGACTCTACAGGGCCTTATAATTTTGGCCTCCAGAAAGCTCCTGACATATCTGTCTTTGAGATAGGAATAAACTCTAACTTACTACAGCTAAAGTGTATTTATATTCATTCAATACACGTTATTTATGACATAGCTAGTGAATCAGAAATAAATTAATATTTCTTTTAAACAAAAGGAATATACATGAAAAAGGAATTTCAAGTGAAAGATAGGACAAGAGCTGTCTAGAAGAGGACAGTCCCTGACATGGGGAAAGAGGGATAAGAACCTTCAAGCATATAAAATATAAAATAAAGAACTGTGCACAGTTTCCAAGAGAAAAGAAAGAAAGAGGAATATGTGCTCATTGGGAGGTTAATGGTCAGTCTAACAGGGAACAAGCTGCCAAAAATTAGGTCAGCAGGCAGATCAGAAAAGATAGGGGGTTGACTCATGGAGAGCAAAGGAGTGCTCATCTATAGGGGAAGGCAGTAGGATAAATAAAGAAAAGAACAACATGCATGCTTAATTTATAAAAATAAAGAGGAAGCAGTGTGGAAATATAGAAACATTTATAAACATATCTGACCATGTAAATTCAAATTAAATCAACTGAATATGAAGAAGTGAGATGTGTTACTTTCTAAAAGTTTGAAACATGTTTTGAACCTTCTATGAAAGAGTACATTTTCAGAATATAATTTCTGTATGGGGTAAATGTAAGTTTTGTAAAGGTACATACAGAGTGCATTTTCACCTGTCTGAGGGTTTATTGTTTCATTACAAAAGGCCTCTCTGCACCATCCAGATCTATTTAGTGAGCAACCAAAGCTCATGTTTTTCCTCAAGGTTAGGCAAATGCACTTGGAGCAGAGGAAGGGCAGCAGGGATAAAGGTGGAGAACGAAGGGAGATAATTCCAGAGTGAGAATTTCATGCACTGAGAAAGCAGGTGAGTCCCTAACAGAGATAATAGGCATAACCTTATCAGGAAGATATGGTGACAGTCACACCTGCAATATGATTATCATACCACACAACCTGAATATTTTTTGCATTTACTGGTAGAGCAAGGTTCATGATCCAGCTACAGTTAGAAGAAGTTTCAAAACCCAGATTATGATTATAATGTATTCAAGATGGAGTACAGCACGTCTAGTCTGATTGGGTGAAAGACAGAATTTGTCACCACAGTGCCAATAATACCATATGTTAGAACTGTCAGCATTAGGATGGTCTTCCCCCAAATGTTTTGGACTGTTTGCCTCACATTATGTTGTATCATTTTGTTGGCCTAAGGACTCTCAGCACTTTACTTCTGCTGACCAGTGCTAAAGTGCATGTGTTTCTTTCTTAAACATGGTAATATTGGTGTATCCACAACTGGCATATTTAATTTACTTGTAAGTACCTTGTAAGGTGGTATACCATATATCCAGGGCCTTTAAATTAAATGGTACTAGTGGGGCCGCAGCACTGATTGCACCCTCCACTTAAGTAGCCTTAACATGAATCATGCGTGCCACAGCAGAGCATGTGTGTTCAGTTTTATTGCCACTTCGAAGTGGCATTTAAAACCCGTTGCCAAGCCTTAAACTCACAGTTTTTTACACATCACCCTTAATGTAGGGCCTAGGCAGCAAATAGGGCAGGATGCTATGTACATAAAATCAGAACATGCACTTTCAAGTTTTACATGTTCCTGGTAGTGAAAAACCCCCAAAGTTGTTTTTCATTACTGAGACCTACTCCTCTCTTATACGCCAGCACTGAGAATTCCTTAAGCTTTTAAGCTGTAATTTCTGATACGAAAGCAGGAGCTACTTCATGTTTCATATCATAGGAATAGTAATGATAACTCCTCTTCACTTGTAAAGCTGGATTTAACATTACTATTTTAGAAAATGCCACTTTTAGAAAGTGAACATTTCTCTCCTCTTCAGCTCTGGATGCTTTCAGCCTGTCTCCAATTCTCATCTGGGTTGGGTGACAGCTACACTTTGTGCATTTAATCTACACAGCCACAAACTATCAAGCACTAACCTGTTTGTCCCACGGGGACACAATTTTGATCAAGTTGATTATTCCTAATTCCTCTTAGACGTTACATGCCTCCAACTTAAATGCACATGATTGGCATAAGGACCCCCAGGGGAGAGGAGACGGATGAAAGAGAGAAAGACACTGGAGCCACTAGAATGTTCCCTATCACCAGCACCATTAATGCAAATGTCAAATTAAAACTTAGCGATAACAAACGTATTCACAATACATCGTTTTAATGATAATTGCACAAAAGAATTTCCTTTTTGCAACATATAGCAAACAAAAATGATAAGCGTTATCACGCGATTAGCGGAAAGCAACTCAGTACCTTAAACACCAATGATGTGCCTTCTTAGGCGCATCGTGCTCAGAAAAATCCGACTTTATGAATATCAAGTCAAGAAGTTTTCACACATAAATGCTTTTGGAGCAGGTGCACCACAGCACTGCCTTTTAGTAGTCAATTCTCCTCACCACCCCAGAAACAGCATTAAGGATATAGGACTGAACAAGAAGGTCAAATATGAAGAAGCAGAGACTCCTTCTCTGCAGCCCGTGACCTTTACAGCAAGCAATTCACTCAGACCGGGTGTGGTTTAAATATTTGCTGAATCCAGCCACACCCAATCTGAGTCATAGGGAGCCGCACCAAGTCTGAGTCATAGGCATGCTGGAGGCTTGAGCAACACGTGTACTAAAGCATTGGTTCCAACAAGCATTGGCCTTTGTAAACAAGCGTTGGTATCTGTAAGCCATTCTTAAGGAGTTACAACAGACATTGGTCCCTGCAAAGGAAATTAATTGGCTTAACAGTTCCTTACTAGAGCACATCTAGATTTGCAGGCCCGACACAAACACAAGAAGGTTACATGTGTCTGAGTACTCATCTGCAATCTGATAGCTCTTTCTGGGCATGAAGGGTAGAGGGTATAGGAACTGGCTTTTTGACCTACAAATCAGTACTGGATCTGTGAAGACCTCTGCCAGAGGTAATGAATGCTATGCTATAAGAAGTGCCACTCTGTTGGCCTGCTTTCCAAAAGCAACTGCTCTCTTCTTTGATGAGTTACCCTGCTGCCTGTTGATCTCTTCCCTCCCGAGGAAGGACCGGACCGCTCTTGTTAACGTGTCCCTTTATGTTGATTTATTACACATTAGGACTCGTTTTAGGCCAATGAATCTTTTGACCCAGTTGAGAGACACCGTAGGACGAGATAGCTAATCAATATATCAATTAATATATCAATAATATCATCAATATTTATCACAACAATACATTTCACTTCAGTCAAATTCATTAATCAATTCGACAACGCTACCATGACCTTTCAGCCATGAATAAGCACACCTTTTAATAGAATTATATGAATTTTATTCCCTATTTGTTACAATCTACGAGCAAAAGGGTTAATCTCAATAACAAGAAGCATAATAGCATAGTCACAATGTGGCAACTGTGATAAGATTTCATTAACGCAAGAATCACAAACATCAGAACATAGCAAAGCGTGAACATAGATCAAATATAGCAGAGTGTCAATAGCACTTTCATTCAACATAGCACAATGTCAGTCATTTGTCTATTTGCGTCAGTTTAGGTGAACACCTACCATAACCACCAATTAGCATTCGCATGTTGGGCTTCATGCAAAATAATTTAGAACACCATTTGGAAAACATCTAGCTATGGTCTCTGTCAAAGCAAGCAGTTGGTACCTAGAAAAGAAAAGCAAACAGACAAATTACAATTGCTTTGTCATAATTACCCTCCAAAGATTAGGTCAGCACACAGGTTTAGTCTTCGTCTTCATGGCATCAGTCAGATCGCCATCAGTCATTACTCAACTAAAAGGGCAAAAGGGGCACTTCCTTCATAAGGAGGAAAAGTGTAAATGGGCTGTCTATGGGTGTGGATGGTTTCCAATAAGTCTCAAATCACCAAACAGAGTGGCAGAGTTTCTGGATAAAATCAATAGCATTCCCTACCTAATTTTTTGACCTTTCAGTGACATGGGTTTTTATCCCTTTTTCGTAGTACATTCCCCCAAAATTCTATTGGACATTTGCTATACCCCACTGTCTTTAACCTATCAAATGTGACATTAGGTAATCCCAATTTTCACCCCATATTAATTTACAGGTCTTTGATTGGTCTTCGTAATTGACGTCATCAGAGGTGGCACATCCGGTGTTATTTCATCCCTTTGTAATTCTTTGTACATCTTTTGGTCAGCAGTTCTTCTGTCTTCCCCGGTTAGAAAGACCTTGTACATTACATTAATCTACATTTGTTTCAATTCATTTATAACTTTTAATCCATGGCACAGAAGATGCGCCTGGGAACGGATTTAACATGGTTACATTCATCTTCCAAGTTTGAAGAAAAAGAACGTTTGCGGGGTCATGGCCCCTTGTGAGTTAGCACACTGAAAAACAGAAAAATGCATTTAATATGAGATCCAGACAGCTAAGCTGCAGCTCACGCTAATTTAAGGCCTATGAGGATTTTCAATACAGATTCAATAATGCGAGTGTTAATATAAGCTTAATTGAACATAACATAAACATCTGATTCATCATTATTAGTTTGCGTATACATTGGTGGCCACTCATCGTGGTCACAATTCAAGTGCACGTTTAAGCAAAATCGCTATTATTATAGTTTCTATGCGGCATCATCACACATTGATATATAAACATTTAGTTTATATAGATTATATTAGCTACGCTGTTTCACTCTCAACTGAACCCAGAGTGACTCCAAGGGCTTGTTGGCTTGCCCACTCTTCTCCTGCTGTCTCAGGGACATCAAAGACTGTCTGTAACCTGCAGCTAGCACCTGGACTCCATCTTCTGTGAGCCTTGCTCTGCCAAGTGGTGTCAATCCAGTTCTGAGCCATTGGAAGAGAGCACCTGAGCTGCAACTCAAGTAAATCCATGCATCAACGATGTTGCGCTGATCGGGACTGGCACATATCCTCTCGATGCCAATGCATTGTCACCGCTGCCCGAATTGTGGACACCGCATTGCAGACTAAGCAACGCATCGTCCCCGAGTTCTGATGCATCTTCTACCCAGCATGGCTTGGTGCCAATGCATCTCTCCAACCCAGCAGTTGGATGATGGCACTTCGCCTTGACACTTAACACTGCCTGATCTTCGATGGGGCCTCAACACTGTGCAGCTTAGAACATACGCATCACCCAGGTCTTCTCGATCGATAGCAGCACATCTTCTCCTCTACATCAAACATCTAGCCCTCAACTTTGATGTTTCTTCCATCCAAAGTACTTTTTCAGTTGACCCTGTGTGGGTTCTGTAGCCAGCCTGCCGTCCATTGCAGTTGGCCTGAACTTTGGATTTACAGCGGTCTAGCGTGACCTCAAATAACATTTTAGCGCTATTGACTTCTAAGCACTTTTTTTGGTGTCTTCTTTAAAAATTCCTATCCCTACTTCTTCTGATTGGACTTTTGTCATTTTGCTCATGCTTTACTCATAAAAAAATAATTATTTTTTCTACCCCTGTGTGGAGTACTTTTTAATGGTATTTTCATTGTGATGCTGTGTGTGTTGTATAAATACTTCACACATTGCCTCTTTGGATATGCCTGACTGCTCTGTGCCAAGCTATCAGAGGATGGGCACAGGTTTTTTCTAAGCTTGTATCTAACTTAGCCTGGCTAGAAGTTGTAGTTCCTGCTTGTACAGGGTGCCTACCCTGACAGCCAGAACCTCCATTTATAACACAATAATGAAAAACCCATGGGTGCCTTGTTGATGTCAAAGTACTTTCACCCAGTCATCAGTCTTAGCTCTACATTCTTGTAAACAATTATCATTGACCCAAGGCCCTAATCCCTGTAGAAAGTGATCTGGGTGGTGTGGGAATGAGTTTAGACATTTGAAAGCCAAATATCTGAAAGGGAGTTGTCATGAAGAAATTGAAGGAAGATTATAGACAAAAAAGGAGCTTTGAAGAACTTCAAAAGAAAGGAAGCATTCTTGAGGAAAAAAAATGTGATTGATAAAGTATTCTTGGATGTTCTTGCCAAAAGGACTGTGATCATTGAACTGCAGTAACCTGATCTTCAATATTCAAGATGTGGACAGTATAAAATTTGTGATCCATGAGGTCAAAGACTGCTTATACATTCAATGAAATGAGGGTGGTGACACTGCTGCTGTACATACCGAAACATCAGTAGTCAAACGTCATTATCAGCAGTGACATTAGCTGGTTTAATCCCAGCATGGAACAGGAATACCTCTCAAATATAAATGCAGTTCATCTAGAATTACTTGCTTCAGCATTCTGATTATGACTTGCAGGTGTGACATTCGGTAAAGGATAGGATCAATGTGAATTGGTGTACAGAGCATGTGCATTGACAGCCCCAGAAATGGGTGAGTTTACATCAGAAATGAAAACCTCCTGTATTAAACCACTCCTCAAAAAGACAAAACTTGACCCATATGACACACTAAATTACAGGCCTCTATCAAATGGCCCATTCCTATGAAAAACATCTGAAGAGCAGTGCTTGCTCAACTTTCAAAATTTACAGAAGAAAATGATGCTTTGTTTGGGATGACTCACAATGGACAACAAGGAAGTGTGTGGCTGCCCTATTGCTTCTGAATCTTTTTTTGACGGTGTCGAACAGTACAAAATATTGCTCAGACTCCAAAATCATAGAATACATGAAAATGCACTAGAAGAGATTGCTTCTTACCTCTGAGGCAGGCAAAGAGCGGGACACTGTACGAATTTGGGTTATTAGCTGAGAGAATTGTGAGCCCTATTCAAGTAATAAATCGGTCCTTGTCCGGGTGAACCACAAAAGTCTCTAAATATACCTATGCTTATCCCAATGGTAGGTTGGCACAAAAACAGTCAGACTTATCTGAGAGGCAATTTGTTTAGTATTTATGCAGTACTCGAACAATAATAAAGTGAAAACACAACACAGTTCAGATACCAAAGCAATGTACAAAAGAAGATTCAATTTTTAAAAATAGAATGGCACCAATACATCAAAAATCCAATGGATGGAACTGGAGTTATGAATTTTTAGCTCTAAGTGAAAATAGCACCAAAAAGTACCAAGCCTCTAGTATCTGTTCTTGCTTGACCAGTTACAAGTTCAGCCTGACCTCAAGAACACGACTAGATATAGGATTGCATACAAGAACTAGGTTTGTGCCAGAGAAGAGTTTACCTTCTCAAAGTTCAAGTCCACATGAGGAACCTTGGCTGGAGCTTTGCATTGATGGAGACTGCAAAGAGGTCATTCGCAGGTTGTTGCTTGAAATGGATTGTTGTTTCTGCCCACGGTCAGAAGGAGCTTAAAAACATAACCTTCAACTAAATTAATCTTTACCTTGGTTTAGAGGCAGGAGTAGTACAGTCTGTTGGCCATCAAGTGTGCTGGACCTTAGGCATGTCTTAGAATTCAGGACTCACTCCAGCAGAGACCAGCAGCAGGGCTCAGACATGTTCGGGCAGGTCCAGTTGCTGCTGGCCAGCTAGGCAGTTTCAGTGAAGGCCTCTGGAAATGTGTTGTCCCTCTGTAGCTCAAACAAGAGGTGAGCCAACTGACTTTTGAGGTAATTTCTGGGGAGCCTGGGTTCAAGACAAGCAGGTCCAGGCTTCCTTCACCAGGTAGCATGGTAGTCCGTTGTCTGAAAGTTCTTCTGGTCCAGAGGTGTTCTGATGAGAGTTTCTGAAGGTGCTACTTTTGTACCTGGTCCCAGCCCTTGTGTGGGGAAAATCCCTAACCTACTCCCAAACTGGTTCTGGTCAGTAGTTCACCTTCCCCTAGGTTTGGCTCCAAACTGTCTAGAGTGTCAGATGCAAGAGCAGGCCTGGTGTCAGGTTTCTTTGTGTGTGTTGAGGGAAAAGTTCTTTGAAGTGTAATCAGGACAAGGTACAGCTTCTTCTCAGCCTTCCTGTTAGGAAGACCTACTCTCTCTACACACCTGCCCCTTTTGTCCCCATATCAGGAAGGAATACAGAACCCACCACGGGACAGCCATTCACATTCATGTGACCTTAGACACTGGCAGAAAGACACATTTGGTTTATGTAAAAAATGGTAACTTTCTAAAAGTGACATTTTTGGAGTAGTAACTTAAAACCTGATTTTGCCATTAAACAACATGTTTAAATTAGCATTCAAATGAGTATGAGAAGCATTTGTCTACCTTTTCCCAAACTGACATTATCACTTATTAAGTTAAAAAAGATAGCCTAGTTTTAGAATATGAGAGAGATAGCCCTACAACAGTGAAAAAACGTTAGGAGTTTTTAACTGCCAGGACTTTTAAAACCTAAGTACACTTGTCCTATATTTTAAGTACCATGAACCCTGCCCTGTGAGCCCTAAGGGTCTATACGAGGGCTGACTTACAAGTATTAAAAAGGGCGGTTTAGGCCTGGTAAAAGCTTTATTTTGCCAGGTTGAAGTGTGCAGTGGCAGGCTAGAGACTTGTTATACAGTTCTACTTTAGTGGGTGTTACAGTGAGTTCTGCAGCACAGTAAATAGCATTTACTTTACAGGCCCTGTGACCATATAATACCATATACTAGCGACTTATAAGTAAAATAAATGTGCCCATCAGGTGCACGCCAATTTTACCATGTTTTAAAGGGAGAGCACAATCACCTTACTACTGATTGGCAGGAGTAATATACACAGAGTCCTAAAAGACAACAGAAATGTGTTCAACAAAGGAAGGCAAAAATCTGGGCTGCTCCTGCAAAGAGGCACGTGTCCAACAGATATCTTTCACCTTTGATATCAGCTTTCAGACCTAAAACAGCAAAGCTTTCTCAGTACGTGCCATAAAGCTCTGAAACTCATTATCAGCCAAGATTCAAAGCATTCAGAAACATATACACTTCTGAAGACAGTTAACATGGCTGTTTCCAAGATAACTTCATCATCCCACAAAATGTGATAGAACCTGGACAATAAACACACCTTCAAATGCAATCAAGAGTTTACAACCCACGGACGGGGAATAACCCAACTACTATACTTCTTTCAATAGCGAAGTAAGATGAGAAGAGCTGACCTTATTATATATTAATGTCAATTCCTATATAACTCTTTTGGCCCAAACTAATACTAATACCATAAACCTCGGAAGTCGGCATACACTTGTAGCTTAATTTTCTTACACTCACAAAAGACATGTCTGCTATGGGTCTTGTCCATTACCCAGCACTGTATAAGCCCATAAACCAGCAATCATCATCTGAAGAAGCATGGAATAGCTGAAGAGATCTGTCATATACAGCTTGTGGTTGGAGGACTCTAAACTATTCCACTGCTGCAAGACCCAACTACCTACATACTATGATCTCTTCTGTACATTTCACAATGGTATTCACATATAGAATGATAGTGATGGAAAGAAAATGTATTATTACATTAGTGGCAAAGAAGTCAGCACTGGGCAACGTTATATAGCTACATTTAAAAGCCTAACATAGAAAAATTAACATAAGATGGAAAATGTGTGTGTTTCAATTGTGAAGGTGGTTGTACCCTTCCCTGTTTGGGCATCGTGGGGAACCATGGCAGATGTTGTGCATTTGGATTTAGTAAAATGCTAACATGATTTATCAATGAAAATATTATTTTAGAGATATGGTAAAAATGATTTAACAGTACTTATAGTGATTTATGTGATTTTATTAACATGGAGTTATATGTGTGCAGAAAAATAAATGCACATCTCAGTAATTTCTAACGTGATGCATTAACAATTATAGCAACCAAACGTTCTTGCTTTGCATTTGTGATTTAAATGTAATGGTGCACTGTAGCATACATGTTCATTAATTCTGATTAATGTGTTTAAGTTTCTGTTAGCTAGACTAGGCTTGAAAGTCCATCTTCGCAGCAGCAGCGAAGAAGAACTGAATCATTCCATTCCCTATGACACAAATTATTTTCCTAGGTTGCTTATGTGTTAAATGAATGTCCCATTGTATTAAGAAAGAGACTATGGTACTATTGGTCTTGAATATAACAAAATGTGTCCCAGCTACCAGACCAAACAGCAAGAAATAATAATTCACATGAGAACTGTTGGACTCATGCTGTGACCCATGGGAAGAATTCACAACGTTTCAAATGTTGTACAAATTGTCATTTTCAATGGAACATTATGTATTTATTGAGATTACTTTGCACCTTGTCTGAGACAATCCAAAATAGTTGCAAACCTGAGGGGTGTCTATAATTTTCTTTAGATATTGATCCATTTGTGTAAGATGAGTCCACTTTGAGGACCAACACACTTTTTTGGACATTTCTAGTTAGGGAGAAACGTTTGACACTTTTAGTCAGATTCTCTTTGGACACTTGCTGGTTAGTTCCCTTCCCACCCCTCAGGCTGGAGAGTTCATTTCTTGCCTCTCAAGCTGTCAAGTCCTTCATTGCCTTTTGAAGAATCATCTTCATTTTCATCTTTGTAATAATTGCCTCATTTACACATGCTGTTCAGTGCTAATGTGCCCACTAAATCCTAAACTGCGATCTTGCCCAATGTGTAGCCCCTGTTCTACACCTGCCCCTGACGCTGTTTCCTACGAATGCTGTGAAAATGCTTGTGGTCCGAAATGACAAATCTTTCTTGTCTACTGTTCCATGCGGAGAGGTATATATAATCTGCAATGCAATTTTCCTTGTATTGTTTTATTTACATAACTGACTCCAGTGTATTTTTATATCTAGCTGTTTCCGTAGTTAGATGATTTTTAAAATTATTATTACCTTCCTTTTCTTTTTGCATTTGCCTGCGTGTGTTAACCCGTCCCCACACATGTAAATCCAAATTTGTGATAGAAATAAGGATGACCTGGCCCAACAATTGATTGTTACAGTTTGAATCTTGAACTTTACTAATGTCACCATCGATTAATTTGAAATCTGTATCAGTTGCTCAAATCATTGTTTTGCTAGTTTGTGTTACTGTGTTAGAGTGTTTAATGGTATTGATGCTTAGTAGGCTGAATTTCTTCAGATGTTTTGGTTAGCCCATGGTCTTTATATACATCTAGCGTTTAGTTTTGCACACCATTTATATTATTCTGGTTCTGTGGTTGCAATAAACCTTTAAAATGTTATTCTGTTTATTGTTTTGTTTCCTTGGCCACAATGGTCATGGTGTCTAAATTGTCTAAATGTATAGATTTGTGTTGACTGTATCTGATTACCACGCTCTTCACTAGGTCCAAAGATACCATTGCCCTCATTGATTGGGGTAAGTAATGACTACAGTGCATTTCTGAATCCTGATTGAGAGGAGCAAAACACAACCTCAGGTTCTGGCAGCAGAGGAATGATTTTGCCCCATGAGGAGGGGAATCGGATATTGCCCACACTGTGAGCTGTTCATGGTGAAGTTTAGGAGTGGATGAAAATTCCAGTATTGGGTTACAAGTGTATGGTATATGTTTGAGTAGGGTTTTGTGCATGCAGTGCTTTTGCTAAAATTGTGGTAAAGGGTGACGCTTGAGGTGTTTGTGGAATAGTAATACTCAAAGTGAGTGTTGCGCTTTGTACTAAAAAATTGACCATGTGGTTGTTGTTGTTGTTGTGTACAGGTCAGTCAAAACCTATTACCCTGGGGTAACACACCAGTGTATGGAGACACTTGATTAATTTATTGTCTGTAGTGAGGTATCAGTGATTCAGCACCGTTGACAATACCTGTAGTTTCCCCTCAGTGAGTGTGAGTTATTGGTTGGTATTAGGTAAATCCTGAGTGCATGTGGAGGATCTGAATCAATCATGGTGAGATTTGCTGCTCAGATCCTACTTGTGTATATGCGAAAGCCACAGTTGGAAGTTTAACCCATACAGCTTTAAAAGTGTTTGAACCTGTAGTAAACAGACAAGTTGTTGATTTTAATGCTTGCAATATTTTGCACTTAGTTGTACGCATGAGTTGTGGATGAGACGACTGTGAAGCGACTTGCAGCCAATGAGTGGTGAGTGTGACATCATTTGGTCCATGCTGAGATAGGTTGGTTAGTGAGAAGCCATTTACGGATTGATGGCCAAGACTGCTCTGCTTTGATGGAGGACAGCTTGTGAAAAGTATTGTGGGGTTGAAAATGACTTCCTGGGTTCATAGAATTCATGTTCATGGCATAAATTATGTGTAAAAATGATGTTTTTCAAAGCTATTCCAGAACCTTTAATTTGAGAATTTTAGAAAACGTAAGGAGTGTGTTGTATGAATCAAAATCCATTCCTAGACCTGCACAATTTGAATAATTTGCCATTTGGGAACTAGTTGTAAGGCAGAAGGGGGTCAGACATTTGAGAACAGAATGAAAAAAGCAGAAAAACCATTAGCAGAAGCTAGATGGGATGAGGAGCAGAAAATATGGAGAGCAGACACGTTACATGCAATAAACTTATTACCAGCAATAACACAGGAGGGTGACAGAAGTGTTAGATCTAAAACCAAAAATAAGTCCGCAGAAAAGCTAGAGCAGAAATTAGATGAAAGTAAAAAGGCAACGACTACCAAAAGTGACTCAGATGATGTTTTTATAACTCAACTTTTACAGAATCGTCCACCTGCCATATAATGCTATTGAACCAATGACTCAGAATGTAGCCCCATATATAACCACAGCTCTTGTTGCACAAAGCCAGGCTCAGGTAGCTCCAGGTGCACCTGTTACTACAGTAACAGAAGTGTCAGCAATTTATCCAGCAGTTCCAGTTGGTAATACAGCCCAGAATATTGAGGTCCCAGTTATGCCACAGCCAACCCAAAATCCAGGGATGTTTCAAATGGAGTCTATACTTAGTTTGACAATACTTGCACAAAGAGACAGACAATGTTCATGTATTCTTCAGTATCAACACCACAAAATATTGCCCCAAATTAATCAAATCATAACTTTGGTACAGTTTTAAGTGATCGAGGTGCAGGACTGATGTTTCAGTCAAGTCAAATGAATTTGGCCGGACCAGATGCATTAACAGTCCCTGTGACAATAGGTCCAATTGTCCGACTGTATGCCCAGGGTAATAATGGGAGTGCTCCTCAGACTCCAACCCCGGCATCAGAAGCCCACCTTTCACAACTAATGCAGAATGGAAAGTCGGAGTACTACTGTGCCAGCTATGACCCAATGAATTTTTCGGGCCCAACCAGTTAGTTGATAAAGTAGGCCTGCTGGTAGATGTGACATATCCCATGTGGTCCCCAAGGTTATCTGTACTTACTCCAGAGCAGGTTATAAAAGCACCATGTAATAATCCACAGCCTATAACCTGAGGTAATAATATTAGTCTGCAAGGATTATCAGCACAACAGCTAGCTTAATGGTTGGACAATCTGAGTGGAACGTCAATTTTGGGAAACACTCCAGAAGGAGACAGGACAGTGAACTTGTTCAGATTAAAATTAGAATCAAATGAAATGATTGAGGGAATACTTGAGCTGAACAGATTGAATTCTTACAATGAGGATGAATTGCAGTGTATGTGCAAGGATGTCACTCCCCAAGCAGGATTGACTTATGAGAAATTAGCTGATTGAGCAGAGAAATAGGAAATTGCGATGGATAAACCCAAACCGTTGGAAAGGAGTTACAGATTGGAATTTGGTTCTAAAGGCATTGCGAACATGAGATCACCTGGCATGAAGATTCACATCAAAGAATTGATTCAGAATTTTCAGACGTGGGGAGCATTAGATAAATGGGAAGGCAGATGGGCATAGAAAAGAGATGACAAAAAAAGCAGATTGAATGGTGTACAGCAGGCTGAGGGAAGGATGCCAATGAGATAAACTCTGGAAGGGAATTTTGTTCATGCTTTATGAAGCAGAGGTGCCATACTGTCATTTACCAATGACTATCTGAGGCTGAGGGAGAAACCAGAAGAACTCTACCAACAAACTGAGAGGTATGTTAAGCTTGCAAAGTGTTTGTAGGAGGTTTTAAATACTTTATTTGAAATTGTAGTTACAGGAGATTTGTGGTTGGAGTGTAAGTGGAGTATTGATTGGCTAACTTGGAAACTGCCAAGAGATCCAGTGACAGGTGCGCCGCCTGTAGAGGTGAGGAAAAGTTATTACAAAGTGATTGAGTTTCTGAAGAATGGCTATTGACTTCCTGAGATCCCTCACTGTTGGGCATTCAACCATTCTGAATGCCATCCAGGGTGTCGAAAGGCATTTGCAACAAATAAATGCATACCTGGAGGGCATTCACTCTGGCGTGGCGGCCCAACAGAGAGCATTTCAGGATCTGGCCTCTGCACTGATGGCAGCCATTGTCCCTGTCTCCAGCCTCCCCCCTCCAGCTTCCTCTATCCAGTCCCAATCCCCTTAACCCCAACCTTTCCCAAGCACACCTTCAGACCAGCAATCACCCAAATCAACACACAGAAGTGGCTCAGGCAAACACAAGCACCACACTTCATCTCACAGGCACTCACACAAGCCCCATGCAGACACACCAACATCCACTTCCTCCACTGTGTCCCCCTCCTCCTCGTCATCCACCTCCCTCCCAGTAGTGTCTCCACTCACACCTGCATGCACTACATCCTCATCCAGTACCTCCATCACCAGCACGCCTATCACTACACACCCCTCACTGGCAGTCACCACCCACACATCCATGCACACGTCCCCTGTGTCCTCTCCCACTGTGTCTGTGACCCCTCCTCTCTAGGTACACAAATGCAAGCACACACCCACCCAACAGCCATTCACCTCACAACAGCATCCAGCTCATGCACCTGCACCCAAACACAGCAGACTGATACCTCCTACAAGCACGCTCTCTTCCTCCACTCCCAAACCTTCAGCCTCTTCGCTCCCCAATGTCCCTAAGAAGCTTATCCTCACCAACATTGACCTCTTCTCTACCCCTCCCCCAGTCCTTCACCTCGGGTCAGGGTGGTCACAACCCAGGCCAGCACCTCAGCCACCAAGTCCACGTTCGCTGTGGTTTCTGCAGCTGTGTGAGGCTCCAAGCAGGCACCAGTCAGCCCAACCAGTATGCCACCAACACCTGCCAAGGCCAAGAAGCTTCCGACACCTGGCAAGGGCAAGAAGGGGCCAGCATTAAGCAAGGGGAAGGAGGCACAACCAGCCAGCAAGCCCAAGTCAAAGATTACAGCAGGCAGAAACAAGTAGGCCAAGGGCAGGAAGGGGCACAGAACACCAGCCAGGACACTGCAGCCGTCCAAGGCTGCAGGTGAAGGCCTGGAGGCTACCATCACAACCGCAAGCACTGCGGTCAGCACCGCCACCTGCACCGCTGCGAGCAGCACCACTGCTAGCAGCAGCAGTCCCAGTGGGCAGCCGTCCGAGGCTGCAGGTGAAGGCTTGGAGGCTACCACCACAACCACTAGCATCGCCACCTACACCGCTGCCCGCACCGCCACCTGCACTGTCACAAGCACCACCACCTGCACCGCCACAAGCAGCATCACTGCCAGCAGCAGCAGCCACCACCCGAGGCTGCAGGTGAAGGCATGGAGGCTACCACCACTGCCAGCACTGCCACCTGCAGCGCAACTGCGATACAATGAGCAGCTGTCACCGCCAGAGAGCAGTGTGTAGTGGTGACTACATGGGCTGCAGTGTGTCCTGGCCCCTGCAAAAGCTGTTGTTGTGACACCCAAGTGAGAGACTGTGACCTTGCACTCCAAAACATCTGCATCACAGAGCACAATGCCCCCTCCAGAACAAGTGGAAGAAGGCATCCACTCAGCCCCTCCTCCCCAGGACCAAGCAGTGGGCAAACCACCCACTTGAGAGACTGTGGCCTTGCACTCCCCAGGACCAAGCAGTGGGTATGGAGCCCCTTCAGGAGCAGTGGCATTGTACCATCTTCCGGCCAAGGTGCCCCCCATTCCCCGTCCCCCTGAGGTGCCTGTGTGTTTTCGACCTCATGCCCCTGCAGTGTTCTCTCCAGATTGAGGCAGGAGTCAAGTGTGGGCTTGGCCTATGTGTTTTGGTCCAGTGGGCCGCGGACATTTTGGAGAGGGCATTGTCCCGCCTTTTGTATATATTGTGTATATTGTAAATACTGTTTTGATTTATGAACGTATTTCTAAGTATTTCTAATATTACACTCATTTGACTTCATTCCTTTTGTCCTTGCGTTATTCCTGAGGGTTACGGGGTGTATATGTACTGTTGTTGCATGAGTTTGTGTGTATGGTGTTTGGGGTGAAGGTGGGAATGTTGCATGTTGCGTGTGTGTGTGTGTCACGCTCTTTTTCCTCCCCCTCCCTTGTGTGCAAGGTGCAGTACTCACCGTGGTCGTCATTGCCGGAGTTGGTGCTCCTGGTGTATGAGAAGAAACTCCAGCATGGGGAAAACCTGCAGCTCGGCCTCCATGGTGTCCTGGTTCTTCCTTCAGTTTTGAGATGTGAGTCGTTTCCCTTCAGAACACTGTTTCTGCCGTGCTTTTGATGGCGTTGGTACCGCCCTGGAAAAGCTGGCGGATGGGTGGGTTGTAATGCTGTGGGTGGCACATTGTCTTCTGTCTGGCTGTTGGCAGTTACCGCCGCGGTGTTTGTTGCTACTGCCATGGCAGTCGGAGTACTAAAGTGGCTGAATGTGTTGGCGGTTCCCACCGTGGTCATGATTACATTTTTTTTTACCGCCGGCCTGTTGGCGGTTTCACCGCCACTTTAACACCGACCACTAGGGTTGTAATGAGGGCCATAGTGAGTGAAGTGGTCCAGGTCAGCCAAGCTGTGAGGACTGGACAAGTGGCTGATGCAGAGCAATTAAAGGTACAGGAGAGTCAATGCAAAGCCAGACGACTCCTGCCAACACAGCGAATGTTGAGAATCCAGTTGTGCCTAAAAAGAGAACTGTATGAGGAGACCAATGACTTGCATCCACACGTGACCCAGTTTCTGACAAGCTCCCAACTATAACAGAAGCAGCAGAAGAATTGGATCAAATTGATGGCAAAATCAGTGCTGCAAGGTGAACAAAAAGAAAAAGAGTGCCAAACCACAAGTACACATCACCTGAATGGACTTACTTTGCTGCAGATGAATGGGAGAACAAATTTATGGCCTTTTGTTTTGATTGTGAGAATTCAGCTAAACATTTTGGAATTTGAAATTGCATTTGAATTGAGTTTTGAAGTAACCTTGCCACTTGACCAGCAGAGTCATTACACGCTGGAAGTGATAATCAGTGATCACCAGACTGTGATTTATTAAAGATAAACTAATTTGAACTTTTAGTTGACACTTGATTAACTTTCTAGAAGATCAAAAAATATTGTAAATAAGGGCAAGGACTTTTAAAAAGCCACTTTACATTTTTTGGTTTTGCTTACTTTGCTTTTGAATTAGATTTTCCTTTGTCTCTCTGTTTCTGCAGAAGTCCTGCACCTGGAACAGGGTAAACGTAGCAAGTACAAATATGTGTGCATTGGTTTAGCTAAAGTATGTGTGATTGTGAGCATTTTATTGATTGCAGGATTGAGCGTTTCAGTTAAAGATAACGTGCAAAGCACAGCAACTCCAGTGCAGGGAATAACATAATCTAATCTGGATAAGTCTCATGAAGATGAGAGATTGCTTTATTTAGATGACTCAAAGGGAGACTTGTCTTCCAATGTTTTCTATATATGACTGTATGAGTATGCTGATACAATGAGTGTGAGTGGTTGTTATGTGTGTACCCAAATTCCTTCATCAGTGCAAGAAAGGATTACATATCACAGCTTGTCCTTGATTTATGGTATTAGTTGCAGCCTATTATTAACCCGACTATGTAATCAGGAATACATACAATATTTTTCCTCAAATTATGACCACACTTTCTCTTTTCTGCCCATTAACCAGCATTTAAGCAGCATTGCAAAGGCACAGAACACATTGTGGGACAATTCTTTGAAGCTAAACAAACCTTTGGCCCTGCATATACACAAAACAACTTGACATGCATTCTCACACAGGTAGAGAAGGAGTTAATTAATCAAGCTGTTGACAGGAGAAAAACAGTCAAAGCAAGAATAGAAAAAGGAATTATTTTACAGGATCACAAAAAGGACTTCACAGAACACACACCTGACACACAATGATGCTTGGATTTAGATTGGCAGCATGTAGGGAAGCTTTGTATATATAGGCCACAGTCACGGACTGACAATAAGTTTGTTCAAAAGTGTTTTGGATTTTATGTTGAATGGGCAAGACCCCTCTGTGCCTGGTGTGTACTATATTTGTGGGACGAACACTTATTACAGATTACCGAAAGGTTGGTATGGCACATGCTATTTAGGGGTAGTTTTTCCAAACATTTACCAGGTACACAATTTTGACCATCCATTGTGGAGAGAGGGACCTAAATCAAAGATCAAGAGAGTAACTAGTGATTCAGACATGACAGGAGATAAATGTGGGGAATATATGACATCAGTGGGTGTGACCTTGAATGACATAAATATAAGGAAGTTATCAACCAATGTAAATAAGATGTCAAAAGATTTTGCAGGTGCAGTGCTCCTGATGGGCACGGAATTGTTGCAGTGTGATCAATGGTTTTGCAAAATCACCTTGCGGTAGGCATCCTTGTATATCTAATCTCACAAGTATGAAAAATAACCGAAATGACTTAAAACCTAGAAATGTCTGGGAGACAATAGGCGAAGGGTTCTCAAGAGCAGGATTTTGGTTTGGACATTTAGGAAAAGGTTTTGTGAGCAAGATCATGAGACCTCTACTGATGTGACTGTGTGCGTAATTTGTGCACTTGGATTTTACAGAGCATACACCTTCTGGAAGGCGCAAAGAGTAAAAACTAAACAGAAGAGGGACAAGATTGAAATGGAGGAAATGAGAAAACATTATTACAAGAACCTGAGGAGTACTGAGAGTTAAAGTAGACCCAGACCTATGCGTTACTGTACTACAAGGCTTTGAGTTGTCTCATTGTAAAGGAGAGTTCCCTTTATGTGACAGCATAGACTGCCATCAGAGGAGTGATTGACAGAGAGAAAATGTATTAACACATTACTGGCATAGAAGTCAGCACTTGGCGACATCATATATCTACATTTAAAAGCCTAGCAGAGAAAAATTAACATGAGATGTAAAATGTGCATGTTTGAATTGTGGTTGTGCCCTTCCCTGTTTTGGCATTGCGTTCTACCATGGCAGATGTTGTGCATTTGTATTTATTAAAATGCTAACATGATTTATTACTGAAAATATTATTTTAGAGATATGTAAACATGAAAAGCATAGTATTAATAGTAAACAAAAATGATTTTAAAGAATGTCTATTGATTTATATGATTTTATTAATGTGGAGTTATATGTGTGCAGAAAAATAAATGCACATCTCAGTCATTTCTAACGTTATGCATTAACAATGATTGCAACGAAACATTTTTGCAAATGTGATTTTAATAAAATGGTGAGCAATAGCACACACGTGTATTATTTCTGATTAATATGTTTAGGTTTCTGTTAGCTAGGCCTAAAGGTTCATCTTCACTGCAGCAGTGAAGAAGAGGTGAATCATTCCATTCCTTATGACCCAGATTATTTTCCAAGGTTTCTTATGTGTTTAAGGAATGTTCCATTGTACTAAGACAGAGACATTGGTATTATTGTCCTTGAATATAACAAAATGTGTCCAGCTACTAGACTAAAGAAAAGCAAGCATTATTAATTCACATGAGAACTGTCAGAATCATCCTTTGACCCAGGGGAAGAATCGCAGTTTCAAATGTACAATATGTCATATCCAACAGAACATTATGAATTCATCGAGATTACTTTGCACCTTCCCTGATAAAATCCAGAATTGTTGCAAACCTGAGGGTTATCTATACTTTTCATTGGATATTGATCTATTTGCATTATATGAGTCCACTTTGAGGACCAATGAGACCTTTTTGGACACTTCTAGTTAGGGAGAGACTTTTGAAACTTTTTTTCAGATTCTCTTTGGCCCCTTACTGGTTAGTTCCCTTCTCACCTCTCAGGCTGTAGAGTTCCTTTCTCGCATCTCAAGCTGTCAAGTCCTTTATTGCCTTTTAAAGAATCAACTTCATTATACTTGTCACTCATACCAATTGCCCCATTTACTGATGCTGTTCAGTGCTAATATGCCCACCAAATCCTGAACTGCTATCTTGAAATACGTATAGCCTTTGTTCTACAGCTGCCCTTGATGCTGTTTCCTACTGATGCTATGGAATCACTGTCACTCTGAATTGACAAATCTTTCTTGTCTGCCATTCCATGAGGAGAGGTAGATATATTCTTCAATTGTCTTGTTGTTATTTAGATAACTGACACCGCTGAATTTATATAGTTTGCTTTTTCTTTAGTTAGATGATTTTTCAAATTATTTTTGCCTTCCTTTTCTTTTTGCTTTTGTCCGCATGTGTTAGTCAGTCCCCACACATGCAAGTCCAAATTTGTGATAGAAATAATTGATCGTTACAATTTGAATCATGAACTTTAATAATGTCATCATTAATTAATTTGAAACCTGTATCAGTTGCTCAAATCGTTGTATTGCTAATTTGCGTTATTCTACTAGAGTGTTTAATGGTATTGATGCTTAGTAGGCTACATTTCTTTAGATGTTTTAGTCAGTCTGTAGCCTATATGTACATCTATAATTTAGTTTTGCATACAATTTATATTACTTTATCTCAGTGGTTGTAATAAACTTGAACGTTTTATTCCATTTGGAGTTTTGTTTCCTTGCCACATTGTTTATGGTGTCAAATTGTCTAAATTGTTTGGTTTGTGTTGACTGTATCTGATTACCACACTCTTTGATGGGTCCAAAGATACCATTGGCCTCATTGATTGGGGTAAGTCATGACTCTAGAGCATTTCTGAATCCTGATTGGGATGAGGAAAATGCGCCCTCAATAGAAACAAATCCTCCCACTATTTTCAGTCCAACCGTGTAAGCTTAGGACAAAAAAACTACAAACAAAATATCAGGTTGGAGAGCCCAGAGTAGTAAAGAGCTAAGTAAACTATGATAAAAAATGCCATAGAGAGACCTGCACAGCGTTTCAAAGCTTCCAGCTCACGGAAACTATAAACTGGGGAGCTATATATCACACCTCTTCATCTGTCACACTGTGAAATGCTTCATCCTAAAACACAATAGCTTACTAGCAGTGGCCATCATGCACAACATAGACACACTTCCTGCGCAGTATCAAAAACAAAGACAACACCGTTCCAATCACAAACCCTACACAATATAGCTTGCTACCTATTTAGGCAAGCTCTTCAGTGCCACACTTAGGGGTGATAAGTGCTTCATACATCCTGCAATACCATGCAATGCAATTCAACAGTCTCCGAAAATTTCAGGTTTCATTAAAGAAAAAGGACAGAGTAGTATGCAAGGAAAGGTACAAAATATGCATGGGAGGAGTGATTGAATATAATCTTTGAAAATATCTAGAATACTAAGGAAGTGTTAGGAACTACAAATCGCTTAAGCATAAGGGGAGGAGCAGTAACGTTCATTGAGTGTTAAAAGTTGTTTAACATAACTTGGTTTAGGGAACTTTTAGAGAGATTTCAATGTACTGAGGTTTGTCAGAACAAAAAACCATTGATTCAAGATGCATAAAATTAATAGCAACAACTCAAGGATGTGAAATTTGAAATCAGCACTTAGAAAAATATGTTAAATTACCAAGTGAATTGAGAATCTCTGACATGCATCCATCATTCTGTCAGCTTGAAACAGATGTGTTTAACACGCCGCCTAAATGGTCTATTTCTTTTTCTATGATGCACAGTAGGAAAATATGCATTTATGTTCAAAGTGTTGAGATTTGGTCACACACACAATCTCAGATTGACCCCTTGAAAATGTACTAATTTGTCCAAATCATACAGAATTCAGGGGTTAAAAAAGCTATTAGTGCACTTTCACTGACTGTTAGGAAATGGCAAATAATTTGTAACAGAGTGTTCTTGGAAACGTGTTAGACAATGAATGAATAGGACTGATGGACGGTGGTAAGAATTGCCATGAGGTTTTACAACAGAATAGGACATTTCTTACCAATCTCCTAGGTTTCACTAGGTGCAAATATGCGATTCAGCATGTGTCCTGCCAAGAGCATAGGCGTGGAATTCTGAGTATAATTGGAGAGATCAGAATTGGAGAGATTCATATTTGCGATCAGTCTGCAGGAGGCCGCAGGAGAAGGAATATCTGCCCAGGTGTGGAAATGCTATTATAAAATAACTTTACTATATGCAACACAGAACTGGGCTACTAAGATTGCAAATGGAAGCTCACAAACACTGGGGCAGCCTACGAACATTCGATATACAATGAGTAAACAAACTATGAAGCATAAGGAATGAATATAACTGCAACTCTAGTAAAGTATTTCAAAATGTTACTAAAACTGAGTCCCAACACAAGAAGCAAATTCCATCAACTTTCGGTCTATTACGAACTAAATATACTTTCGAAAGAAGGGAGCAGGGACTAGATTGTGGTTATCTGAGTCTCCTGGACCTGTTTTCCTTCAGCCATAAGAAATCCATTTGACAATAATTATATAGGTCAAATTGTTATCACAAAGGCTTAACCTGTCTGTAAGGAACAGGCAGATTGTGCAGTCACTTGGGTCTCATGTGAGTAGAACTTTCAAGCAAGAAATGACTCTGGTGGTCAAATGTATAACTTCTGAGTTCAAAGCAAGTATTTGCTCACACATGTAGCAGACAGTAAAAATAAGTAGCCGAAAAGATGACCAGTATACCATGTCCAGAGCATCTTTTTTTAGCCTAGAGGGCTTGCTTATAGCTTATATATATGCACCACAGCCTTGCCCATACATCCCAAAGTCTGATGCCAAAAAATAAGAAAAGGGTAATCCCAGGAGAAATAAAGTTGGCTAAAAATAGAGATTGAAGGATCGGGTTAACAGTGCTTAATTTGTAAATAAAAAAACCTGCTGGTGGCCAAAGCCCTCCTCTTAAATACTCAGCTGATGCAATTAAATGTTAGAGCACGGAATACTGTAAGCCTGAAGCCATCTTGGACCTCTTCAATCCACTTACAGCCACTCCCTGCCCCTTCAGCTCACTCTTGCAGCTTTCTTCTTTCTCCCCTTGGGACGCTTTTTCATTTTTCTCTTCCTCCGTCTTTCCCATATGTGTCTTTTTCTCCTAGTAAATGCATGAGGCACAAAAATGAGCGCCGGCCCTCAAAAGTAAGTGCCGGTGCTCAGCACCGGAAACAAAAAGCACAAATTAAGTACTGCGGGTTAATGAGTGTCCACTGCCAAGTGTTCTAGACGCACGCGGGGCACAAGCTAACTTCAAAAGGAATCTACGATAACAAAATCTATTGCAGAAAGAGAAATTTGAAATAAATCATCCATTTGTAATCCCAGTGAAAACTATGAATGAATGCTGCTGGTGCAGTAAGAACGTCAAGCAAAGCAGATGACTGCTTACACCATCAACTTAAGTTATGGTTGTAAAAAAGAAGATCCATATGTGCCAGCAATAAAAAGAGTAGAAAATGATTCCCTGTTCAATAGGACCTGAACGGAGAGCACAGGCTCGTTCACATCGACTTCTAAGCCAGCGACAGGATGTTAAAACATTTCAACCTCTTCCTTGTTGATCGCAGTCAGTTTTTAAGTGTGTGACAAAGAGCTGAAACAACTAGACCTTTTACATCAAGAGTTTTTAGCCAGGTCAGTTAATATTTTATCTTTTCAGATACGAGTTGTAACACATTACCATGCATTATATTCGAGTTCTTCCATGAATTTCTGGTTTCAGATCTTTATAGGGTCAGTGTTTGTTTAAGTCCATAGAGGGTGGTTCGATATTTTAAGTGTCGTCTCTGCTGTCCTTAATAAACATTCTTCTGGGGTGCAAAATTTCATTTTTGCTGATGCTGGTATGCAAACAAAATGACTTATGAGCTGCAGCAGATCTCTGTGATTGAATTACAGTCTTTATTTTCTCGTTGCCTTCACTTATCGTAACTGACTGCAAAATAAAGGAAAAAGGACCCTTCTGACTAATAAGTCAATGTACTGTGCAACGCTCCCAGTCTTTTTTAGTGGAAAAAAACGACTTCAAACTAAGGGGGTCATTTTGACGCCGTCCGCCAAGGTACCGCCGCTGAATGACCGCACCGCGGTCAAAAGACCGCAGCGGCCATTCAGACATTTCCTCTGGGCCGGCGGGCGCTCTCCAAAAGAGCGCCCGCCGGCCCAGAGGAAATGCCCCTGCAACGAGGACGCCGGCTCAGAATTGAGCCGGCGTAGTTGCAGGGGTGCGACGGGTGCAGTTGCACCCGTCGCGTATTTCAGTGTCTGCTTAGCAGACACTGAAATACTTTGCGGGGCCCTCTTACGGGGGCCCCTGCAGTGCCCATGACATGGGCATGGGCACTGCAGGGGCCCCGCGGCACCGCCTACCGCCATCCTGTTCCTGGCGGGAGACCCGCCAGGAACAGGATGGCGGTAGGGGGTGTCTGAATCCCCATGGCTGCGGAGCGCGCTCCGCATCCATGGAGGATTCACAAGGGCAGTGGTAAACCGGCGGGAGACCGCCGGTTTACCCTTTCTGGCCGCAGCTGAACCGCCGCGGTCAGAATGCCCTCGGGAGCACCGCCAGCCTGTTGGCGGTGCTCCCGTGGTCGGTGACCCTGGCGGTCACCGGCCGCCAGGGTCAGAATGACCCCCTAAATGTGCTAGTAAGACAAAAAAGATGTCTAAGAAATGCGAATTTAAATGTTTGAAATGAGCATAATGCAAAAGTAACATATTTCTATGAAATACTTTCAAATGTGGAGCAGAAAATATTGACAGAAACCTTATATTTTTGGATGTTCCCTTGTAGTCTTGTTAGCGTGTCAGACCTTATTGAGTAAACTTAAAAGGGAGACGCAATAGGGCTATGGACCTTTTGACTGCGCTTCGAGTTTTTCCCACCATATATCCTGTACCAATACAGAGCAATATCATCAAGTCAATAACATCAATAATCAATAGGAGTCAATAATTTGCACACGCCATGACCTTGCAGTCTTGAATAACTACACCTTCATGCAAAAGTTAGAATGTTTATTTCCTTATATTAATGAGGCTAATGTCAAATAACTTAATCTCAAAATCAAATGATAAAACATACAAAAACAATACTGGCTGTCCAAAGCGGTAAAATAATCACAATCTAATCAAAGCTTGAGCGACCACACATTCTAAGGTACAGTACAAATTAATAGCAAGAATAACTGCGCAAGCAATAATACATATATATAGATTCATCAAGGAAACGACATCAATGGTTATTACATGTAGCGAACTTCATCATTCAGAACCCTAACTAACATCAAATTAGAATAGCATGTTTGGACTTCATGCAAAACAATTTAGTCACACAAATTTGGAAAAACATCTAATTATGGCTCTATCAAAATAGCGGTTGGTACCTAGAAATAAAAGCAAATAGACATTACAATCTGTATCATAAGCAGTATACTTGTCCTCAGTTGGTTCAGCAATCTGTGAAGGTCTTTGTCAACAAGGCATCAGTTCACTCAGCTAGACATCAGGATTCGGCATCGGAGTTCAGAATAAGCCAAGTCTCTAGCAATTCAAATGAATATATCTAATGGCCTAACTTTCAAGAAGAATGGGGAGAATGGCACATCTTCACTCAGTGCAGTCTGGTTAAGTTAGATTTCCTAAAACTACTTCCCACATCCTAATTGGTCAGGGAATCACATGGTTACGGTTAGTGCAATGAAAATAAAACCTCACATCTATACCTCTACTAGCAGATAGTTCACGTCAATGATTGGCTCCTGGTCTCATGTTCCCATCATTCGGCTCCTCAGGTATCAATATTGTTGCAGCTTATACTCCAATTAGTGCATCCATTGTCTTCTCCTAGAAAGGTCATTCTTACACACATTACATTAAACATTGTTTCACTAGAAAGTACTGCATCTTCTAGCAAGCAGTTTCTCATGAGAACTAACTTCAGCTAGGAGCACATGATCAGTACAGTGGAAAATCACAGTTTAATTCTCTAAAAAGACATTTTATAAAACGCCTCAGAAATGTAGCTTGACATGAGGCTGTGCAACCAGGCCAAGACCTCGCTAAGCTAAGGCCTACAATTACTAAAGCTGATATATAATACATAACCCTTAATATGACATATTACTACATTAGTCAAACATAAGTTCAACATTTCCCATTAATAAACCATTAATGAGTACACCGCATGAACATTGGCGGGCACTCACGTGGGTGCATCTTCAAAAGGGTGCATTATTTTTCTCTAAGCTAATACATTTCCTACGCAAATCCAACACTCAGAATACATGAACATTCATTAATAAATTCATTAATAACTTCAGCGTTAACATCCCCTCCTCTGATATCTAATTATGTCAGCACACCAAATCTTCCCACACAAAATCTTGCTTCTGCTAAAAGTCTGTCATTTCAATCCCCTCAAAGATTCATTCCCTTTTTAAACTTCCCCTAAATAATTTTTCTCTTTTCATCTCTTCCCTCCTCTGATCATTTTTCATTTTCTTAATTTTAACCATTCCACACAATTTACATATTTCCCAAGGTCCATTTATGCAAACCACAATAATCACTATCCCTTGTATTAGTTCCAATATTATCCCTTTCCCAATGTTGCTGAGCCAATTTCCCAGTAAAGCAACTCCTTTGCCAACCTTCTCCCACACACCTGGTTCTTTCAACTCTTTCAAATCAGCACTCTCATTTGTCAAATTAGTATGTAAGCTTCTAATATCTTTACTATCATCAGGAGTATATAAACAGCAATGCTTCGATAGAAGCATTTTACAAACTCTCTTATTATCTTTTGATATTAGAATGTCTAACAAAAGGTGGTTCTGAATGGTGATAGATTTTATTGCAGACACTTCTGTATCCATTAGGATCATGGCTCCTGAAAAATGGGTCAGCATGTTATCCACAATAGTAGACAACTTTCAAATCTTTATCGAAATCAGAACAACTTCTACTGAAGGAATCATTGCTCCAAATATATCTCCCACTATAACAGAAGAAGACTCTCTCCTTCCTCTAATGTGATGTAATTCAGTCAATTTCAGTCATCTTATCAAGTCATCCAGCTGAAAAATCTTTGGGAACAATTACCCCTAAGTAACATTTGCCATACCATCGTCTTGGAAGACAGTAATAAGCATTAGGCCTACTAATGTAATATATGCCAGGAATCGCTGGATCCTGTCCATTCAACATAAATGTCCATTTACTCTGAAACAAAAACACCTCTTTCTGACATTATTTTAATTTTAGTGGTGACACTTTATGACCATTCTTTCCCAAATGGTTCAGCAAGGCAATCGTGTCATACTTGCACTCACCCCTAGTTTTGGACGCAATACAATAAGTTATCAGTGTACTATACCAAGGTCGATTGGAGAGGAAATTCCAATGACACCAAATAATTTTTTCAAGATTTGATTGAATATGGAAGGTTGAAACAAAAGATGTTAAGATTGGGTCTTTGGTTGGCAGTCAGGTTACCCGATCTCCAAGCAAGGACCCCCACTCTAGTCAGAGTAAAGGAGAATCACCCTCAGCTTGCCCCCGCTCACCCCCTTGGTAGCTTGGCACGTGCAGGCAGGCTTAACTTCAGAGTCTAGGTGTAAAGTATTTGTACCAACACACACAGTAATTCAGTGAAAAGACTACAAAATGACACAAAACAGGTTCAGAAAAATAGGAAATATTTATCTAAACGAAACAAGACCAAAATGACAAAAATCCAACATACACAAGTTAAGTTATTAATCTTAAAAGCAAAAGAGTCTTAAATCCTTTTGTAAACAGTAAAAACACTGTTAACAATGAAAAGTACCTGTGTAGCGTGAAAATAACACGCAGGGGCAAATGTGCGTTGAAAAAGGTTAGCAATGCGTTGATTTCTCACCCACAAGCGAGACCGTTCGTTGTTCCTCCTTCTCCGGTCAGGTCGGCATGCGTCATTTTTCCTCTCCACAGGAGATTTGGGCAAGCACTCGGGTCCAGGCAGCGTTGCGTCATTTTTTTATGCCCAGCAAGGTTTGTGTCGAAAATCCTGCCGCTGGGTCTCAACAAAACCGCGCTGTGGTGGTTGCGATATTACCAGCCTCCGTTAGTGGTGTGGCGTGTTGTTTATCCAGCCATGTGCATCGATCTTCCAGCCATGCTGCAGGTGGAGCGTCGATTTCAACCGCAAATCCAGCGGCGCGTTGTTTCTTCAGCTGCATCTCGGAGGTTGTGTCGGACATTTCCCCGCATTGCAGTCTGTGCGTGTATATTAAATCTTGGTCTGCCAGCTTCACCTGTCAAGGCCCTAGGAGCTCGATAAGGCACCACTTGGCAGGGCAGGAGTCTCAATAGAGAGTCCAGGTGCTGGCAGGGGAAGTCTTTGATGACCATGGGACTTCAACAACAGGAGGCAAGCTCAGGACAAGCCCTTGGAGATTTCTTCACAAGCAGGAATGTACAACAAAGTCCACTCTTTGTCCCATTTCACCAGGCAGAAGCAGCAACTGCAGGATAGCTTCACAAAGCACAGTCACAGGCAGGGCAGCACTTCTCCTCAGCTCTTCAGCTCTTCACCAGGCAGAGGTTCCTTCTGATGTCCAGAGGTGATCGCAAGTCTATGGTTTTGGGTACCCTTCTCATACCCATGTTGACCTTTGAAGTAGGCTTACTTCAAAGGAAAGTCTCTCTTGTTTGTGAAATACTGCCTTGCCCGGGCCAGGCCCCAGACACACACCAGGGGGATTGGAGACTGCAGTGTGTGGGGGCAGGCAAAGCCCTTTCAGGTGTGAGTGACCACTCCACCCCTCCCTCCTAGCCCAGATGGTTCATCAGGATATGCAAGCTACACCCCAGCTCCCTTTGTGTCACTGTCTAGAGAGAGCTGCAAACAGCCCACCTGTCAAACTGACCCAGACAGGGAATCCACAGACAGGCAGAGTCACAGAATGGTTTAAGCAAGAAAATGGTCACTTTCTAAAAGTGGCATTTTCAAACACACAACTTTACTAAAAGATGTATTTTTAAATTGGGAGCTCAGAGACCCCAAACTCCACATGTCTATCTGTTCCCAAAGGGAATCTACGCTTTAAGCATTTTTAATGGCAGCCCCATGTTGACCTATGAGAGGGATAGGCCTTTCAACAGTGAAAAACGAATTTGGCAGTATTTCACTGTTAGGGCATAAAAAACACAATAGTATCTGTCCTACCTTAAACATATACTGCACCCTGCCCATGGATCTACATAGGGCCTACCTTAGGGGTGTCTCACATGTAAGAAAAGGGAAGGTTCAGGCCTTGCAAGTGGGTACACTTGTCACGTTGAATTGGCAGTTTAAAACTGCATGCACAGACACTGCAGTGGCAGGCCTGAGCCATGTTTACAGAGCTACTAATGTGGGTGACACAACCAGTGCTGCAGGCTCACTAGGAGCATTTGAGTTACAGGCTCTGGGCACCTCTAATGCACTGTACTAGGGACTTTCCAGTAAATCGAATATACCAATCATGGTAATCCAATTACATACACATTTTAGATTGGAGCAGTTGCACTTTAGCACTGGATAGCAGTGATAAAGTGCCCAGAGTAACAAAAACAGCAAAAACAGAGTCCAGCACACATCAACAACCGGGGTAACAGAGGCAAAAAGTTAGGGGAGACCACACCAAAGATGCCAAGTCTAACAAAAGAGAAGTTGTCCGTCCTCATGAAGAGGCACAGAAAAGAAAGCTTGTGACAAATCTATGATGGTGAACCATTCAGCATCACATGGAATCTGAAACAGTATCATGGCTGGATTTGGCACCACGGGGCAACATTTGATCACAATGTCATTTATTTTTCTAAAATCCTGCACAATTCAAACTTTCCCACAGGGCTTTTTCAATCCCATTATCGGAGAAGTACATGGACTGCTCAACAGTTCTTTCAAGACCCCTTATTTTACAAATTCTGCAATTATGTGATCAACCTTCATAAGGATATCCTGTGGCATGTGGTACTGGGGAATCTGAAGAAAAATTGCGTTTGGCTTTACCGGAACTTTAACTGTCTCAATTCCCTTTATCAGACCTATCTCTTTCCCTGACAGATCCCACACCTTCTCTTTCACCGTTACCTGTAAATCAGGAGGAAGCTTCTTCACAGTGAACACTGGAAAGAAATTAATCAGGGAGTACTCCTTATTTATAGTCTCACATTCTTTCTCTGGAGCTGGATCATCCTTATCATCCCTATTCGTCTGTATCTTGATTCCATTATTTAAGCAAGTAATTGAGCACCTGGTTTTACACAGCAAGGGCCATATTTATACTTTTTGACGCAAAACTGCGCTGGCGCAGTTTTGCGTCATAAAAATAACCGCGGCTAACGCCATTTTGTTGCGTCGTGCGGGCGTCATGTTTATATTTTGACGCACGGCGGCGCAAACAACAGGTGGGAGTCATTATTTTTTATGCACACCGCGGCGTCAAGTCGTAAAGGAAAATTACGTTAACGCGGCGGAAATTACTGTGGATCGATTTATGACACCGCAAACCGGATATGCGCCATTTTTTGACGCAAGAGCATCAAAAAAACCAGCGAACACTGCCAGTTCACCAGAGGAGAGCCAAAATGGATCCCAGATGCCACTACAGACCCCAGGAAGATGACAGCAGACCAGGAACCAGCCAGGACGATCCATACAAGAACCAGGACACTTATAGAAAGAAGAGAAAGTGTTGCTTCAGTGCAGAGGAGCAGGAAATCCTGGTTAAAGAGGTGACGGAACACCAGCATAAACTGTTTGTCACCTCAAAGTTGCCAATCAGTAGGAGAGAGGCTATATGGCAACAAATTGTTGACAAGATTAACAGTGTGGCAGAAGTACGCAGAACAGTCATTGAGTGCAAGAAACGCTGGCATGACTGCAAACGCAGGACCAAGGAAAAGATGGCCAGGAACAGGAAGGCAGCACTGCAGACTGGAGGTGGGAGTCCAGCACACCAGGAGGCCCTGGACCACATGGAGGAGATGGTCGCAGCCATCATCCCTGAGGAGATCGTCACAGGGATTCCAGGACAGGACAGCGCAGACTACCACGAGACAACGCACATGCAGGGTAAGTCGTATGGGGAATTATAATGAAATAATGTCAACTGTGAGCATGGGGGTAATACCGACTACCCATTGCATGTAGGTCATCATATACATGGAGTGGCATGGGTAAAGGGGCACAGCAGGGGGGCATGGCCTGCACAAACAGAAGCTGGGTCACACCATTACACGACACCAACAACAGTCCCATGGGGGCATGCTGTCATGCCAACGATGGAGCAAAGGGAAAGCCACGACAGAAGGGAAGGCCACTACGTCAAACTTACATCCTGGCACTCGTCAGCCAACATACCTCCTACATTACCTAGGGCCCTATTAGCAATCCTCTAGCCAAACCGACAACTGCAATGTAACTGCAACAACAGTTGCCACTACCACCTCTGATCTGTGTGCAGCTCAAGTAGCCAATGGCAGTAACCTTCCCATGGAACATACATACCTAAATTAGGGGGTGAGGATGACAACTGCAACAATCTCCAGAAACAAGACAAAGGCCCCAGTCCACTCAAATGTCAATGCCCATAGATGCTGCAGACATCAGCCAATGTAAACAACAATAGGAGTGACACAGCACTAAGGACACGCCCATGCTGCATATCTCAGGGTCTATCCTGTGCCTGGGTAACAAGGCAACATCACAAATGTCATACAGCTCAGACAACAGCATTGAGGAGGGGACACATGTAACTGGTCACTGAAATACACCTGCTCAGTCAGAGGACGAAATAGGACACTGATACGACTATCAGGGCAATCCAATGTAACACACATTACCCCCAATGTAACACACATTACCCAACATCAGCAGGACACATCAACAATGTCAACATCCATATCACATCATAACATTGCCATGCATAGGATATGCTACATGTCAATGACAATTAAGTTGATGTGAAAGATCAGGGATTGGGGCAGGTCCTGATAGTTAAGTGTGCTGCCAGGGCCATCAGAACACACACAGCCAGTGAAAAGTTTCACCATGAGAATGGATATACACGGAGGGTCGAGTAGGACAAAAAGGTGGCTATTCTCTATTTGGCATAAAGCAACACCTAGAGGCAATGAGGCTGACAAGTATGATAACTCAATAACATACATGTAACACACAGGTGGGCCATAGTCCTGAAACAATTCCCATCTGAAGGTCTGCAGATATTAATACAAACAAGATCACAAAGTGAATTCATCAAAAGGCAGGCACGTCACGTCAAAATTGTCACAACACAGAAACACTAATTGTACCCTGTTTCATTGCAGAGGAAGATGGATCTCTTGCCGATATGCCTGTCCCAGATTTCCCTGATGACATGGATGACGAGCCCATAAACATTCCCCAGGAGACCATCCAAAAGGTCCTTGAAACCCTCCAGACCCCACCTTTAGTCACAAGGAGGAGCACAGAACAAGCAGCCATCGCAGAAGACCCACCCACCACCCCAATTGTAAGACCTGCCAGCTCCAACACAGCTGAGGACTCAGACGACACTGGCACCAGCTTTGAGAGAACTGTAGTTGGAGTACAGCGGGAGCTGGCCAAGGAGGTGCGGGTCGGGATGCAAACTATGGCAGCCAGCCTTGAGGGGGTGCGTTTGTGCATGATGTTATCTGCAGATCAGGCAGCAGCTATGCAAGCCCTTACATCCATACTGCAAGGACTACAAGAAACTGTCAAGGAATTCACCACTGCAGTAAGGGAGTTGCCACAACACCTCGCACCCCAAACATTCCACTGCATGCACAAATGCAATCATGACTTCCTCAGGGCCGACCTGGCTGCCTACCATCGTGATGTGGCTGCTATTCTCAAGAACCAGCAGATCCTCCTTGCTGCAGTACTGCCCTCAAGACCTTCACAGGGAGCAACGACCAGGATGTCTGACTCCACATCTTCTAAAACTGAGGTGTGTATTGCCTCTTCACAACCAACAACAACAAGGACAAAGCAGGCAACACACACATCAGAAGAAGAAGACATGGAACAGATCACATTCACACGGAAGAGTACCTGGAAGCACTAGTTCATGCACCATGGCCTACTTTTACCAAGGTCCTACGTTTTGTCAAATGCCAGTCTTATAACAACTCTACTCAATGACTGTTCTGCTAACCACTGTATATCTTGTCAGCATGCCCAATTAATGTCTCTCTCCTACTAATCGGCAAATCTTGTCCCTCTGCACTGTCTGTAACATCACCCCAGCATGTCAGTAGCATTACCTACACCCCTTCTGTAGGATCACAATGTAAGATTTCACTAGAACGGACTGATCAAACATGGACAATGTTCATATTGCACTACAGCACTTTTCAATAAATAGCACTTGCACTACAAATATGTCTTTGTGTAATTTGACACGTCAACTGTGCAGTAGATAACACAAATGTGCCTGTGTTCTAATCATGTAGCTTGTCAATATAACTGTTCTGACATCATGTAGTCAGATACATCTGCACAGTGCCCAGGATTGAATCATAGCCTGTCCATCCTGAGGAGAATAACTGATGAAGTGAGAAACCACACACCATCATGCTGTGTTGGACTGAATAATACTTCCTAAAGGGATATCAAAGTCAACTAATAGTGGCTGATAAATGTTGTTACCGTGCAATACTAACACATAGAACTGTGCAGTCTAATCTAAGCAAACACTACAAAACACAGCATGAATCTATCTTTCTGAGCTAACATCCAAATAGGTAATCATGCTGAATAGTGACACAAATGATCTATGTCAGTCATGAAGACAAGAAGACAAGAGTGTTTACAAAAACTCATCTTAGAAGGGGTCCCTGAACATCACACTGCAGTCAGACCTAAAACTGTCCCCCCAATACCAAGTCTGGAAGCACACTTTGTGACGTAGAAAACATGCTCATCAACAAAAATCCTTTGTGATCCATGTCAACTCCGATTGGTGGCTCAAACAAATGGTGGAATCTTACCAAGGTAGCTCTGGGGTAGCTGCCATTTTACACCTCAGTTTGTATTTGTTTGTAGCATAGGACACAAATGTCATAGAACAACAATCATCTACACTCATAATGTAAAGGGTTATCTATATATTTATTCAAAAATAATCACACAAGAGGAAACTAAGGGAAAAGTCATACCTACCCTAATCTAACCTGATTACTCATTACCCACAACTGTCCCTAACTAACCTAAGCTAAACTTACTCATCACATATAACAAATCGTTCTAAACATCAACCCCCCCAACCCCCATTATGAGACAGGACACATAGAGGACAACACATACTAACCTACACACATACTATACTATCCTAAACAATCATATATTTTTTTGTATATTTGTTTTTTTCATAATTTTTTTTTTTAATGTTTTTTTTTTGTTTTATTATTGAAACACACAGAAACCCCAACATTGCCCCCCACCCACCCACCCACACACTTAATAAGTAAAAGTAGAAATAAACAGGACCCCCCTCCCTAACACTAACTAAACTAACAACCTATACTAGCCTAACACTAATCCCCCAAGCCCACTAATCACGAGAACAAGGAAAGAGGAGGGAGGGGAGGGAATCATGTCCATTGCAAAAATATTTTTCTAGAGGTTGGCCCTCCGGAGGGACCGCCTGATCGATTTGACCCGCTTCTTAATGTAGCTGACATCCTGGGTAAGATTGTTCACCTCTTCAAAACTCGGTCCATCTAATGTTCCAAAGCCAGGAATGCCGCTGGGTCGACTGTTGGTGCTGCTGCCGTTTGTGTCCCGGCCGAGGTGCTCTGTGGCCGTGTGGAGCCTAGCCCACTGGACTGTCCTGCAGCTGTCACACTGCTGGGGCCTGGGTGTGCTGCAGATGTAGGGACAACTGTCCCCGCTGTGGGTGGGGCCACCTGGGGAGAACCGGTGGTTGTGGTGGTGGTGGCTGTAGTGGGCAACGTTGTGCCACCCTGTGGTGAAGCCCACCATGCTCCGGAGGCCCAATCTGACTGGTATGTACAGGCCATCCTTCGGACCCCCGACTGCACCTGCAGGATGTGTCTGTACCTCATGGCCCGCCTCTCAAATTCATGCTTCTGGGCGGGTGTCATGTTTGCAGCTGTGAAGACAAAGGGTAACTATTTACCATAGGAACTGCATTGTGTGAAATAGCACAAGTGGTCAATCTGACAATACATCTACTGTACTTGTAACAGCTCATATCACCATACAGATCATTGAAAGCCTCAGAGTAAGTATATGGAAAGCCTGCCTACAAAGGTCATCTCACACATAGCACATCCAAAACCTACATGATGGGTAACAACTGGCAATAACTTGTCATCAAAGTACTGACAGTTGTCAGCTAACAATCATGCTGCACATCCTCCGCCTATTACCTGGACTACATATGTCAGTGTATGTGATGATAAACACAAACCACAAGGTCTGCTATTTGTATATTTGTAATAGGATTTGCTAGTACAGTACTCATGTGCCATACCTGAGTGTGTACACTAGGTTCAAAACAAACTTTAAAATAGTCACAAGTATGTGTAACATACTGGTTGCTTCAGTCCTAGGTACCCTATTCACAAACCCATGTCTGTTTGAGGGGGGGGGTGAAAACAACAAACAATTCCAAACTACATTCACGCCCAGGAGTGTATAGAAAGCTCAACATGTGTTTGGCTCTACACACACACCACCAGTAAGGGCTATCAACAAATCGGAGTCAGCTAAACCTTGTCCTATCCAAGGCCCATACATGTCAGACTGTACTGACCTAGGTCAACATCACATACTTCCAGTGAGGCATTATTTTCAACAGACACAGAGTAGCAAGAACACCAATGATCATAAATAGCATGCACACCTAGGCCTTTGCACTCTAGTTCCACACACTTGTAGTACAACATGTGGAAGTACATGCTCCCAGAAGGTTCAATCTACAGTGTACTCAGTACATCGGTGAATAGGGAAGCAGCAGTTTTCAGAAAAGCCATTTGCTGAAGCTATCTGGGAGAATGTGAGTCTGACATGCAGACTCAGTCTGAGACGAGTCCCAGTGCAACTCTTATTGTAACTAGTGTATTCCACATGACTCACCCCAGTTCTCATAGCGGGCCCTACAGGAATGGCCTACAAACCCTAGATCAGACAATTGGATAAGCATTGGTCAACTCAAAATTTTCTAAGAACTGAAATCCCACTAATGGAACAAGACGAATTTTTGGGCAGCGCATCACACCTTGCAATGTGTTCAACACACAGGAGTCCATCACACATCACCAGCAAACACAAAACATAACACACATGTCAACAATCACTGTAGGTGTCAGGGTCCTCAAAACAAGCCACCTCTCCCACTGTGTACGGTGCAGGTCCACCAGTAAAGCATGGAAGAAGGAATGTGCTCAGAATCAGTGCACTGACAAACAATTTCAATTACAAAAACAATGTGTAAGCTGACATAAGTAATGAAACCCTTTCAGACATGCTCATACTGCATGGAATATCTCACGGCCAACATTTACATAGGATGGGTCTCCTGCTACAGTTACACACACTTCTACACACATGCAGTGGCCCTGACTGTCATGTGGTGGCAAACATGCACCTCCATTAGTGAGCAGCAACAATATTGGCGTGTATTCATCTCATCATGTGCTTCCAAGAGAGACATCCAAAGGTTGGTTACTTGAGGACTGCATGACCTGTCAAACAGCCTCTGTGGTAATGACACATTTGTGACAGATAGGTACATTGTACAGAGGGGCAGGGACTTTGGCAATACCTCATGTTGTTACAGTTTCATAAATTGATGTGTCCCAACAATGGTGATTGGCACCAAACATAGATATTTGTACCCTAGTCCATACCTTTGGACTGCCATCCCTAATCGGATTTTGGCTCAAGAAACAAAAAATACCTGTCTAAGATGTTAGCTGAGGGCATCCGACTCCTTTCCAAAAATGGTTCATGTTCAGATCTGGCATGTATTAATAAAATATGAAGGAGCACATTAATCCCTAACAGGCATAGCACTTCCGTGAACACTTTCCTTACACACTCACCAGACACACATGAGACATATGTCTGGGCCACATTGCTATCATCAATTGACGTGAAGGCAGCACTCATTTTCAGCATCACGTAGGGTTTCCAATGTCAGTCTAGCTATAGCGTCAACATATGTAGGTATGATGTTAGTACATCCATACTTCACTGGCAATTGTGACCTGTAGAGACATGATTGCCTCATTAATGTTTAGCTTGTCTGACACAAAGGCGGCACTAAATTACATTAAGCAACAAGCAACCTGTAAGTTTGCAGAGCATGAGCTGCCTGACTACTAGCATTTGTCATCTTTCACATAGTGCATCAATTACCCTGTGTGTTTCATCAGCATTACGCAAAGTCAGCAACTTATCTGGCAGATTGTGTACCAATCATCTCATGTCACTACCCAGCTTTTAATTGTGCACATTTACATGATCTGTACCCACCAACAGTGCCACCAATCATGATTCCCAGGTGGTCCAGCAGATCTTGCTCCCTGGAGATCAGGTCAGCCCAGCGGTGCTTCAGCTGGTGGTCATTGCGTTGGCTCCCATACAGATGCACCAAGTGATGGCGCACCTTCCCCCACCGTCTTTTCGGGCCTCAGTGTGATACCCCTGTATCACCCTACCCCCAGCCTCGAGCATCAGAGGGAGGAAATGGCACACCAGCCATATGAACCCCCCAATTCCTCCTCCCCCATCCTGGAAAGACGTGACCTACCCAACATTTCTGCACAGAAGAGGGGAAAATGCAGTGGAAAAAAAGAAGAAAGGCGAAAATGGGGAAAGTAGGAGTAAGGAAATACAAAGGAAACTTAACAATTAGAAGAGCCCAACTATCCCCTATATAACAGTACCCACAACAGACTCCCACAGACAATAAATACAACACTGGACTGGACAAATGTAAACAACACACACTCAGACAGTATTCTACAACAATATTTAAATGACAAAACAACAAGTAAGATAGCACTCAGGACACAAAAGCACAAAACCACAGGACAACACTCTGCACACAGCCACACAGTCTATAAGAATCTTAGACTGCAAAGTGAAAGTGAAAGTTCACCCACTGTACAGAATCAGTAAACATGATATCCTATTAGATCACATCCTGCATAACATGGCTGCCGTTTTTTTCCATTATGCGTCATATTTTCAGGTGTCAGGATCCGGCATGTGTCATTGCAACATTTGTACTCAAGTTGGCCTCTGTGGATGCAAATGCATCTGGGAACATCATAGCCTCTGTGCAGAATAATATGGCTGGTAATCACCGCACACTGGCCATCTCTATTATTTGGCCAATGTTACTCAGCGTGTGAACTGTCAGGGTCCTAAAATGTGCAGACTTTTTATGGACATTATCTGAGGTTGCTGGTTCTGCTGGAGGCCACGTACACCATCCCAGGCTATGGCCCAGGTACACTGTCACACTTTGTAGTTTAGGCATTAATGAGGCCCAGACAACGGATGGGGCATGAGTTAGCTATTCAAGGGCACTGTAACAAATATGATACAAATAAAAGTCAGATGATGCAATACAATGTATTTGAGTATACATTGATGAGGCAAATGACAAATTAGCCTCTGAGGAAAGAAAGGTTTTGAACAGCAAGTGTGGTCCATATGTCAATCTGGATCCAGCTCTTTTTACAATTGACATGATCAGTGGTCTGACTAAGACTCGTTGGAGGGAGCAGTAGACAGTTGACATGTCAAACTGTGAATGTCCGGTGTTGTTTTGAAGGTGACACATTGAGGAAATTCGATTTTTAATACGATCGTATCGACCTGCCATTTTGTGGCCCGCCGCCATTTTATGTTGCCTTCACTCAGGCAGCACAGCGAACGAAGTCCATTCTGCCTTTTCTGCTTATTCTGCAACATGGTGTTCAAAACAGCCTTCTGCCTCTATCTTTACAAGGCTGGTATTAAGGTCTGACCGAGTACACTAACCCCTGTCTGGTTTTCTAATCCTTGTTTCAACTATCTGTAGGCTCACACTATTCTCCGCCGATCTTATCTTATCGTCTGGCATTCGCTGTCCTTTGCTAGTATTCTCTCATTTCACAACTGTCCTCCAAACGCACACAAACTTATCGCACCACATGCAACTTCGTTGTGGATCGGTTAATGAATTAGTTCAAGGGAGGGGTGACAAACACAGCTGGAGGGGAGGCAACGTTAAGTCACTTGATACTTTGTTTTCCAATTCCTTCTAATGGTGCTGTCTTGTTTTCCGACATTTCTATTGGCTCTGTTCTATCTTTACATTATTCTTACTGGCTCCTTTCTATGTGTTCTGGGAGTGTATGTAGTTAATAAATGGTTTTTATACGGTATATAAGATTGTGCGCCACAAAGTAAAGTGGCAGTCTCCTGAGAACATACCTTGTGTACTTCTTGGACAACTGTACTAGCTGCAGCTAATAAAATCTGATCTTTTACGCCTGACAGAGTGTCCCGTGTCTCTGTTAGTTGAGGCAGGTGAATCCAAGGAGATTTCAGGCGTACCCTGCGCCGCCAGGCCCATAAGGTTCTGGTTCTTCAACTGGCGCCCAACGTGGGGCGGCTTCAGCGGTACCGGTTCTGCCTGAAGGTCGTGAGGAACCCCGCAAGAAAATTCTGGAGGAATCGCGAGCCACGTCAAGCGACCCCTGTATGTCGAAGTGGTCCGAAGGTCTTTTTCAGCGCGGTTACTCCTTCCTGACGGCTACTGACGACTGCTGCCCTGACTGCCGCCCTGCCTTGGCCCTTTCTTTGATGATGTATGGTAAAGCGAGACGATAGACGGGCCTCTGTTGGTGTAAGAAGACATCCTTAGTTAAGTATTTGGTGGGTCGCGCCCACAAATTTTGGTCTTTGTTTTGTCCTTAGGTCCTTAGATTTGGCCATTGCAGTGGCCAAAGCCGAGGGGTAAGTGCATTTGTGCTGTGTAAACTGAAAGTTTTACCCCCTTGATGTTTGTGAACAGCCAGTAAAAATCGTGAGATGTCTGGTCTGACTAAGTTTGGAAAACTTTGTTGCTTTGGTTGTAATAGGGACTCCCAGCTTGAGGACTCCTGTCCGATTCCTTCGGTTGGAACTCCCACATATGAGCTCTATTCTAAACATGGTGTTGGTCCTATTGCCTTTAATAAGACATGGACCCGATATACAAAGAAAGATGGTGTTTTAAAATGGCCAGAAAATGGTAGTTTCGAAACTGATGTGCTAGATAATTTAGAAGCAACGTTATTTAAAAGAAAAGCCCGGCCGGCAATGTTTGACTCTTTTCGCCTTTGGCGTAAGGAAGCCAAACAGAGAGAAATTAAACAAGCGAAACGAGATAGGAAAACACAGGGAATGATGATTATACAGGCTGCTCAGCAATTCAAAGATGATGAAATAGATAATGCAATGGAAATTTCAGACAGACAGCATCGAATGGCAATAGATAAATGCTATCCGACGTTGCCTATCTCTTCCCTTGATAAGAGAAAAGATTTTGAGGAAGATTCCTTAATGTCCCACTTATTGAAATTGCCTCCGCCCTATGTACAAGGTGCTAATGCACCCCCGATGTTACAGCCTGTTCAGCCGCCAGTTGTGCTTCCGCCTGCTCCAGCTTTTCCACATTTGCCTCCTCAAGTATTGCCTATGCCAGCTTTGCCTTTTACTCCTTTGCCTTCTGCTCCTTTGGCAATTCCTAATGCTCCTTTAGTTAATTCACCTAATACCTTGTCCCCTATCCTTATGTCAAATTCTCCATCTATGCGTAAGCGATTTGCAGATACTGTCTCTGGTCTCTTATCACCTTTCTTTGAAGCTTTAAACGTGTCTCCAGCTTTTTCTCGAAGACAGTCTCGTAGTCAATTCCCAGACTCCGAAGAGCGAGAAAAATTGGACTCACTTGCTTGTAGATGGATCAAGAAGGGTCCCCAATATAGTACGTCTGATATTATGTCCACCTTTCTGCAATGGAATGCACCTACGCAGAGATATGTTTTTAAAGTTATGTGCGATACTCTCGCTAAAGAATGGGAGGATATGAATTTGGGTTCGGTCCCACAGGATCTGTTAGATGTTCAGGCTGACTTTGACAAAGGACTTATTGTGGGTCCTAAGGTTGAAAACGCTGTCAGAACACTTATTTCTTTCAGATCCCTATTGTTCTCACAGACTTTTCCTGATTCTGATCCTTCAGTTAGGACAGCACTGAAAAACTATCCCATGAGAGAGGTTTCTCCAATATGGAAGGAAGAAGTTGCAGCAGCAGGTGCTAATCCAGCTATTCCTGCGCATTTTCAGCGCATATGGATACATGTCCCCTGGAAAAGGTCTGAAGTTTTAGCACTTAAACAGTCACTACCAGATCCACGCAAAAATCCTGCTGGTTACTATAAAGAGTTGTCGCAAACAGTTGATGCATGTACTATGAATCTAGCAGATATTGACATGTTGATGGGAAATGTAGTTCCACAGACAATATGGGCTAAAATTCATAGAGAGGATCACGCTCAAGAATTAGGCGGCGATTGGAACGCTATTATTGCCGCAGATAGAGGTCAAGTAGGTGGTGCAAAGCCCGACGCTTTGATCTCAGAACTCCCTGGTAGGATTATTACATTAATGAAAACAATGATGCCTGCTTTGAGAGTTAATTGGGATAAGCTAGCAGCATGTAAACAAAAGAAAGATGAAAGTGTTTCCGATTTCTTTACCCGATTCGAGGAGACATTCATTGATCACAGTGGTCAAGATATGGCTACAGAAGGGGGACAGCGATTATTTGTGGATAAGTTCGTATATAACTTGCTTCCTGAACTATCACACAAGCTAAAAGACTCCGAGAGTTCATGGGCAGTTTCTTCTTCCGCCCAGATATTGGCTACTGCACAATATTATGAAAATAGAGACAAAGAAGAAAGGGAAAAACAAGAGAAAAAGACGAAAGAATTAAAAACTAAAGTTCTCTTGCAACAGGCTTATCCTCCTCGTTATGTTCAGCCTCAGTTTCAACAGCCTCCGCAGTTTCAGAGGTTGTATCAAAAGCCTGAACCATTCATTCCAAGACCTTTGCTAGGTCCCAATCAATGTGCTTATTGTAGGGAGGAAGGTCATTTTAAGAACAGTTGTCCGGCATTGTTGCAGCGTAATGGAGCAACATCTGCTTCACGAGGTCGTGGTGGTCCTCAGTCAGCAAATAGAGGTAGAGGTCGAGGTGTGTTAACCCAAGAGCAGCGTTCTTTTGTTCCTCCAAATTCCGGAAATTACTTTGACCAGCAAAATGTTAGGTCTACACAGTATTCCAGTGAGGATCAGTATATTGAAGGAGGGAATGAAAGTCTTCATTTTGAATAGGACAGCCATGGACAAAGTAAGGGGGTTACGTCAATTCCAGTGGATCAGAATGGATCTTATGTTAATGTCAATCTAAAGAATGCTTTCTTTAGTATTCCCATCGCCGAAGAGAGTAGAGATATTTTTGGTTTTTCCCTCGGAGGCCGAAGCTTCCGGTTTAAACGCGCACCTCAAGGTTATTGTGAAAGTCCCTCTATTTACAGTCAAGCTCTAAAATGTCATCTTGATGCCTTTTCCTTACCGTCCGGTGCCGCTCTCATTCAGTACATGGATGACTTATTAGTTGCCGCTGATTCAGAGGAGATTTGCAAAAACGTGACCGTTGCACTGTTGCGTCATTTGTTTGATCTGAATCACAAGGTTTCTCCTTCAAAATTACAATATGTCTGTCGCGAGGTGACTTATTTGGGTCATCTCTTGTCAAAGGAGGGACGACGATTGACCCCCGAACGAATTCAGGCAATTGCACAAATGTCAGTGCCATCCACACAAAGATAGGTACGTGCTTTTTTGGGCATTACTTCTTATTGTAGACAGTGGATTCCGAGTTTCTCTTTATTGGCTAAACCGCTGTTGGCGCTAACTTTAAAAGATACGCCTCAGCCTCTTCCGTGGACTGACGAATGTCAGAAGAGTTTTACTGATTTGCGTATTGCTTTGTGTTCTGCTCCTGTATTGGGTACTCCTGATTACAGTAAGCCCTTTACGCTCTATGTCCACGAAAGAGAGGGTTGTGCATTGTCAGTCTTAACGCAGCGTTTTGGAGATCAACAGCGACCATGCGCATATTTCTCAGCTACGTTAGATCCAGTAGCTAAAGCATTGCCTAATTGTCTTAAGGCGACAGCGGCAGCAGCAATTTCTATTCGACAGTCTGCTGGAGTAGTGCTAGATAATACTCTCATTGTTATGGTGCCACATGCAGTGGATACTTTACTAAATAGGACAAAAACGCAGCATCTTACGAGTGCTCGGTTGTCCGGATATGAGCTGACGCTTTTGGCTAGTCACATACACATCAAACGATGTAATACCCTGAATCCAGCTACTTTGTTGCCTCTTCCAGAAGAGAGAGATGTCTCTGAACAGCATGATTGTTTTCTCCGTACTGAAGAAGAGACTAAGGGTAGAATTGACCTAAAAGACACGCCATTAGTGAATCCAGATGGAACACTATGGGTAGATGGTTCTTGTTTCAAGCTCCCGAATGGAGATACAGTTTCAGCCTACGCTATTACTACTTTGCATACGATTGTGGAGACAGCACGCATTAGACATAATTCAGCTCAGGCAGCTGAATTGATAGCCTTAACTAGAGCGTGTGTGTTATCCAAAGGAAAAAGAGTAAACGTGTACACTGATAGCCAATACGCTTTTGGTGTAGCTTTTAACTTTGGGCGTTTATGGAAGGAAAGAGGATTCTTTACTTCCCATGGTACTAAGATACAACATGGTCAATTAGTGACTGAACTTCTTGAGTCACTTACAATGCCTACTCAGATAGCGATCGTGAAGTGTAGTGCACACAAAAAGATTGTGGACGATGTTGGTCGAGGAAATGCATTTTCAGATGAGGTAGCGAAAAAGACAGCCAGAGACAACACAAGTCGAATGTATGTTGCAGGTCCCGCAAACTGCATAAGAGAAAAGGGAATGTGTGAAGATACAGTAGAGAGTGTGAAATCAATTCAAGGAGAGGCTACGGAGAATGAGTTGAGAAAGTGGAAGGAAAGTACAGGAATGTTAGATGAGATGGGATGTTGGGTTGAATTATCAGAACATCAACGTTGGCTGTTACCAGATGCTTATGTACTACCTGTAGTTACTATGGCACATGGTCCAGCTCACCTAAGTGCAAAAGGAATATGTAAACTTCTGGCTCCAGTGTGGCAAAATGAGGGGATCCCAAAGTGTGCAAATAATATAGTAAAACATTGTATTGTTTGCTTGATGTACAATCCGGGAAAGGGAACCCCAACTCCAGCAGGTCATTTTGCTCCTCCAACATATCCATTTGAGGTGTTGCAGATCGATTATATTCACATGGAACGATGCAACAACCTCAAATATGTTCTGGTGGTAGTATGTGCTTTTTCTAGATGGGTAGAAGCCTACCCTCTGAAGGACAATACTGCTTTATCAACTGCCAAAATACTTTTGAAAGAATTCTTCCCTAGGTTTGGTTTGCCGCGCATTGTCTGGAGTGACAATGGGAGCGAATTTGTGGGTCAAGTCATGCAAAAAGTTTGTGCAGGTCTTGGCATAAAACAGAAGTTCCACGCGGCGAATCACCCACAGTCGGCTGGTTTAGTAGAATGCTACAATGGAACCTTGAAGCTTAAAATTGCTAAGGTGCAAGCTAGCACAGGACTTAATTGGCCTGATGCTTTACCATTGGCTCTTCTGTCCACCAGAACAGCAGTACACTCTCGTTTGGGGCTTAGCCCTTACGAAGTGATATTTGGTCGCCCAGCTAATGTATGGGGAGTTCCTCGCCCTAAGAAATACTCAGACTTGCCATACCCGATGTTGATTGACTACTTGCATGACCTTACAACTAAATTGCGTGTTCTTCATCAACAGGTTCAGAGTGCTCTACCAGAGGCTTCCACAGACCCAGGTCATTCCATCCGACCAGGTGACAGGGTCTGCACGAAAAATTTCCAACGACAGAGAAATTTGGAGCCCAGATGGAGAGAGCCACGCCTGGTTCTTTTGACCACAAGAACAGCAGTTAAAGTCGAAGGAAAGAAAAACTGGTGCATGCCGTGCACTGCAAGAAAGTGCCTTTGCCCTTGCCTTTCGATCAGTGGGTCCGTAGAGGCATCAGTGACTCTGAAAGTGAGAAAGTTCCGCAATTTGTACCATTCAGTGATGCGCGTCTAATTGGAACACTTTCTGAGAAAGAGGACGACGACATCCTTCAAGAAGCAATACCATCGCATCGTCGCTTGAACACGACAAATCCAGGAACATTGTTTCAAAACCAGACTGCCTCTGGACAGGAACGCTATAATTTGAGACCAAGACCAAAGAACTTGTAAATTTCTCTCCTATGTAGTACTCTTTCCCGGTTGCAGGGTCACGGTAGGAGTCTTAGTTACGACCTGAGTAAGTGGCAATAGGCCTGCAGGACCTCACAGTGTCATAGGACGGTAGATAATCGTGACTACAGTGATTGAGGAAGATTGCCGTGAGCATCCACTTAGAAAGATGGAGGCTACATTAGATAAAAGAGAAAGTAAAAATGTAAAGAATAATTGTAAAGAAATATATAGTCGTTGTAGTATTGCTCTATGCGTCATTATATTGTTGTGTATTCTTTTGGCATCTGTAAACTGGATCATTATTACTCGGCAGCAAAAAGTTGTCTCTTCTCCTACCTCTACATCTTCTTCTACTATCTCTCCGCACCTATTTCACACTCTTCCCCAGCATGAACTCATCAGAAGAACTGAATACTTTAACAATTCCTTCGTCCAGTTGTTACATCAACATCAGTTAGTGATCAATACAACTGACTGTTGGGTGTGTGGACTCATACCACATACGGTAGAAAAAGGAATGCCATATTTAGTTCTTCCATTCTCCTATGAAGGTTCCGCTTGGGCTTATTTTGTCATTTTCAATAATGCATATCAAAGTAAAATTAAACAACCTGTCAGTTCACATAGTGTTGGTTCAGATTTCAGTCATAGTTTATTGATAAAGGGAATGGTAGCTATGGCTAAAATCATGGAAAAAAGTGAAGCTTCCATAGATGAAAGAAAAGCATATACCAATTGGAACATAACTAATTACATTTCCAGCCTCAATGATAAGGTTAAGCAAGGAAAATCTCCTCCGATACGGGTCATACCCCAACAAGGAAATTTCTGTCTGCAAATAAATGGTAGAACTCCAAACACCGGACAAAGAGAAAGTTTATGTTCCCATACATATGTTTATTCAGCCCTGAATTCACTGCCGTTAGTACCATCTCAAGGTACATACTTCGTTTGCCACGATAGGGCTTATACATGGTTGCCAGCTGATTTCTCTGGTACTTGTTATATAGCCTTTCTTCTTCCCCCTACATACACCGCTCCTGCGAACCATCATAAAAATAGATATGGCAGAGGGATTGTGGATTCGAAAGACACAGCAGGACAAGAGGGAGGAGATTTCCTCAAAGGATTTCTTCCCTTCTGGGGTCCAATGGCCAACAGCAGAAATATAAGGCAATTGGTTCGTGTCGTAGAAACCACCATAGACATCACTGTAGGAGCTTTAAGTAATATTACAGCTGAACTACAGGCTGATCGTCTTATGACCTTGCAGAACCGTGTTGCCTTAGACTTTGTTCTTGTGGACCGTGGTGGAGTATGCAAATTGTTCGGATCAAGTTGCTGTATTTTCATACCTAATGACGCTCCGACAGTATACCAAGCTATCTCTAAGTTACACATAATCTCCGAGTCGATTCATCAGGACGAAGGAGATTGGTCCTTTTCAGAGTGGTTTTGGGGATTACTGTCCAAATGGGGTTGGAAGGTATTGACATTCTTTGGAGTAATTTTAGCTTTTATATTCTCTTGTTGTCTTTGTATGCACTGCGGTCCTGCCATCTGCAACCTATGTGCTACTGCATGTATTCCCAAACCCAAGTCACAAAGAGCAGAGAATATCAAAATGATGGTACAGCAACAGCTTGATGACCTCATGGCCATAGACATCGACTCAGATTAACATGAGTTTGTGTATCTTGCCTGAGTTCTGGCAAAAGGAGGGTCTGAGGAAATTCGATTTTTAATACGATCGTATCGACCCGCCATTTTGTGGCCCGCCGCCATTTTATGTTGCCTTCACTCAGGCAGCACAGCGAACGAAGTCCATTCTGCCTTTTCTGCTTATTCTGCAACATGGTGTTCAAAACAGCCTTCTGCCTCTATCTTTACAAGGCTGGTATTAAGGTCTGACCGAGTACACTAATCCCTGTCTGGTTTTCTAATCCTTGTTTCAACTATCTGTAGGCTCACACTATTCTCCGCCGATCTTATTTTATCGTCTGGCCTTCGCTGTCCTTTGCTAGTATTCTCTCATTTCACAACTGTCCTCCAAACGCACACAAACTTATCGCACCACATGCAACTTCGTTGTGGATCGGTTAATGAATTAGTTCAAGGGAGGGGTGACAAACACAGCTGGAGGGGAGGCAACCTTAAGTCACTTGATACTTTGTTTTCCAATTCCTTCTATTGGTGCTGTCTTGTTTTCCGACATTTCTATTGGCTCTGTTCTATCTTTACATTATTCTTACTGGCTCCTTTCTATGTGTTCTGGGAGTGTATGTAGTTAATAAATGGTTTTTATACGGTATATAAGATTGTGCGCCACAAAGTAAAGTGGCAGTCTCCTGAGAACATACCTTGTGTACTTCTTGGACAACTGTACTAGCTGCAGCTAATAAAATCTGATCTTTTACGCCTGACAGAGTGTCCCGTGTCTCTGTTAGTTGAGGCAGGTGAATCCAAGGAGATTTCAGGCGTACCCTGCGCCGCCAGGCCCATAAGGTTCTGGTTCTTCAACATGAACCCAGATACAGTGTTACACGGCTACATTAGTAGCAATGCTTAATGGTGTATTTGCCAAAATGTCAACATCTGTGTTGTTGGAGGCATCAGCAGGGATGGTGCAAGTAAATTTGGGTGGCGTGCATGGAGGTGATCACTGGTGTGGCCTCCATCAGTGTCTCACAAGTCCTGTCGGATGAGATTTGCTTTCAAAAGGCCTACAGTACCTTTCACACGGAAAGCAATCTACAGGTGATACCAGGCCTTATAAACTCCAAGACAGTGTATTATTTGAGCTGACGTTCATGCTGTCAGATAGTACTATGACAATGGTATACCATAGGAAAGGGTGTGGCAGACTGGATGACTCTTGTTAGTGTGTGTGTGTAGATGAGGGAATATCAGGGTACACATATTTGTATTCCAGGGACCTCTTCAGACAGGTGGGGTGTGACCAGGCGCATGGGTTTGTCAGGATGTTAGAAAAGGGCTGACATGTAGATGGGATGTAATGTGCTGGATGCTTGTCATATGTGTGGCACTTGTGCTGTGTATGTTCTGCTTATCTGTAACTCTCGTGACAGATAGTCTTTGCAAAGATTGTATGTAGTTGGACTTACTGCTGTCAAGGGCCTGGTCATACATTCCTGTTCCTGAAGCAAAAGCATGTCAACTGCCTGATGTATGAGGCCTGTTTTCCCCTAGTTGAGTGATGGTGTTTTAGTTGTGTGCCATATGCTGCGAGGTACCATGTTTCCAACATGTATGTGTGTAATAGGTGTGGTCCTCTGCTATTGCCCTTCAAAGGTGAACTGTACAGGATGTCAGTCATTTACATTGTGTGTGTATGTGACCGTTGTATGATAGGCATCACATTTGTAGTGGGATTTTCTGTGTCCTGATTGTTATATCATCAATGCTCCATGAGGCGACACTCTTCTTCTGATAGTTGGAGCTAAAGGTGTGCAGAAATGATTAGCCAGACCATGATGTGGTGTTTGTAATCAGTGTTTATTTACAATAGTTCAATTAGTGGTGATGGTGATTATATTTAAAAGAAATTGTTCACAATGTGTTGGCGCCTATGCACTCCAGCAGCCGTGTTTGGTTGTTCCCCCTCATGTTGCAGGGCAGCATCATTCTCTTCCTTATCTTCAGGCATGTATGGGTCTGGTTCCAGGAGGGGAATGTTCCTTCTTATGCAAATGTTGTGCAGGATGGAAAATGTTAGGATGATCTTACAGACCATCTCAGAGGAATATAGGAGGCTACCACCAGTGATGTCGAGGCAGCGGAACCTTGACTTGAGGATGCCGAAGGTCCACTCGACAATGCTGCGTGTCCTCGTATGGGCCTCATTGTATGCACGCTCTGCAGCTGTACTCGGGTTGCCAAATGGTGTCAGAATCCATGGCTGGATGCCATACCCCTGATCAGCTGCAAGAGAAAAAGAATGGGATCATGTTGATGTAGATGGCACTATTGAAAAGACCTTTAATGGCAGTAGTTGTCTTGTGTTGTCTGTGACTCTTTTGTGTACTAATGTGACATCCTATACTTGTAGGCTATACCATCTGCATTGTGTTGTTTCCTTGGCTGAGCAAGTGTTTATCTGCTAACCGTTTGTCAGCAGTATGTTTTGGGATTTTCAGTACTGTGTGCCCTCCCTAGCATTGTGACTTGTGATACAGGTGTCCGTGTGTCTTCACTGGGGGTGAGATGATAGTTCCATGCAGAGTTAAAATTGAAAGTGTTGTTAACACGTTCATATCAAAGTACCCTGGACATCCCATACCTTTAGACTTAGGCAATGTATTAATGTAAAGGTCATTGTGACACTTACAATTTGCAAGGTGAAATTTCGGCAACCACACTCATTAATGTCTTAACATTAGGCTGTACAGTAAAATCCGATGTGTGACAGGTTCAATGGTGACTTAAGAAACATGGCTAGTGATGTCAGGACCTCAGTGTGTTCCTGTTGACATGTTGCTGTTGTGGTGTATGTGTTGTGTGTCCTAGAGCAGTGTTCCCCAACCCCCGGGCCGCGGACCGGTGCCGGTCCGTGGATCAATCGGCACCGGGCCGCCCCACTGTGGCGGGCGGTAAATGTTTGATCATTTTTCCGTGGCCCGCATGTCACACAATGGGACAAGCGGGCCACGGAAAAATAATCAAACATTTACCGGTCCGCGGGGATAAAAAGGTTGTACAACACTGTCCTAGAGGCTTGCTTTGCAGTGTATATATATGTAGGTTTTTGTACTTACCAACAAGTAGTCCATTGCCATACCGTCCATCCTGGAAGTGTTGATTGATGGTGCAGTGACGGAAGATGAATGAGTCATGGACACTCCCAGGATATTTAGCCACGATGTTGGTTAACATTCCTTGGTGATCGACAATGGCCTGCACGCTGATAGAATGTGTGTGCTTCCTGTTGCGGTAGAGGTGTTCAGTTGCAGCAGGTGGCACGAGGCGTACATGTGTGCAGTCGATTGCACCAAGGACGTGTGGGAAGCCACTGATTGTGAAGAACCCCTGTTTAGTTTCCTGCTGCTTCTGCAGTGTGTTAGGGAAGCAGATGTGGCGGGGTGTCAGTCGAATGATGGCGTCCAATACTTTCGCCAAAAATGCAGAGAATGATGGTTGTGATATTCCGCCTACCAGGGCACCAGTTGTTTGAAAAGAGCCACTTGCTAGCATATGAAGTACGGCAAGCAGCTTTGTTTCTGTTGGGATGGTGCGGGCTGTCACCAAAGTGGGGGCCAACTGCTGTTCAATGTTTCGCAGCAGCTGCTGAATGGCCTGCCAGTTCAACCGGTACCTCTGTATGATGTTGTGTTCCCTGAGGCCCTGAAGGGTTGTTCTTGGGCAGAATATCCTCTCCTGCCTTCTGCACTGCCTTTGGGGTCCCTGCTGGTGTTGTTGTAGCTGCTGTTGTTGCTGCTGGGCTCTGCGTCTGCGTGCACGCTGGATTGGAATCACCTCCATGGCTCCCTGTTGCTGCTCTGCTGCTCTGCAGTTTGTTCTGTGTTTTCTGATTAAATACAGGTGTGTTTGCCCCATTTAATGCCTGCCCTTACCCAGGCATTAATTTTTTACGCAAATCGGGCTGTGTGTCATTTTCTGTCTCCGCCTCCCGGCCTTGCGTCATTTTTGCCCGAAAGCATAAATACGACGCACGGCCGTTTAAGCCATTTTTTTGACGGGAACAACCTACCTTGCATATTATTAATGCAAGGCAGTTTGCAGCATCCAAAAAATGACGCACACGGCGGAATTTTGTCGTCCACAGGCTCGGGCATCAAAGTTTAAATACGGGGCAACATTTGCGCTGATTGTGCGTCAAAATTTTTGACGCACAATCGGCGCAGACGGACTATAAATATGCCCCCAAGTCTCTTCTCAGTAGGGGTACCAGACTTAAATCACAGACTACAAATTTGTGCAATCCTTTAAAATTGCCAATTTTAACCTGAACTGATTCTGTAAGTGGGTTGGTTAAATACGGATTCGCTACTCCTACAATCTGGGCTGTCTTTCCTGAAAGGGGCAAGTTCGGAACTTCTGCAGTTCTCACTGTAAAATCACCTTAGAACACACTGCAATTCCTGACATTTGTATGGTACCATCAACAAATGATTTGTATTGTAACTAAAATCTGTTATCGCCCTTTATATGTTCTAATTTTTGCTTCCTCAAAATCTGCTATTCACCACAATGCATTTCAATTGTGATGATGCCGCAGGGTCCTGTTAGTGCCGCCACAGCTTGTTGTCCATTTTGTAGCCCAACAATAAAGAGAGGGGGCCCCCATATATGCACTTTGAGTTGTATTATGGAACCACGCATGCCAGAACAATGCATGCCTTCACAATGAATTTCATTGTAGAAGCATGCCTAGTATGTGTGGAAATGCATGCAAAACGGCATGCGTGGTTCTGTCATGCAACCCCATCCTCACCTGGCCTGATGCCCGAAACTACCCACACCCTTAAAACCTAACCTACCCCAACCACCCACCCGCCCTGAGCCCTAAAATAAAATACTATCCTATCCCCCCACCCTGCCCCTATAAACTAAAGTACCCGAACCCCCACCCCCACCCACTCTGAACCCTAAAAATAACTACCCGCACCTGCCATTACTGCCCCATAAACTAAACAACCCGACACCCCCACGCGCTCCCTAAAAAAAAAACCTAACCCCACCACTAAAAGGTAAACTATCCTAACCCCCCACCCCAAAAAAATAAACTACCCTGACCCCTCACACACCCTGAGGACAAAAAACAAAAACAACCCTGACCCCCACCCCTAATAACTAAACTACCCCACCCACCCTGAGCCCTTAAACGTTCCCACACCTAATAAGTAAACTACCCGATCCCCCATCCACCCTAAGCCCTAAACAAAATTATCCCCACCCCCTACCCCACCCCATAAAACTAAATTATCCGGACCCCCACCCACCCTGAGTCTTAAAAACAAAAATACTCCTTCCCCCCATTACTGCCCTAAAAATGAAAGTACCCTGACACCCCCTCCCACCCTGAGCCCTAAATCCACCCTACCGCTAAAAACTACCCACCAACCCTGCCCCAACCCTACTTACCTCATCGCGTCCTCTCCTGATCCTTCCTCCTCTTCTCTCCCCCCTCCTCCCACCCTTCCTTAAACTTTAAAAATAAACTACCCCGCCCCCACCCTAAGCCCTAAATTTAAAAAATACTCAAACCCCCTTACCCTGCCGCTAAGAAAAAATACCCCGACCTCCCACCCCAATCCTTAAAAAAATATCCAAACACCCCTCCCCCACCCCTTAAAAAAAATAACCCATCCCAATCTCTTAATCCACCAATCACCCAGGCCCAAGGCCCACTTACCTCACTGCATCCTATGTGCTCTCTCCCAAAAACCGCATCACTTTTTCTGTGCTTTAATCAAGCATATGCGTAGTTCAGCACATGTGTCGTTAAGGCACAGAAAAAGCGGCATTGTTCAGGCAAGCATGGTTACGCTTGCATGGGAAATGTTTGCGTCCTTAAGGCTCATTGTTAAGGACGTTTCCCACCCTTTGGGGTCTGGGTTCGTATTTAGAATCAGTGGAAAGTACATCCTCAAAGGAGACAACGTTGCTGAGGAATGCTGCCTCATATAGTCAAACACTGAGCAGACATACAGAGGCAAATTAGAAGGAGGGGACCGAGGAGGAACATACGGAACCCAAAGAGGAGGCTAGAGAAGACAAAAAGGAAGGCGCTGGCATGGGAGCATAGAGCCAGGGACGGAAAAAGCAATGAGGATCGACACTGTACCACAATTAACAATCGTTAATCTGTCCAATAGAAAGATTAGTGATGGCAAGGAATGCCATGATTTACCAATGAACTAGGTACAGGTACAAATTGATCCTTACAAATTGTTAAGAAAATTTCAACTTTATAAATTCCATCCTCAGAGTCTACATACATACATTCATAAGTTGATCCTTTTGACCCTGTATTTGCAACAGAACTTGTTGAATCTTTTGGTGTAGATACTGGGGCAACATCTGTAACTCCTTTTAGATTAAAATTGAGTACCATGCCCCAGTTAACCAATTACAATAGCGATGTGTTTGGTGATGTAGTGGCTGATGATCTTGTGGGAGTATTGAAGGAGATCCCTAAAAGGATTACACAACAAAAAGACAGTGGAATGCAGTGATGTTGTTGAAGCAGGATCAGAATGTGGTGATAAAACCATCTCATAAAGGGGGAATTGTGGTATTAATGGATCATAAGCAGTATGTTAATGAGGCAATGAGACAATTGAACAACACAGAATGTTAAAGTAGAGCGGAAAAAATGTATATAGTGTAAAATACAACAGCAATATTTTGGTCTCATAGAGGGATGGCATCAGGGTGAATTATTGAGTTATGATGAGAGATCATTCTTAAAGAATGAGAACCTCACTACGCCTACTTTTTATTTACTTCAAAAGGTACACAAGAATGCAATCAACCCCCCTGGTGGGCCCATCTTTTCATCCAAAAGTAGTTTCTTTGAAAAAACGTAAATTTCTGTGGATCACTTTCTTTCTCCTTTTGTGAAGGATCTTAATTCTTTTGTGAGAGACCACAAAAGACTTTCTTGGCAAAATACAGAACCTCCACTGGGGATTACGACAATGACTAGTTTGTTTGGATGTCGACAGTTTATTTTCAAGCTCTTAGGCATAGTGATGGTTCGAGAGCATGCAAACATTTTTAAAGAGCTAGGAGATTCCATTTATTGAAACACACACATAAGATTTGGTGGATGGTTAAGATATGTCTAAATGGGAATGTGTTAATGTTTGGCAAGGAATATTTTAAGCAAATACAGGCAACCTCAATGGGTACCTGCTTCCCCACCCAGTTAAGAAAATTTGGTACTGGGCTGTTGGGCGGAGCAGGAGCTGTGGAGCAACAAATTTAGGAGATGGACTGACAAAGTCAATATTTGGTTCAGATATATTGATGACATTTTCTTTGTGTGGAAAGGCAATGAAATAGATTTGCTAAGGTTTCATGAAAAATGGAATGAGAATTATGTCATTTTGAGGTTCACAATTCCGTATAGTCAACGTGAGATTGAATTTTTGGACTTGAAGGTGACGATTGAAAATGGGAAATTGAGTACCACGATATTTAGAAAAAAAACACCTGGAATTTGATTCTTCATGCAGCAAGCTGTCATCCACCCACTTTTAAGTGAGGTGTACCTTACAGTGAATTTCTGAGAGCTAGGAGTAATTTTTGCTCTGAATTATCTTACTAAAGAGTTAAAAGTGAAATGAGAGAAAGATTTAAGGTGAGATAATACCCAACTAAAGCTCTGGAATTTGCTAGCATGCGAGCGGACACAGTTGATAGGGAGGAAATGATTTAAAAACATGGTAAAGTTGTTAAGGATCAGGGCTGTGGTAACCTTGCAGAGAGAAATGTTGAACCCATACAATTCATCACAAAATGTTGTAGTCAGTCGGGTCAAATTAAACAGATCTTGAAAAATTGGTGAGGAATCTTAAGACAAGACCCGTATTAAAGAACATAGTGGGTTGTGGCCTGAGAGTGACATTTCAAAAGAATGTGTCGTTAAGAGACATGCTGATGTATAGACATTTGGAAGAACCAGAACATAACTGGCTAGCACTGTTGAAGGGTTTTAAACAATGTAGACATTGTAAGGCTTGTAATAATAGTGATAATGTCCTGCAAACCGTATTACAAAGTACGCATAAGAAATGGAAGATCCCTAGGTTGATTAAATGTAGCACAGAGTTTGTGGTATATGTAATATCATGCCCGTGTGATAAATGATACATTGGGTCTTCATCTTTCCAGGTGAGAAAGCACATTCTTGAGCATTGGAGAGCTATTTGTAATAAAGATCTCAGTTATGGTACATCAAAATTTTTCTGGAAGCCCATGGGGGAGACTGGAAGTTAGCAAGGTATTTTGGAATTGATTCAGTCCCCAGGAATCCTTGTGTTTAGGATCGGGTATCCACCTTGTGAAGACTGGTATTCCGGTTTATATAACAGGCTGGGTGTATGACCCCTTGGGGGATAAATAGTGATAAAGAATTGTACATGCATTAATAGTAGGCCTCCAAGAAACCTATTCTTCCTTCTACTGTTCATGAAATGAGGTCCCAACACATAATGCAATGAGTGAAAGATAATGGTGAGTCCTTTATCTGAATAATTTCACTTTTTTAATGGTGAAATGGGTGATAATGCTTAAAGATATGCAATTTAAGTAGTGATGTGTACGTAATTGGGACATGGACTCAAGCCTACTAGAGGCTACACTGAGGTTGGGACATGTATTCCTTTGTTAGTTGAGTTGTCTACTATAGGCTCATCATATGGAATAGAGATGCAATAAGGAATAATGTTGCATTATTGCACATGTCCCTGGTGTATAGCCCAAAGGTCACTGAATAATTTTGAGGAATCATTGAGCTGAAGGGAAATTAAATGGTTATTCAGAGTCAATTTAATTTATTGTTTGAATCATGTGTTTACAAATTGAATATATTTAGTGAATTGAGGAATTAAGGATGTATATTTATGTATTTTTTATTATTATACATGAATTTAATTATTAAGAGTAATTGAATATTGAATGATGCACATGTATTTTCTTTTTAACAAATTTATTGGAAGTCTATCTTTAGTGGGTACGTTATAAGAGATGAATTAGGTAAAGGACAGTAACAAAGCATGAATCAATAACAGTGAACAAGACCTTGTTGTAAGGTCGAAACATGTTTTTTTTTTTAAAATCCTCTGCTGAGTAAACAAATTAAATTATTTCTCCGTAACGGAACCTGAGTGGCTCACTTTTTCACCAGTATTGATGAAAGTTTTGGATATATATATAAATAAATCACCAAATGTTGCCAGACATCCAAGGCTGCTAATTCAGTAGCGGTCTGGGCATGGACCTAGCCATCCACAAATTATTTCCAAAATTACTCCTGCAACAGGAGTAATTTTGGAAATATATATATATATATAATCCACCACAAGCTCCATCGGAGGGGCCCCCAACCCTACAGGGCGGCTCCACAACAGGGATGGAGCATCCTGTTATATTCATCAACAAGAAAAATGAAATTCAGAAGCCTTCCAATTCCAGTCCAGCACGAGTTTATTTCCTCATAAATTGGCAGCAAATAATTCCTTCCTTTCCTTCCTGACGTGTTTCGGCAAACTGCCTTGTTCACAGGAGAGAAGTTGCATACAATCACAGATGCTTCAAATTAAATTTATACATGTCACATGATTCAATGGCTGAATACTTCAACTCCCAAAATGCATCCTTCTTATCATCATATTATCACATTGTGGCATATTTACATTATTTTGCTTAAATAGTGTTTCTTCACTACATTTCATATTGTGCTTCATATTTAGTGCAAATAAAGTCGTCACGTGCAATTTGTTTAAAAAATAAAATGAGCTATCAAAGTTAAGCAATGCCACAATGTGATAATATGATGATGATATATGTTCACTGAAGAAGCAAATTTTAAGTGGGATCATAGTTAGATACAATTTTAAAAGAAAAAAAAGCATTGAAATTCAACAGTTATTGTTATGTCAAGTTACTATAACTCATACTCTAAAATAACTATAGCTGGTGCCCCCACATGCACACTTTCAGATGTTGCAGTGATGTCATCAATGATGTGATCAAATATGTCATAAGTACTGTGATATGGAAGGTAATTAGCAGTGCATAACAAGGGCATGAGTTATAGTCACTTTAGTGCATGAGTTATAGCTACTTGATATAAATATAATTAGTGAATTTCAGGATTCATTTAAAATGTCACTTATCTGTAACGTCACATTAACCTTTGTTTATTCAGTGGGTTTCTATTTTATTTTTTGCATAGGTTTTGCTATGGGACCTGGCCTGTGGTCAGGAACTGCAGCCAAACCAAGGTGTGGGAGCCCAATTCAAGTGGAGGGCCTGCACATGTAGTGGGGGTTCCACACACATGCTGGGGATCATGCACATGAGAGGAGGGCCCCATGAACTTTGAAGGTGGCCCTCTCGCATGTTGGGCCTGCTGCACAACCAACCACAAGAAGGCTCTTCATTCCAGCTAAAAACATAGAGTGGTAAAAACAAATTGGAAAGCTCTTCTCCCCATTGATTTAATTACCCAGAACATTTCTGCATTTTCTGCATCCCCAACAACATTTAAAAAAGATTTTGTAGTTCCTCTATCTCTTACTGAGACACTACCAGCAACAGAATATGTATTGAAAACAATGTCTAGACCTTTATTGGGCAGTCCTTACCAGAGCAGTGAATAATAAATGAGCAACTGTGCTGCTCAGTGCCCATCCTGGATACCCATATTTTTTTGGTTTGGGCCCACAGGGGTAGGCCTAGATCCCTCATGGCCCCAACCACTCCCCTGGCAGGAGCCAGCCCTTATTTTTGATTTTGCTTTTGATCCAATCTGAATTTTCAGCAACAAATCATTGTTGGCCTGAGGCTAAGGGCATAGGGTATACCTACCCTGCCCCCAGATGTCTTTTTTAAAATCTTTTTTGAGGACTTTGGACTGAGGACAGAGTGCTAAGATGGCTATTGCAAGGCTGTTGTTGATGTGACGGCAGCTGGATACTCTGGAGTGTGTAATATACAAAGTTTTTGAGCCTTAATTGTTAAAGACACTAATGAACAGGTTTACACCAAATCACAAAAAAATAATTCTTTCTGAATATAGTTTTCTGCCAAATTTGGTGTAATTTCATTCAACAGTTTTGTGACTTCACTCCTAATGTGACTGTAACATCTGAAACATCATTAACAACAATACTATCCTTGGCAGGGACGCAAGTTATAGTTAAATTGTGGCCTTTTTTGTTTCTATGCTGACAAAAAGTGCAAAAGGTCAACCAAAATAGCAGGCCATTCCACTGCCATTTCCAGTGGCGCCACTACAGAGGCATGGTCGTCTTATGTTGTAGCCATTAGAGACTCTACCATTGGACCATCAGTCTTACATTAGACTGATGATAGGGCAGTTCTACTTAAAGTAGGTGGGTGTCACTTCTACAAATTGTTGGCAGAACTCCTATTAACCCTCTCCTCTAAATAATAACCTTAGTCTCATAAGTAAAACAGAGAACACATTGATTCAGAAGCAATATAATCCTCTTGTGTCAAGCCTATGTCTGATTTCTGTCAATCAAATTGTGCTCTGCTATATACTTTGTTTATATCACAGTACCAATTTTTTCTATTTAGATAATATTGTAATACACAAGATATTAGAAATTGGGTTGTTGGTTGACTGGGTTGTGAACCTTGGTCAAGAAGCAACCACAATTCTTGTTCTGTATGGCACAAGCAAACCCCAAATTAACCTGGTCTCATCTACTGGTAGCTTTGCACAGAGCAGTAAAGCTTATCTTGAAGACAACTTGCAAAGTATTTGTGCCAACAATAAAACAGAGACAACAACACAAAAAAGGACCCCACACCAAGTTAGAAATGTAGAACGTATTTTAATAAATAAAACAAGAACAAAATGACAAATATCCAATATGTAGAACTTGAGGTAACTTAAGTAAGATAGCACTTATAAGCCTAAAGCGCGGACCAGGAGTAACTGGTCGCACTGGACCAGGACAAAGTCCTAAGTTTAGGGTAACTGATGTGGAGTGCGGGCCAGCTACAGGGACACAGATGGGCCGACCGAACCAAAGTACCTTAAATCCAGATTGCAGAGCACTGCATCAGTTCTGAACTGCGCAATAGAGGGGATGCATTGATGTTCTCCATATAACAGCGGCAATGCCTCAGTTGCAAGATGCGGTGAGACTGCAGTGTGAATTCCTGATGCATCAACATCGAGGATGCATTTGGCAGTTGTGGAGTTGCTTCGGTTCTGATGAGCACAGAGTTTTGTCATCTTCGTCGAGGCTTCCGCCAACGGGAATGAGAATGCGTTGACCTGAGAAAACCACTGCAGTTTTGGTTCTGAGAGCAATGCACTGGTTTCAAAATGTGAGGTACAGCGGTGATGCGACTCCAGTGGGGCTGGTTGTGACCTAAGCAGTAGAGCTGATGCATTAATTTTCTTCACGCAACAGCAGCAATTCATGGATTCTGCTCCAGCAGCAGATGATGTGTCGGTTTTAATGGTCAAGCACCTTAGGCCCATTTATATGGGTCCATGACTGGGGTGGCACCGCATGGCAGGACAGAGTCACAGATGGCATAATCCAGGAGCAGTGTGGTTAAAAGTCTGCTATGCCCTTGAGACATCAGATCTGAAGGCCAGCCAACTAGCCCTTGGAGTCACCCTGGGTTCTGGGTTGGAGAGATTAAGGTCCACTCCTTGCACTCTCAGGCAAGAGGGGATCAGGCACGGGTCAACACATCTGGCAGGGGTCCATCAAACAGCAGATCAGCAGAGTAGCAGGCCTTCTGCAACACAGCAGTCCTTATTTATGGTAGAATATCCACAGGTCAAGAAATGTACTGAGTTGGTGAGGTCAGTGGTCCAGTACTTATACCCAGTTGGGCATTTGAAGTAGGGGAGACTTCAAAGACATGCCTTTGAAGTGAAGAGTCCCTATTCTTCCTGCCCTGGCTCCAGACTCACTACAGGGGGTTATACCGCCCTTTGTGTGTGAACAGGACACATATTATTCAGGTGTAAGTGAGGCTGAGCCCATCTTCTCCCTCCCTTCCTGCACATGCCAACCTATCAAGGCCCATCAGGTCACACATAGGCTTCCATTGTGTGTGAGTGCCTACGAGAAATATACAAAGCCTAACTGTCACCCCACCCCAGACATGTGATCAGAGACAGGTAGTAGGCACTTAGGGAAAGATATAGAAAGCATTTTTCCATGTACCAAAGCAAAATGCGACATGGTAACTTGTTTACCGAGTCGCATTTTGCTTTTGCGATTCAGTATTAGGAAGGAGAGTGTTTAGGGTGTCCCTTACTAATACCGAATTGCACTGGCATGTAGGAATGTTTTGCGACTATGAATGCGGTTGGTAAAAATATGAAGTTACCACCAACTTAAAGTTGGTGGTAAACCATTCTGAAATTGGAAGGGATCCCGACGGTACCCCTTCCCCTTCGTGAATTGAAGTGTATTTATTTTTTCAGAGCAGGTAGTGGTCCCATAGACCACTGCTTACTCTGGAAAAATGAAAAATGCATCTCACTTTCCTTTAAGAAAAAACGGACTACATTTAAAAAACACTGCTTTATTTAATAGCAGTCACAGACATGGTGGTCTGCTAAGTCCAAGTACATGTCCAACTTTTTAAATACTCTGCACCATGCGCTTGGGGCTGCCTAGGACCTATCTTGTGGTGACCTTTATTTTTTTATAAAAGGATCTTTGGGCCTAGCAAAAGGTTTACTTTGCCAGGTTGAAATGGCAGTTCAAACCTGCACACACAGGCTCTGCAATGGCAGGCCTGAGACATGTTTAAAGGGTTATGGCCCATATTTTCACTTTTTGACGCTGAACTGCACTAACAATAAAACGTCTCGGACATGACTCCTGTCTCAATTAACACAGGAGTCATGTCCCCCAGCCCAATGGCCATGCCCAGGGGACTGGTGTCCCCTGGGCATGGCCTTTGGGCACAGTGTCATGTAGGGGGGCCCAAGTTAGACCCTCCTATTGAACTTTGTAAAAAAATTAAAAATACTTACCTGGACTTACCTGGGATTGGTCCCCCCATACTTACCTGTCATCCAGTTGTGGCTAGGGTGGGTGGTGGTGTCCCTGGGTGCAGGGAAGGGCACCTGTAGCCGGTTAAAGGATCACAGGTTCACTAAAGCCTGCCCATACCCAGGCGTTAAATAATGGCGCTTATCAGGCTTAGCGCCATTATTTAAGGCCCTCCTCCTCCTGTGTTTGATTTTTTCATGGGAGGATAAATAAAGCACTGGGGCCCCGGAGTCATTTTTTGCCTGGGAATGCCTACCTTGCATCTGATTAGTTTTCCGTAGACAAAAAATGACTTAAACTCCAATATTTTATATATTTATAAATATGGAGTTAAGTTTGTGCCAGATTTGTGTTAAAAAAATGATGTAAAACTGGTGCAAACAGCGTATAAATGTGCCCCTATGTGAGTGGGTGGCACAATCAGTGCTACAGGCCCACTAGTAGCATTTGATTGACAGGCCCTGGGCAGATATAGTACACTTAACTAGGGGCTTGCAAGTGAATTAAATATGCCAATTGGGGATGAGCCAATGTTACCACATTGTAGGGAAAGAGCACAAGCACTTTAGCACTGGTTATCAGAATCCTAAGACCAGCAAATGTAAAGACAAATGTAAAGACAGCAAAAACAGGACGTCTGAAGGCAAAAAGTTAGGGAAACCATGCCAAGGCTGCCAGGTCTAACACAAAAATAATGTGCAAAATGTTCCACTAGGATGTCATCTATATATAGATTGTATAATGTTTGGAAGCCAAGCCCATGAGTGCACAATGTAACTAAAATGGTTTCAGTGCATTGATATCCAGTTGTAAAAAGTAAAGTATTAAACTCTGAAAGTGAATCTTAAGGCAAAACACAATTAACAGATCAAACTAAATGGTACTAGGACATTTGCAGAATTCTATTAAGTATAATAGGTTTTCTGGTATTATGTATTATAATCTTCTTTTTTAAGTGAAACATTGCTTGAAATACAGATGCTGCATACAGTTTCACGTGTGGTACATTACATGTGCGCCAGGGGGCCATTTCATATGGATTTTATGTTCTCTGCAGTGTTATGAATAATTTACAATCTTAGCTTTCACAGTACTTAATCAGCGGCATTGGGGTTTTGATGACAGTGTTATGGAAATCCATTCCTTCTCTCGTCAGAGCACAGAAAATCCATATGCATCAGCCCAGTGGGACTTACAGTATTTAGATCATTACTAAAATTATTTTCAATTGACCATGGCAGGAAATACAAAATAACTTTGCTCTCGTGTTTCCTTGATTGTGCCTTATTTGCAATTATCAGGCACCAGATTCCTCAGCAAATTATCATGTTGCTTTCAAAACACTGCTTAAAAATACATTGATACCCCTCTTGTGTGGAACATTTTACTCTAGAAAGAAAATGAAGGGTCAGATTTATAAAAGTGTTGCGTCGCTTTAGCACTGCGCAACGGAGTGCAAACGTGACACAACTCTTAAAGTATGATTTATCAAACCACCCAAGGCCACCTTGTGTGGCCCTGAGTGGCTTGATACATCCAGAGTAAGGCAATGCAGCACAAATCGCTGCATTGCATTACTCTCCTCCAGGGGAATATTCTATGGGTTGTGTGTGGGTGTTCCCAAGCAATATCCATGGATTTTGAGGCATTCCCAGACTTACCTTACGTGGTAAACATGTGAATGTGTCAAAGCAGCTACACATCACCAGACGAGGCATAACAGGGAGAAATATATTTATTTCTCCTCGTTTTTTCCTCCTTCAAGGTGTGCTGTATTCTGCAGCACACATGGAAACAAGAAAATGTCTCAGAGGATTGTTTTGTGCAGGAATGTGCCCTTTCCTGCACAAAAACAATCCTGCTTAAAGTGCAGGCACTCAATGCAGGCACTCTTGCACCATGGTGTGCTAGTGTTGGGAAAAGGCAGAAATGTTCTGTATAGTGTTAGATACAGTCAAGCAGTGCAGGAAGGTAAACCTGTGTCACTTGTTGACAAATGTGCCTCTAAATATTTTAGGGTGTAGTTTTCTATTCAAAGACATAACCTATACAATGATTTCCCTGGATTTCACATAAAAATGAGTCCACGTCAAGGCCATCAGCAACTATTATCGTCTAAAGTAATGGTATTCATGCTATCCATTTTAGAAGAATGAAAGGCTGATCGGCCTTCTATGGATTTAAAGATGTAAACTATGGGTTAAGTATGAGCAATTGATGATTATCTTATCTATTTCTCAAAAAGGAAAGGCTGTATCTAATCAGATTAATATCGCGTTTTATGAGTCAGTAGTGTAAATGTAACCATACCTTTATCACTTCAGGCGCTTGAAACGCTGAACTTGTACTAACTTGAATTCCAGTTTACAAGAAATATTAACTTTTTTAAAACACTAGAATAATTTATAACTAAGTTCGGACAAAATCTAATTTCTGCGACTTTATGTAATTATGCTGAAGTTCCTGCAAACTACTAGCGTGGCATCATGAGAATAACATGAACAACCAGAACGGGAGATACAGTTGTTCAGGGCTCGGTTTAAAATATATGATTATTTGGATTTCGAGTAATTATGTGTAATTTTACATAATTTTCCCAAAGTATTGCTAAAATAAACAAAAAGGAAAATACATACATGTTGAACCAAACAAGTCTATTTTTTAAAACTAAGGGGGTTATTCTAACTTTGGAGGAGTGTTAATCCGTCCCAAAAGTGACGGTAAAGTGACGGATATACCACCAGCCGTATTACGAGTTCCATAGGATATAATGGACTCGTAATACGGCTGGTGGTAAATCCGTCACTTTTCCGTCACTTTTGGGACGGATTAACACCTCCTCCAAAGTTAGAATAAACCCCTAAGTGGCTGATTGAAAGCCCCACTCATCTCCTTGCGCCATATTAGCATTGTTTTTTTCAGCTAATGTGGCCCAACGAGGCCACAATTGCAGCACCAGATTTACAAAGTGGCGCAATGCATGCATTGTGCCACCTTGTAATCCTTTATGCTATATTATGCCTGCGCCACACATCATGTATGCAAAGGGGGCGTTCCCTGTGAGTGGGGCCGAACAAATGGCACAAAGAAATCTAAGAGATTTTTTTGCGTAATTTTTTGGCACTATTAACGCCTGCTCAGAGCAGGCGTTAAAAGGAGGCACACCAATGTATACAATGGGCTTCAATGGTCTTTGCAGGATTAGTGTAAAAAAATGTTAACGCCAATCCTCCAAAGCACCGAACTAGCGTCAAAGATTTTGATGCTAGTTCTTCTAACTACCGCCATGGTGCACAGTATCTTAGACATGACGCACACATGGTGGTGTTACGGGGGGAGCTGAGGGGCGCAAGAAAAGTAATTTTCTTGCTTCTAGAACCGAGTCCCATTGTTTTTACACAAAGCTGCCTGGAGCAGACGTTCATTGTCCTGAGCCATCAATCTCATAAGTTTTATTTTTCACTGAGACTGTCCTTGCTTTTGGAATTAACAAAATAGTTGCTTTATCAGTAGCTTTGATGTTTGCAACTCAGCAGGACCTTAGCAGGAACCTCTTATTCAGGTACATCCCAGTTTGTGATTTCCTACTAGTGAATCGCAAGGATTCACTATTAGGAAACTGCAAACCCCTTTTATGAGACATCTGGCCCTAAATGATTTAAAGTAAGGAATTGCCAACTTTCTAAAAGTGGCATTTCCAGAATTATATTTTAAAATCTGACTTCACCATAAGTTGTGATTTTAAATTCTGATTCCAGAGATATAAACTTTAGGGTCCCATTTCTTTCCAATTGGCAATTACACTTATAAAATGTAGTACGGCAATCCCAAAGTATCGCCCTACCTTTGTGGCTGTCTGGAGCCTATCTTAGGGGTGACATATGTATTAAAAAGGAAGATTTGGGCCTGGCAAGAGGGTTTACTTGCCAGGTCGACATGGCAGTTCAATACTGCACACACAGGCTCTGCAGTGGTAGGCCTGAGTCATTTCGAAGGGCTACTCATGTCAGTGGCACAATCAGTGCTGCAGGCCCACCAGTAGCACTTACCTTACAGGTAGTGCACTTTACTGGAGTCCTATACGTAGATTAAATATGCCAGTTTTGGATAGGTCAATGTTATCATGTTTTATGGGAAGAGTACATGCACTTTAGAACAGGTCAGCAGTGGTAAAGTACCTAGGCCCGTATTTATACTTTTTTTAGCGCCGCATTTGCGCCGCTTTTTGGCGCAAAACGGCGCAAACCTACAAAATACAATGGTATTTTGCAAGTTTGCGCCGTTTTTGCGTCAAAAAACGACGCAAATGCGGCGCAAAAAAAGTATAAATACGGGCCCTAGAGCCCTAAAGCCAATGAAAACAATGTCAGCAAAACTGGAGGTCAGAAGGCAAAAAATCAGGGGGAAAACACACCAAGGATGCTAGGCCTAACAGCATATCCCTCATGTCTTTTCATTCATATGTTCCTTCAAAGAGAGGCTAAATGTTCAGAATTGACAGTTGCTCCTTGACCAAGAAAATGGGTTAGCTGGAGTATGAAAGTTCTTCTTTTTGACTGACATGGCAGCAAAGTTGAGATCTTATTTGAAAGAACGTCTCAACTCTGCTGAGTAGCTTCTTCTCGCATGTAATCTTGGTCGCAGGAGACAGGACCTCCTACATGGTCCAAATTGCATCTGAAAGCCGTGGCTTAATATGTACTGGCAAGTTGCAAACTTGATTCTCTGAGCTTCACCCTACCTTTTCACAGTTTTTACGTCCTCGCTAAATTACCTCCAGTGGTATTTAATGCTGCACAGTCTTTGCAGGGGAATGGACCAACATCGTTCCCCTCCTTTTATCATCAAATCAGATGTGGAGCGATGTTGGATACTGAGACTAGTACTAGACTATGGCCTCTTCTAGATTTCTAGCTGTCAACCCATTAACAAGTACCACCGAATAGGTCTAGTGACTATTAGCTTATTCTCTGTTAAGTCATGACATGCATTCTGTGAGACAGTAAGCAGTGTTTGCTCCTAAAGGTTATACTGTACTATGGTAATACCATGAAAGTTTACCTTTAAACTGTAGAAATAAATGTGTTAATGAGCCAAAGACTGTCCTATTGCTGATGCCATCTCTATGCTGATGCACGAACATGCAGCCTTGATTGACGGACAACTTCACAACATGGTGCAGAGACAAGTGTGGTCTGTCTAGCACAGGATGCGCACTGGAAGCACACTGTTCCAGTAAAAATCCTATGCCAAGACAAACTCAGAAGGATCTGATGCACTGGATCTGTGCTGTACCCTCCACTTTACAAGCAAAAGGCTGGTTTAGGGGACAAATGAACAGATCTCCCCTTGTTCACATCTGCTTACCTTTTAACACAAAGCCCAGTCTCCCTATTTTAGTAGAGCAGACATTTGTCAAATCTAAGGTTGTTTCGCACTTACCTGCCATAGTAATGCCCGCTTGATGCAAAGTGATGCAAAGCAGTGCAAAACAGTGTAAGGTGGAAAGGCGCAGTAAATCAATCTTTCTATCTATCTATCTATCTATCTATCTATCTATCTATCTATCTATCTATCTATCTATCTATCTATCTATCTATCTATCTATCTATCTATCTATCTATCTATCTGACTTTCAGTCTATTTATCTATCTATCTATCCATCTCAGCTATAAACGTGCTGCTGCATCGCTTTCACGCCGGTCTTCGCCTTGCTTTTTCCCCCATTTTTTCAGTGCCTTCTCCTTGCTTTTCCCTTGTTCTTACTACTTTCTCCTTGCTTTTTCCCCCCATGTTTTGAACTGCTTCTCCTTGCTTTTTCCCAGTTCTCACTGCTTTCTCCTTGCTATTTCCCATGTTTTTTTTGTGCCTTCTCCTTGATTTTCATTCATTCTCACTGCTTTCTCCTTGCTTTTCCCCCTGCTTTTTATGTGCGTTCCCCTTGATTTTCCCTTGTTTTTTACTGCTTTCTCCGGGACCTGCAAGTGCCTGGATACTTTGTCAGGTGATTAGTTCCATTTTACAAATCATAATCTATCTATCTATCTATCTATCTATCTATCTATCTATCTATCTATCTATCTATCTATCTATCTATCTATCTATCTATCTATCTATCTATCTATCTACTTGCCTGAATCTCTGACAGAATAGTAGAAGGGCTAAAATCCAACTTATTTCAGGAATATTAATAAAGCAGGTCACAAATTATGACTCACTCCGATTGGCGGCCACCACAGGGATGGTGTCCTGCTAAGGTTGGCAGACCACCACCTCTGTGATCTACTTTGAATAAAGTACATTTTTGTATACTCTTTCTATGATGCAAAGAGGGCTTCATTTGAAACAAGCATTTGCAATGAAATGGGCCTTGCATTTGTTCAAGTTAGAGCTATTAATGTTGTAAACTCCTAACCGGACTTTTCTTGCCACATAAATTGAAAATGAAGAGTAAAACAGTTTCACATAGGCAAGCCAATTCATAGCACTATGGCTGCCATGAGCATCAGCCTGAAGGAGCACACAAAAGGAAAAAGAAGTTCGCTTGCAGTCAAACTTATTGGCAAAAGTGCAATTAGCCATGTAACAGGGGCGATGGCCAAGGCGGTATCAAAACCTCCCCAAGGAGGGACAAACGTAAACCATTTACCAATGTCATCGAAGGATTTTTGAAAGACAAGTCCACGAACGGAGTGGTACTGCTGGGCCTGAGGTGGGCGTGGTTAAGAGCCCGATACATACCAACACGTCAGAAAAGCGGCTCTTGCGCACCGCTATGCTCGACCTGAAAAGTACTTTCGAACAAAAAAATGTTTACATTGACAAAGGAAAGGGCCACAGTAGGATCCATTCAAATGGATTACAATCTAAATCAGGAATCAGTAAATTGTCATTTTTTTGGGACTCGATTATGGTCACAAAACATCGATGCATTACATGCCAATTCAATATTTAGAAAGGACCCCATCACAATCCCCTTAAAAATACAAATTCGTTATAGGGTCGGAATCCTAAAATGGGATTGGTACATTATTAAATGCATTTTTGAGGCTTCTAATTCTGATTCGGAGTGTTTGTAACAGTAAAACTCTTTTGCACATCTAACCCAACATTTTCCTGTGTGAATGTATGGCTAATTATGTCACTACCTGTCATTTATGATGTTTGTAGAACTCTTAAGAATATATTAAAACAAATACAATAAAAATAATGGCACACACCAACGCTAAATATAGTCTGCCGTCCCCAGTCCGTCCACTACTCTTTATGCTGCCTAAATTATTAGACTGAATGTTCCTAAAGGTAACAAAGAGTAGATACTGACACCAATGCCTCTGAGTAATGACTTCACAAAGATCTGCCTTTTGCAATTGCAGATGGCGATCACTCAATCACTCGACATCACTGAAATATACTTTATGTAAAAGAGCCTCATTCGTAATCCAGTATTGACGCCTATATTAAAAAGAAGTCCTGAGCAGCCAACCCTTTTAAAACTAATCAATTTCATTAAAAGCCTTAATGAGATTATTGAGTTTAATTACAAAGTGCACTGTATTAATTTATAGTGGTCGAATCTCTTATCTGAGCACTTACGGTTTCAAGAAATAATCATGTTCATTCTGAAATAGAAGTAGTTTCTGAGGGAAATAGTTAGATGGTGCTATCTTGATGACCTGTATGTGCTTTTTTTAGCCCAGAACTCGAGCCTGAATGGTTCACCGTATCCCTCGGTGTTGGCTGAGGACACGCAACTATTACATCTTATGAGTACCCTGTTCTTATACAATTACAGAATAAGCACCTTTAAACAATAGATCAATAAGTGAGCCAAAGTCATTTAAAACGGCTCGTTGCGGACGCGTTTTCAAGCCGATTGGCAGAGCAGCTGTCAATATGAACAACTTCTTCAAGACAAATTGAACAGGAAAAACAGCTGCTGAAGCGGATATTAGAGATGCTACTTGTCTCTCTGTTTGCTTTCATGTTTTACTAGCAAATAAAAACAAATAGATTAAGTGCTGATGAAATCAGAAGCACCATCAGCGTTAAATCCATTTATTGTTATGCTTAATTGCTTGGAACATATTGCGTAGGTCAATGTAATAGTTCATAGCAAACCCCACACAGCCACATAATTATCAACTGTACCACGTGCATTAGATGGGTTTATGTAAATATGGTGTTTTGAATATTGCTTAATGCCCCGAAGATGTTTGCCTCAAATGATGCGAGCTTTGAAGTTGTAATGTGTATGTATGCATGTACAGTAATTTTTCAGTTCAAATCTACTGGAGGCGACGTATTGGATTACATAAATTGCACCGACCTTGGGTGATTTTGCAGCGCTATGCACCAAGCGACCGATATAACAAACATTAGCAACGTCATTAGGGTTGCCTGGTAGTTTCAATTGTAAGCCAGACCTATTGACTTTCCTTTGTTCTTCATGTGTTAAGGCGTGCACTTTTACTGCATCAGGGGCACTGGCATCATGGCCTCGTGGGGCGATTGGCATGGTTGAATCTGTAATGGGAAATACTGGCTTTCTGTTGTAGCAGCTTTCCGCTGCTTCACTGTGCCCCTACCAAAGGTTACACATTAGAGATCACATTTTCCAACTGCTTTTAAACAGGTATGCATGAATGCAATAGATTGTGCCTTGACAAACCGCCTCTCTAAAACATAGGCATCGGCCAAATCATGTCCGGTCCCACGTTTCATAGAGATTGTTGTCTGAATATGTATACTAGTTACCCCATTACATACGTTCCTCTCTTCTATGCCTGCTACAAATTTTAAGAATTCTATTTTATTTACATGTGTTTCTTGACACTGTCATACCATGGCTGCCAACAATATGCAGCAAATTACCACTGTTGAGCTGATTCCTTCATTACGCTAGGGTGGGCAGCATCATGTTGTGCATGACTGTAACATTCCAAATTACTTCCAAAATGCAAGCGGCAGCATTACAGTTGGTGTGGGAGTTATGGATGATTACAGCATGCCAAAAATGACTACATTATTCATTGGATAGCCATAATTTGGGAAGAATTAAAATCATAAGCCCATGAATGAATACCAGATGTGGGGGACCATAGAGCATCAAATGCCTACAATATGTCAAAAAGTAGCACAATACTGCCAGAATCTCCATTATTCATTCGATAGATTACAATCCCAAGGAAGCACTTAATTTAGAAAATAAGCCACCATTACACCATGAACAGCATGATTTCAGGGAAAAGCACACTCGTGCCATGAAGGCCCCCTAATGAGCGAGGAAATCTCAGCATTATGCCAGGGCAAGAATGTTTTTCTGCATCCCACATGCCATGGATGCACACAAGTTCCCAAGAAATATCACCATTGTGTGAGACTCAGTATTTGACTATAGGTGGGCAACAGACATCACCTCATGGATGGCCCACAATTTGTCAAGAACTACTACCATTTTCTCAGGACAAGTGTGTTGTAAGTGGTGGGCAATGTGCAACGTCCGGTAAATGTCCACAAGTAGTTAGGCAATACCTACATTATGTGAAGCTCGGCATTTCAGCAGGAGTCAGCCCATGAATGCACAAAGGTTGCCAAGAATCAGCATGATTATCCAAGAGCCATCATCACTTAGATATCCAAAAGGAGCAGAGAATTACCATTGTTCCTGGACAACAACCAGTGGGCAATAGGCATTATCTTTTGGATACCAAGAATTACCATTGTGCCAATGCCAGCATGAGTGGGCAATGAGCATCATTCAATGCATGTAAGCAACTTACCAAGAAGTACCACCATTGCTCGGGGGCCAGCATTTTACCAGGGCTGGCAGTAGACACAGTGGGGAGACTTGCGTAGGGTTCTCTTAAAGATAACATACTGGAAGATTCGCAATTAAATTCTATTACAAGATCAGTCCTTAGTTATGACTATTTCTTACAGTAATCTCTAGCAGAAAACAACACTACGTTAAACATTTAAAACAAGAAGGCTTTTATCAATGATGTATCTTGTGGTTCAACTCTTTTTATTAAGTAATGGTCATTACACATCCATACCTACAACCCAGCAGCCGGCGAGGTTAAACAGTTCGTCAGTAGTCATTGGCGTGATAAAGTTATAAACAACTAACCCTCAAACCCCTAATCCCCCGTCCTCTCCCACACCCGATGCTGCACATGGATGTAGTAATGTTGCTATATTTGAAATGGTATAGTGAAGTAATCGCAGTGTTAAGTAGGCTGGGGTAGCTGCTTATGCGGAGAGCAGAGAGGGGTTCGTCTACCCGGAATAAGATGCAGTTCCATCATATGCATCCTCTCTCGGAAGTCCAGAGAGAGGATGCATATGATGGAGTTTCAGTAACTTCATAGGTAGGGATAGAATCTTGAACCGGCATTGTTAACTTTTCCATTGCCAGGGTTTCCTAAAGGTGGCCTATTCAAAGTGTGGGCATGATGTTCGTTCCTTGCAGTTTTAGTATGCTCTGAATAGCCGTAACTAAACTCATGGCTTCTTCCCTTTTCTGTTTTGGGGATCGTTACATTAGTTATGGTTGGCCTAATTGAATCACTGCTGGGTCTGATGGAGTTTGCATTTCAAAGTTTGCCTCATTCTCTTGAAGCACGTCTTCTCAATAGGTGTGGAGCTTGAGGCAGTGTCAAAGTAAATGTAGCAACGTTCCCGAGGCTCCAAATCCCTTCCACCAGTTGGCAAGTTTTGCTGGGTTCCACTGTGTAACTTTTCAGGGGGTTTATACCAGTATGCTAAAATCATGTACTGAGTTCACCCCGAAGGACTTCGGTGGTAAAGCAACGACCTCTATGAAAGATGTTTTCCCAGTCTTTCTGTGTGAGATCATATCCCAGTTTTTTCTCCCAGCGCCCTGGAATCATATCTCTAGCAGGGCAGTCTATGAGAAATCGGTAGAGAGTGGCTATTAGGGCTCTATTCTGGGGGACTATCCTTGAGCCATTGCTCTAAACCTGTAAGTGGCCCGGCTGCTCCTGGGGTGGAGGACCCAGTGGTGTAACTGGGTATATACAAACCGTTCGGTTTCAGGAAGTCCAAATCTTTGTTTAACCTGTTCAAAGGAGAGCATTTACTGGTTCTGAAAGATGGAACCCATCATTAGACATATGTGTTCTCTCCATGTTTAAAACTGGGAGGGTGTCTGTGCTGGGGAAAATTCTTGTTGAACGAAATGGTCGTGAACGGTGATAGGAAGGAGGTGAATCCCAGGTGAAAGCTACTCTATCTCAGACTGCTAGTGATGCTCCGGTCTCTGGTGAAGAGTAGAGACCCCAACTTTGGTGGGATTTTTTCAACCAGGGGATTTGCCATAGTGGAGTTCTTGATATGAGGTGATTGATATGAAACCATTGTGTCTGTGGGTCCGTCTATCTTGCCCCATTCCACAAGGGTCTGACGCTATGCAGCTTGCTAATAAGATGCAAGATTAGGGTGCACCAGGCCTCTTTGCCCTGTTGGTTTGTAAAGGATACAGCAGGTAACTTGTGGGGCTTTATGTTGCCAAGGCATTGAGTAGTTTTTGAAGCAGCTTGAGGACGGGTGGCGGCAGTGATAGTGGTATCATTTTAAACAGGTAGGGAATCTGTGGCAGGATTCTCATTTTAACAGCCACAATGTCCCCCAACCAAAAGTGATGTTTGAGATGCCAGCATTGTATGCCTTACTGTAAGGATTGTGGCAGGTGTGTGTAGTTTAGAGTGGTCACTTGGGTTGGAGTGTGGCCCATGAAAATGCCCTGGTATTTCACAGGTTCCAATGCGCAAGGGATGAGGACAAGTTGTTTGTACGGTTTATTTCTTTCCTGGTCAGTGGTATAGTAGGAGACCCCCTGATTATGTGATGTTAATTTTAAAATTGGAGATCACTTGGAATGTATGAAGCACTTCCATGATCTGGGACATGGACTGTTTGGGCTCCAGTAATGACTGCATAAAGTCGTCAGCAAACATGGGGAGTTTAAAGATGTTGTCCCCTATTCTAGCACTTTGTATCCCGTTAAAGGATCGTATGGCATTAGCAAAAGGATCTAGCGTCACAGCAAATATAAGCCGTGAAAGCGGGCAGCCCAGCGGGTCCCTAGTTTGATATGGATGGGTTGAGATAGAGTACCAGTCAGTCGCGTTTTGGTGGTGGGTGTTCGGTAATTAACAATGATCCAATGAAGGAAATATGAGCCCATCTCTGATTTTTGCAGGACCCCTCACTTTTAATCAACTATATATTGAAAACCTTCTCCATGTCTAGGGATGGGAGAAGTACGTTCTTAGTTTTCCTTTGGGGGTTCTCCAAGATGTGGATGAGCTTCTTGGTGTTATTGCTACATTGCCTGCCCTGATGAAGCCCGATTGATCTGGGCAGATGATGGTGGGTAACATGGAACCCAATCTACCTGTTAAAATAGCCATCAGTAGTTTCACATCTATGTTGAGAAGCAATATAGTCTACATGAACTGCATAAGGTAGGGTCCTTCCCAGATTGCAGAAAGACTGTCCCCACTGCCGCATTTGTTGACAGTGGGAGGGAGCCTTCTACATCCACCCCATTGAATAGGCATGTGAGAAGAGGGGCCAAGCTGTGGCACAAACATTTATCAAAGCTCAGTGAGTAGCCATCCAGGGATGACGTTTTTCCTGGTTTGAATTTGGCAATGCCCACTGTCACCTCCTCTGGGAGTATTCGCTTGGCCACAGTTCATTGTTACGCTTGTTGCTAGAGAATCCCATCAATGAGTGTCTAAATCATGGGTCACCTTCTCTGGGGTCAGGGATACCTTAGTGTAAAGGGTTTGGTAAAAATCTCTGAAAGTGTCTATGGTGGACTGGTCTCATGGTCTATCGTAGAGGACAAGCACAGGATCTCTTTGACTCTGTCTTTGCTTGCCTGGGCTCGGAGCTGCACCACTAAAAGACTGACTGCTTTGTTGGCCTGGAGTAGCGTGTTTCATGCAGTTCAAAGCTTTGTCCAAGTCCAGAGCTTTTCATTGCATCCGTAGGGTAGCAGCAATGCACCACTTCTTAGTGAAAGGGGCATACTTATTGGCATGCTCCACATGCTCTAGCACCTCCTCAAATTCATGGCATTTGTCAGTGCATAACTGTTTGTGTCAGGTGGCTATAGAAATGAAGATCCCCCTTATGTATCCATTAGAGGTATCCCAAAGGGTGGCCACCAGGATCAACGGTGTGTCATTGCTGTATAAGAAGTTTTTTATTCTATGATTTCTTGTTTTGTGACTGGATCTTCTAAGAGAAAGTAATTTTGTTTCCAAGTGGAGGGTCTGTGGGGCCCTCATGGAATGGAAATGTCAATAGCGACAGGGGAATCATCAGATAGTGTTCTGAGGTAAATGATCACAGAAGTAATTGTACTGACCAATCTATCTGCCAGGCGGAAGTGGCCTAGATCTGCACAGGATTTATGGGCCACAGATTACAAAGTATAACCCCTAGCCCCGCCATTTACAGTTCTCCATTCATCTTGGTAACTCATGTCTTTCAATCAGCCTCTGAGCGTGGGGGTCGCTATGCCTATTCCATTGTGGTGGGATGGAACTCTATCACTTGTGTTGTACATTACTAGGTTGAAATCCCCCCCCACTATTAAACCCCCTTTTGTGTGTTGGAGAATGGCTTTCTTATTCAACTCCTATTGGTGAGTGTAAGAGATGAATATAATCAGGATAGTTAGGGTCTTTGAGCCCAGTATGAATTCCCATTTCTAGAGGTCTGCCTGACTTTTCTGAGTGGACCTCCTGGATTTCACCAGAGAATGATTTATTGCAGAAAATGGCTCCTCCAGGCTGCTTCACATTTGTAGAGGTGTGGGAAAAACCTAGGACCTGATTTATACTTTTTGGTGCAAAACTGCACTAACACTGTTTTGCACTAAAATGTTTAGCACCGGCTCGCACCATTTCTGTGCACCAGCTGTGCACCATATTTATGGAATGGTGCAAGCTGGTGCAAAGGGTAGGCTAGCGTCAACAAACATGACATTAGTCGGGTGGGGCTGGTGGTATGAAAGAAGGGGGTTTTGCCCCAAAAAATGACGTTAGGCAGGTTAGACAAAAAAAAAATGACTCTAACAAGATTAGCGTCATTTTATGGCACTAAACCTGCCATGCCACATGACTCCTGCCTTAGAAAAGGCAGGAGTCATGCCCACCACCCCAATGGCCAGCACAGGGGACAAGGGTCCCCTGGGCATGGCCATTGCACCCTGTACCATGTATGGGGGCCTATTTCAGGGCTCCCATGGCACTTTAAAAAAATAAAATAAAATACTTACCTGTGCTTACCTGTACTTATCTGGGATGGGGTCCCCCATCCTCTGCTGTCCCTCTGGTGTGGGTGGGGGTGACCATGGAAATAGGCCTACAGGTCCCCTAGCGCCTGCCCTGACCCAGGTGTTGCACCATTTTTTGACCCCTCCTCCCTCCTGTGCACCAATTTTGCATGGTAGTATAAATGTAGCGTTAAGGCCATAGAGTCTTTTTTTGCATGGGAACACCTATCTTGCATCTCATGAAGGCAAGGTAGGTTTCCACTTCCCAAAAATGACTTTAACTCCATAAATGTGGCACTAGACGGGTCTACCGCCAAAGTATAAATATGGAGTTAGTTTTGCACCGAATTAGAGTAAACAAAAATGACCCTAATTCAGTGCAAACACAGTATAAATATGCCACCAAGTGCGCATGTGGGCAGTGTCAGCAGCTAAGAGGTGCATTTCCTGGAGGAGGCAAATGTCGGATTCCAGATACTTCAAGAGGTGAATTATGGACAATCTCTTAGCAGGGGAATTTAGGCCTTTTACATTGAGGTTAACCAACTTAACTACAGACACCAGGGTATGAGGGGCTATGTTTCATTCCCAGGTGTAGCAATGTGCAAAAAGTAAACCTCACCCATTATGGTTTGAGTATTTCTGAAAGCTCTGACATAGTTTTTGCATGAATCGTGGATGTTTCTCCCATGCCTCTCCCCCACCCCTGAAAAGAATCACAACAAACAAATGTGTCAAAAACTAAAAGAAAAAAAGTAGTCAACAGTGAAACCACTCTTCGTGATCATTGAAGTTCAGGTGAGTCATCTCGACATCCACTGTCCCACATTTCTGATGTCCATTCATGGTACAAGGGTCCCTGGCTTAGATCTATTGGCTCCAGTCCCCAGCTTTCAGTAGGGAGACCTGGTATACGGTGGACATCTGATCCTGTATGTACCACATGTTTTTGACCATCCCATGTGAAGATGAGTGAAAAGGGATGACCCCGTTGGTAGGTGATGTTGTGTGAGTGGAGGTAGGCAGTAATCTGTTTAAAAGATCGCTGCTGTTCTTGACTTGTTGCTGCTAGATCATTGTAAAGGGCTATGTTGTGGCCCTCAAGGAGAACAGAGGGTGATGAGCGATGATGGATATACTTTCCTTCTTCTCATTGTAAAAGTTCACTCTTGGGAGGATGTTTGTGGGGGCCTCCCTCCATCTGCCCACAAGGGTAGTTCTGTCGGTTCAATCTAAGCATATGGGAGGGTCATTGGGCCGGTTGTGTATGGGATGGAACAAGCATTGGATACAGGCATGGATATTGGGGCCCTACATTCCTCACAGGAGCCCCCAAATTCTAATAATTTTACAGCAGGATCTATTTTCTGAGGCTTCCTGATTTACCTTTAAGTCCAGATAGTGTTCTTCCAGTGATGTCAGACACCAGCCTATGCCATGGACCTCTTTGGCTTGGTCGTCCATTGTCTCCTCAAGATCCCCCACCGCTTGGCTCAAGTCTATAACATATTTTTGGATATATTTTAGCTCGTCTTTGACGTTTGCCAGAATTGTGCCAATTTTGTCTTTGATTTCCTTGTGGAACGATTGTAGAAAGCTTTCCGAGATGGTGATGCCGGCGGGGGTCAGAGTGTCATCTCCTACAGATGGGCTCTGGTCAGTGCACTCTCTGTCTGATTTTGCATTCTTAGAGGCTAACATGTCTTAGATAGAGGTATCTCTGCGGGGTCACCCTGATGTCATGCCACTGAATGCAGGCATCTACATACAGCCAATGTACCTCAAAAGTATGTAGCCACAGAGAACGGCTGTCTCCTTGTGTAGTGTAATGTAGTGGAGGTCCGAGCCCAGGAGACCTCTTGCTGGTGAGTTCAAGAGAATTGTTTCAATTGCTCCAGCCTTCACCCACAAGGGCCAGTCATGGAGGCAATTTACATTGAAGGCAGTGCCCACCTAAGAGCACAGCTGACAAGGTGTAGCCCTGGACCCCTCAGGCAGGATTCGATGCATCCCTGGAATTTTTACCACTCGCAGTTCTCATAGCTGCGTGTGGTGGTGGTGTGAGGAAGTTATTATTTGGGATGCATGAGTATGGTCAAGACTGTGGACAACTGTGTCCCCGGAAGCAGTTTGTCAAGTGGACCCCAGAGGCCCTATCCCTTTTGTATACACTTTGTAGGTTTCCGGTGTGGGCCCAGAAGCACACAGGTCCTGGCTGTTCCTGCTGAGGCTAGTCCTCAATAGTGGGTGTGCGTAGGAGGCACAGGGCCAAATTGGGTTCCACTAGGACTTTGCGGTATCCAAGTCCTCCACACTGGGGCTCTGCTCTTCCCAAAGGCCATGCCTCTAGTTCATCTGTACGGGCTTGGGGGCCTCTGGGAGAACTGGTAGTGACCCTCAGAGCTGGGGCGTGGTGGGGGAAGTAAAGTGGCTTACGCTTGGTCAGGTCCAGGAGTACCCAGGATTGCATGGATTGCAGGAATCCGCAGGGAGCTGTCATCAGTAGGTTTGGGTTCAAGTAGGGCAGCAGGGACCCCACTAGATGCCACAGAGACGCACAGGTCCCCCCACTGAAGTGCAGCCCTGATCTCTCAAGCAGCACCTCCTCAGCACCTGCACAGGATGGGATGCACCTGATGGCTACCGCAAAGGTCCCTGGTGTTGGGGGGAGCTATGAGAGCTACTACAGTCACAACAGAGGTCGGGGAGGCAGGCCCCCCCGGAACACCAGGGGCTGGCTGGCCAAGGTAGCAAGACAGTGCTTTAGTTGACTAAAACGGATGAGGCTGCACTGCTGTTTCAAGATGGTGCCTTTGCAAGCTTTCTAACTCTGGGCCCGCTCCGGCACCCAAAATGCAGCATCTGTCTTCAGAGGTTCCAGGTGAGGGCCCCCAGATCTTCCCCTGGGCAGCTTAGGCTGTTTAGGAACATTTCAGCCACTACTGGTGCAATAAACAGGCTATTGCACAGGGTTGGGCGGAGGGACACAAACATGTGTCTGCTCCATTCCCCCTGCAGGCCATGCCCTCCTGATGTATCTTTTGAACACTGAAAACCTCAGTAGCAAAACTAATAAAGTCACTGCTGTGACCCAAAGTATGACCTCCAAAAGCATCTCAGAACACCCTATAATTGCCCCACACATCATCACACTTCTTCTTTATTGTCTGTTCTACTAGAAATGTGTCTTTTGATATTCTAAATGGTGTTTCCTGTGAAGTTGTTAAGATTACATAATATTTCTTGACATTTAGTTGTGACTTAAAGCTTACTTATTATTTGCTGGACCCTGATTTTAGGCAGCAGGTAAAAGTTGTGTGGTGTTTGTGGATCCTGCTACTTTTTCTTATCCAGAATGCTCTGTAAAACATCAAACCGTGGTTAAAATTACAAAATTATTCCATGTTTTTGTGAGGGAAAGCTATGAACTCAGAGGAGATTTAGAATAATCTCAATGCCAAGCATTTACTTACTACTGATGATAAAACACGATATGCCACTATTGTGGGTATGCCATTTGCCTGTGCAAAACGTGGACTTTGTAAAGTCAATGTGGTTTTCACATGTCACAGTTTTGGTCCTTTTCCATGACCCTTGTTAGGTACACCCACACGTGGGTCAGGTGGGGGAGTTGATTTTTGTTAATGGGGAAGTGATAGAATATAAGGTGGTATGACTTTGGTCATTGGTTTGAAATACATGTGATTTCTGTCAAATAAATATTGAGGAAATTGTGTTTTTTATGTTTACAGGAGATTTTAAATAAGAAACATGCTGGGCTCCAAGCAAGGAACACTACTATGGATTTCCACTATACCTAGTTTTCAGATATGCCCAAGGTTGGTTGGGTTTCCTGGGTGTTGGTGGACTTGGGGAGAAAAAATTGCAGTCATCCTTCAGGGAAAGAGAGAAGAAATTTAGTTTTTTTAGGGATATTTTTTATGTGTGCAGGGCATTCTGGGTAGGCAAACCTGCTGGGATCAGTGCAAGCCAGACCATCCTAGATTTCTCAGTCTCTAGGTTTCAGAATGGTCCAGGGTTGGTATGGTTTCCTCAGTGCCTGCATACCCAGAGCCAAAACGTTGCACTCATCCACTTTGCAAAGAGTGAAAGAGTGAGGATATTGGGTAGTTGTGGATATCTGTGAGGTTTTTAGGTCGTTCTGAATAACAAAAAATGCTGGCATCCATGCATGCCCCATCACTGTGGATTTCCTTGGGTCTATAGATTTCAGGAATACCCATGGTTGGTAGGAATCCCTGGGTGCAGACTGACACAAATCCTGAAAAAATGCAGCCGTTCCCCATGGCAAGTGAGAGAAAAATCAAATTGCTTTGTGTGCAGTTTCAACATACAGGGTGGGAAAGAGGGTCAAAATCACCCATTCTGCATTCTCTTGGTTGCTAAAATTATTTCTACTGTCAAGCAAAGGAGCCTGTTACTAAGACATTCCAACATCCAACTACTTTGCTTTTCTCACTTTTTTCCTCCGGTACTCTACTGGGCTTTCAGCATCCCATTTATACTCTATCTGACCATCTTGTGGTGGAGTAGGAAAGCCATCTAGGCCTTCAAGGGAGAAAAGTGAAAAACAGAATGGGTTGGTGGACTTGCAATACTAGTAGTGCACTGCAGCTCTCCTCCCCTGGTCATCATACAGTGTTTCTGCCCACTTGGGTGAAGATTAGAGGACTTATCTCCTGTCTTTCTGCCCAAGGAGGCACAAAGAGCGCTAGACACCAGGCATTGGTGTCCAGAAATGGATTGGTGTGGGGCATCGGCTCATATTGGCAGCGATGTCTACATGAGGGCATCTGGTTGTCTCTCTACACCAAGGGAAGGCAGAATAAGGGAGTTCACCACTTCTCTACCAGTCCATATATTAAAACGATGTCCAAAGGAAACTTCTATTCGCTTCTCAATGGGATGACTGCAATAGCCAAGCCATATGCCTGGTGAGGAAGAGAAAGACTATTTGGGCTCTAGAGAGGGGAACTCCAGGCTGATTCCAAAAACAATTGAAGCCCACCTCATTCTAATACTAATCCATCTGGGCCCAAACATATGCCCCATCCCTGTTTGCACTGGGACACATCCTTGACCCTGGCGCATCTCAGGACAGTATGCCTGATTACAAAAAAATGGCTGGCTAAGGCATGGGTGCAAACTCTGACAGTTTGCATCTGTGCTGAGAAGCAGTCATTATTGAAAGTCAGGGCTGCAGATTGAAACCCCAAATTCTAGTTTCAATTGAAGGCAGACAGACCTGTCTTTAAAAAAAAGGAAAGGCACTCTCCTGCAGGATGGGTCAGGGCATTACTGCATCTACATACTGGAGGATGACTGAAAGGTCCCTCCGCCCTCGGGCTCATCTCCCAAGCGGTGCCCTCAGGGGACACATTGAATGTGTAGCACCTCTATATGGAGCACAGAGAATGCACCCTCCAACAGAGTTTTGTCTCTGAACTGCAATCTGTAATACAGGAAAGACAAAGGCATGTGAAATTGACCCAGCCATCGCTTTTCGTAAGGTCATCAGAAGAGTAGGATTCAAGTTTTAGAGGCATATTTGCAAGTCTTATGCGCCGATGGTGCATCACTTTTTTTGATGCGCTGGCAAAGCAGAGGGCAGACCCTTATCTACAAGGCCATGAAAAGCCACACAAAATGGGCTTGTGGTGGGTTTTCACATGCAACAGCTATGGCTTTTTATGCATTCCCAGATTTACAAACAAGTGCGAACCTGGGAATGTGTCAGAACTATACATCTCTGCAGGGGAGGAATAATGAGGAGAAATATCCTTATTTCTCCTCGTTTATTCCTCTCTCTATGTGTGCTACATTCAGCAGCACACGTATAAAAAGGAAAAAGCCACCAAGTATTGTTTTTGTGTAGGAATGTGTCTCTTCCTGCGCAAAAAGAATCCTGCATTCAATGTGGACACCCTTGCACAATGGTGCAGGGGTGCCTGCATTGGTGCCAGGCTACCAAAATGGTTCCAGCACAGGGGGAAGTAACAGAAATGCTCTGTATGTTGTCAATACAGTGCATTTCTGCCCTTCCCCAGTGGAGCAGGCAGCGAAGCACCGTCACTTGCTGAGCCGCCCTAGTCCACTCTAAGTGTATTTTACAGACAGCCTTTAACATCATTTTCTACAATTTCTTATAAAGATGTGCCAACACTTTTAATCAGCTGAATCACCAAGATCATCTATGTGTTATACTATTCCTCAGTATCAGCGACCACGATGATATATATGCAGCATATTTACTCGAACCGTTAATCTAGGGTAGCATTATTCACTGTTAGCCACGTACTTGGATGCTCTAAAGCAGAAAAGAAGTATGTGAAAATATCCATTTCCAAAACAATTTAAAATAATTACACAATGATGTCATCAACACCAAGTGTTACACACTTTTTACTGGTAACTGAATGTGGAAGTCCTTTGAGTAACACATGGGGCAATGGCGGGGCAATGATGAGCAACTGCTGAACTTGAAATAAACATCCATCAACTACCATGGTTTGTAAACACTGGTAACCAGTGTGCAGTATTCGTTTTTTGTGAATCCAGAATTCAGTTCAATTACCTGTTTGGTCCTACCAGAACAGTAATTTGTGTCTGTGACAGCATCTCATTATTTGTTGCCTGGGGCATAGCTTCAAGGGGGGTGTTTGGGGTGTTACACCCACCTAACAAATGTATTAGTTAATTACTAGGTGGGTACAGGAGCTTTCGGACGGTATAGTGAAGTTTCATCTGGGTTTTTTTTAAACTGAGACAAAACAAACCCAGACGTCTTTAATTTGAAGGTATTAATGGGTGGTTATTTGACAAAATACTGTGTTTTAAGTACTCCCTCACAATCCACACTGTTTCCCTCTTCCACTGGCCTTTATGCTTCCTTCATGCATTGCTTCTGATATAATAATTAACATTATAAGCCAGTGTGAGAATCTAAAGATCACACCCCCTCAGTCTTACTGACGAAGTTATGAGGCTATGCCACTTTTTGCTACAGACGTGCTTTCTGCTATTTTCAATAAGTGTATGTTAGACCCATGCTTCAATCTTTCAGTTTGGCCAGAGGAGCACATACCCAGGGGTTTTCAGCTGTAGACCTTGAATTGTGGAACAAGCTGGCTATCAGATTTGAGCTAATCTTAGCAAAGCAATAAAATAACATGTTCCAGAAGCAGAACTACCTGCAGCGGCCTGTGCACATTCTTCTGCAATACTTCTCTGCAGGGGATTGTGCACTTCTGGGTTGTATGACAAAATACTGACCACAAAATTACTGTGGTAAAAAAATATTGTGATACAAATGTCGACTGAATAAATTAAATATAATTTAAGGTAAATATGTATTGACTTACATAAAATTGTGTTCCAAAACTGTGGCATTATAATTGTAAGAATCTGTCATTAATTATTATGGTGGTCATTCTGACCTCGGCGGTAAAAGGCGCCTACCGCCGGTCAGAAATCCTCCATAATCCCGCCGCGGTCGCGGAAACCCGCCACGGTCATTCTGACCCGCAGAAGGCAAACCTCCGAAAATCCGACCGCCACAACAGACCGCCAGACCAGCGGTCGGCGGAAAGGTGGAGGTGACCAAACCTCCACCGCCACGCCAACAGAAATACGCCCATCCCATTACGACCCACGAATCCACTCGGCGGTCATTCAAACGCGGTATTCCATTGGCGGGACACACCGCCGCGGTCAGAATACACACAAACGAACAAAACTCAGCCACATTGGACGATTTGAATCCCACACACCTGATACACATACACACACCACTCCCACACACACAATACAATATAAAACACACACCCACATCACCCACAAACCCCTACGCTAAAAAATTCGGAAAGAAGGCAAGAGCGAGACACCAGCATCCAAAAAATAACAGCCACAGCCACTCAACACCATCACCCACACACTATCCACACACAAAACAACACACACCACCACACTCAACTCACTTAAATACACATACTCCACCCCACACATCATACACACCACCCCATGGCACCCCAAAGACAACCCCGCTTCACAGACGAAGAACTCAGGGTCATGGTGGAGGAAATCGTTCGGGTAGAGCCCCAGCTGTTCGGCACACAGATACAATACACCAGCATTGGCCGGAGGACGGAGCTATGGCAGAGGATTGTCGACAGGGTGAACGCAGTGGGACAGCACCCCAGAAATCGGGAAGACATCAGGAAGCGATGGAACGACCTACGGGGGAAGGTGCGTTCCATGGTATCCAGGCACAACATCGCCGTGCAGAAGACTGGCGGAGGACCCCCACCTCAACCCCCACAATTCACATCATGGGAGGAGGAAGTCTTGAACATCCTGCATCCTGACGGCCTCGCAGGAGTCGGCGGAGGAATGGATACTGGTAAGTTGAAGCTTCAATACTGCTTCCCCCCCACCTGCATGCCAAATCAGACCCCAACCCTCACCCCCATCCTCGAACCCCACCCTCACCCCCACCCCCATCCTCACCCCCACCCTCACCCCCACCACCATCCTCACCCCCACCACCATCCTCACCCCCACCCCCAGCACACCTATTCCCCGCCAATGTCTCACCATCACAACCCACACATCCCAAAACCTAGGCCTGCATGCGTCCACTAAGCATGGACACCCATCACCAAAGCATGCCCAATGCATATACACATCCCCCCCACAAGCCACCCTCACCAAAGCCCCCACACACGAATGCCAGCACTTGGGGACACGAGAACCCACAGATACACCCATATGCCACACATTGAAACTATAACCATACCTCTATACCCCTGCAGGACCCGACCGTCAACACACCGCGGCGGAGGGGCCAGAATTCTCCACACCCCCCACCCAAGAGGCCGTCAGCGATGACAGCAGCTCTGTCGACCTGGACACCGATGACCAGCCCGGACCATCGGGGACCTCTGGACAGTCGGTTCCCCTCACACAGGCCCAGGCCACTACAGACCCAAACCCCTCTGGGAACACCAGCACAGCTCCCACCCAGCGGGCCCATGCCTCTGTCTCCAGGGCGCGTCAATCTGCGGTGTGTCTACCACTACAGGGCACCCAGGATAACCCACCACCCCAACAACAACAGGGACCTGGGGGCAGTGGTAGTGGGCACACCGGCCAGGGGGCAGAGGCCCAGGGAAACAGGGCAACTCGGCGGGCAGCTGTGCGACAGGGGGGGGAGGAGAGGCCCAGGGAACCCACTCTCCACGAGGTCCTCACCACCATCATGGGAGCATACAACCGCTCCCAGGAGACGATGGCGACGGTACTGGCCCGGTTCCAGGAGATCCAGGTGCTGCAGGAGGAACACTATCGGGGGTACAGGGAGGACATCAGAGCCATCAACACCACCCTGGTTACCATGGTAGGGCTGCTGCAGGACCTCGTAAACAGCAGGGCGGACACTGAACAACACCCAAGGGCCCCTGCCACTAGCCTGGACCAAGAACAGCCATCCACCTCCGCCGGCGCTAGTGGACAGGAGGCCCCCGCACAGCAGCAGCCCACCAGACCCCCACCTCCTGCAGGAGAAGAACCACCCCGCAAGAGGGCCCTGAGATCTCGCAAGAAGACAGAGTAGGATGTCAAGACCCCCGCCAGCAAAGGATACCACCTGATGTCATCCCACTGTCCCACATTGTCACCCTGTCCATCCTTGAACTGCCCATGCTCCATCTCTCCACAGGCCTCTGGACAATGCACCTGTGTGACTGTTACTCTGGACTCTGCCATTGACATTCCTTCACCATAGCCCCCACCCACTTGAAACCACCCATCCCATTTTGAGCACTTCAATAAACACCTATTTTGCACCAAAATATCAGGAGTCTGGCTGTGATTTCAATAGATTGTAATTGACATGACAGTGCAAATATGTCCTTGTACATGGTGAAGTCAACAAACAGCTGCCACAAAGCTGTAGTCCATGGGGAAACGAAGCACAGGACTCGTAGTGGGGACCCCAGATCTGAAATAGGGAGGGAAAAGCCAAAACTCAGTCATCATACACTGGGGCAAATAGACAGGCAGCAGAGATGCTGGAGAGTAGTTAACATTTACTAAATTATCTTTGAAATGTTACCTGTGTCCTATTGGAAGTACTGTTCAATGATTCTGTCCCTGTTGTCTGTTTCAGCCCCGTCGTCTTCCTCCTCGTCACTCTCCTCAGGTTCCACCGCTGCCACAACACCACCGTCTCGACCATCCTCCTGCAGGAAAGGCACCTGGCGGCGCAAAGCCAGGTTGTGAAGCATGCAGCAGGCCACGATGATGTGACACACCTTCTTAGGTGAGTACATTAGGGATCCACCTGTCATATGCAGGCAACGAAACCTGGCCTTTAGGAGGCCAAAGGTGCGTTCGATCACCCTCCTAGTACGCCCATGGGCCTCATTGTACCGTTCCTCTGCCCTGGTCTGGGGATTCCTTACTGGGGTCAGTAGCCACGACAGGTTGGGGTACCCAGAGTCCCCCACTAGCCATACACGGTGTCTCTGTAGCTGTTCCATCACGTAAGGGATGCTGCTATTCCTGAGGATGTAGGCGTCATGCACTGACCCTGGGAATTTGGCATTTACATGCGAGATGTACTGGTCAGCCAAACACACCACCTGGATGTTCATTGAATGGTAATTTTTTCTGTTCCTGAACACCTGCTCCCTGTCTCTTGGGGGAACCAAAGCCACATGGGTCCCATCAATGGCACCAATTACGTTGGGAATATGTCCAAGGGCGTAGAAATCACCCTTCACTGTAGCCAATTCGCCCACCTCAGGGAAAATGATGTAGTTCCTCACGGATTTCATCAGGGCAGACAACACTCTGCATAACACCTTCGAAAACATGGGCTGAGACATCCCGGAAGCAATTCCCACGGTTGTCTGAAATGACCCACTTGCCAAGAAATGTAGTACTGACATGACCTGCACCAGAGGGGGAATCCCTGTGGGTTGGCGGATGGGGGACATCAGGTCGGGCTCCAGCTGGGCACACAGTTCATGGATAGTGGCACGGTTAAGACGGTAGGTCAGGATAATGTGGCGTTCTTCCATTGTCGACAGGTCCACCAGCGGTCGGTACACGGGAGGATTCATCCGTCTCCTCGCCCAACCCAGCGGACGGTGCCTAGGAAGGACAACATGGAGCACACAGTCAAGCAACCCACAGGTACGTACTCACAGCTAGCACAGTATACGATTCTCTATGCAGTGAATGGCGTGTCTGAGTGGCTATGCAAGGCCTAGGCCTGTGTGACGCAGTTGAAATTGAGCCATGTGGGCCCTGGAAATGGCGGCTGCCTGACCTGTGAAGTGTGACAATGGGATGTGAGGTCAATGCGCTGGCGTGGCACACCGCGGCGGGTGGCGGGCGAAGACCGCGGCGCGAAGCCGCATTGGTTAACATTGAAGCCTATGGGTTTCAGGAGCCAATGGCGAAGGGCGCCGGCGGTGGCGGGACGCACCGCCGCGGTACGCACCGCCGCGGACGTGACCGCCATTTTCTATCTACTTATCCACTTGCGACTTGAACTTTCACAGGAGAGGACCTATACTGCAAGTGTTGCTGTGACCTCGGTCTGGAAGGGACAATGGCTGCTGCGACTGGGGAAAGGGCCCCTGCCTTCACTGGAGAGGAGTTGGAGAAACTTGTGGATGGGGTCCTCCCCCAGTATGCGCTACTCTACGGTCCTCCAGACCAACAAGTGAGTTTAATTCAATATGGATTTGGGGCCACTGGCTGGCTTGGGGGCCTGGCGGGGATGGGGGGCATGTTGGGCATGGCGGGGGGCATGGCGGGGATGGGGGGCATGTTGGGCATGGCGGGGGGCCTGGCGGGGATGGGGGGCATGTTGGGCATGGCGGGGGGCCTGGCGGGGATGGGGGGCATGTTGGGCATGGCGGGGGGCCTGGCGGGGATGGGGGGCATGTTGGGCATGGCGGGGGGCACGGCGGGGGGCCTGGCGGGGATGGGGGGCGTTGGGCCACTGGAAAGGAAAATGCTGAGAAACTTGAACGTGGTATTTCTCCCTCCCTGTACGTGTCACATAGGTCCGCGCCCATGAGAAGATCGGGATTTGGCGTGCCATCGCCAAGGAAGTCCGGGCCCTGGGGGTCCACCATCGACGGGGCACCCACTGCCGCAAGAGGTGGGAGGACATCCGCCGCGGGACCAAGAAGACCGCCGAGTCTCTGCTGGGGATGGCCTCCCAACGTAGGCGGGGTGCCTGCCGTCAACTGAGCCCCCTGATGTTCCGGATCCTGGCGGTGGCCTACCCTGAATTGGATGGGCGCGTGAGGGCAGCACAGCAGACACAAGGGGGTGAGTACAAGCATTATCTACTCTGTTGTCGCGCAGTGGAGGTGTCTGGGTGGGGGAGGAGGGCTGGGGGTCCCCCTAGGCCAGGGCGATATCTGTAGGCTGGGCACCCCCGTAAGCCCCTGTGTCCCCAGCCACCACCCTCAGTAGTTTGTCAGTACAGCCATCCCTGGGCCGTGTCATCCATGGGTGCAGTTGTCAACTCTAGGCGTGTAGGGCATGTTCCACGGAATGCGTAGCGTACCCCAAGTGCGCAAGTTAGTGCAGGGGGCATCTGTGTCTGTCATGTCCGCTAACTGTACCGGAGATCCATGTACTCAATATCCCTTTATTTCTCTCTCCCCCCCCCTTTTTGTTTGTCTTTCTGTGCTTGTGTGCATCAGCATCATCAGGTGGAGGAGAAGTGGCATCGGGGCAGGAGGGAGCTGCATCTCACATGGCCCAGGAGGGCCATGCCACAGAGTCAGACTGGACCAGTGAGACGGAGGGCGAGGGGAGCTCCACGACGGGGACGACTGGACCCTGCAGCGACACGGACACGTCCTCGGAAGGGGGCTCCCTTGCGGGGGTGGCACCATCCGTGCCCCCCGCCATTACAGGTACAGCCGCCACCCAGCGCACCATCTCCGCCTTCCCAGCAGCCCCTCAGCGTTCGCCCCGTGCCCGCTCTGCCAGGAAGCCGGGCATCTCCTTCGCCCCAGGCACCTCAGGCCCTGCCCCTGTTACCCCCGCTGCCCTCAGTGAGGAGGTCATTGACCTCCTCCGAACGCTCATTGTTGGGCAGACTACCCTTTTGAATGCCATCCAGGGGGTGGAGAGGGAGGTTCATCGCAGCAATGCGTACCTGGAGGGCATTCATTCGGGTCAGGCTGCCCATCAGCGATCGTTCCAGGCTCTGGCCTCAGCACTGACGGCAGCCATTGTCCCTGTCTCCTGCCTGCCTCTACTAACTCCCTCCTCCCAGTCTCCTGTTCCTCTGCCTGTCCCACCCACACCATCAGACCAGCCTGCACACACCTCAACACCCAAGAGAAGCTCATCCAAACATAAGCACCACAGATCACGCAGACATTCACACACGCAACATTCCGATGCAGACATGCCAACAGTCACTACCACCTCTGTGACCCCCACCTCCTCGTCTCCCTCCTCCCTCCCTGTGACGTCTACACTCACACCTCCATTCACCTCACCATCAGCCAATGTTTCCATCACCAGCACACCCTCCACTCCAGTCCGCACACGTGCAGTCACCACCCCCACTGCCATTTACACGTCCCCTGTGTCCTCTCCCACTGTGTCTGTCACCCCCTCTTCCACACCACACAAACGCAGCCACCCACCCACCCAACAGCCATCCACCTCACGACAGCCTATCCCTCCTGCACCTGCACCCAAAGACAGCAAATGTGACTCACCTACAACCACATCCTCTCCCTCCACTCCCATTCCCACTGTACCTACCACTCTCCATTGTCCCAAGAAGCTCTTCCTCGCCACTACTAACTTCTTTCCTGACCCTGAGCCCCCCCCTCCTTCTCGTCGGGGTAAGAAGAGCACCTCAGCCACCACCAGCCCTGCAGCCCCCTTGACAAGGGTGCAGGGGTATTGGAGCCCGCCAGCCCGCATGTCTGGATCTTCGCCCAGCAGCAAGGGGACAGCCAGCCCACCCCCTGGGAAGAGGAGCAGAAGGCGGAAGGGTCGCCGCAGGAGCCCGCCTTCTACATCCCCCCCCGGACACCACCCAGAGACAGTCACCAGCCACAGCTCCAAAGGGAGGAAAGGGCCACAGGCCCACGACTAAGGAGGGCAAGGGCAGCAAGTCGGAGAGGTCAGGCAGCAGGCCTGCTGCCCAGGAGGAGCCCACAACCCCCATAGCCGCTGCCCCGGGAGGAACCGGCACAGCTGCCCCGGGAGAGCCCACCACCCCCATAGCCGCTGCCCAGGGAGGACCCAGCCCAGCTGGCCAGGAGGGCCCCACCACCCACAGCCCAGGTGGGCAGTGAAGGAGCACCATCCCCGCTGCCCAGGAGGGCACCACCAGGCAATTAGCAGTTGGCCATAGACCGGCCGCCGTCTCCAGAACCGCTGAACTGGGCCCCGCCGTCTCCAGAACCGCTGAACTGGGCCCCGCCGTCTCAAGAACCGCTGAACTGGGCCCCGCCGTCTCAAGAACCGCTGAACTGGGCCCCGCCGTCTCAAGAACCGCTGAACTGGGCCCTTCAGGGCAAGGAGCGCTGAACTGGGCCCCGCCGTCTCAAGAACCGCTGAACTGGGCCCTTCAAGGCAAGAACCGCTGGCCCTTTGGCAGACGTGGCAGGGCAGGATCTATCTCGGGCAGGGCTGCAGGATGTCCTCTGGCCAACTTGCCTCCTCCAGTGGCAGTGGGGTCTGTTATGGACTGTATGGACTGTGGCTTTGCTCTCCCCAGGATGGCCCAGTGGGCAGGCCTCCCACTGTATGGACTGTATGGACTGTGGCTTTGCTCTCCCCAGGATGGCCCAGTGGGCAGGCCACCCACTGTATGGACTGTATGGACTGTGGCTTTGCTCTCCCCAGGATGGCCCAGTGGGCAGGCCACCCACTGTATGGACTGTTTGGACTGTGGCTTTGCTCTCCCCAGGATGGCCCAGTGGGCAGGCCACCCACTGTATGGACTGTGGCTTTGCTCTCCCCAGGATGGCCCAGTCGGCAGGCCACCCACTGTATGGACTGTTTGGACTGTGGCTTTGCTCTCCCCAGGATGGGCCAGTGGTCATGGAGTCCCCTCGTGGATCTGGCGTCGTGTACTCAAGTGGCTGAGGTGCCCCCCCTTCCCTTCCCCCTGAGGTGCCTGTCCTATTTTCTTTCTGATGCCCCTGCAGTGTTCTCTCCGTGGAGTTCTTGTCGTGGGACTGGGCCTTGCCCCTTTGCACAGGACCCCTGTGATCCACGGACAGTGGTTGGACTACATTTAGTAGCTGTATATATTTTGTACATAGTTTATTTATTTATTGGGATTAATGGTGTACATATTTCAATATATCTGCCCGTTTATGATCTCTTCTTTTGGTCTTTGCATTATTTCGGAGGGGGGTGGTTTGTGGGTTGTGACAGTGATCTGTGGGAATGCATTGATGTGTGTGTTGTAGTGGGTGTGGGTGGGTGGGTGTGTGCCGGTAATCTTTTCCCTCCCCTGTGTCGTAGGTGCCGTACTCAACGATGTCTTCCGCGCCGCCGGACGTGCTCCTGGTATATGAGCAGGAATAGCAGTGCGGGGATGACCTGCAACTCTGGCTCCATACTGCCGGAATCTCGCGTGGAGTGCGTAGAGGTGAGCGTTTTCCCGTTCGTAGTCTGTTTCCGCCGTGTTCTTATCGGCGGTGCTCCCGCCCCGGAAAAGGTGGCAGATTGGTGGGTCGTAATAGGGTGGGCGGTACTTTGTCTGCCGCCGGGCTGTTGGCGGGAACCGCCGCGCTGTTTGTTTGTACCGCTGTGGCGGTCGGAGTGTTACGTTGGCGGGCTGTGTTGGCGGTTCCCGCCAGGGTCAGAATTGCATATTTTAGACCGCCGGCCTGTTGGCGGCTTGGCCGCCGCTTTATCACCGACCGCCAGGGTCAGAATGAGGGCCTTTGTTTGCTTTTTAAAGACTTAAGACACTTTGGCGGTCATTCTGACCCTGGCGGTCAAAGACCGCCAGGGCGGAGGACCGCGGGAGCACCGCCGACAGGCCGGCGGTGCTCCAATGGGGATTCCGACCGCGGCGGTAAAGCCGCGGTCGGACCGGCAACACTGGCGGGCTCCCGCCAGTGTACCGCCGCCCCATTGAATCCTCCAAGGCGGCGCAGCTTGCTGCGCCGCCGAGGGGATTCCGTCACCCCCTACCGCCATCCAGATCCCGGCGGTCCGACCGCCGGGATCCGGATGGCGGTAGGGGTGGTCGCGGGGCCCCTGGGGGCCCCTGCAGTGCCCATGCCACTGGCATGGGCATTGCAGGGGCCCCCGTAAGAGGGCCCCTAAATGTATTTCACTGTCTGCTGCACAGACAGTGAAATACGCGACGGGTACAGCCGCGGTCAGAAACGGAAAACCGGCGGTGCACCGCCGGTTTCCCGCTGCCCTGGGGAATCCTCCATGGCGGCGCAGCTTGCTGCGCCGCCATGGGGATTCCGAGCCCCATACCGCCATCCTGTTCCTGGCGGTTTTGGCCGCCGGGAACAGAATGGCGGTATGGGGTGTCGTGGGGCCCCTGGGGGCCCCTGCAGTGCCCATGACAATGGCATGGGCACTGCAGGGGCCCCCGTAACAGGGCCCCACAAAGATTTTCAGTGTCTGCCATGCAGACACTGAAAATCGCAACGGGTGCAACTGCACCCGTCGCACCCCTTCCACTCCGCCGGCTCCATTCGGAGCCGGCATCCTCATGGAAGGGTGTTTCCCGCTGGGCTGGCGGGCGGCCTTCTGGCGGTCGCCCGCCATCCCAGCGGGAAACTCAGAATAACCGCGGCGGTCTTTTGACCGCGCAGCGGTATTCTGCCGGCGGGACTTTGGCGGGCGGCCTCCGCCACCCGCCAAGGTCAGAATGAGGGCCTGTGTCTGTTGATGTGGGTCAGTAGGTGTGCCTTGGATGGGTGAGGGGAGTGGGATGTGGGTATGGGAACAGGTAGCTAGAGGGGGGACAGAAGTAGAAGGGATACTGGCTGCCGTCAAGGAGGAGGCCAGAGCCTGAAACGGTCTCTGTAGGTCAGACAAGGCACCATGAATGCCTTCCAGGAACTCATTTCACTGTTGCATTTGGGATGCCAGTCCCTGGATGGCATTCACGGTAGTTGTCTGTCCCACAGAGATGGACCTCAGGAAGTCAATAACTGCCTCATTGAGGGCAGCGGGCTGACTGGGGCAGAGGTTCGCCATATCAATAAAGAACATCCTATGACAGAGGTCCCTAAGATTAAATTCATGGGTATTAGCCAGACTATGGCGCACCCCAGAGGGGGCAATCGTGAGATTGAACTTAGAAGGAATGAGGCAAAGTGGATAATCAGACTTAAGAGTATAGAATTTGGCATGAACTTAGATCATGAAATGTATCATTTCTTATGAAGATGGATTATATAACAACTAGGAGTAGTTGGTAGGTGTTTAGGTGTATGTGGTTAAACATTGAATTAATCTCTGAAATTTGTGGCATGTATATTATAAAATGTCATTATTTTAGAAGTTTATGAATTGATCTGTTTACTAACATAACACGAGCTAATCAAGTCTTCTGCTCTCTAATTACACTCTGTCTCTAGTGTTTTTCCACCTCTCCTGCTCTCTCATATTGTTTCCACACAGGCATAGAAAATTGAATTTTGGATTATAGATATATGGTTGTAAACATCCTTGCATTCAAATGTGTCTGATTCACAACTTTTATTTAATGGTTGACTACAATAGTGGTCTATCCACATTGAGGTAAAATATGGTTCCAATGAACCATTTCATAGATGTTTTTTAGATCCAAAATATGATGGGGACACGTCTGTAGGAATATACGAGAAAGTGCTGTCCTCTTTCTATTTTTTCCTATATTTGGAAGTCTGAGATTTTTGTTGGCCATCGTGGGTAATGCATACTATGAACTACAAAATGATATAGGTATTAAACATAGAAGCTAGTAGGCTCTTAAAAATTCCTTTTTTTATCGTAATTATTGTTGGAGGCTGTTTGCTTAAATAATTTTTGGGGGTAGATGATAACATCAGCTTAATTATGCCGAAACACGGGGATGAGTAATCCAGAAGTTGTTTACATTTGATTTCAAACATATTAAATCTTTTTTTTGCGCCTTTGATGTTGGTTTTTTGCTAAATAGTGGAGGAGTTACACATATATTTTGTTTGTGACTGTCCACTTCAAGATGGCGCACAAAATAAAAATGTGTTGTATAATGGCGCGAATGGAGGCATTTACGAGATTGCGTTTTCCTTCTTCTATTTGTATTCATTATTTGAGGATGGTTATGGGAGTTAGGATTTGCTTTGATTTTTCGGGTAGAATCGATAACATCGGCATAACTATACCGACACACGGGGATGAATAATTCAGAAGTTGTTTACATTTGATTCCAAACATATTAAATTGGTTGATTGCGCCTTTGATGTTGGTTTTTTGGTAAAGAGTGGAGGAGTTACACATACAATTTATATGTGATTGTCCACTTCAAGATGGCACACAAAATAAAAATATGTTGCAAAATGGCGCAGATTGAGATATTTACGAGATCTCGTTGTCCTTTGTCTATTTTCATTCATTATATGAGGGCGGTGCATGGGAGCTATGATTTGCTTTGATTCTGTCCGGACATGCTGTCAGTTCTTCTGGTGACTTGATGGGGTTCAACACGGTAATCATTGATGTTATTGGTTAATTTTGAGTCTTGACTCGTAGTGAAAATATACATAAGGGTTTTTCTACAATGTGCTAGTTGTCAATTGAATTAACTGATCGGGTTACTTTTTCAAAGTGACATTTAGAGATACTAGGTTTGTACTAGGATGTGGACGAATATGGTTTATAGAAAGAAGGTATATATAACATGTTGCAGCACTAACATATATCTATGTTGTAGATTTTCTGTGGTTTATGCTGGGAGCATATTTTCCATTAACGTGATTACAACATGATTTTCTTTTAGAGTTATTCCATGTGAGGAACTTGAAGAGTACTGGATGAAGGTTGTTTTTCACCCCATGGCTCTAAACTTTGGGTCTATATATCAGGAATATTCACCATAGGCATATGTTTATTGATACAGGTTAGTTGACATATTGTGTGGAATATCTGGTAGTTGCACAATTCTTTAGTTGTCTTAGACAAAATTTAATTCTTGTCTATATATCTTTAGTGATCTTGCAGAATTATATGGATGAAGACTTTACATAAGGAGGTATCAATATAATTATTTACATTTCATGCCAGTCTGGAACTCTGTTAGTCAGAAAATTGCCTGCAAAATCTATAAGACATTATTTGGATCTCATCCATTCCATTTTTGGTCATTTTCTTCTTTCCTTCTTCTCTTTTGGGAGTTTCACTTTGTTATTTGGGTCAGGGACTTTTGTTTGGTTTATGCATTTAAAACAAAGTGGTGTCGGTCATGGTATGTGGCTTGCTTACTTTTTGTTTCACTGAACGTTTGTAGGGGTACCTGTTTAACATCTGAATTTAATATATATTTTGTTAACATATTGAGGGGATTGAATCTTTATAATGTTATATGTTTGTAAATTGTATGGCTCATAATAATATTACAATTTATGTTGTTGTTCAATCATCCTTGATAAAGTCTGTAACAGGACGAAACATGTGTCGGCTGTATTCCGTAATCTATGAGCAGAATCAATTCTTGGATGGATTTATCTTGGACCGGATTGTTTTGTTATAATATTTGTATTAATTAGAATCAATTAGGTTCAGGCCTAAATTGCTTAGTAAGGTGTTAAATAAAGTGGTTTTCTATATTTATATATTTCAGTGTTGCTGTAATATTTATATGTTGGCCAAAATGGGTTGCAGTTTTTAATCCATATGTATATAGCTATTAAAAGATTGTTTATGTCTATCTTGTTATGTTTTAGTTGCCACATATAGACAATTGTATAACATTTCTTGATGATTGGTATGTTGTATTTGAATTGATCATAGAATTCTGTGAATCCATTATACTTCATAACCAATTATTTAAATTTTTTGGTGTGCTCCACATGATGTGTTTGTTTGTATCACACTTCCACACCCACACATCGTCAGCCAATGTAGCCTGAAGCCCCCTACCCATGTCCATGGTCCATACACACTGCAACCTACCAAGGCCCCCATCCCCATGTGCACAAATCACATACAGGACAATTACATTGGGCTCACCTGCTGCTCTGGTGCCCCATACAACTGTCCACACAGGGCCAGGACCCCATCCACAAGCCGCTCCAACTCTTCCTGGGTGAAGGCTGGGACCCTGTCTCTTGCAGGATGAGGCATCTTGGCTACCAGAGTCAGAACACAGCAGCACACGCAGTGGAGGTCTTCAGTGCACAAGGTTCAAGAGTCAGGTGAGCATGAGCACATGAAATGTCAGTCATGGCCGGGATCACATCCCATTGCTAGATGCAGAGGAGGGGTTAGCTGTGCCAGTGGCTGATGAAGGGAACACGGGGAGTGATGAAGAGGAGGATGATGAGGATGCAGCTGACTCCAGGGTGGAGCTGATTCAACATTACTTTGGCTGAGATGCAGGTATGTGTAAACTGTGTGGTATGTGTCCTCCACAACTGTCTGGCTTGTCCCTGATGCCACCTGTTGTCTGTGACCACTAACGGTATTGGTTGCAACTCTGCCTCTGGGTGAGTTGGGGGTGCCACATGTGCCCATGACTTAGGTAGTCACAGTGTAAAGGTCACGCAGCTGTTGTGCTGGTGCACTAGTGCTATCAATATGTATTTAGAATGTTCCCTGAGCTGCCAGTTCAAGTGCTATGTGTGTGCCACACAGGGTTGTTCCATCTGTGTAGCATCTATCCTGGGAGTCGACATTGGGTGGCAGTGCTACATTGTTGTTGGTGGCAGTAGGTATGGGGTCAGGTCTGGCACTGGGTGCAGTGAGAGTGGGACCATTGGGTTGGTATGTGTTGTTTTTGTGTGTTAGTACCGGTCATATGGTTGTGGACCTGACTGGCATATCTGCCTTGGATATCTGTTCCTACGGTGCATTTGTGTGGAGTTGGCATCTGTGACTCCTACAGTGATTGCTGTCTCTGTCTTGCTCTACTTTCAAGACAATGTTGTGGAGTCCTGTGGTACCTGTCTGGGCTGTTGCCTCCATTGTCACATATCTCCAGCCACTGCCTGCTCCATGATTGACATCCCTGCATTTTGATCCCCCCTTTGTCACCCTCCCTGCATGTGCTGGGTGATGGGTTGCCACTTGTACATGTATTGCAAAAACAACAGATGATGGATGGAATACAGAGCAAATCGAACATTCACTCCCAGTCACAGATCTGGGTTTAATCCATCAGTTTTTTTGCTTCCAGTTTGGACCCAGCCATAGGCAAATCAGTCCTGGCCCTGTTCCACATGGGAACAGTCCAGCCCAAACTGCCAGGCCAGGTCTTCCCTGGACCAGAAACAAGCATTCTGTGACCGGTTTCAGGGTATCACCCTTCATCAGCCAAGCTAGCTTGAATCTGGTGGCATAGCAAGCACAGGACCCACATTTGGGCATACCCTTCCCACTTGGGGTAACAAATGCAAAAACAATAGATGATGGACGGAATGCAGAAACCGGTCCTAGGATGCTTGTTTCCGGTCCAGGGAGAACCTGGCTTGGCAGTTCAGGGTGGACTGTTCCCATGAGGAACAGGGTCAAGACTGATTTGCATATGGCTGGGGTGGCATGGTGAGCAAAAAAAAGACGGATTAAAGCCAGATCTTTGTGACTGGGGGTAAATGTTTACATTGTTCAGCATTCCGTCCATCATCTTTTCTTTTTGCTTTTGTCGCCACAAGTGGGAAGGGTATGCCCAGACGTGGATCCCATGCTCTCTGCACCACTGGATTCAAGCTTGCATAGCTGATGAAGGGTAATATCCTGAAATCGTTCCTAGGATGCATGTTTCTGGTCCAGGAAGGACCTGGCTTGGCAGTTCGGGCTGGACTGTTCCCATGAAGAACAGGGTCAAGAATGATTTGCATATGGCTGGGTTCAAACTGGGGTGGTGTGGTGAGCAAAACAACGATGGAATAAACCCAGATCTTTGTGAATGGGGTGAATGGTTGCATTGTTCAGCATTCCGTCCAACACCTGTTCTTTTTTAAATTGTCGACCCAAGTGGGAAGGGTATGCCCAGACGTGGGTCCCATGCTCACTGCACCACTGAATTCAAGCTAGCCTAGCTGATGAAGGGTGATACCATGAAAACGGTCCTAGGATGCTTGTTTCCGGTCCAGCGAGGACCTGGCTTGGCAGTTCGGGCTGGACTGTTCCCATTAGGAACAGGGTCAAGACTGATTTGAATATGGCTGGGTCCAAACTGGGGTGGCGTGGTGAGCAAACAAATGATGGATTAAACCCAGATCTTTGTGACTGGGGATGAATGTTTGCATTGTTCAGCACTCCTTCCATCATCTGTTCTTTTTGCACTTGGACACATATTGGCAGTTCCATGTGTACTCATGGCAAATAAATACTAACTGTGCTCAATTGTCATTTATGTGGGATGAATATGTGTTAGGGGTGATGAGTGGGGTCATTTTGGCTGAGATCATCAGAGTGGTGAGGCCAGTTGTAGGTAGTCCAGGTACAGTCTGCTGGCCATGGGTAGAAAGAAATATGGGAGTTGAGAGTCAACAGGGTGTCACAGTCACACTCAAGGGAGAATGTTCAGGAGAGGGTTACTTCCTGGCAGTGGTCGTGGTCTGGCTGTCATATCCATCTGGATGTCTACTTGGACGTCCTCGCTTGCGTGGAGGTTCCCCAGCTACAGGGGTCGGGATACTGGTGTCCTGTGAGTCCTGTGGCAAAGCCTCCATGCCACTAGCTGCTGCTGACGTGTAGGGCTGTGATGGGATGTGGCCAGTGGTAGAGGCTGGTGCTGGTGGGTGGTGGACGTACACATGACAGTGGTCAGGTCCTTGAGCACCCCTACTACGGAGGCCATGGTGGTATAGTGGGCCTGCCACTTTTGCATGGCCTCCTGATGGTATTGCCCCTGCAGCCACTGGGTCTCCTGCACAGTAGTGAGGAACTGGGCCACTGTGTCCTGGGTGTGCTGGTCTACACCCAGGGCTTGGTTGAGGCCCTCCTGGGCAGTCAGTTGGTTTGGCTGTCGTGACCCTTGGCCCTTGGTTCCCCTCCCACTACCCATAGTAGCAGGGCCTTCATTGCCTGTGGTGGGTGCCCTTGACACTGGCCCCTGTACTATGGGGCACACCTATGATTGATGGGTCCCTGGGGTGGGGTTCAGGGTCTGGTTGTGGTGTTGTTGCTACATGGGTAGGGGCATCGGGTGAGTCAAGGGTGGGTGTGGCGTTGGTAGACTGTTCAGTGGCCCCAGATGGCCCAGGCAAGTCATCCTCATCCAGACATCCAGTGGGGCCTTCATTCTGGGGTGGGCTGTCTGAGCCTGGCATCCTCTGCAGGGTGTCAGTGGGAGGCGTACCTGTGGATGGACACAGTAGATGTTAGTTGTGTAGCTGTAGTTCTTATGTCCCTGTTGTGATGCATGCAGTGGCTCGACTTGCTTCCCAGTGATTGCAATGACAGTTGCTGCACTGCAGACATTGATTTGGATTGGATTATATGAGCTGTGGTTCTTCACATTGTGGTTGACTTCCGTACATTAGGGGTATGTGAGTACAGATGAAGGGTGGTGTTTTTGGGACAGGGCAGTGGAGTGGTTTGCAGTGGGTTGGAGAGTGGTGAGGAAGCATGCTGGGCATGGGTGGTTGGTGCTTGCGGGGTATTGCTGACTTACCAGAGTCGAGGCCTCCGCTGATGCTAGTAAGGTCCTCAGGATGCATGATGTCCAGAACCTTCTACTCCAAGGATGTCAACTGAAGGAGAGGAGGTGGGGCACACCGCCGGTCTTGGTTGCTGGCTATCCTCTCCCTAGACGCCATAGAACAGACCTTCCCCCTGAGGTCATTCCACCTCTTTCTGATATCCTCCCTTGTGCGCGGATATGTGCAGACTGCGTCGACCATGTCGAAGGTCCTCTGCCATAACTCTGTCTTTTTAGCTATGCATGTGTGCTGTCCCTGGACTCCCATGAGCTGCGACTCTACTCTGGAGATCTCGTCCACCATGACCTGCAACCCATTGTCGGTGAACTGTGGGTGCTTCTGGCATGACATGATGCGGGATGGGTATGTGTTGTGCTTGTTGGGTGTAGTGCGGGGTGTGTGGTGATGTGGGGGTGTGTGGCTGTGTGTGCTGGTGAGCTGTGGTGTTGATTTGTGCAATGTGTGCTGTGTGATATTTGTTTGCTGTGTTCAGGGTGTGCTTCATCTCAAGTGTGGCTGTGGCTGCTCATTTTTGTCGCAAGGGATTGTTGGTGTGTAGGGGGTGTTATATTGTGGTGTGTTCAGGAGTGCGTGGTGTGTGTATGATTATAAGGTTTGGGACATTTGAACTAGCCAATGTGCTGTTGGCCACTTTCCTCTTTGCCTTTTTGTTCCGCTGTGGTGTGAACCGCCAATGATTTCAGCGTGCATGTTCCGCTGTGCTGGAGGTTGTCTCATAATATAACACTCGGAATGGTCTTGGTGTGGCGAGGCCGGCAGTTGATCAGTCACTCTTTCGCCGTGGGTTGGCCTGGAGGTGTTGGTTTTGTGTCTGTATTTGGGTGGTTTGTGTTTTGTGACTCGTAATCCGGCGGTCTCTACACAGCCACCACTGCCTGTATGGTGGCTCCATTCACATGCACCACTTGCAAGGCCTAAACCTTCCCTTTTTATGCATGTAAGGCACTCCGAAGTTAGGCCCTAGGTAGCCCCATCGGCAGGGTGCACACTTGTGTACACATGATGTGAACACTGGGGACAGTTCCACCCATTAAACAGAATGTTTACAGAGTGCCTGATAAGGTCAGTGCCAATATCAGAGGTGAGGTGTGTAAGATGTTAGCCCTAGGGGTGATTGAGTTTTCTAGCAGTACTTGGGCCAGCCCTGTTGTCCTGGTCCCAAAGGCTGCTGCTCCTGGTGCCACCCCAGAACTCCGGTTCTCTGTAGACTACCGGGGTCTCAATGCGGTCACTAAAACTGATGCGAACCCCAACCCCGAGCTGATGAGCTCATAAATTGGTTGGGAGCTGCCAAATACCTCAGCATGTTTGATTTGACACCTGGGTATTGGCAGATTGCCTTAACTGAGGGGGCAAGGAGAGGTCAGCATTTTCTACCCCAGATGGACACTTCCAGTTTAAAGTGATGTCATTTGGAATGAAAAATACCCCTGCCACATTCCAGAGGTTGGTCAACCAGGTGTTAACTGGGCTGGATGACTTCAGGGCATCATACCTGGATGACACTGCAGTGTTCAGTTCCACTTGGGAGTTACACTTGCAGCACCTCTGCAGAGTACTGGAGGCCCTGAAAAAGGCAGGCCTCACTATTAAGGCAAGAAAGTGCCTAATAGGACAAGGCTCAGGTGTGAATTTGAGACACCATCAAGGGAGAGGCCAGGTGGCACCGATACAGCCAAAAATTGACACTATTCTGGCTTGGGAGCTTCCCAACACTCAGACTGAGTTGAGGGACTTTGTAGGCCTCACCGGCTATTACAGGAGGTTTGTCAAGGGATATGGCACAATTGTTGCCCTTTTAAAAGAGGTGACTTCTAAAAAACAACCAAAGAAGGTGATCTGGATAGAGGCTTGCCAGGCCGCTTTTGATGCCCTGAAGGCTGTCATGTGCACAGCACCTGTGCTGAAGGCACCTGACTACTCCAAGGAGTTTGTTGTGCAAACAGATGCTTCGGAGCATGGGATTGGAGCAGTACTCTCACAGCTTAATGAAGAGGGCCTAGATCAACATGTTGTCTTCATTAGTAGGAGGTTATGTCCCAGGAAACGTGGGTGGAGTGCCATAGAGCGTGAAGCTTTTCCTGTGGTCGGGGTGCTGAAAAAGCTAAGACCCTACTTGTTTGGCACTCACTTCCGGGTTCAGATCGACCACAGGCCCCTCAGATGGTTAATGCAGATGAGGAGTGAGAATCCAAAACTGTTGAGGTGGTCCATTTTCCTACAAGGGATGGACTTTATGGTGGAACACTGCCCTGGAACAGCACTCCAAAGCTGATGGTCTGTCTGGATTCTTCTGTCCTTAGTGATGAGAACTCCCATGAGGTTGGGTAGTTGCTCCCCACTTTCAGCTGGGGCGACATGTGTTAGACTTGGCATCCTTGGAGTGGCTTTCCCTAAATTTTTGCCTCTCTTTCCCAGGTTGTTGATGTGTGCTAGACTCAGTTTTTGGTGTTTTTGTTACTCTGGGCACTTTACCACTGCTAACCAGTGCTAAAGTGCAAGTGCTCCTATGCAAAATGTATGTGTAATTGGTTTTCCATGATTGGCATATTTGATTTACTAGTACATCCCTAGTACAGTGCACTAGAGGTGCCCAGGGCCGATAAATCAAATGTTGCTAGTGGGCCTGCCGCACTGGTTGTGCCACACACGAGTAGCCCTGTAAACATGGCTCAGACCTGCCACTGCAGTGTCTGTGTGTGCAGTTTTAAACTGCCAATTTGACTTGGCAAGTGTACTCACTTGCCAGGCCTAAACCTTCTCTTTTTATACATGTGAGGCACCCCTTAGGTAGGCCCTAGGTAGCCCCATGGGCAGGGTGCAGTGTATGTTAAAAGTGAGACATGTACGCATGTGTTTTACATGTCCTAACTATGAAATACTGCCAAATTCGTTTTTCACTGTTGCAAGGCCTATCTCTCTCATAGGTTAAAATGGGGGCTGCCTTTAAATATTACTATAGTGCAGATTCCCTTTGGGAGCAGATCGAAATTTGGAGTTTAGGGTGTCTAAACTCACAATTTAAAAATACATCTTTTAGTAAAGTTTGTTTTTTAGATTGTGTGTTTGAAAATGCCACTTATAGAAAGTAGGCATTTTCTTGCTTAAACCATTCTGGGACTCTGCCTATTTGTGGATTCCCTGTCTGGGTCAGTTTGACAGTTGGGCTGCCGCACCTCTCTCTAGACAGTGACACAAAGGGAGCTGGGGTGTAGCTTGCATATCCTGATGAGCCATCTGTGCTAGGAGGAAGGGGAGAAGTGTTCACTCACACCTGTGCCTACCCCCACACAATGCAGCCTCCAACTTCTTTGTGTGTGTCTGGGTCCTGGCCTGGGCAAGGCAGGATCTTGAAAACAACAGAGACTTCTCTTTGAAGTAGGCCTACTTCAAAGGCAGAAAGGAGTATAGGAAGAGCACCCAAATCCCTGAAAATTAGATCACTTTTGGAATCAAGAGGAACCTCTGCCAAGGAGAAGAGCTGAGGAAAAGTGCTGCTCCTGTCTGTGACTGTGCTTTGTTGGGTTATCCTGCAGTTGCTGCTTCTGCCTGTGAAAGGGGACAGAGAATGTACTTTGTTATGTTATGATAAGATGCTTATATAGCGCATGGCTACCCGAAGGCCTCCCAGCGCTAAAGGATAAATCTCCATAAATATGATTACAAAACAAAATATTTAGAACAGCCAGGTTTTTAATGCTTTCCGAAAATTACGTTTGTGGCTGGTTAACCGAAGCCTACGGGGGAGGGAGTTCCACAGTTTAGCTCCAAGGTAGGCCATCGTGAAACCTCCCCATCTTGATTTTTTAACTCTAGGTATGGTGGCAAGCGCTACTGATGCAGACCTGAGTTCTCTGGTGGGAGTATAAAAAGATGCGAGGGTCTTTAGATGGAGGGGGCCTCTATTGTATAGTGGCCTATGGATACAGCACAGGGTTTTAAACCCTATGCGCTGTTCCACTGGGAGCCAATGAAGGAATGAAATGGTGGTTTTAACTGAGACAAGCCTCGGTATTTCTAAGAGGAGCCGGGCAGCGGTATTTTGAACCACTTGTAATTTCCTTTTAACATATTTAGGAGAACCAAGAAATAGTCCATTGCCATAGTCTAGTCGAGAAATAATGAGGGTCTGAATGATGAGTCTTTCTGCCAAAAACAGGGGTATAGCAAAAATCTTCCTCAGAAGCCTCATTAAACCGAAACAGGTGGCAGAGATTTTTTAGCTTGATGTTCCAGAGTAAGTTGGGGATCTAGCCAAACTCCTAGACTTTTACTGGAAATCTTAGGAGCAGGCAGCTCCCCCAAGGAGACAGGAAACCTAGGGTTTGTGCCCAGGCGGGGACATTGACCCAATATCATTACTTCTGTTTTATCTCTGTTTCATTGGAGCATACTTTCATTCATCTATCTTGTCACTGCCTATAGACAAAGAGACAAAGAGCGTTCATCAGGACCTGAATTAGAGGAAAATGAAACTACTAGCTGGGTGTCATCTGCATAGGAAACTTGGGAGATTCCGAACGGCTCCACTATCATGGCCAGGGGAGCCATATAAATATTGAATAATATATGACTCAGGTAGAAGCCCTGTGGCACACCAGTGTTACATTTAAACCTGCTGGAAAGATGAAAGTGATCAAGAACCTGAAATGTTATTGTGCATTCCTGCTTGAGAAGAATCTCCAAGAGCTTGCCTCCTGTTATTGAAATCCAAAGGCCATTAAAGACTTCCCCGCCAGCACCTGGATTCTCTGCTGAGACTCCTGCCTTGCCAAGTGGTGCCCTATCCAATACCTTGAAAGGTGAAGTTGGCAGAACTCGACGCTCCACCTGCATCGCAGTTGGGAGATCGACGCATCGCAGTTGGAAAAATGACACAACACCTGCTTGTAACTGCTGATAACGATGCAAACCCCACTCACTTTCTAACACCTTGCAATCGGATTTCTCATGCATCGTCCCTGGGCCTCAAAGTCATTGTGAACTGGCGTGGATCCGAGGTGCCTTGTCCGTAAATTGACACATCACTCTCTTGTGAGGGAGAAAAATGATGCATCGCCTACCCAACCGGAGAAAAAACGGGTGCCCGGCCTCACTTGCGAGTAAGGAATCGACGCATCGCTGACTTTTCCAATGCTTCTCGCCTGTGCAGCTTTATTTTTGATGCAAACCAGGTACTTTGTGTAAAATCAATGTTTCAATTGTTTTCCATGGAATGAGACTCTTTTTCTTTTGAAAATTCATATTTTGACTTGTGTATGTTGGATTTTTGTCATTTTGGTCTTGCTTGATTTAGATAAATGATACCTATTTTTCTAAACTGGCATTTTGTCTATTTTGTAGTATTTTCACTGTATTCCTGCGTGTGTTAGTACACATACTTTACACATTGCTTTTGCAATAAGCCTGACTGCTTTTGCCAAGCTACCAAATGGGTAAGCACGGGTTATCTAAGTGTGCTTCTCCATTGCCCTGAGTAGAGTGAGGGTCCTTGCTTGAACAGAGTGCAAACTGACTGCCAACCAGCGACCCCATTTCTAATAGTATAGCAGAGGCTATCCAGCAGGAAGTCTCTGTGAGTTGCATGGTCACCTTTGACAGATGGAAAGATCTGAAGGCAAGGAGTTTGAATCCTGACACATCAGGTTCATTTAGTCGCAGTCAGTTAATTCCCTTCATGCTTGTTGCTTACCTGCACTACCTCTACAGTCGTGCTGACTGATTAGCTCAGTCATTATTCACTCTGCCAGATGGAGCCAGTATGCTTTTGGAGTGGGGACTTTGCCACAAATAAGAGGTTGGACATTCAAAGCTAAATTCCTGGGCAGTGCTGCCTGTATGCCTTATTAGTCTTGCAAGGCCCTCCAACATTTATAATAACTAAACTATACTTGTGCACATCTCTGAATATACCCCGGCTTCTATATGTGCATAATTCTTGAGGTTAAATAGAACTTATCTTGTGTATGGGCTTCAAGTTGAAGGCCAGGTTCCATTTTGTCCTTACGCCTGCTGTATTTAGCTCCTAAGGCTGGAGAGTGAAAGTGGTGCAAACAGATCCAACATGAACAAGCCTCTTAGCTCCTTCGCTGCCGGGCCTTTTCCCCCTCCTGTGCCGAACCTTTTTTTGGCTATTTGGGGCAGTTCACGCTTAGGCCCTCATAACTTTTTTTTCACATAAGCTACCCACGCCAAATTTGTGTCCTTTTTTTCCAACATCCTAGGGATTCTAGAGGTACCCAGACTTTGTGGGTTTTCCAGAAGGAGGCCAAGAAATTAGCCAAAATACAGTGAAAATTTCGTTTTTTTTTTTTTTAAATGGGAAAAAAGGGCTGCAGAAGAAGGCTTGTGGTTTTTTCCCTGAAAATGGCATCAACAAAGGGTTTGTGGTGCTAAAATCACCAGCTTCCCAGCGTTCAGGAACAGGCAGACTTGAATCAGAAAACCCAATTTTTCAACACAATTTTGGCATTTTACTGGGACATACCCCATTTTAATGATTTTTTTTGCTTTCAGCCTCCTTCTAGTCAGTTACAGAAATGGGTGTGAAACCAATGCTGGATCCCAGAAACTGAAACATTTTTAAAAAGTAGACAAAATTCTAAATTCAGCAAGGGGTAATTTGTGTAGATCCTACAAGGGTTTCCTACAGAAAATAACAACTGAAAAGAAATATATTGAAATTGAGGTGAAAACATCTGCAATTTTTCTCTACGTTTTACTCTGTAACTTTTTCCTGCAGTGTCAGATTTTTTAAATCAATATACCGTTACGTCTGCTGGACTCTTCTGGTTACGGGTATATATAGGACTTGTAGGTTCATCAAGAACTCTAGGTACCCAGAGCCTATAAATGAGCTGCACCCTGCCGTGGGTTTTCATTCTATACCGGTTATACAGCAATTAATTTGCTGAAATATAAAGAGTAAAAAATAGCTAGCAAGAAAACCTTTGTATTTCCAAAATGGGCACAAGATAAGGTGTTGAGGAGCAGTGGTTAAGTGCACATCTCTGAATTCCGGGGTGCCCATACTAGCATGTGAATTACAGGTCATTTCTCAAATAGATGTCTTTTTTACACACTCTCTTATGTTTGGAAGGAAAAAATGTAGAGAAAGCCAAGGGGCAATAACACTTGTTTTGCTTTTCTATGTTTCCCCAAGTCTCCTGATAAAAATGGTACCTCACTTGTGTGGGTAGGCCTAGGGCCCGCGACAGGAAATGCCCCAAAACACAACGTGGACACATCCCATTTTTTGACAGAAAACAGAGGTGTTTTTTGCAAAGTGCCTACCTGTAGATTTTGGCCTCTAGCTCAGCCGGCACCTAGGGAAACCTACCAAATCTGTACATTTTGGAAAACTAGAGACCTAGGGGAATCTACGATTGGGTGACTTGTGGGGCTCTGATCAGGTTCTGTTACCCAGAATCCTTTGCAAACCTCAAAATTTGGCTAAAAAAACACATTTCCTTTCGGTGACAGAAAGTTCTGGAATCTGAGAGGAGCCACAAATTTCCTTCCACGCAGCATTCCCCCAAGTCTCCCGGAAAAAATGATATCTCACTGGTGTGGGTGGGCCAGGTGCCTGCAACAGAATAAGGCCAAAAACTTGTAGAGATAGAGGGGATAACACAGCGAGTTGATAAGGACATATTATTCTTTTATACATCTTTAGGCTGACTCTGCTTTGGGGACCCACACAAGTGAGGTGTCATTTTACTTGGGAGACTGAGGGGAACGCTGGGGAGTAGGAAATTCATGCTGGAGCAGTGATCGTACAAACAAAAGTCAGGAAATTATGCTTTTTTAAGCAAATTTTGAGGTTTGCAGAGGAGTCTGGGTAAGAAAATGTTGAGGGATCCACGCAAGCCACACCTCCCTGGACTCCTTGGGGCGTCTAGTTTTAAAAAATGTCTGGGTTTGGTAGGTTTCCCTAGATGAAGGCCGCACCCAGGACCAAAAACATAGGTGCCCCCTCTCCCCCAAACACAGGTAGTTTTGTGATATATCATTTTGATGTGTCCACATACGTCTGTGATGTGCCAAACCCTAAAATTGCGAAAAGAAACACACTTAGGTTATGTGAAAAGGACCCCTCACCCACCAACCAAGTTGGTGGCATGCTTCATCATCGGGGTCCCACCCGAGGCACCTAGCGTGTCACAGGTGTACTGCGACGCTTGATTACAGCGGAGTAGGTTTTGTCATTTTTACCACACATACTGGTTGGATTTGGCACGAGGGTGAGTGATGGTTCAGTGGATCACATTTTATTAACAAGAGATTTCACAAAAATGGAATGCACTATTAATAACTGAAAGGCCAAAAAACTGAACCAATGACTCACAGCTCGTGAGCTGTAAAGCCACGCAAGGCACCAACCGCTTTACAGTCCATTCACACACCTTTCATACATGACACGCACAAGACCATTCACACCACCAGCCACGGGCCCAGCACATTACAACACTCACATCGACAGACAGCGCCACTCAAGGGCCCATCACTTACATATGCCCTCATGCCTGATACAACAATCACACCAGTTGAAGGAGTCTGTGGACTGGTGTTTGGCTGGCAGTGTGTTGCCGTAGCCAACAGCAAGTCAATATGTACACTATGTACACCCTCAGCCAAGCCCCACTCCACACACAATGGCATCACTTTTTTTTTTTTAAACAAAGAAAACCCTAACTAATTAGAAATAATTACAAAACTACAAATACAAAAGCTCTAACTAAGTACATGACAGAAATGCTAACCATGAAACTGAACACATGAAAATACAAAACAGACATGAGTTTACACTCATGGTTGTTCCCAGTAATTCTTCTGGGTGTGGTAATTCTTAAAACAACCACCCACACACAGCCCAGGCTTTGAAGGACAATCTGGGCAGTACATTAGAGTCTCCCTCCGGATACCTCTTCGAAAACACACTCTACATTTCTTAGCTGGAAAGTCTTTTTTGGGTGTGGGAGGAATGTGCTCAGCAAAGTGGTGATTTTTCAATGTAGCCACATCCTCCACCACTGCTTCTCTAGGAACTCTGGCCTGTTCCACCACAATAAGGCTCTCTATCACTGACTCCTGAAATTTCACAAATGTCATCTTTGACTCTAGAGACCTATCCTTAAACACAATAAAAGCATTAAAAGTTGCTAAGTGGATAAGGTGAATTGCTAACTTCTCATACCAAACATAAGACTTACGAATAGCAGTATAAGGTTCCAACCTTTGATCAACTCTATCTACACCTCCTGTGTGCTTATTATAATCTAAAATGCACACAGGTTTGCGCACTTCAGCAACCTGGCCCCAAACAGTCATGGGGGAAGTACACTCATCATGGATGGTACTTAGCATGTAGACATCCCTCCTGTCTGAAAACTTCAAAGCTAGCAGCTCATCATTCCGCAAGGCACTGCACTGTCCCCTCTCAAGTTTTTTACAGAAAAGCTCCCTTGGATAGCCTTTCCGGTTACAACGAATTGTGCCACAAGCAACAGTGTCCACTCTAAACAATTCCTTGAACAACTGCACTCCAGTGTAAAAGTTATCTACATACAAATGGTGACCTTTGTTGAACAGTTGTCTACCAAGTTCCCACACAATTTTCTCAGTAACTCCAAAAGTGGGAGGACAACCAGGGGGGTCAATACTGGAATCCCTATCAGTGTAGACACGGAAATTATACACATATTCTGTACTACTTTCAGACAGCATATACAATTTAATTCCACATCGTGCCCTCTTGCTAGGAATGTACTGCCTAAAAACCAAACGACCCTTGAAGAGGACCAAAGACTCGTCCACAACTATTTCTTTGCCTGGAACATAGACCTCTGAAAACCGATCTACAAAATGATCAAGGCCAATCCTAATCTTAAAAAGATGGTCAGAATCAGGGTAATCTCGTGGCAAGGCTAATGCATTGTCAATAAAATGCAGCATCCTAAGAAGAAGCAAATACCGATTACGTCTCATTGTTGCAGGAAATATAGCTGTTGCCATCAAGGGACTAGTAGACCAATAAGAAGCCAGTGACGGCTTCCTTATCAACCCCATCAAAAGAGTCAAACCCAAAAACCTTTTCATCTCCTTCAAATTTGTGGGAATCCACTGGGCAGCACTAGAGTGCGGCCTCAGTCTAGCAGCGTTGTCCCTCAAATACTGCTCCGCATACAAATTAGTCTGCTCAACAATCTCTTCCAAAAACACATCATCCACAAATAACTCAAAGAAATTGACAGGCAAAAAGTTCTCAGTATTGACTCTACACCCCGGGAGACCAGTAAAGGCAGGCAACTCTGGCTGCTCCCTGTTTGGGGCAACCCAGAGTTGTGGTGGCTTCCTCATCAGAAGATTCCTCTCCGACAGAAACTTCACTGCCAGAATCTCTCACTTCCTCCTCTGCTTCAGATGCAGAGTCCGTCTCATAATCATGATCAGACAATGACTCAAAAAGCATACCAACCACCTGCTGGGCGGTCATCCTGCGGCTAGCAATGATCTTTTGTACTAAAATTAACTGGACAAATGCACCACCAACAACCAGCACTGTGTAATATAAGTAATAAAGTGTAGCTTTATTAGTAAGAGTTATAAACTCAAAAACTATACCGCTCACTTGCCTGAAAAAGCTTGAATCACCAGCAACTACTCTGCACAGACACAGCTATCACCAATGATATCCCACTAAAAAGAAAGAAAGAAAAGCAAATTAGAAATAAGACAACACAAATATCATTGTGCACAAATCTAAGGACAATTTCACACAAACCTGCATTTAGTACACCACCTACAAACATGTCGTTCATGCATGGCAACAATACTCCTTTGGAGTAAATTATTTTTACTTACCTAAAACATGCAACTATGCAAACCGCAGGTCAACCACTGCCAAAACCGCAAGGAGCCACAGCAAAGAAAGCAAAAGCTTTGAACTAGAACAAAAAGGAGGAAAAAAATGATCACAAATGCAAATACTTCATCAGTCGACAAACATCCCACCATCAAGCATTTAGAAATTGGTGCCTAAGTGGATTCTGCCATAGGGGCAGATGGGCCTACTAAAAAATAGGCCTATCTGCCCCAAGGAGGGCAGAAAATACCTTTAGTAGTGTGTCCCCTAGGGCCCACCCCCAAACAAAAAACAAACCACACACACACACTATCCCTGGTGCCTACGTGGCTTCTGCCCCCCATGGGGGCAGATGGGCCTAAATAAAATAGGCCCATCTGCCCCCAAGGGGGGCAGAAATGGCCAACAGTTCAATTCCCCCCTTGGGGGGGTGCCCCTTGCCCAAGGGGACGCCCCACATAAATAAACATATTTAAATAAATCCCTGGCGTTCTAGTGGTTTCTGACCCCCTTGGGGGCAGATCAGCCTGAAAATAATAGGATGATCTGTCCCCAAGGGGGGCAGAAATGGCCTTGGTACACGTGCCCCCAGAGGGGGGTGACCCTTGCCCAAGGGCCCCCCCCTCCACTAAAACACACACAAACACCATCCCTGGTGTCTAAGTGGCCTCTGCCCCCCTTGGGGGCAGATGGGCCTAAACAAAAATAGGCCCATCTGCCCACAAGGGGGGCAGAAATGGCCAACAGTTCAATGCCCCCCTTGGGGGGATGCCTCTTGCCCAAGGGGACGCCCCCCCACATAAATAAACATCTACAAAAAAATCCCTGGCGTTCTAATGGTTTCTGCCCCCCTTGGGGGCAGATGAGCCTTAAAATAATAGGCCAATCTGTCCCCAAGGGGGGCAGAAATGGCCTTGGTACACGTTCCTCCAAAGGGGGGCGAACCTTGCCCAAGGGGTTGCCCTCCCCTCCACTAACACACACACACACACACACACACTATCCCTGGTGTCTAAGTGGCTTCTGACCCCCTTGGGGGCAGATCAGCGTAAAAACAATAGGCCGATCTGCCCCCAAGGGGGGAAGAAATGGCCACAATAAACATGCCCCCAAAATGGAGCGACCCTTGCCCAAGGGGCCGCTCCCAAACACGTAAACGTTTTCTAGAACAAAAAAAAAATCCCTGGCGTGTAGTGGATTCTGCCCCCCTTGGGGGCAGATCGGCCTAAAAATAATAGGCTGATCTGCCCCCAAGGGCGGCAGAAATGGCCACAATAAACATGCCCCCAAAAGGGAGCGACCCTTGCCCAAGGGGCCGCTCCCAAACACAAACATTTAAAAAAACAAAAAACAAAAATCCCTGGCGTCTGGTGGATTCTGCCCCCGTTGGGGGCAGATCGGCCTAAAAATAATAGGCCGATCTGCCCCCAAGGGGGGCAGAAATGGCCAACATAAACATGCCCCCAAAAGGGACCGACCCTTGCCCAAGGGGCCGCTCCCAAACACGAAACATTTCAATCATAATAAAAAATAAAAAAATCCGTGGCGTCTAGTGGGCATTCCTGCTGCCCGATCGCAATGCGATCGGGCAGCAGGAATGCTCAAAGAGACACCGGGGGAACGGAAAAGCCTTTCCTTTCCCCCGGTGCCTCTTTGGCCCAAACCCCCACCCGCCGGAGGAGAAACTTACCTGTTTTACTCTTCGCCGCACTGGAAGCAAATGGCTTCCAGTGCGACCGGTAGTGGGTAACGAGGTCAGCCCGCGATCGTGCGCTGACGTCATTACGGGGAGGTGGGGGTGGAAGGGGAAGGTCTTCCCCTTCCATCCCCGCCTTGGGGGGCTGGGGGGGAACCCCAGGGAGGGAGCGCTAGCACTCCCTCCAGCTCCGTGCCGAGGACGGAATGGTTACGTCCTCGGCACAGGAGCACTGTGCCGCGGGACGTAACCATTACGTCTGTGGCACAGAAGGGGTTAACTAGAAAAAGGAAACCTTTATGACCTGACATGTCCCACATAAGCCACAGTAGACCATTAAGTTGCAGTCACTGACATATACTGCACAAAGTTGTGCGCAACTTGACACATGCACTTTATATTTAGAATAATATATGTACATGTTGTTTGAAACTGAAAGTCTGACAACCCTGCAAATTAAATAAAGCAATGTGTGCACAATGTCTAGCACCCAGACAGGGCAATGATCAGGACCTCTTTTCTAGAGCAGGCCCACTTACCACCTAGCTGTACTGGTAAGGACTCTCCCTATCTCCTATGCCTCCCCTCCTAGCCCATAGGCCCTTATCCCACAGGACCTACCTGAGTCACTAGCCCATCTTGGAAACTAGGGCACTCACTGCCTTCTATTCAGTCTCCACAGGGTCTATCAATATGAGTGCTACTTTGGGAACCATCCCCTCAGTGGGCCTCCCACTGTCATTGTTTTTTGTGGGTCAGCTCCCCTCCCATCTTTTGGAGACCTTGGGAACAACAACTTTTTTTTGTGTCCCTGTCATGGGAGCATTTCTCACTGACCATTTCATTTGCTGTAAGCAGCCTCTAGCCAAATTACTGGAATTTCTGTCACTCTTCTGACCCCTTTGAAGAAGTGTCTTAGTTCTGCGCCAGTGGTGGGAAGGTCTTTGCAAGAAAACTAAACTCTGTAAGCTCCTGCAGTCGCAATTGTCATTGCTTATGACTTGCCAAGTTTCCCAGAGTCACCCAGTCATGTCTCTCAAACCAAAAAGAAGGGTCTAACCTCTCTTTCCAATCTATGTGGCGTGGTTACATTTTTCCGGCCCTCAACCTGTCAAGAAATATCTTTTTCATGAAGGCATATTGTGTTGTATTGGGGTTCAAAGGACACTATGGGCCTGATTACGAGTCTGGCGGTCACTAGACCGACAGACTTGCGGTGGCAGTCAGGACCACTGCTACTGTGGCGGTCTGACCACCACATTACGACCCTGGTGGGCAGACCGCCAAGGTACCACCGTCTCCGCTGGGATCAATGATTCCGACAGGTTGACGTGGGTGCAGGTTGCAGTCAGCCAGAACAGTGCTGAATGTAGCGCTGCCCTGCTAATTAAGACCTGGTTCTCCACCAGCCAGTTTCACCACCATGAAAAGGCTGGAGGAGAACAGGGTGTCATATGGGGGCCCCTGCACTGCCCATGCACTTGGCATGGGCAGTGCAGGGGTCCCCTGCCCAGCACCCTCACAATGCTCACTGTCTGCTGAGCTGGTGAACCCTACAGTTGGCAGCATTGCACCAGCTCGATTACGAGCCAGGGACAATTCTGCTGTCACTTTCCCACTGGTGTGATGGGCAGAAAGTTTAGTTTTCACCTGTCAGCCCAGCTGGAAAATCATAATGGGTCCATCAGGGAGACAGCCAGTATGGTGGCAACCTCCCCATCAGGAGTTTGGTGGATGGGTCATCCCGTCCACCAAACTCATAATCAGGCCCTATGTCCTGGGATCTCTCTAATCAAAACTGTGAGAAATGTGTTTGTTGGTTGAGAGGAGGTTAAACCTTTCTGAAGCAACAGCCACAATCATTGTCAGCGTAAACCACAAAAGTCACTAAATTTAACTGTGCTTAAGCTTCTGGTAGCTTGGCGCAAATGCAGTTAGACTTCATTTAGAGGCAATATGTAAAGAATTTATAAGTATTTGTACTTAAACAGTAATAAAGTGAAAACATAACAGGAGGAAAATCCCACCTCAATTTACAAAAATAGAGTAAAATGTAATAAATTATTTGACACCAAATTCCAATCAGTAGAGCAACGAGGTATATAGTTTTGATGTACTTTATAGTGTCTAAAAGCACAAAGTGGCAACTGTGGTCATCTGGTTGCGCGGGACCAGGACAGAGTCATATGTTCAGGCTTGCCATATTAGAGTGTGTGCCAGATACAAAGAACAGGTTAGACTGGCTTAGAATTGCACCTCATGTCCTTGATGCGGAGTGTTGCATCATGCCGTATCGGTTCTGATGAGGAGCTGGAAGGACTGTGATGCAAGATCCTGCATCAAGTTGCATTGCACTGTGTCACTTCTAAAGAGGCTGCTGTTCCAGTGCTGCAAGGTACTATGATGAGAGTTCTTGCATTGCAGTGCATCGAGCTGCATCAAGCTGCATCGAGCAGCATCACGCTGCATCGGTTTTGAGAAAATGCAGTTGCGACGGAAGAAGTACACTTTGATGCCAGCCAAGGGTCTTGGGCCTAGGGGGCACCACTTGGGAAGGAGGAGTCACTAAAGCAGAAATGAGAAGTAGGGCACAGGCAGGTCTATTTGAAGCTAGACAGAAGGGCAGATACGGAACTGTTCTCTAGATCTTATTATGTCCCTGTAACTGAGAACAGGTGGCCATTCAGCTAGCCCTTAGTGTCACTCTGGTGGTTCTGGGTTCAAGGAGCAGGTCCAGTCTTTCTGCCTAAGGCAGCAAAACAGCAGGGCAGTCCTTCCAGGGCAGGGCAGGAGGGCATTCCTACCAAAAGAAGGGAAGCAGAGCAGTCTTTCTTCTTAGTCTTGTACATGCCCAGAAGTGATCTGAAGAGTGAATCTGGGAGTCCTACTTTTATACCTAGTGCTAGCTTTGAAAGGGGAGACGCTTCTTGAGTTTTCTTCCCACTGAGGTGTTTGAAATTTCCTGCCTCCCTGTCCTGGTCCCAGTCTATCTGCAGTCACAATAGGCTAGTGTGATGTTCTTTGTGTGTGAGCTGAGAGCAAGTGTGACAGGTTACAGCTCCGCCCCCTTCAACAAGTCATTATGGCATACTCTGCCAACACCCACCCCCTCCATTGTGATACTTTCTAGGAGGAATACACAAAGGTCAACTACCCTAGTCATGTGACCCAGGACACAGTTTGCAGGCACCAAATAGTTAGGACACGAAAATGCTAACTTTCTAAATGTGGCATTTTCAGAATAGTGACTTACAACTGAACTTTCCCTTTAAAAGAGAGAGCACAAGTGCTTTAGCACTGGTTAGCAGTGGTAACATGGTAAAGTGCACAAAGTCCTAACTGCCAACAAAAACAGGTTCAGAAAACAGGAAGGGTCAGAGCCCATCCACCTTATATCATCCAAATATGAAATCTGGGCAGAGTAAAAAAAAAAGCAGTATCAGCTGCTGCCGTAAAAGGGAGGGGGGCTGAGGACGGGGACAATAAAAAAAACTTGAACTGCCTTCTCTGTGTTCCCCTGCTCTCATCACCCAATACCGACGCTCCTTTCATGCTTTTACCCAGCATGAGAGAAGTACAGGCATAGGCCTGAGGGGGCTGAAATGCTGTTCAGAGAGGGAGTGGGAGACTGCGTTTTGTCTCCACCCCACTCTGCAACACAGCCGGGTAGAGAGTTTTAAGTGTGCATGTCAGTTTGGCCGGGCTCAGACGTCCGGCCAAAGTGAAATGCTCTCTTAGAAGTGCACATACCACTCTCCCCTGCCCCCTCCCAAAAAAGCGGAAAAATAAAGTGATAATGAAATACTTTTATTATCACTTTATTTTTCTGCTTTCAGCAGCGTGGCAACGCTCCTCTGCCATATCAGAGGGGCCACCCTGAATAAACTGATGAAACCACTTAGTGATATCTTACACTGCAACATACATTTTAGGAGGCTTTCCCTCCCCCATCTTGAGTTCACACAACAAACCTTCAAACCCCTCTTAGAGCCTTCTTCTCTGATATTTGTGCCTTCGTGGGTAGGTACTGTGCATCAAAACTGGACTTAATAATTGCTATTAGTGCACCTTAGAACTTGGCATTACTGATCCCAGGACTGCAAACTAATGTAAGAAAGTGGGTTCTAATTTGTGAAGGATGTCAGTCCTTCATAAGTAATACGGCTAACAGCTTCCCTCTGCTGGGATCCAAGTACCTCTTTGTAGGACTTAATTCTCAGGGGGTTAAAGACTCTAAGGCTTAGTCACGAGAGATTATGTAGGCTACTGACGTGGTCCTTAGGAATAGAATAAATAACTTTCAATAAGTCATCGTCCAGTCATTTCTTTTACTTTCAAAAAGGAAAAGTACATTATAACTCACACACTACTCAGTACTTCTCATTAATGTGAAAATATGCTCAAGATAACAGATGAAACTACATATGTGACAATCTCTATCAATGCACACCCCAACAGGTCTTAAATGATATAACCACGCTACAGTCCACATATAACAAATACAACATAATGGGGTGTGATTATTAAGCCAGACCTACTAGATTTGACAGGGGGCACCACAACAATAAAAGAAGAAATATATACTGAAAAACTAAAAGCAATAACTTAAGGATACTGCCACTTTTCAATGACGTTCGGGTACTAAACCATGTTTAACATGATCCTGATCAGCAAAGCTTTACAGCCTTTGGTAATATGGTGTGTAACTATTTTGTTCACTTTTAAACTTGCTACCAGGCCCACAACAAATGGTCCTGCACCCCAGCACCCTTGGCGCACTTCATTCAAGGGAACACTAAACAAACCAACATCACAAGGCAACATCTACTCTCTTTGCACAGCAATCAACACTCATTTACACTGCCTACATAGTAATAGCTAGGCCTGTATGCCGAACGACTGCTAACGAAGGATATCCTGAAGTCCTTACGTGATGTTTTTAAAGACACAGCACTAGGCCTTCCATCAAAATGCAGCTCATTTTCTCCTAACTCCTACATGGGCAGGTGATGAGCACATTTAATGGTGCGTTACATTGTCTATCTATCCCCTCGATTTGCAAAATGATGATCAAAGCGCTACACTTACAGTAATGCACAACAATGCAAGACCGCTTTTGCTGAATGGAGAAAAGTAAATCAAGAAATATCTCATGTGGTTTGTCATTTTTATGACTTGGGTCTACTGCCGTAAGACAGAAACACACCTGAAGTGATTACCAAGGCCTACAGAAACAAAGAGCTTGAAAATATTAAAGGCTCTGACAGCATGGCTTCCAAATCAATTCCAATCAGTTCCTGTTTTAGCACACAATCTCGAACAATCTATTGTACAATGGCGTGCTAATTTGATGTCCTAACAAGAACCAGGTCCCATTTTTCTTCCTTATCTCTCTCTACACGGTTGATATAAAGGCACTTTAGCCATGAGTGTCAAAATATTGCATATAGCATGCAAAAGGGTACTGGGGTTTGTGTTGCTTTGCAGTTAGATTATTGAGGGAGAGTGGTTTGCACTTTTCCTAAAAACATAGGGCCAGATGTAGGTAAGTTGGGTTTTGTGACTCGCAATTTGCGAGTCGTAAAACCCTATGCACAACAGTGTACCTGACACTGTTTGCGACTCGCAAGGGGGTCGCAAATGCCCACCTCATGAATATTCATGAGGTGGGTATCAATTTGCGACCCCCTTGAGACTCGTGGCACTCACAGGGATGGTGGCCTGCTGGAGACAGCAGACCACCATGTCTGTGAATGCTTTTAAATAAAGCAGTTTTTTTTGTTGTAATGCAGCTCGTTTACCTGAAAGGAAAACGAGCTGCATTACAAAACTAAAACTTGAAACGCTTTCGTTTCATTTTTTCAGAGCAGGCAGTGTGATCAGGAAAAATGTCTTTAATGCCATTCAGAAAGGGAAGGGGTCCCATTTGAAATGGTTGCTAGCTGCGATTAGTTTGCGACTGCGTTTGCGGTCACAAAGCAATCCTGCATTGCACTGCGACTCGCAATTAGGAAGGGGACACCCCTTCCTAATTGCAACTCGCAAACCCGTTTTGCGATTCGGTAACCAGGTTACCGAATCGAAAAATGGGTTTTGTGCATTGCAAAGTGCAGTTTGCACGTCGCAAACAGCAAAATTCGCTGTTTGCGACGTTCAAACTGCTTCCTACATCTGGCCCATATTTTTCAATATTTCATGCCAGGCAGCAAGTCCCCTGTCTGCACTGAGCTACACGAAATGGAGAGGGCAGGAATGCACTATAGTTAACATTACATGATGCATTCCTGCCCTCTGCCTGCGCTGTCGAACAAACTGCTGCTTAGCACCAATGCAGGCACCTTTGAACCATGGTGCACTGGTGCCTGTGTTGTAGGCAGGATTGCTACATTTTCATCTTTCTAAGTGTGCTGCACAATGCAGCACACTTTGAAAGAGGATAGAGCAAGAAGAAATAATGGGGAGTCTTACAATGGGGAGGCTCTTCTGATGGGGAGGCGTACAATCCTGACAGATTCTCCAGTCTACCCATGTTGGTAAATCTGGGAAAGTGTCAGAACGCATTGATGGCTGCATGGGAACACCCATGCTCCACCTATGGCACACCTCCCTGCTGCTGAGTAATGCAAGGCAGCGATTTGTGCTGTCTTGCATTACTCTGGATTTATCAAGCAACGTGGGGCCACACAAGGTGGCCTCGCATGGCATGATAAATCTCATTTAGGTTTTGCATCGCCTTTGCATCCCATTGCATGGTGGAAAGGTGAAGAAAAAGCTTGCTAAATATGGGCCAGAATTTATGTTTAAGAGTGTTAGGCATGGATGTATACTTTCCTTGACTTTATTCCTGTTATTGATAAATAGCTGTTTTTACTTTTTAATGGGATGTGAAAATGACTCTTTGGTTTTAGGTGGCACTAAGGTTCCTGCTCTGCTGTATGTGGATGACACCCTCCTGATGATTAAAACCCCAAAGGGCTTTGAGACTTTACTTGACAAATTTAGCCTTTTCTTCACCAGTGAAGGTACTGGAGTGTAAACCTGGAGAGGATTGTAGGCTTTGATTAGCTGGGTGTACAACTATCTAGTACTAATGTTTGAAAAAGTCGGGCAGAGCAGCAGCAGCGGTGAGCTTCGCAGAAAATACTTCTTTCCATCCGATGTCCCCTCCACTGGAGATCTCAGGCAGAGGCTTCCACTAACTATGGTTCTGAGCTTTGGGGCTACAGCAACTTGAAGACCCAGGGGTAGCAAACAATAAATTCCGTAGGGTTGCATTAAAACTCCCCAAAATCACACCCTGGGTCTTCCTCAAAATTGATATGGACATCCATCCAAATACTGCCATTGTTAGGTTGAAACCCATTCTGTACTGGCTAAGGTTATGGTTGACTGCTGAGCTGGAACCCTATAGGACGGGCTGAGGAGCATTCTCCTTTTTTCAAGGACAACTGTTATATTTCCATGGAAGAACTATGTCAAACAGCCTCTTCATACATTGGAATTGCCTGATCTTTGTCAATATCCTGAGTCTATGAACTCCTCTTCTATCAAAACTGAAAACTTGCCTTGTGGAACAATGAGAGGTCTAAATTGCTCCAAACACCACGCTATAGTAGAGTGACAGAGCATTTTCTAGACCAAAAGTTAGAACAAAATGTTTAAACATTTCTTGAAGGGATTGATCCACTGTTTACTAGATCACTGTACCTAAGATTCAGGATGGGAACTCTGCTGCTCGCATCTTTTACTAGCAAATGGAGACGCTCATTAGAGGATAGTGCACTTTGCTTAGCTCGTAGAAAAAAAATGAAATGGAGGATCATCTTTTTATTTTTTTGCCCAGTATATGTGAGACAAAGCAGGCATTGGGCTGAGCCTCTTTGTTGACATTTGGGAATATATCATTATAAAATGGCTCTGAGAATTTGAAGGCCAGATCCCATTTCATGTATTGTCTTTTCTGTTGCTAAATTCCTTGAGTCTGTATGGTCCATTCATATCAAGATCGTAAACCAAATGGCATTTACCCACACTGTGTCTACAAACTAACAAATTGTCTGGGTAAAAACAAAAATGGTTGTAGTAATTGCTAACAATACATTTTTGCCCTCTCTTTTTATGAGGCACATTTAGCTGTAAATGTAATGATTTTAGATATGAATGTTTCTTATTTTATTGAGGTTTTTATGTGATGTTTTAAAATCCTGTAATTAGATCAAGATTTAATTATTTTTTAATCTGTGCCTTTTGAACTTGTTTCTGTACATTGACAAAACGATGATGATTTCTTTTAATATGCTTTCAATGGCTTTGACCGAAATGAAGTATTTAAAATCAAAAGAATTTGTATATCATTTTCTTTACTCTTTTTCATCCTTTTGTGAAATGCAAAGGCACATTTAGGGCCTGATTCTAACTTTGGAGGACGGTGTTAAACCGTCCCAAAAGTGGCGGATATACCACCTACCGTATTACGAGTTCCATAGGATATAATGGACTCGTAATACGGTAGGTGGTATATCCGCCACTTTTGGGACGGTTTAACACCGTCCTCCAAAGTTAGAATCAGGCCCTTAGTTTCTTTGAAAGCAAGAAATCGAAATTAAGTTAGCTTTTTGGTGACTTGCTTCACATATGCCAAGGACCAAGTATTTTATCCAGGATTTGCATTTAAAAAGTCAGTGCATTTTGGGAGTAGTGATCTCCACTCGTATAAGCTTACCAACCCATCTCATCATAATAATTTGTGAAGGGAAAGCTCAGGACTAAATGCACTGTTTGGTGTGGATGGAGTGATATGACAAACCTAAGAGTGTCACAAAATGGTACTGAAGAGCTATAGGTAATGATTTGCAGTGCCACATGTGTATATATGTATCTCAACAAGGTCAAGGAATAGAGAATTAGAGTTACCACACATTTTTTTTCTTTTCTCTACCTCAAACTTAATACTATCAGCAAATTTAAAATTATGAGTGGACAGGTGTATTGTTATCTCTGGCAAAAGCCTGTTTGCACCAGGATCGAAATTCACAGGACCACAATTAATACATCCCCTGTGTGTTCTTGTCAAATCTAGCCACTGAGACAGCTTTAGAGCTGCAATAACAGATTAAAAAGTGTGAGAAATTAGGTTATTAGTTGTGAAGGATGTGAGTCCTCCAGAAGTAATACGATTGTAATTGTCATTATAGCATTTTACTCTCTCAGGCTAGCACAGAAGTGCAGTACAAGGCCTACTAAGGGGAGGTGGTGTCGGCTAGTAACTCCTATTTGCTGGTACACAAAAATAACACTCAATAAAGTATTGTCCAGTCATTGCTTTTCCGTTTAAAAAGAGAAAATACTTTTATTACTCACTCATTACTGATTAATATGCATTAAATTACAAATATATCCATTTATCTAGATGGAAATACATTTTGTGATACTCTCATTTCACATTGCACCCTTAGTGGGTCCTGAACTCTGTAATTAGATTGTCCTATTTTCATTGCTTATTTGTTTGTGGATTTCAGAGGTGTTTTCTTAGCATTTATCAAACCTTTTGAAATCAGTGCAGATAAGTGTTTATTCAACTGCCTAAATACAAGAAACTGTGTTTTCCAGTGTTAAGAAAATGTGTTGTTTTTCAGTATTTTTTATAAACCACATATTTAATTTAAAGGAGAAGTAATAAATGTTATGTAGTGTCTTGCCAGTGTGTCCAGTGGACTTATGTTAGACTGGTTTAAGCTTATAGGGTCTGTTTATTGCACTCTAACTCACACTCACATCCCATCACCCTCCTTCACGTAAATTTACCTGTCACATTCACCTTTTCAGGACTGTCTGTTTTACTGGACTATTCATGTATTAGAACAATGAGAGAATAATATTCAAATGTTTTCATCAATATGTTTATGGACACAGTTATGGGTCATTCACCAACATGTTGCTGAATATTATGACATTGTAATTGTGTTCAACCCTGTCAATAGCATACTACCTTGTGAAACTTTACATTTTTGAATTACATGAGAATAACGTGTAGCCCTACATTCTGAGGAACCTGAAAGTTGATGCTTTAAACATGCTTACCATTCTTGTTCTGCACTCTGACTACATCAGGGTGGTGATACTGTTGTGTGGACATTCAAAACTGCCAAATATTCCCATGGCAAATGACTCACTTTTCGTCTTTTACTGGACATTTCATTGTATTCTTGGACTTAATATTTTGCTGCTATCATTGTAACCATATGTTTAAAAAGTCTAGCCGTAAGGTGCAGTTGGGTAAACAGTCAGAATTAGCTGTTGGTAACACACATGAGAATGGAACTCCTTACAGCTAAGAATTTTGTACCCATGTGGAAACTATTGTGTCATGATTTCACCACTATCCCATGTTGATGGTAAAAGCACTCTTTTCACAGCTATCTATCCTTGCATTGAATGTTTAATGTGTGGGGCATTTGGCAAGTGACCTACTATCAATAGTGACTTGTTAGAAAAGTGATCTGATTTATCAAAGGGTTTTACCCATTCTCTGTCTGGGGTGTGATAGTGCATATTTTCCAAGACACTTATGAGTCAGCCATTTCATCAAGTAGGATTTTAAGATGTACATATTTTCTACAGTGTATACAATAATTACTACAGACCTAAAACATGTTTGTAAGCCCTGATTTTTTAATCCAAGCATACAAGTCTGAAAGAAACAATAGGAACAAGAATTATTATTATATTGACAACCCTAATCAACAAAACCCTAGCAGAACAACCTTAGAACAGTCTTTTGGCTGGTACCTGGTAACATTAAAGTTTTATAATTTAATATAGGTTTAAACCTAAAAAAGAAATATGTATCTATAATCAAAGCACTCCAACCTAAACCAGACGCAATATTGCACTATCAGATGCAGTCATTATCAATAAGGCAGGCCTACTGGCTTTATCAGGGTGGCACAACATCAGTAAAGGAATCCATATGTTATAGTGAAACATATATACCATTAAAAGTACTGGAACTGTGTCAGTAGTATTGATTTTAGTGCAAATATTTCACTTGCCGTCATTGTTAAAACATTATAATTCATAACGTGTTTCTGAGACCTGTTTTTACTGTACAAAGACTGCTACTGTAGTTATCAGATTAACCATGAGGAGTCCCAAGACTCCAGGGCCTAAGAGTAAAAGCTCCAGCTACAGGAGTGGGTGAAAAAAGATAAACCTCTCCTGGGGTCAGGGATTTAAACCCCTGAGAAAGACAAGGTCATCTTCATAAATCATTCTTGGAGTGGTGCTGCACTTCTGCAGCCTCCTCAAATACTCTTCAATTATCAGTGGTGGTGCCCCAGCCCTTCCTGGCGCACCATAAAGAAAAGTTGGACTAATTTTAATTGCCTTGTGTAAGATTATGGGGCACTCCTTCTAGGAGTAGTAATTATTAAGTAAGAGACTTGCATGCACTCCTTTGTTTTGGAGTGGCCTCGCTCCTCAAGTTTTTACATTTTGTTACTGGTGCCGGGTGTCCATGTCCATTCAGGCACCCGGATCCTGGCTTTGGGTGGAAGCTATTGTGGGAGCCCCAAGGCCCAGCAGCCTTTAACGGCTCCCCCCATGCTCTGCCCTCCATGTGCGGTGCATGGAAGCTGGGTATACTGTTCTGTTCTTCTCCCATCAGGTGGGAGCAGTTTCTTTTCTGCTCCCACCTAGAGGTGAGAGTGGTACAGTCCCCTGTCCAAGAGGAATGTGGGCAGGCAGAGGAGAGGCTGGTGCGATGTGTCGCACCCCCTCATACACAGGCTTAGGAGTGGTTAGTGTCAATAAGGGAGGTGTCATTTTGCTCCTGTTGGCGAGTTCTACCGAAAGGAGCACCTTTTTAGGGTCTCTTGGCCCCTAAGGGTGGATCTTTCCTGGTGAGCTGGATTTTGGGGTTTTCAATGACAGAACTGTATTCTGCCTGGCTCTTGGTGCTCTTCTGTTTCTGGGGGCATCTTATGCTGTCCATCAGCAGCCCATCAGCAAAACATTCTTCCTGCCACCCTCCAAGGATCCTAGAGCCTTCTGGCTCATTTTCAGGACATCTGGGTGTCAGAGGAGCCAAGGACCAGTCTGCAGAAGGTCAAGAGGATCAATCCAGTATCCCCCCACACATCCTTACCTCCACCTGGTTCTCAGGGGTATAAGAGTGCCAGCGCCACAGGCCCTGGAGAGACTAATGTTCAACCTTAGGGTCAGCTGGAGTCAAAATAGCAAAGTCCATGCTTGCAGGGCATTAGGTGGCTTTTCCTTCTAACTTAACATTTTTTCACCATTGTTGCTACCAGGTCTTCTAATCTGTCTCTCCCTTGAGCATGGGTTTTTAAGTGGGGGTGGAAAGTTCTAGAAGTCAGGCACTCCTGGCCACTCCTGGGGTGCCACATCATCAGTCCACTTCTGTCCCATCCCTCCTGCAAAGTATTCTAGGACAATCCAATATGACAACTTCAAATCGCCTACAGAAGGAGCTCCCCAGAGGGCCTCTGCTCTTCCCCTAGCCTGTGCAGCTGCCTGTTCCCCTCCCAATGAAATGTCAAAGGCAAACCCCTCCTGTTTTGGCTTCAGAGGCCTGGCCCAGTGTGGTGGGCTGTCCCAGACCTGGTGCATTGTGACAAGTTAATTAATATATGTAGATTTCCCTCCTTCCTTTCCAAGGAAGTGGGTCAATCATGGTCAATTATTTTACATTGCAAGGAGGCCTTTTATCGCCCTGCTGGCAAGCAATGTAATTAACTTGGCCTATCTGGGGGAAAAAGGCCTGCAATTTGATTATGAGGTGAGCCAGGAAAATGTAACAAATCTTAACATGTCATCTAGAGTGTAGATGGAAAGTTAGGGATTGTAAATCCACACGTTGGTGTGTTTTAAATCCCTTGCTGATACCTCAATGGATGCTGTAGGCCTAAGCAGGCTGAAAGGTTACTTTCTTTACTTTCTTGTGTAACACAATGTAAGCACTACAGACATTCATGAGGCACAAATGACCTACACTATGAATGTGCACTCACATTGTGAGACCTACCCTAAGTCAGTACCAAACTCTATAGAGTCCCCTCTGCGACAGGCTACCTGTGTGTAGATACCAGGCTGCCATATCAGTAGTCTGGCAAGCACAAGTGTGTGCAGGTCTTCATGTGTAACCAGACCAAAACTTCTTGACCTAACTGTGCAGCAGTCACCTTATGTTTAAAGGGGCACACTGATAGTTAACACTCTCAGTCCAATAACCAAGAAGTTAAAGTGAGTGAAACTCAGATATTGAGACTCACTGAGAGTAATAGTCCAAAAAGAGAGTAGTCAAATGCAAAATATTCAGGGGGACTAAGTGGATGGAACCTATTTGCTACTAAAAGCAACCAACGTTTAATGTTATGTCTCGGTGTGTATGGGTGACCGCATGTTAGGAGGTCGAGGTGCTTCCTTGCCTATTTGGCTGTGGTCTGTGTATGTGAGCGGCTGCAGGTGTGAAGGTCTCCTTGTGTGAATGCATGCCTGTAGGTATGTTGCTCTATCTGCATATTATCAAGCATGTGTCAGACGGCCAAGTGTAGGAAAGTACCATCTTCCTTGGCATGTTACCCCCATTTTTACATGTATGTTAGTATGTTTTTGTCTGTCTTACTGGGATCCTGCTGGTCAGGACCCCTATGCTCATAGTTTATGGCCTTATGTGTGTGTCTGTATAGTGCTTGACTGTGTCACTGAAGCTCTGCTAATCAGAACCTCAGTGCTTATGCTCTCTCTGCTTTTAAATTTGTCACTGTAGGGTAGTGACTTGATTTACCAATTTCAATTGGAACACTGGACCCCCCTTATAAGTCCCTAGTATATGGTACCTAGGTACCCAGGGCATTGGGGTTCCAGGAAATCCATATGTGCTGCAGCATTTATTTTGCCACCCATAGGGAGCTCAGACAAAACCTTGCACAGGCCTGCCATTGCAGCCTGCGTGAAATAATGCACAAGTTATTTCACAGCCATTTTCACTGCACTTAGGTAACTTATAAGTCACCTATATGTCTAACCTTCACTTGCTGAAGGTTAGGTGCAAAGTTACTAAGTCTGAGGGCACCCTTGCACTAGCAAAGGTGCCCCCACATAGTTCAGGGCCATTTCCCGGGACTGTGACTGCGGGATGCCATTACAAGCATGCACTACATATAGGTCAATACCTGTATGTAGCTTCACAATGGTAACACCGAATATGGCCATGCAACATGTCTAAGATCATGGAATTGTCCCCCCATTCCAAATTTGGTATTGGGGAGTCAATTCCATGCATCCTGGGGGCTCCACTATGGACCCCCAGAACTGCCAAACCAGCACTCTGAGTCTTGCACTGCATCTACAGCTGCTGCGACCTCACAGAGAGGGCTCTGCCCTCCTGGGGTCTGGGCAGGCCAGTCCCAGGAAAGCAGAACAAAGCATTTCCTCTGAGAGCAGGGTGTTACACCCTCTCTCTTTGGAAATAGGTGTTACAAGCTGGGAGGGGTAGCGTCCCCAGCCTCTGGAAATACTTTGAAGGGCATAGATGGTGCCCTCCTTGCATAAGCCAGTCTACACCGTCCAGGGACCCCTTCTCCCCTGCTCTGGTGCGAAACTGGACAAAGGAAAGGGGAGTGACCACTCCCCTGTCCATCACCACCTTAGGGGTGGTGCCCAGATCTCCTCCAGTGTGTCCCAGATTTCAACCATTTTGCTTTGCAAGGTGTGGGGGCACTCTGGAGGACTCTGAGTGGCCAGTGCCAGCAGGTGACCTCAGAGACCCCTCCTGATGGGTCCTTACCTGATAAGGTAGCCAATCCCCCTTTCGAGGCTATTTAGGGTGTCTCCTGTGGGTTCTCTTCAGATTCTGCTTGCAAGTTTCCTTCAGGAATCCGCTGCAAAAACGTCAACCTCCTCTGACCTCAGATCAACCGCAGTCTGCTCCAGGAACTGCTGTAACTGCAACAAAGTATCAACAAGGGATACTTTTCTTCTGCAACCTCAGCTCCAAGTCAGCAACTGCAACAGTTTCCATGAGGTGCACGCTCTGGGGACTCCCTGTCTTCATCCTGAATCAGAAGAACCACTTGCTGAAGGTTAGGTGCAAAGTTACTAAGTGTGAGGGCACACTTGCACTAGCAAAGGTGCCCCCACATAGTTCAGGGCCATTTCCCCAGACTTTGTGAGTGCGGAGACACCTTTACACGGGTGCCCTACATATAGGTCAATACCTATATGTAGCTTCACAACTCCAAATATGGTCATGTAACATGTCTAAGATCATGGAAATGTCCCCCCATTCCAAATCTGGTATTGGGGAGCCAATTCCATTCATCCTGGGGGCTCCACCATGGACCCCCAGTACTGCCTAACCAGCAGTGACGACCGGTACCCTGGGACTCACAGTGACGAGTGTGCTCCTAAGGACACAGAGAGTAGACATCATCGACATAGACTGTCCTGAGGTCCTGGTGTTGCAATTTGGAGGAGGTAAGACCCTGCCTTCCCCGGGAGCGACAGTACCCCTGTGTACTGCATCTTCCTCGCCTCCTGAGACCTCTGTGCACTGTTTGCAAAATCCCTTCATGCACAGCCTGACCCAGGTCCTCAGCGCTCCATCCTGTGACGTTCAACTTGCTGAGTTGTTCTCCGGCGGCGTGGGACCTTCTTTTGTTGTGCTGCATCAACTGTGTTTTGCACCTCCTTTGAACTCAGATGCTGTGGCTTCTGGGGGTGATGGCTGGCATCCTGAGGGCTCTCTAAAGTGTTGAGTACCCCCTCTTCCTCCTCACACAGAGTTAAGACCCTGAGGTCCATCCTGGGTCCATCCAGCACCATTTTGATGCAAAACGCACTTTTGTCATAGCCTAAGCTTGTTGGCGCCTTCCAACACGAAATCTCATCTGCAACGATCTTCACGCTGTGGGACATCTTCAGCATTATGCAGGAACCCGCTGGCATCTTTCAACTGTGCATTTCTGCAGTCTTCGACTAACCAGGGACTCTTCTTTTGCACCCACTTCTGGGTTGGCAGGGGCTCCTGTCCTTCCTGAAACTTCCTTCGGCTTCTGGACTTGGTCCCCTTCCTTTGCAGGTCTTCAGGTCCAATAATCCAGCAGTTGTTCTTTGCAGACTTGGTTGACTGTTACAAAATCCCAATCATGAGGTGTAGGGTGTCCTAAGGAAACTTGCAGTACTTTACTACTGCTTTTCTGGGCTCTGGGGTGGGGTAATTTACTTACCTTTACTATATTCTTACTCTCCCAGCAATTCTGTACACACTACCCTTGTCTAGGGGGGAATTCGTGATTCGCATTCCACTTTCTTAGTATATGGTTTGTGTTGCCCCTAGACCTATTTTCTCCCTTTGCATTTTATAACATTTCCTATTTTTTGCATTATTCTATGACTATTTACTTGTCTAATATTGGTGTCTAGTGTATATATTGTGTATAATACTTACCTCCAGAAGGAATATTGGGCCAGATGTACGAAAAAAACAAATTGCGAGTTGCAATTTGCGAGTCCTTCCGACTCGCAAATTGCAACTCGCAATTTGGTATGCAGTACGGTGTCTCAGACACCGACTGCAACTCGCTATGGGGTCGCAATGACCCACCTCATGAATATTCATGAGGTGGGTCGCAAATTGCGGCCCCATAGCGAGTATAGGCACTCGCTAACATGGAGGCCTGCTGTAGTCAGCAGGCCTCCATGTTAGCGACCTGCTTTTAAATAAAGCAGTTTTTTTTTTTTTTAAATGTAGCCCGTTTTCCCTAAGGGAAAACGAGCTGCATTTCAAAAAATCCGAAACCTTTTGTTTCGTTTTTTTCAGGGCAGGGAGTGGTCCCTTGGACCACTCCCTGCCCTGAAAAAATTTTTTGGGGTCCATTCACAAAGGGGAAGGGGTCCCATGGGGACCCCTTCCCGTTTGCGAATGGGTTACCATCCACTTCAAGTGGATGGTAACTGCGACTCCATTTGCGACCGCATACGCGGTCACAAATGGAATTGCATACCATTGCGAATCGCAAATAGGAAGGGAACACCCCTTCCTATTTGCGATTCGGAAATGCATTTTGCGAGTCGGATCCGACTCGCAAAATGCATTTCAACATAGCAAACTGGCTTTTGCGAGTCGCAAACGGCGTTTTTCGCCAGTTGCGACTCGCAAAACCCTTGCTACATCTGGCCCATTGTCTCTAAGATATTTTTGGTACTGCGTCACCCAAATAAATACCTTTATTTTTGGTAACACTGAGTATTGTCTTTACTTGAGCATAAGTACTGTGTAACTATAAGTGGTATTGCAGGAGCTTAGCATGTCTCCTAGTTCAGCCTAAGCTGCTCTGCTATAGCTACCTCTATCAGCCTAAGCTGCTAACACACTACTACATTTCACTAAAAATGGATAACTGGACCTGGTATAAGGTGTAAGTACCCAAGGTACCCACTGCAAACCAGGCCAGCCTCCTGCAGGAACCTAATAGCATCTTCCTAGGGTGCATTCCAGCAGTCTTCGACTAACCAGGGACTCTTCTTTTGCACCCTCTTCTGGGTTTGCAGGGGCTCCTGTCCTTCCTGGAACTTCTTTCGACTTCCGGACTTGGTTCCCTTCCTTTGCAGGTCTTCAGATCCAGGAATCATGCAGTTGTTCTTTGCAGACTTGGTTGATTGCTGCAAAATCCCAATCATGAGATGTAGGGTGTCCTAAGGAATCTTGCAGTACTTTACTCCTGCTTTTCTGGGTTCTGGAGTGGGGTACTTTACTTACCTTTACTGTATTCTTACTCTCCCAGCGATTCTGCACACACTACACTTGTCTAGGGGGGAATTTGTGATTTGCATTCCACTTTCTTAGTGTATGGTTTGTGTTGCCCCTAGACCTATTTTCTCCCTTGCATTCTACAGCATTTCCTATTGTTTACATTGTTCTATGACTATTTACTTGTCTAATTGTGGTGTATAGTATATATATTGTGTATTATACTTACCTCCAGAAGGAGTATTGTCTCTAAGATATTTTTGGTACTGTGTCACCCAAATAAATACCTTTATTTTGGTAACACTGAGTATTGTCTTTACTTGTGTATAAGTACTGTGTAACTATAAGTGGTATTGCAGGAGCCTTGCATGTCTCCTAGTTCAGCCTAAGCTGCTCTGCTATAGCTACCTCTATCAGCCTAAGCTTCGATAACCCTACTAATTCACTAATAAGGGATAACTGGACCTGATATAAGGTAGTACCCAAGGTACCCACTACAAACCAGGCCAGCCTCCTACACCAAGCTCGCACAGTTCGTTGAATGCTCAGTACTAATATCTGCAGTTCAAAGGTTCAAGGGTTCCAATTCAAGCAAGGACCAATTTAGACATTGATGGTCCTGAATTATGACTCGTGCATTATTAAATTGGTAATAGCAGCATTGGTCATTTATATTGATTAGAAATTGCATGAGGGTGCTATATGAAAACAAATCATTTTCTACGTAGATGAAAAATAAGTGCATGCACTATAAAAAAAAAAGTTCAACCTGTTGGCTTTGACGGTGCGTGTTAGTTGGTTGTCATCAGGCCTCCCTAAACCCGTTTTTTTTAAAGGATTTATAGTTTGTCCAGAGGCTGGTGTTCCTGCAAACACTTAGAAAAATCCTTCCCCAGTATTTTACTGTTCCTCATATTTCTGTGCTTCTTGCAGAAGGTGATAAACGGCAATATTGGCAAATGTTGTTATTTATCAAATTGAACAGTGTACAACACAAGTGTTAATATAGCCTACTATTTTATAGGAAATTGAAATATAATGGATTAACATATCGGCAAGCATGTCAATTTGCGATTTGTGTATAATGAATTATGAAGCGTTTCATTGACTTTCAAATGATTCATTTTTATATAATTACCGTGTCTGCTTTCCACTTTATGTTTCTTTTCTACAATATCCTTGTTGTGATATGGGCATATACTAATAAAGAATGTTTCTTTCTGTCCCCGTGGCAAGGTTAAAAAAAACAGCAAAATTCAATATACGTTCCGCGCTGACAGTATAAAATAATTAAAATTTAACAAATACATGGACAAATGTAATGGAAGAATGTATAATATCCGATTGATAATGTTCGTCCTTAAAATACACATTTTAATTATAGCTCTAAGAGCTGTGGGCCAGCAACTTGAAGTGTAAAATTTGAATGTTTTTTTTTTTTACCTCATAATGTTTTGCTTTGCAAATTTAAAATGTTTTAACGTTTAGAAATCTGTTTTCCTTAGTGTTCAAATGTCTGTGCACCTGCTGTATATTACAGCAATTCTTAACAACTTTTCATGGTGTTTTCGTCTTATAGGCCTAGAGACAGCCAGATTCGGCGCCAGCCTCATGTAGCAAAAGAAATTCAAAAGTAAAAAATACCGACATCTATACATCCATATCGACATACATAACATGGACTTTTGGTCAGCCGCTGATATGTTCAACTATACCTTTTGCTTTTACCCATCGTATCGAACAGCACTGCGCTATGGGTCACACCACTTCACTCCATTTCACTCATTGGCTCATTTGTACTGTGTGCCACAACATATGTGTAGTGTTGGGGCCCTAGGCCCCCATGCTACTAAAAGAGACGACAGGGACACAATCTCTTGGTAGGTGGAACTGGCTTGGGCACGTGCGCCCGGCCCCTTTTATTGCCAGGGTTACCTGACCGGTGACGCCTGTGTTGGGTGGGTGTGGGGTACACTACAATATGTTTGATCATGTGTGCATATCCACCTAAAAATAAGTGCACCTCAGTGCCATGGCTGGCGTCCTTATACTTTTCTTCACCAATACCTGTTTATTTACATTTGTTTCTAGGTTTTGGCTACAGGCAACTTTAGCTGTCTGTTGGAGAGCTATTATTTCCAATGTATTGCATGCACTTAGAGTTGGATTTTATGTCCGGCTCTAGGTAATTGTCGGACGACTTTCTTGTCTGTCTCACTTCCCTGCTCCTGATTCAATGATTTTTTCCTTATTCTTGTGTTTATTTTGAGCATTTCAGTCTCAGAGTGTTTTGATTGGATGATGTATCCTTCAACTGCGGATGTCAGACGTTGCTTTGATGTTCATGGGAGGCACTATTTTCTAACCCTCATTTTATCCCTGCTTCTCCTCCTCGTCCCAATCACCCTCTTTTTAGATCCCAATTTCCTACCTCCACCCAGCATCCTCCTGCCCCTTCTCAGTTTAAGCCACTTACGTAACAGCTTCATGGCACAGACCTACTATATTTGCCAGTGCTTGTTTAATATTTTAATCATCCTTGTGAGTTTAAACTGTCTTCAGTTTGCAGCAATTTAAAGCCCATAGTAGCTTTTATTTGCTCCAACTAGAATTACATTTTCCTGTAATGTTCAGTACTACTAAAACAGCTTTCTATATATTGTTCTAAGTAACCCTGCCTGCTGAGAAATAACTGTAGTTCTCTATTAAATTACTATGCAATGGTTTATTTCAAAATGTTATTAAATATAATGTCTGCCATGTTTTGGTTGGGACATGTTTTTCTTTTGTGTTATATACGTGACTTATTCTTCCCATACAAAAAAAACTATAATTACCGCACAAGCCTCGCAAGGACAGACCTATTGGCTTTGCCATTGCCTATTACAGAGTGATTGCTAGCCACCAATAGATTTAATAGGTAATTGTTTGTTATATATGTGCTTGTTTTACTTTGTAGCTTAATGTTATTTGTGGCCTATGTGCTATCTCTACAAGTATGTACAACAAGAAACTCCCAAAGGAGAAACATTACTGCTCGGTACCTTGTTTTCAGAGACACAGTACAAAATATATATCCGCTTCTCTTTACACAGTATGCAATAAATAGCAAATCAGATAAGGATTGTATCTAATATAAGGCGCACTTCTATGTATGTCAACACCAAATGCAATTTATTAATCACAGTAGACAGTTAAAAGAAGGGTAATAAACAAATCACCCTTTATCGCTACCAAAACACGATCACCCAAACTAAGGTTTCAAGTCATAGTAGTGAGCCGAGGTAAACTGAGGGCCAACCAATTATCTAGTCCTTCTTGTAATTTAGAAACGATTTCCGTGAGGAAAAGGCTTTCAACGTTTCGGTCTCCAACATGTAACAAGTACATGATACAATCCTCATGACAAACGTTTGGGTTTATACTGGTATGTAGACCCTTGTAAAGTAGTATAACAATGAGTATCACAATAATCTAAAAGGCTGTGAATCAAGGATCGCTGATCAAAACAGAAAAAACAATACAAGAATGAAACAGTATAACAATCCCCAGTGTTGTGAATACAGTGACTGCGTTAGGTGACACTGCACTTCTCCCCACGTATATTCACAACACAGAGGATTTTTCTCATTCAGGAGATGTCTTGTTATACATGTTCATACCGAGTCTCATGGAGGTTTACTGGATTGCCCTATTGTGTTGTACTTGGCCAGTTCTCACTGTGATTTCATATTGAAGGAGAGAAGACCTTAACCAGTTTATCATTATAATTTTTATGCTCTTTGCTTTCACTTCTTTCTAAAGAAGTTCATTCCTGCTGTAAAAGCTAGTTTTAAAATATAATCAGCAACCAAACATCTGCACTGCTGAGATCCTCCCCTTTGTCTCCCTGTGTAACCAACCAGCAATGAAGTGCACTGCCTCTCTACTCCAACTTCATTCCCTGTTCATCCTGGGAAATTATGCTGTAATCCATTGCTTCACATCTATTTTTAGATACTGAGGGGCATATTTATACTCTGTTTGCACCGAATGTGCGTCAAACATTTTGACGCACAATCGGCGCAAACCCTGCCCCATATTTATACTTTGACGTCCGACCCCGCGGGCATCACAATTCCACCATGTGCGTCATTTTTTGGAAGGGGGAACCAGCCTTGCGTTAATTATATGCAAGGTAGGCGTTCTCTTCCAAAAAATGACTTTAAGGCCTGTCCCCCATATTTATACTCTGATGTCTTTTTGACGCACAGGAGGGGGTGGGCCTTAAAAAACGACGCACAGCCTGATAGGCGCCGTCTTTTAACGCCTGGGTCAGGGCAGGCGTCAAGGGACCTGTGGGCTCGGAAGGAGCCCAGAGGTGCCCTCCCCTGCCCCCAGGGACACCCCCTGCCACCCTTGCCCACCCCAGGAGGACACCCAAGGATGGAGGGACCCAGCCCAGGGAAGTAAAGGTAAGTTCAGGTAAGTATTTTTTTCCGATTTCTTTTGTGGCATAGGGGGGCCTGATTTGGGCCCCCCTACATGCCACTATGCCCAATGACCATGCCCAGGGGAGATAAGTCCCCTGGGCATGGCCATTGGGCAAGGGGGCATGACTCCTGTCTTTGCTAAGACAGGAGTCATGTCAATGGAGGTTGGGCGTAAAAAAAAATGGCGCAAATCACGTTTGAGGCCTGAATTTTGCCTCAGACCTGACTTGCCCCATTTTTTGACTCACAACCCCCATTTTCCCATACGCCGGCGCTGCCTGTTGTGAGTCATTTTTGACTCATGGCGCGTTGGAATGGCGTTAGCCGGCGGTAAAAAAAATTACGCACAACTGCGTTGGCGCAGTTGTGCGTCAAAAAGTATAAATATGTGCCTGAGTATCATAAGTCCACATAGATACATTAGTCATACAGCAGAGAAGTTTCCTTTATAACTGAGAAATATGTATTACACTATTTTCTTTAAAACATGCAAACGATTGTGCACCTTTTGGGAGATAATCTCAGCTGTTCTGATTTGTTCCAGCGCGGCACCTTGATCTGTAAAGGGTTTTAGTGGAGCCTTATTATCCACCATATCAGGCTATTCCCGCCAATAAAGGCCTGCAGTCTTTAACAAGGGAACAGTTCTTTGATGGCCGGGATAGCCAAAAATAAAATACATTTTCTCTGTAATAAAATAGGGTATTCCTATTTGCGATTCCCTATGCACATATATCAAGTATTTCTAAATGTGAACTGGGAATTTAAATGCAACTATCACCAACTCCAAGTTGGTGGTAACCGTGTGCATTTAAAAAAAAATTCATTAAAAATGCATTTTTTTGAAGTGCCATGTTGCACAATTTTTTTGGGGGGTGCTTCAAAGGGGGACTTAGGCCCTCAGCACCTTTGGTTTTGCATTTCCTAATTTGCGAATTCCTAAAAGGAATTCACAAATTAGGAAATGCAAAACCATTTGCACCTATGGGCCTTCAGGCCCATCAGAACGAACGGAGTCTCATTCCCTAATAGCGATTCCCTAATAGCGATTGTGGACTTAAAGAAATCACTAATAAGGAAATGCTATTTTGTTATATTCCATTTTGCATTACCTTACTAGAGATTATCAAAAATATGCTATTTAGGTAATGCAAAAGGCAGCTTAATACATCTGGCCCATAAACTGTAACAATTTAAAATTATGAGGCATTTTAACAGCCACATGAATAAAGCCAATATTACACTTAGGAAAAAAATCAATATACTATGGTAATGTAACAACAGATTAGGTGATACTCAAAGAATTTCTCGTTGACTGAATAAATGGTGATTTTAATTTATTTGTGATTCATTTTCTATTTTTTAGCTTATTGAATGTTTTATTGCTTTACCCCATAAAAATGAATTATGTTGAAAACTCTCTTCGACATTATTTCCACTAGGAAATAATTGTTGAATGTTACTGGCAATAATAATGGATTTAGCATAAAAGCCTTCCCTCTGAGATAAAAGAATGGGGTGTACAAATAGGTGCAATTTTTTAATTAGTGTTAAGGTCATGTAAATTTCTGAATAATAGATGTGGGCTCTTTAAAAATGGGCCTTAACCACCCGGAGAAAGGTCCCTGCCTTATGAAACAATGGCCCTGAGTTATACTTTTTGGTGCAAAACTGCACTAACGCAGTTTTGCACCAAAATGTTTAGCACCGGCTTGTACCATTTCTCTGCACCAGCCGGGCACCATATTTATGGAATGGTGCAAGCCGGTGCAAAGGGTAGGCTAGTGTGAAAAAATAAGACGTTAGTCAGGTGGGGCTGGCGGTATGGAAGAAGGGGGTTTTGCACCAAAAAATTACGGTAGGCATGTTAGAGTAAATACAATGACTCTAACCTGCCCAGAGTCATTTTCTGATGCAAAACCATCCATACCACATGTCTCCTAGAAAAGACAGGAGCCATGCCCACCACCCCAATGGCCAGCACAGAGGACCAGGGTGCCCTGGGCATGGCCATTGCATTCTGTGCCATGTATGGGGGCCCATTTGAGGGCCCCCAATGGCACTTTAAAAAATAAAATAAAATACTTACCTGACTTACCTGGGATGGTGTCCCCCATCCTCCGCTGTCCCTCTGGTGTGGGTAGTGGTGTCCCTGGAGTCCGGGGAGGGCATCTGTGGGCTTATTCCATGGTGTTCCACCATGGAAATAGGCCCACAGGTCCCATAACGCCTGCCCTGACCCAGATATTAAAAAATGGGGCAAAGCAAACTTTGCACCATTTTTTGACCCCCTCCTCCCTCCCGTGCACCATTTTTGCACTGGAGTATAAATATGACGTTAAGGCCATAGAGTAATTTTTTGCACAGGAACGCGTACCTTGCATCTCATTAAGGCAAGATAGGTTTCCACATCCAAAAAATGATTTAACCTCCATAAATTTGTCACTAGATGGGTTTAGCACTAAAATATAAATTGGAGTTAGTTTTGCACAGAATTAGAGGTAACAAACAAATGCCGCTAATTCGGTGCAAACAGAGTATAAATATGCCCCAATGTCTTCTGCACCATTTTTAGGGCTCTTCTGAAAACTGGTCTGGTTCTCTTTACAGGCTAGAAGTACTTGACCAGTTGCTCAGCTGGTGCTAGTTCTTGGGAAAATAAGACAGCTTTCAAGATCCCCATCAACACTGAAGAACCATATTGAACCAGGGAGTGATAACTATGGCCTCTTTGCCATAAAAGGGGACAAAAAATGTCACTTTGAGAAGTAAAACAAAAATCCTTGCATCAGTCTTGAATGAAGAAATGAGATAAGATTCAGGACTTTTTAGGCTGGACCATTGTGAATTGTCCTTCGGTGCTCTTAATTTGTGTTATTTTCTCTCTTCAGAGTAAACAGATGCAATTTTTATCTGGTAGACACCAATCCAGAAAGTATTTTTTCATGAAGCAGGGTATCCTGCCATGTATCCAAAATCAGAAACTGGTGAGGGGATTAATTGAAGTCACTGTGGATCCTTCCTCAATATCCCATAGGGACATGGTCATAGCTTTCATTTGTGCAGCAGGTGCAGTGGCACTGGGGCCCAGAGGCCTAAGGGGCTAACTAAACACTGATTATTGTTGTATTTCACAATTCAAACAGCAGCCAGGGTAACCATTTCCACTGCATAGGAATTGTGAGCCTATTTATGTCACCGAGAAATTGAAACTAAGTATATAATTTTTAGTTTGACACGACAGGAGCACCACCATAAATTGCATAAATTGGTTGGGCTCCCACTGCTATACTTAGGGTTTAATCACAACCCATCTAGAGGAGAGGTAATAGCGGGTTTTCTTATGGGAGAACTCAAGCTCGTTCTAACCTTGGAATTCTGTAACCTGGAATCCTGCCAACCAAAGGACCTCTGGGTTTTAGTTGCTGTAACCCTAACCAATTTGGCAGAGTTGCCACAACTGATTTTCCTTGTCCAGATCTGCATTTCGAATGCATGATGGACCAGGGCTGGGAAAGTAAATAACAATGGCCTGAAGCAAAGGGAAAAAACTCCATGAGCATCAAGGCAATACATTCTAGGTTTTTCCCAAACAAACTCTTCTTTTGGGAATGTATTTGAGAAAAGAAAATGCTGAGAGTGTCAATAAAATTGTGGTATCTGCTCTTCTTTCAGCTGTGCCTACAGTGGATATGTGGCACTGGCGACTGTATTGTAGTAGACCCAGAGATAACCGACAAATAGGCAGTGGTCTCGAAGGATGGCAGGTGTTCCTCTGTTTAGGGTGGAGGCAATAGCTGTTAACGCGTCCCAATCTAGATAATTTATTCACTCTGGGATTCGTTTTAGGCCGATGAATCTTTTAACCCTGATTGAAGACACCTTAGGGCGAGATAACTAATCAACATGTCAATCAATAACCTCATCAATATTCACAATAGCAAATCAATCAAATTAATCAGTGACATCAATAAGAATTGAAACACACCATGACCTTTCAGTTAGGAATAACCACGCCAGATGTTAGCAAGTTTATGATTTTTATTCCCTATTAGTTACACTCTACTAGCAAGTTCATTAGTCTTAATACCATGAAACACATCAGCACGGTAAAAATATGGCAACTCGAATAAGATTTCATCAAAGCAAAGATCATAAACATTAGAACATAGCACGACGTCAACATGGGTTAACTTTAGCATTGTTCAACAAAGCATAGATCCAGTCATTTGTCTATTTGCATCAGTTTAGTGAGTTCCTTTACTAACCTCGAATCAGCATTAGCATGTTGGGCTTCATGCAAAACAATTTAGCAACACAAATTTAGAAAACATCTAAACTGCCTCTGTCAAAAGATAGCAGTTGGTACCTAGAAGAAATGGCAACCAGACAATTACAATTTCATCATCATATAGTTACCCTCCGTAATGGGTCAGCATACAGAGTCAGTCTTCGTCCTCAGGACATCAGTTGATTCGCCATCAGCCAGGAAACACAGCAAAGTTCAGCAAGACGGGGTAAAAAAGAATACCTCCCTCGTAAGGAGGAAAAGTATAGAATCGGGCAAGGCAAAGTAAGGATGGTTTGAGGAATCAAACAGCAAAGTCTTTAGGCAGAGTAACAGAGTCTCATAGTGACAGCATGCAATGGCAAACGGCTTGTAATAGCTCGTAATGGCTAGGCAAAAGGGCAGCATAGATTGGCTCGGAATCGCCCGTAAAGGCTAATTTCTCCTCGTGTCCAAGAATTTTATATCAAACTTGTTGTGCAGTCCCCTAATTTCCAATTGGGCAAGATTTGGCGCACCATCATCTACATCCAATGGTTTACGTCTCGCTTCATTAAGATTGTCACCCCATAACAGTTCTCACGTAGTTTATTGGCTCTTGTGACTGACATCTCAATCGGGTAGAATGTCAGGTAGAAACTTACACTTTCTCAGGCTCAGTCAGTAGTCCCATTGTCTATACCAGTTCAGGCGACCTTGTACCTATTGCAAGTTTACACTTTTGCATTTGGCAAGAATGTCTCCTTGAGCAAGTTGAGTCTTCACGAGAATGAATCTACTACGGTTACACTCGTCTTCTAGCTTCTGGAAAAGTACAACTACATGTCCTTCAGCAAGTCAGCACATTGCACGTTAGAGAAACTAATTTAATATGAAACCAGGCAGCTAGGCCCCGACTCATGCTGACTAAGGCCTAGTGAATCAATTAGCAAATCCTTAACGTATAACTCTTAATACTAATACAAAATCATACATTAGTACATTAATATCTCATTATTAGTCCATTTCATTAATCATTAATCATCGTATACATTGGTGGCCACTCCACGCCAAAACACAGTAATACATTTTCTATGCGGCATTATTATGCATTAGTTCATAAACATTTCATATTAATTTTGATTATAAAACTACACTCCAACATAGTCACTGCTGACCCAGTAGGCTGACAGTCCCTGCCAACCTCCTGATCAGCCCTAAGACCATTCTGGAAATCATACTGGATACTGTGCCTCTCTAGAGACGGTGACCAGTTTCTGCACTATACAGTGGACCAAAAGTGAAAGAAAAGAGGATGGCGTCAGCAGGGTTGTAACATGACTGGGTGCATGAGGATTAAGAGCAAGAAACACTGAAATGAAGAAAACACGTTGTAGTCGTTTATTTCCGAGTCATGTGTCCAGAGCCTGCAAGTCTGCCCTGCAACAACCAGACCTTTCAAACCTATGGGTAAAGATCTCTTGTTCTGCTTTGTATACTCAAAAAATCTTTATTTTAAAGCCACAAGCTTGAATATTTGTGAACACTCGAATGTATTCAAGGTTAAGTAAACAAAACACAAGCTTAGGTGGTAATGTCACAACTAAACAACATATTTTGTTGCTGTCTTGATATAGACAAATGGCAGCAAAAAAACTAAATCTTGCATTGTGTGTGCATTGCATTTTACCTAATCCTTTTAGGTAAACTATTTTTCAGACACTCTGTGAGAGGCCTGGAAGAAAGGCCCTCATGACAGCTTTTCGAATGCTGCCATTAATCTGGCCCAGACTATTTTAGCGTTTTTGTAGAGTCAGGAAACCTATTATGGCGGGAGATGGCATTCATTTATCACTGGCCTTTAGCTGCTGGACATAGATCAGCGACATTAATTCTGACAGGCCTAAGTATTGCCATGTGTTTCAGTTTGTGGCTGTAGATGGTTGGTATACTCCACAGGCTAGTCGTCTGTCACCTGGATTCACAACAGTAACTTGCCTACTTGGCTGTCCAAGGGCTACTAACTTGTTACTAGGCTACAAAAATTGCCACTTGACGTGCATTTAGTTTCTAACAATTAAACAGTAATTGCATTATTCCCATTTAGTACATGCTGGAGCATATTTACAAATATTAGGTTTAACAAAAATGAATGAGTATTTTTTTTCCGACAAATTAAATAGAACAAAAGAAATTCAAAAGGTAGCTCAAACTAAACATGAGGCACCATAGGTAGGGAGAGACTAGATTTGAACTGAGATGAAAACTATATTTACTGACATTTTTAAACTATCGCTGTCTACAAAGAAAAATTGTGGGTTTTAAGTAGTATAGATCACGATGCAACTGATAAATTCTCTACGTTGAATTTAATCAAGACCACTGGAATAATGCGGCACTGGAGGACTAAATTAAGCGGCAAGGAAAGGCAAATTATGCAGTTATGCAGCCCATTCTTTGACGGTATTATTCAAATATCTATTCACGTTTTAATAATGGTTAATCCTCCAGGGCAAGCGTTTTCTTCATTACCATCATATTAACACCAGAGTACAGCAATTAGCAACTAAATAGTGACCATTTACAATGTTCAAACCGTGTGGCACAGCACTGCACTCTTTCCACCACATGTATCAGTAACTTTTGATCTGTTCGAGCTAGAAGCAAATTAATTTTGTTAAAATCTGCCAAGTATTCAGCAGATGGTGGAATGTGTAGAACGTTATGTAAATTTGCAGTTATGTGTAAAACACAAGAATCACTTAGGCCCTCATTTCAATATTGGTGGTATTGACCACCTACCGCCACGGCGACGGCCGCCAACATACCGCTGGTATGGCTACAAGCCATCTACCGGTATCATGACCGCCGACGGTATTCCGCCAGAATGCTGGCGGAGCACTGCCGACGGTCATGGCGGCGGATGGCGGTAAGGCAGCTCTGCTGACAGCAGCACCACCACGCCAGCAAAACACTGCCGACCGCATCAGGAGCAATGATACAGCCTGGTGGTGTTTTGCTGGTGGACGCTGCTGCTGACAGCAGTGCCGCGGACCATCTCCAGCTGGAGGACCCCCTGCAAGCAGGTAAGTCAGGTTATCTGACCGGAGAAGGGGGTGGAGGTGTTGTGTGTATGTGGGGGGTGGTGTGGATGTATTGGAATGTGTGAATGCCGGTGTGAGTTGCGTAGGATGCAGGCGTGAATGAGTGATTGTGAGTATTGTGAATGCATGTGTGTGACAAGGTCTGTTGGTGTGTGTTGCAGTGTGTGGGTATGTATGTGTGCATGCATGGGTGGTGGTGGGTATGCGTGTGTGCATGTGTGTAAATGGGTGCGCGTGTGGGTGTGTATATGTGTGGGGGAGCAGGAGCGGGAGGAGGGTGGGGGAGGACTCTAGGGAGGGGGGCGGGGGAGACCTCTATCAGTGCCAGGGAAGTGAATCCCTGCCACTGATAGTGCCTACTGCCATGGTTGGCACGAAAACCTTGGCGGTAGGCCGGGTTGTAATCCTGAGGGTGGTATTGTGGTGGCCACCGGTGGAGACCGAAGCCTCCAGCCCAGCAGCCGTTACCACTCTGGCGGTCGGTGTTTTAAAGTAACCACCATGGTCCAAATCCCATTTTTATTACTGCCGGTCTGTTGCCGGTATTACCGCTGCTTTAACACCGACTGCCAGGGTTGCAATGAGGCCTTACTGGTATTGTCCCTGAGTATATATTAGGAGTGAGCAAAGCAGGGCTGTAGCCATTAGGGGTGGTCCAGCATGGCCGGGCCATGGTATATTTTTGCTTGCCCGTCCCCTAAAAATTGCAGGCTTTTCTAATTGTTTGTTTACACTGCAACATAAATCTACTTTGTCTAGGCCTACTTCTAGACTGCTCTGAAGGTCTGCTATCGGGTTACTAGGGACCCAGGCTGGGTGTGGAGGAGGGTGAAGGGAGGTTAATCCATGTGTGCAACGCAGTCCTGTTTGCATTTCATGATTTTCTTCATTTTGCATTTTCTAAGAACGCACATTTTTACCACATGTTGTGTTTCTGTAGTTTATTTCCTTACAACATGCAAGTATTGTATAATGAATAACTGTGAGCTGAGTGGGATGTAGGTGTAATGAATGAGCGCAAGGGCATGACGGGACACAACTGAAAGCTCTGGATTTGAGGAGGAAGTCAGTGTGTGTTTCTTACAATACCTGAGTGGGAGAGATTGAGAGACAGGGTGCAATCGGTCAATGCCAGCACAACAGTCACAAAATTTAACTACAACATCCTCTAATGTCATGCCCTAACACACCATGCCCTCACCTACACATGCTACAACAATGGAACACCATGGGACAACAACAGCAATGCACATGTGTACCGCTGATGGTGACACAGATGCAATTGTGTACATGGTGGAAGGCATACCTGCCACAGATGCACAGTACCTGGCCACTTCCCATACCTTCTGAGGCACACAATTCCTGGACTACTGAACCAACTGAATCCTGATGGATAGTTGGCATGCCAAATAGGCCATATACAAATTGCACCTTGACATCTTGGAAAACATTATCTCACTACACATACAGTACCTGCCTGCACATTGAGGACTCTGTATGCATAGTGGTTGGCAAGAACATATTACAATGGCCTGACATCCCATATGCAATGACCCTGTTGCCATGAGCTGCCAAGCTCAACTTGGTAGTGGGTGACAACACAGATACCACACTAGGAATAAGTGTCCCTCACCTCACTGACCGCATGGTCACACATCTATGATAAATATCATTCCCAGCTGTCTAATACTGATAGTGGACATGTATCTACCTAGCACACAGGCTACAGCCTTCCAATAATGCACATCCTGATCCACTAAGGTAACACATAATGCAAGTGAGAGTGTGTACTCACCCCCTTGTGGCGGATGTGCTGCCCTCAAGCGCCCATCCACCTCAGGGCATGTCACCCCCAAAATGCAGGACATTAGGGGGTCAGGGCCCGACGGGCACCCTTCCCTCATTGGGAGGACGTTTCCAGCTGGGCCTCTGCAGTTTTCCAAGCCCAGCATCTCAGGTCCTCCCAACGCTTTCTGCAGTGGGTGCTCCACCGGGCAAAGACCCCCAGGGTCTGCACTTGCATGCAGATGGCACGCTATATCCCCTTCTTCTGATAGGCGCTGACCTGCATGGGTGACACAGACAGAAGGACAAAATCATGCAGTGTCGCATCACAGGGACAGCAGTGAACAGCACACATCTCACTTCCTACAACCAAGTTACATCAATCCACGTGCTCTGACTCCTCACCCATGTCCTATCTCCTGTCACACTGCCTCATCCCAAGGCCCCCATCCCCATACTCACCACTCACAGACAGGACGGTGACATTACACTCACCTGCTGCTCTGATGCCCCATACAGCTGTCCATACAGGGGTAGGACCCCATCCACAAGCTTCTCCAATTCCTCCTGGGTGAAGGCTGGACCCAAATCTCCTGCAGGACGTGGCATCTTGGTAACCAGAGTCAGAACACAGCAGCACACACAATGGAGATCTTCTGTGCACAAATGTCTGGAGTCAAGTGAGCCTGATCACATGAAATGGCGGTCACGTCTGCAGTGGACATCACCTTCACCGCCGGACAGGTCAGCATTGGCTCCTGTCTCCCATAGGCAACACTCTTAACCAATGAGGAGGTGCATGGTGGTTGCGACCGCCTACTGCCATGACATGTTAAGCAGGCAGGGTGGGCTAACTTTCATCTGTCCTGTGCATCTTGGACAGGTGGTTGCCATTTTACATGTGTAATGTGAATTGAGAGTGCACTCTAGGTGTGTCTGTGGTTAAGATTTGTGAGCTGTGGACAGCACACTACGTCTACACAGTCAATGGTGCACATCATGATTTCTACTCCCTCCTATTCCCAGGTACAGTGGAAGGGTGAGGATGAGGAATGCTCTGGTGTACAGGCCCCTAGTCGACCTTGCCACCACGTAAGAGTGACACCTCATTCAGACCTATTATCTGAACCCTCAAACCATCCTTGAGCTGGTGAGCCAGTTGGAGCCGGATCTGCTGGCTGCCAATCGTCATCCCAATGTGATCCCTCCCACAGTACAGGTGTTGTCAGTTTTCCACCTCTTTGCCTCAGGGTCGTTCCAGATTACAGTGGCCTTGGCAGCAGGGATGTCACAGCCCATGTTCAGCAACGTCCTGAGGGACATGCTATGTGCCGTGCTAAAACATCTTCCCAGCTACATCAGGTTTCTCCAATGTGCTGATTTGGCCACCATTAAAGCTGCATTTTACAAATTGCCACATGTACCTCGTGTGATAGGGACCATTGATGGCACCCACATTGCACTGGTGCCACCCAGGAGGAGTGAACAATTGTATAGGAACCTTAAAAACTTCCATTCCACCAATGTACAGGTGGTGTGTCTTGCTGACCAATATATCACACAAGTGACTGCAAAGCTCCCTGGTTCTGTCCATGACTCATACATTTTGCAGAACAGCACCATCCCACACATGATGGCACCATATCAGAGGGAGCGGGCCTTCCTCATCAGTATGTTTCCTTTCAAATGTGTGCCCCTCTGCTCTCAACACCCTTCATAACCTGCCCTATCACCATCCCAGAATTAACATGGCTCTTACCTCTTTGCACACAGGTCACTCTGGTTATCCCAACCTTCCCTGGCTACTGACACCGGTGAGGCATCCGACTACAGCTGAAAACAGTTTCAATGAGGCCCATGGTAGGACAAGATGGGTCATTGAGAGGACATTCGACCTGCTAAAGGCCAGATTTCGATGTCTCCATATCTCCGGAGGTGCCTTACTCTACAGACCACAAAAGGTGTGCCTGATCATTGTTGCCTGCTGGATGCTACACAATCTGGTCCTCAGATGTCACATCCCATTGCTGGATGCACAGGATGTGGCACCTGTACCAGTGGCTGATGAAGGGGACATGGGGAGTGATGAGGTGGAAGATGATGAGAATGCAGCTGACTCCAGAGCAGAGCTGATGTAACAATACTTTCACTGAGATACAGGTATGTGTCAATTGTCTTGGATGTGACCTGTGCAACTGTGTGCCTTGTGCTATGCTGCCACCTGGTGTCTATAATCACTGTATGGATTGGGTACAGCTCTCACTCTGGGTGGCTTTTTGGGTTAGGTTACATGTGCCCATGAGTTGGTTCCTTACTGTGCACAGGTCAGTGCCATTCTGTACCTGCTGTTGTGTTGCTGCACCAGTAACATCTATGTGCATGACCATCGTTGCCTGGACTAGCAGATCCAGTGATTCATGTGTGCTGACTAGGCATATGTGACTCTTTTAGTGATTGGTGCCCCTGTCTTCTTTCATTACAGGGCATTGCTGTGCTGCACTCTGGTCCCTGCCTCACTTGATGCCTCCCTTGACATATGTCTCCAGCCACTGGCCGCTCCCATGTCTTCGTTGCTGCATGTTGTTCCCCCTTCTGTCACGTATGTTGGCATCACAATGGGTCACCTGTTGCACATGTTATGGCTGTTCATTGCGTACTGATTACAAATACAGACCTAGACAGTAACTGTGCTCAATGGTGTTTATTTGGGAGGTACAAGTGCAAGGGGTGAAGAGTGGGGTCATGGTGGGTGGGTTCATCAGAGTATATAGGCCAGCAGTGGGTGTTCGGAGTCCAGTATGGTGTCCCTGGGAGAACAGAGATATGAAAGTGGACAGTCAACAGGGTGTCTCAATGACACATAGGGGAGAATGTTCAGGAGGGTGTCACTTCCTGGCGGTGGTCTTGGTCTTGGCATCGGTTCCGGCAGGATGTCTGGTTGGATGTCCTCACTTGCATGGGGACTCCTCAGCTACAGGTGGAGGGGTGTTGGTGTCCTGCGGGATCTGGGGCAAGGCCTCTATGCCACTAACTCCCACTGACGTGGAGGGCTCATATTGATTGTGGCTATTGGTAGGGGCCTGCTGGTGGGAGGTGGACTGACGCTGGATGGGGGTGAGTTCCTTCAGCACCCCTGCTACGGAGGCCATGGTGGCATTGTAGTCTGCCACTGCTGCAGGGCCTCCCGATAGTGTGCAGTCTGCAGCCTCTGTGTCTCCTGCACGATGGCAAGGATCTGGGCCATGGTGTCCTGGGTTTGGTGGTATGCACCCAGGACTTGGGTGAGGGGTCCTGGACAATCTGGTGTTGTGACTGGCTGGTCCCTTGGATCACTGTACCCCTCCCACTACCCCTAGCCCACCGTACCCCTGGCACAGTGTGTCCACTCCCAGTGGCCCTAGGCTCTTCATTGTCTGGGGTGTGCCCTAGAGACTGGCTCCTCTACTATAGTAAACACTTCTGATTGAGAGGTCCCTGGGGCACAGGTTTGTGGAGGAGGGGGATGACTGAGGTCTTGTAGGCACATGGGAGGGGCTGTTCGGTATGTCCTTGGTTGGGCTGCTGGAAGTGGACTGACCAGTACACCCAGATGGGCCAGGCAAGTCGACCCCATTCATCCTGGTGAGGGCTGTCTGACCCTAGCCTTCTCTGCATGGTGGCAATGGCACGGTCACCTGCGGATGGAAAGGTGGAGAGTTTGTATGTGGATGTGTAGTGGTCATTTCCATGGTGTGGTGCATGCAGTGGCCCAACCTGCTTCCCAGTGATGGCATTGACAGCAGCAGCACTGTAGACATTGATTTGGGTATGGGGATTGTGCCATGGTTACCTGTGCTATGGTGGGGTGTGGATGGTGGTTGGCAATGCTATCATTACCATATGTTGAGACGCTGTCATGGCACCCAGTAGGAGTGAGCTGTGGTATGGTTGCCCATGCAACTATTCCACTTCGATGTAGGACTGTGATATATTTTGCTGTGTGAGGATTAATGTATTGTGGAAGTTGTGGTTCTACACTTTGAGATTGTCATCCGTGCATGGGGGGTACTGTGTGGGGATAATGGGAGAGGGGTGGTTTGACATGCATGTGAGAGGCATGGGGTGAATGGGAGGGGTGCAGTGGTGTGTGATGGGGTGAATTAGGAAGTGGAGGGGAGGCATGCTGGACAGGATTTTTTGGGGCCTTGGGAGGTGTTAGACTTTGCATCCTTGGCGTGGTCTCCCCTAACTTTTTGCCTCTGTTTCCCAGGTTGTTGATGTGTGCTGGATTCTGTTTTTGCTGTTTTTGTTACTCTGGGCACTATACCACTGCTACCCAGTGCTAAAGTGCAAGTGCTCCTATGTAAAATATATGTGTAATTGGATTTCACAAACAAGAGAGACTTTCCTTTGAAGTAGGCCTACTTCAAAGTTCAAAATGGGTGAAAGAAGAGCACCCAAACCCCTGAAAAATTAGATCACTTCTGGACATCAAGATGAACCTCTGCCAAGGAGAAGAGTGGAAGAGCTGAGGAGAAGTGCTGCCCTGCCTATGACTGTGCTTTGTGGAGCTATCCTGCAGTTGCTGCTTCTGCCTCTGAAAGGGACCAACAACGACTTTGTTGTGCATTCCTGCTTGTGAAGAAATCTCCAAGGGCTTGACCTGAGCTTGCCTCCTGTTGTTGAAGTCTTAGGGCCATCAAAGACTTCCCCTGCCAGCACCTAGACTCTCTGCTGAGACTCCTGCCCTGCCACATGGTGCCTATCCAGTTCTTGGGCCCTTGAAAGGTGAAGCTTATAGCCAAAGACTGCAAATCCACGCACAGACCGTGCAGGGAAATGTTCGATGCACCTTCCGAGACACGGCTGAGAAATGATGTGCCGCGGCTTCACGGCTGAAATCTATGCTTCACCTGCATCGCAGCTGGAATATCGATGCAACGCAGCTGGAGAAACGACGTGTAACACCCGCTAACGGAGGCTGATAACGACGCAAACCCCACGCAGCACGGTTTTGTGATACCATGCAAGTGGATTTTAGAGACATTATCGCTGGGGGCCGAAAAACAACGCAAAGCCTACCTTGATCCGAGGGTGTCTGTCCGCATCGACACATTGCTCTCCTGCGGAGAGGAAAAATGACGCACGCCAACCTAACCGGAGGGGGGACGACGCACGGTCTCGCTTGTCAGTGAGAAATTGACACATCGCTGGCCTTTTCCAATGCAAACTTGCCTGTGCGGTGATATTTTGACACAGCCCAGGTACTTTTTCACACTAGCAGTGTTAACACTGTTTTCTAAGGATTTAAGACTCTTTTTGCTTTTTAAATCATAACATGATTTGTGTATGGTGGATTGTTGTCGTTTTGGTCTTGTTTTCTTTAGAAAAATATTACCTATTTTTCTAAACCTATGTTGTGTAATTTTGTAGTGTTTTCACTGAGTTACTGTGTGTGTTGGTACAAATACTTTATACCTAGACTCTGAAGTTAAGCCTGCTTGCTTGTGCTATGCTACCAAGGGGGTGAGCGGGGGTGAACTTAGGGTGATTCTCCTTTACCCTGACTAGAGTGAGGTTCCTTGCTTGGACAGGGGGTAACCCGACTGCCAACCAAAGACCCCATTTCTAACAGGAGGGAATTGAATGACTTACCAGAGTCGAGACCGCTGATAATAACAGTCAGGCCCTCCATATGCATGATGTTCAAGACCTTCTCCTCCCAGGATGCTAACTCAAGGGGAGGAGGTGGGGGTCCACCGCCATTATTGTTCAGGGCGATCTCGTGCCTGGCTGCCATGGAACAGACCTTCCCCTTGAGGTCGTTCCACCTCTTCCTGACATCCTCCCTTCTGCGTGGATGGGTGCCGACGGAGTTGACCATGTTGACGATCCTCTGCCATAACTCCATTTTCCTGGCCAAGGATGTTTGCTAGACTTGAGCTCCCATCAGTTGTGGCTCTACTCTGGTGATCTAGTCCACCGTGACCCACAGCTCGTTGTCTGTGAACCGTGGGTGCTTCTGGCGTGACATGTTGGTGAGGCGGGTGTGCTGTGTGGGTAGGGTGCAGTGTGGGGGATTGGTGGTGTGGGGGTGTCTGTTAGTGGGTGCACGTGGGTGGTGGCGTGTGCGAGGTGTGCAGTGGGAAGGTGTTTGTAATGTAGGGGATATGCTTCATAGGTTGTGTCTCAGTAGCTGGTCATGGGAGTCACAAGGGATTGTGGGTGTGGGCATGGAGAGAAGTTTTATAGTTCCGTGAACAGCAGAATGGTGTGTGTATGTGTTTCAGGTGTGGGGGATTTGAACTGTCCAAAGTGGTGTGGGCTACTATGGGCGATGCCTTTTTGTACCACGGTGGTGTGAACGGCCAATGGTTTACCGCCATGCAAGTGCCACTTTGCTAGAAACTGTCTTGTAATGGAGCGGTCGGATTGTTGGCGTGGCGGGACCAGCAGTTGGTCAGTCACTCTTTCACCATAGGTCAGCCTGGTGGTGTTTTTGTGGATGGATTTGGGCGTTTACTTCTTTGTGACTCGTAATACAGCAGACGCTGTACCGCTACCACTGGTGGTATGATGGCACCATTTCACATGGCGGTCTTGCCCCAAAAACCCCAAAACCGTAATGAGGCCCTTTGTCTCCTAAGTTAAGCCTTGTTGCTCATTGCCAATCTACCAAGGGTTGAGCTGGGGTTAATTTATTGAGACCTAACTGAATCTATTGCTAAGTGTAAGTACTTACCTGCCCTTACCAATAATCCATTTTCCAAAATGACCCTACACAGAATAAAATGTGTTGTCACGTCAAGGCAATTCTCAGAACAACAAGGTGTTTTATTATAAAACAACATATTGCTCCCACAAACTTAGAGGGGGCTTTCCTGCCAGCTTGCCAACTCCTGCTGCACGTCGTCAAAGTCTGTGATGAAACCTCACGCCTCCTCTTATTCTGTGTGGGAGGATTGCCAGCAGACTAACAGACCTCTTTGTTACTAATAACACAGGTATGGGAATTGAGCTTCCTTCCCGGGATTAGAAGGGCAGAATAGGGCTACCACTGCTATTTGCTCTCATGTGGAACCTTAGTATTGTAAGTAGCGATATTAGGGATGCTATTGTGACAATCTGGTGGGGCTCTTCCTGTATTTCACTTTTGCTGGTCACTGCTGTAATAGTGATGTGTTTTTCATAAACCTCATAATTGCAATTCATGCCTTTTTACATAGATCGCAGTTGCTTCAATACAACCTATTGAACCAAGATTCTGCTTCTGTTTGTCTTTGCATGTATGAGACTTGTGTTACTGAGAGAAAGGAGTACGATCTGTTCTACCATGACTTCCCTGAGGAGTCTGAATATCATGTGAGAGGCTGCTACAAAACACCTTTACCTTTGGTACTGATGAGGTGCTGCTAGCTAACTGGGAGAATTAGGCCGACAGCTAACACATGGTGTGGGATCAGACTTCATCTCCCATACTCTGTGGTCCTGCTGTCTAAAATCCAGCAGTCTCGTTACTATAACAGGAGTCTACAACACAATCAGTGACTCCATCTGCTGGCAGGGACAGCGCTGCAGATCACTCATTTCACAGCATAAGGCCCTTAGGTGGAACAGCAGCTGCCATCACCTGTGGTTTCTGTACTCCACTCTTCACATTATAGCACCACCAGTAAGCAGTCACATGCAGCGAGGGTACCCGCACTACTCCATCATACCAGCTGGAATTAAGGAATCAGTGGGCATCAGTACAGCTGAGCCAAGCAACTAAGGTCCTCTGCTACACTGCAAGGAGTAGGTCTGGTGCAGCATGAGCAAACAAGTAATAGCCTCCTCGTTCACACCACTATAACCAGCAGTGGCAGGTTATGTCAGTGACGTGGTTATCCATGTCCAGTCCCACCAGGGCTTACTCTTCTGTTTGTTCCCTCTGAAATATGGGGTTTTAGATCATGGCTTTTTGTGCACTAAAAACATACAAAATACAGCATAGACAGATAGATAGATATAGCTATAGATTTGATTCTGGAAATGTTTCTATTTATACAAAGATCACTGTTAACTAATAAACAGAGATTTGTGTTTTAGGGCCTGATTTAGATGTTGGCGATCTTACTGCCAAGCTGTGTCGAGTCTGAGAAGACCGTCATGTCGGCTGTCAACTGTCCTCTGTATTTAGATGTATTGCAGCTAGGCCAAAGACTGCCACTATAGAGTGCATTCCGTTGCGCCAGCTGCATCCCACAGCCAACGCAGCAGACTCTATTGCCAAAGATTAGTACTCCATCACTGTTCTGATGGTGACATCCCGCCACACCTGTCTAGATCACACAGTGTGCTTGCGGTGTGTCAGCGGCGGGCCCGTGGCGGCGGGAGTCAGTCGCAGGACCCGTTCAGTATAGCTCCATGGCTGTGGCCATTGGCTGGATGTCAGTAGCTCACACCTGTTGCAAATTTGGACAATTTGGAAAACCTGCAAAATACACTATACAACACACTCAATTTCAGACCATGATCCTTTGCCATTACACTGCCGGAGACCATACAGCCAGCCAAATCCACAACATAAGAGACAGGTTTTTTTAAAAATTTTACTTCTCCCTCTGTGTATTCTTTGGAAAAATCTAATTTTTAACAGTACCTTTTATTTTATTTAGTACTAGTTTTGTTTAGATATATTTCACAATGGCAGGAAGTAGAAATCCCAGTTTGCACTGTGCCCAAGCAGGTGCCCTCACTCTAGTCAGGGCAATTGACAAACACATTAGATAACCCCTGCTTACCCCCTTGGTAGCTTGAAACAAGCACTCAGGCTTATCTCAGAAGCAATGCGCAAAATATTTGTACCAATACACACAGCAATACAGTGAAAACACTACAAAATGGACACCACACCAGTTTAGAAAAATAGGAAATAGACAGACCAAAACAACAAAAATCCAACATACACAAGTCAAGATATGAGTTTTAAAATAATAAGAGTCTTATTTCATAGAAAACATTGGAAACGTACCTGATTTGCATAAAAAGTAAAGCCGCCTTACTTGCAAGTGAGGCCATGTGTAGTTTCTTCTCAGATCGGGTCGGTGATGCATCATGTTTCTCCCTTGCAAGAGAGCGATGTGTCGATTTCCAGGCGGGGCACCTCGGATCTGCAAAGGTTCATGACGACTTTGACGCCCAGGGACAATGCATGATAAATCCAGTTGCATGGTGTTAGAAAACTGCACTGTGTGGTGTTTGCATCGTTATCAGCAGCTGCAAGTGGCTGTTGCATCATTTCTACAGCCGGGATGCGTCGATCTCCTAGCTGCGCTGCAGGTGGAGCGTTGATTTCAACCGCAAAGCAGGTGACGCATCGTTTAGCAGCTGCGTGCCTAAAAAATGTCCCCGAATGGCATTCTGTGCGTGGATTTCAGCTCTTGTTCTGACAATTTTCCCTTGCAAGGGGCCAGGGACTGGATAGGGCACCATTTAGCAGGGCAGGAGTCTCAGCAGAGAGTCCAGGTGGTGGCAGAGGAAGTCGTTAATGGCCCTCAGACTTCAAAACAGGAGGCAAGGTCAGTTCAAGGCCTTGGAGATTCTTCCTGAAGCAGGAATGCACAACAAAGTTGAGTCTTTGTCAACTTTCACAGGCAGAAGCTGCACCTGCAGGATAGTCCAACAAAGTACAATCACAGGCAGGGGAAGCACTTCTCCTCTGCTCTTCAGCTCTTCTCCTTGGCAGAGGATCCTCTTGGTTCCAGAAGTGATCTAAAAGTCTGGGGTTTTGGGTCCACTGCTTATGCCCCTTTCTGTCTTTGAAGTAGGCAAACTTCAAATGAAAGTCTCTGTTGTTCCCAAGATCCTGCCTTGCCCAGGCCAGGTCCCAGACACACACCAGGGGGTTGGAGACTGCATTGTGTGAGATTAGGCACAGCCTTTTCAGATGTAAGTGACCACTCCTCCCTCCACTCTAGCTCAGATGGCTCATTAGGATATGCACGCTATACCCAGCTCCCTTTGTGTCACTGTCTGGAGGGAATTCACAAATAGCCCACCTGTCAGTCTGACCCAGACAGGGAAACCACAAACAGACAGAGTCACAGAATAGTTTAAGCAAGAAAATTGCATTTTCAAACTAGCAATCTAAAAACCAACTTCACTAAGAAATGCATTGTTAAATTGAGAGTTCAGAGATACCAAACACAAAATTGCTATCTGCTCTCAAAGGAAATCTGCACTTGAAGAATATTTAAAGGAAGCCCCCAGGTTAACCTATGAGAGAGATAGGCATTGAAACAGTGAAAAACTAATTTGGCAGTATTTCACTGTTAGGACATAAAAACACATCAGCACATGTTCCACCTTTAACATACACTGCACATTGGCCATGGGGCTACCTACGGCCTACCTTAGGTTTGCTTTACATGTGCAAAAAGGGAAAGTTTGGGCCTGGCAAGCGGGCCAGGTCGAATTGGCAGTGCAAGACTGCACACACAGACACTGCGGTGACAGGCTTGAGACATGTTTACAGGGCTACTCGTGTAGGTGGCACAACCAGTGCTGTAGGCTCACTAGTAGCATTTGTTTCACAGGCCCTGGGCCCCTCTAGTGCCTTTTACTAGGGACTTACCAGTAAATCAAATATGCCAATCACAGAAAAGACAATTGCACATATACTTACACAGGCACTCGTCAGCACAGAGTCGAAACATGGGATGCAGAGGCAAAAAAGACAAGGGAGACCACACCAAGGATGCCAAGTCTAACAGGAGCATGAGTCAAAAATACTACCATTTCCCAGAAAAGGCAAATGTGAACCAGTATAGTGGACAGGGTAAATACAGTAGCCAACAACATGGCTTAGCTGCAATACATTTAAATATGGAGGACGGGAGACAGCCAACATGACCGTCTTCTCAGGCAGGACGCAGTTTGGCAGTAAGACCGCCAACATCTAAATCAAGCCCTAAAACACAAATCTCTATTTATTAGTTAACAGTGATCTTTGTGTCAGTAGAAACATTTTCAGAATCAAATAAAAACATTTATGCAACAGGAGGAAATTAGGAAGAGGTGGAACGACCTGCAGAGGAAGGTTTGTTCACTGGCCTAAAAGTGTCACCTCGAGGCCCAGAGTACTGGTTGTGGTTCTCCTCTCCCCCATTACATCTCTTTCCCTGGGAGGAGAAGGTCCTGCAAATCCTACATCCTGAAGGCTTGACTAGAATCCAAGCCTTCTGGAGTATAGACTGGTAACTCAGAACTATGTATGTGTACGTAATCACAACTGGAGTCCTGCCCTTAAGGTAGATTTTTACCTTGCAACAACCTTAGCAACACAGACATAGCTAATTTTCTATAAACAAAATCTGTTGTGTCATACAAATTACCAGCAGCATGGATATAGCTCTCCTTCTTACATAATGCAATGTCGATAGTCAGATCATGTGTAGTTCCCCATGGATCATCCCTTGCATGGTCTATGCTCATTACTTTCTATCAATGTGTGTTGTGCTTACAAAAACAGGCCCCAAACTACATTCATTTTCACAGGAGAGTATGGTTTTCCTAAGTTGCATTTTCTCCTAGTCACGTTATATCCATATGTGTGTAGTTGCAAATGTGTTTCATCTATAAGATAGTCTTTGAAAGTGAAATGTGTAACTTATTTCCCAAACAACTATTGTCCATGGTGTCAACAGATGACTATAGATACCATGATGCTCTGTGATTGGATCTGGAAAACAATAGTGGACTGTACTGTTCTTTACTTCCGTACGCACTAGCATTTAAAAAACTAGTGCATTTGTCAGTCACCATGTCATGCCATGGATTAAAATATCACTTCATGTGAATCTCAACTATTTTGACACCTGCTCATAGCTACATTGAATCGATGAAAATGCTCACATCTTTCAATGTCTGTTGAATCCATGATATCCAAAAATGTGTTGAGGTATGGTGAACAGAATCAGTGGGCACACACGTTACAATTCACTGTCCACATGATTACCAATTACAGTATCTTGTGCATCATGAACCCCTTTGTATCTAATGTTTGGAAGCCTGCTAGGTCTTGGAATCTTCCTTGTTCAAAATGGGGTCTCTAGTTGGCAGAGGTATTCACCTTTGTCCAAAAAGGACCACAATCCTAGTTAGTGTAAATCACACACAATCCAAATTATCCTGTGCCCACCCTCTGGCAGCTTGGCACTTAACAGTCAGGCTTAACTTAGAAAGCAATGTGTAAAGTATTTGTGCAATAAACCATACAGTAACACAGTGTAATCACCACAAAAATACACCACACAGGTTTAGAAAAATCTAAGTTATTTATCTGGTTAAATTAAGGTCAAAACAATGAGATTCAATAAGTGCACGTTGAATTATCACTTTTGCAAGATTGAAAAGAGTCCTAAATCTTAGAAATCAACAGTTGTCTCATGCTTGCACAAAGTACCTGGTTTGCATCAAAATTATCACGCACGAAGACCACAGAGGAGGAGATGCGTTGAAAATAGTGTGTGCATCAGATTTTCTGACATGGCACAGACAATGCGTCATTTCCTTCCACACTGCAAGGAGCTTTTCATTGATTTCCGGCGTGCATTCTTGGTTCCTCACTGCGATGCGGGAATCTTTTGATGCCCAGGGACGATGCGTGGAAATCCTGGGTGTATGAGACAAAGTCCCAGGTGTTGCATCGATCCGTCTAATTTTCAGTCACATGGCAGGAGCTGCACCAATTCTTCACTCAGGAAGTCGGGTTGCTTCATTCCAGCTCGGCTGTGTGTCGATTGGGTAGTGCTGTGCATCACATTTCCTGTCGCAATGCAGACGCTGCATCGACCTTCACTCGGAAATCGGGCTGCCTCATTCTGGTTCGGTTGTGTGGCAATTTTCTCCTTGCAAGGAAGGCTGTGCGTCGTTTCCGGCAGTCTGTGCGTCGATTTTTGGTGCACAAGGATTTTCCTTGAAGAGATTAAGGCCCTTATTATGACATTGGAGGTAAATCTCACTTGCCGTCACGCTGACTGCCGCCAACGTACCACCCTCGCAGCGGATATCCATTCACCATATTATGACACACACACACAAATCCGTCAGTATTAAGCCAAAGAAACAAATCCGCCACACCAAAGGTCAGTGATAAACTGGCGGCATTCAAACTCACACTGTTAGGCCAACAGAACAACACCCACCACATTATGACCCACAAATCACCACAACGGACATTCAATGGCGGTAAACCATTGGTGGTACACACTGCAGTGCTCAAAATGGACAGACACATACAAATCAATCAATCAATCAATAAATTTATAAAGCGCGCTAAGTACCCGTTAGTGTTTCGAGGTGCTTGGGGGGGGAGGGAGGGGGTCGCTGCTATCGTTCGAAGAGCCATGTCTTGAGGAGTCTCCTGAAGGTGAGGAGGTCCTGGGTCTGGCGTAGTGAGGTCGGGAGTGAGTTCCAGGTCTTGGCGGCGAGGTGGGAGAAGGATTTGCCGCCAGAGGTCTTTCGCTGGATTCGGGGGACGATGGCGAGGGCAAGGTTGGCAGAGCGTAGTTGGCGTGAGGGAACGTAGAAGTTGAGTCTGGTGTTCAGGTAGGTGGGTCCGGTGTCGTGTAGTGCCTTGTGTGCGTGGGTGAGGAGTTTAAAGGTGATCCTTTTGTCCACGGAGAGCCAGTGGAGGTCCTTCAGGTGGTGGGAGATGTGACATCGGTGGGGTATGTCGAGGATCAGGCGGGCGGATGCGTTCTGGATGCGTTAGAGTTGTTTGATGTCTTTTGTTGGGATGCCTGTGTAGAGTGCGTTGCCGTAGTCGAGTCTGCTACTGACGAGGGCTTGGGTCACCATCTTTCTGGTTCCTGTTGGAATCCACTTGAAGATCCTGCGGAGCATGCGGAGGGTGTTAAAACAGGAAGAGGAGACAGCGTTGACATGTTTGGACATGGTGAGAGCAGAGTCGAGGATGAAGCCGAGGTTTCGTGCGTGGCTGGCTGGGGTGGGTGGGGGGCCCAGGGCGGTGGGCCACCAAGAGTCGTTCCAGGCTGAGGGGGTGCGACCAAGGATGAGGACTTCTGTCTTGTCGGAGTTAAGTTTCAGGCGGCTGTTGCTCATCCATTCGGCGATGGATTTCAGTCCCTCGTGGAGGTTGGCTTTGGCGGTGAGAGGATCTTTGGTCAGGGAGAGGATGAGCTGGGTGTCGTCGGCGTAGGAGAGGATGCTGAGGTTGTGGTGGCGGGCCAGTTGTGCGAGGGGGGCCATGTAGACGTTGAAAAGCGTTGGGCTTAGTGAGTAGCCTTGGGGGACGCCGCAGATGAGGTTGGTGGCTTCGGAGCGGAAGGGTGAGAGTCGGACTCTCTGGGTTCTGCCAGAGAGAAAACAGGAGATCCAGTTGAGGGCTTTGTCTTGGATACCGGCTTCGTGGAGGCGATTTAGTAGGGTGCGGTGGCAGACCATGTCGAAGGCAGCGGAGAGGTCTAGGAGGATGAGGGCTGAGGTTTCGCCGTTGTCCATTTGTTGTCTGATGTCATCTGTGGCGGCAAAACAATACCACATTGGAGAATTCAAATAACACACACCTGACACCCATACACACACCACACCCACACCACTATAAAACACACACCCACATTACCCACAACCCTTTACCATTCCAAACCATTGCCAGCAGAGTGACATCAAGACCACAGACACAACCAGAGCCACACACTATGCAAACCTATACACCACTCATGCACCCCACATCACACACACCAACACATTACCGAACACACCCTCACCTACACACCTCACACAATACCCATGGCACCACAAAGACACCCCTATTTCACAGAGGAGGAGCTAAGGGTCATGGTGGAGGAAATCATCAGGGTAGAGCCACAGCTACTTGGAGCACAGGTGCAGCAGAAGATGGAGCTATGGCGGAGAATCATGGACAGGGTCAATGCTGTGGGACGGCACCCAAAAACTAGGGATGACATCAGGAAGAGGTGGAAGGACCTATGGGGGAAGGTATGTTCCATTGCAGCAAGACACCAGCTCGCTGTACAGAAGACTGGTGGTGGACCCACACCTCCTACCCCACAACTAACAGCATGGGAGGAGCAAGTCCTGGCAATCCTGCATCCTGAGGGGCTGGCCGGAGTAGGAGGAGGACTGGAATCTGGTAGGTCGACTCTCTACTATTATCACCCCCCTACCTGCATGCCATCACATACCCCCACCCTCACCCTCACTCCCATCACTCCACCACTTCCCACACACCCCACCATCACATGTCACTCATCCCAATGTCAAGCCCTGCATGCTCTACCAATGCATGGACACCACTCACAGCCCTGCATGGACACTCATCACTAAAGCATGTACACTATAGAGAACTAATCAGCCCACCATACACCAAGGTACACAAGTGAAAGCTGCCTGAGCAAATACAACCAAAGTGGGGAATCCACGGATGCACAATATGTCAGACACATCATTTACATCCCCACAGGTACCCCAGCCAATGTCAGCGGAGAGGAGGTGCCAGCAATATCCAGTCCCCCAACAGAAGAGGCCCACAGTGATGACAGCAACTCTGGTCTTCATGATCTGGATGACCTATCTGGCCCATCAGGGATTTCTGGTCAGCCGGTTACCCAGGCCAGGTCACACACCACCACAGAGCCTCCCCATCAGGAAACGCCACCACAGCACCCACCCAGTGTACCCACACCTCTGTCCCCAGGACATGTGAATCAGCAGTGTGTCCACCTCTACAGGGACCCCAGGCCACACCTCATACCCAAGATAATCAAGGACCTGGGGTCAGTGGCAGTGCGCACATGGTTCAGGGGACAGAGACATAGGCCAACAGGGAAACTGGGAGGAATGCTGTGCCAGGGAACGGACTCTCCAGGTGGCACTTGCAGAGATCCTGGGAGCCTATCAACATTCCAAGGACACGATGGGTCAGATCCTGGACAATGTGCAGGAGAATAGGTGGCACAGGAGGTACAGTACCAGGGGATCAGGGAGAACTTGCAGGCCATCAACAACACTCTGATCTCCATAGCAGGGGTGCTGGCAGACATGGCCAATATTATGAGGGAGGCAGTCACACAACAGCGGGCCCCTGCATCTAGCCAGACATCTGAACCTCTACCGCTAGTGGACAGGAGATCCCACCACAGGACTCACAGGCCACCAGCACCCCTCCCCCTGCAGAAGGAGAACCACCCCGCAAACGTTTATGCAATCCAGACAGAAGCCAGAGACACTTGCCAAGACCCGCACCAGGTCATGAGGTCACCCTTGTGTCCCACACAGTCACTCTGTCCACCTTGAACTTCCATTGCTCCCCTTCCTATGTTCCCTTGGACAATGCACCAGTGCCACAAACAGACTGGAACAATACCCTGGACTTTTCTCCATCATCACCCCATCCCATTGCACTTGCCCCTCTATAAGTTTACACTTCAATAAACACCCTTGGAAAAAAAAGAAGTTTGGAGTATGCCATGTATATCAATTATGTATTCATTGAAACAGGTACTAACATTGCAATTCAACTGTACAGAAAATTAGCATAGATTAACATTAACGACCCGTAACTGGCTGCAATGATCACACCAGGAGTATATGTGAGGTCACCAACATCTGAAAAATGAATTGCCAGAGGAAACAGTAAGTGGGCATAGAGGTGGGAAATATCAGCATCCCAGTGCCACAAAAATTCAAAACAAATGTCATTGAAATGTGAAGTAACACTGTCCTACCTGTGGGTCATTGGAAGTATTGTCTGATCACTGATGTTCTGTTGTCCTCATCCTTATCTTCTGCCTCCTCATCCTCACTGTCCACAGGGTCCACTGCTGACACACAGGCATCTTAAGCCTCCTCCTCCTGTAGGAATGGGACCTGGCATCTGAGGGCCAGGTTATGCAACACGTAGCATGCCTCCACTATCTGGCAGACCTTCTTGGGTGAGTAGCACAGTGATCCACCTGTCAGATGGAGGCACCAGAACCTGGCCTTCAGGAGGCAAACGGTCCTTTCAATTATCTTTCTGTTTTGCCCATGTGCCTCATTATAACGTTCTTCTGCCCTTGTCCTGGCATTCCTCACAGGAGTCAGCAGCCATGAGAGGTTGGGGCAACCAGAGTCACCTGAAATATTGAGGGACAACATTTAGCCACACACCATCCCATATGGCCCACACCATATCCATGCACCAACATCTACTGGGTGGGAACCAGGGCTTACCTATTAGCCACACCCTGTGCCTCTGTAGTTGGGCCATCACATTTGGAATGCTGCTTTTCCTCAGGACAAAGGCATCATGCAATGACTTAGGATACTTAGCATTGACGTGGGAAATGTATTGGTCCGCCAAGCACACCATCTGTAAATTATTAGAGTAGAAACTCTTCCGGTTTCTGAACACCTGTTCATTCTGGCGGGGTACAATTGCAATATGTGTTCCATAAATGACCCCAATTATGTTGGGGATATGTCCCATTGCATAGAACTTGGCCTTCACTGTGGCCAAATCTTCAACCTGGGGGAAAACTATGTAGCTGTACATGTGTTTAATCAGGGCAGACAACACTCTTGTCAGCACTATTGAGAACATTGGCTGTGTCATTCCTGCTGCCAAGCCCACTGTCACTTGGAAAGAACCAGTTGCCAGGAAATGGAGCACTGATAGAACTTGCACAAGAGGGGGGATCCTAGTGGGGTGACGAATGACAGATATCAGGCCAGGCTCCAATTGGGCACACAGCTCTGTGATTATGACCCTGTCAAGTTTATAGGTAAGGATACTGGTCCTGTCCTCCTGTGTTGCCAAGTTCACCAGGGGTCTGTACACAGGGGGATGTCTCCATCATCTATATATCTGCAGCGGTTGGAATCTATGGGGCAAAAGAGTGAGGAGCCAGTCACAAACTGAACAACAGAGCTACAACATAACTTTGCATGCTGTTAACTTGTAATGGGTCATTGTGATTTGTCCAGTATGTCCTAATTTCCAGGGCCTGCCCCCTCCCCCAAAATGGCGTCCACCTGTCCTGTGTGGAGGGACAGGTGGAAGTGAGGTAATTCCGTTCATGTTGGGCACCATTGCGCGAGGCAGTCGGGAACCGCAGTGCAACACCTCATTGGTTATAAGTAGGCTCTTTGGGTTACAGTGGCCAATGGTGGTCTATGCCGGCGGTGAGGGTATGCACCGCCGAGGACATGACCTCCATTTTCTATCTGATTCCTCACTTGCTACCTGATCTTCCAGACGAGAGGACCTACACTGCATGTGCTGCTGTGACCTGTGTCTAGAACCTACCATGGCCCGTGTGACTGGTGAAAGGGCCCCATTCTTCACTTTGAGGAGTTGGAGAGATTGGTGGATAGCGTCCTACCCGAGTACAGACTGCTGTATGGGCCTCCAGACCAACAGGCGAGTACTCTGTGGGCATGATGCATGTGGCATGAATGCTGGAGTGGTGTGTGTGAGGGCCTCGTGTAAGGGGGGGTGGGTGGATGTCCTCTGGGCGTCATATAGGTTGTGTACTGGGCCATGTGTGTGCCAATGGTGATGGAAACGGGTATGGTGGGCCTGTTTGTATAATTCAATTCTCCTGTGTGTATTGCGTCTGTAGGTCAGCGCCCATCAAAAGAAGGGTATATGTCCTGCCATCACCAAGGAGGGGCGGACCCTGGGGGTCTATAGCAGGCAGAGTACCCTTTGTCGCAAACGGTGGGAGGACCTGAGGCGCTGGGCACGGCAGATGGCGGAGGTCCAGCTGGGGATGGCCTCCCTATGAGGAAGGGGTGTCCGTCGATCCCTGACACCCCTGATGGCCCGCATACTGGCGGTTACCTATCCTGAGCTGGATGGGCACTTGAGAGCATCACAGCAGCCACAAGGGGGTGAATACAGTGCCCATCATTACAACTTACGCATGGTAGGGTGGTACCCGGGTGGGAGATGTGTGTCAGTGGGTGCCCCTAGGCCAGGCCTGACATTGCAACGTAGGTCCCCTGGTGGCTAGGGTTCAGAGGGAAAATCTTGCTACCTAGCTCGTGCGTGAGTTCCAGGTGTGCTGCATTTGGCCGTGTGTGCCCCTCGCCATGCCTTGGCTGCTAACTATTTCTCTGATACTTCTATGGCATATTGCATAGACCTGTTCAGTGTGTGACAGTGCTGTGTACGTCAACTGTGGTGTTGGTGCAGCCATTGACCAAGTGTATCCTTTGTCTCTTCCCCCCTTTTTGTTTTGTCATCCTGTCCTTTTTGCATAGCATCATCTGGCAGAGGAGCAGAAGCACCAGCGTCGGAGGAAGCTGCATCCCATAGGACCCAGTAGGCAGAGTCCACTGACGCTGAGAGCACCTGTGGGGTGGAGGGTGAGGGGAGAGTCTGTAGGAGACACAGATAACTCCTCCAATGGAAGCTCCCTGGTGGTGGAGGAAACTTCTGTGACCACCCCAGCTACAGGTACATCTGCCACCCCCCTTCCAGCACCACCCTCCCAGCAGCCCCTCTACGAGTTTCCCATGCCCACTCACCCAGGAGGGTCGGCATCTCCTTCGCCCCAGGCACCTCAGGTCCTGCCCCAGTTAGCCCTGCTGCCCTCAGTGAGGAGGCTATTGACCTCTTGAGATCCATCCCTGTAGGGCAGTCAACCATTGTGAATGCTATCCAGGGGATGGCAGCCCAGATGCAACAATCTAATGCATTCCTGGAGGGCATTCACACTGGATCGGCGGCCCAACAGGCTCTGACCTCCTCTCTGATGGCAGCCATTGTCCCTGTTTCTACCCTCCCGCCTCCAACTTCCACTGCCCAGTCCCATTCTCCTGAACCCCACCCATCCCAAGCACACAGGCAGACGAGCATGCACACAAGACAACACCCAAGAGTGTCACAGGCAAACACAAGCACCACACTTAATCCCACATCGCACAAACACCATCCAGTTGCAGACACACTAGCATCCACTATTTTCACTGTTCCCCCTCCTCCTCCTCCACCACCACCTCCCACCTCCCACCCAGTTCCCTCCACACTCACACCTGCATGCACTACTTCATCATCCACTACCAGCATCACCACACCAAACAGAACACACACCTCACTGGCCGACACCTTCACAACAGCCATGCACACGTCCCCTGTGTCCTCTACCACTCTGTCTGTCCCCCCTCCTAAAGTACACAAACGCAAGCACTCGGACACCCAACAGCCATCCACCTCACAACAGCAGACAGGCCATACACCTCCATCCAAAAGCAGCAGACAGACACCTCCAGCAACCTCTCCTGTCTTCCTGTCCCAATATTCCTAAAAAACTGTTCCTATCCACCATTGACCTCTTCCCTACCCCCCCGTCCTGCATGTAGGGGCGGGGTAGGAAGAATCCAGCCAAGCACCTCAGCCACACAGTCCATGGGCCCAGTCGTCACCACACCTGTGGTGGAAAAGGATCCAGGCCACATGTCCTGAAGGTGAAGGAGCCTGCACCAGGCAGCCTCAAGCGAAAGGAGCCTGCCCCAGCTTCCAGAAAGACCAAGGAACCTGCCCCAGGAGGCAAGAAGGGAAAGGAGCCAGCCTCAGCTGCCAGGAAGACCGAAAAGCCTGCCCCAGAAGGCAAGAAGGGAAGGGAGCCTGATCCAGCTGCCAGGAAGACAAAAGAGCCTGTCACCAGCAGGCAAGAAGGGAAAGGAGCCTGCCCCAGCTGCCAGGAAGACCAAGGAGCCTGCACCAGCAGGAAGTTAGAACAAGGGGCCTGGGGCAGGAACTGTGACGGAGCCCCCACCACCAACCATGGTTGTGCAGCCGTCCGAGGCTGCAGGGGATGGGCAGGAGCCTCCCCCCACCAGCAGCACCACCACCACAGTGCAGCAGTCTGAGGTTGCAGGGGATGGGCAGGAGCCACCCCCCACAGGCAGCATCACCACCACTGTGCAGCCAACCAAAGTTGCAGGAGATGGGCAGGAGGCACCCCCCACCAACACCACCACTGTGCAGCCATCACTGCCAGCGGATGATATGTAATCCAGCCTCCATGGGCTGCTGTGTGGCCTGCCCCCTGCAAAGCCAGTGGGTATGACACCCACCTGATAGACTGTGACCTTGCACTCCCCAGGATCAAGCACAGGGCACGATGCTCCCGCCGGAACCAGTGGGTAAGACAGCCGAATGTCCAACACTCCCCAGGATCAAGTACAGGGCACAATGCCCCCTCCAGAACCAGTGGGCAAGACACCCACTAGAGAGACTGTGGCTCATCACTCCCCAGCACCAAGAGCAAAGGGCAGATTGCCCTCTCCAGAACCAGTGGGTAAGATACCCAAATGCCCAACACTCCCCAGGATCAAGCACAGGGCACAATGCCCCCTCCAGAACCAGTGGGCAAGACTCCCACTCAAGAGACTCTGGCCCATCACTCCCCACTACCAAGAGCACAGGGCATGTTACACCCTCCAGACCCAGTGGGTGAAACACCCACATGAGAGACTCTGACCTTGCACTCCACAGGGCCAAGCACAGGGCATGTTGCACCCTCCAGAACCAGTGGGTGAGACACCCACATGAGAAACTGTGACCTTGCACTCCACAGGACCAAGCACAGGGCATGTTGCCCCCTCCAGAACCAGAGGTCTTGTGTCATCTCCCGGCTGGGGTGCCCTCCACATCCCCCATCCCCCTGAGGTGCCTGCCTATTTACCAACTGATGCCCCTGCAGTGTTCTCTCTGTGTTGCAAATAGTGGACTGGGCTGAGTCCCTTTTTCTGTACATATGTATATATCTATTATCTTGCCTAACTTATTTTTCCTGCTATGTTGATCTCATTACATTCACTTTTGCGAAATTGTTTTGTCCTTGCATTATTCATCCGAGCTAAATTTGTTTTTGTAATGCATCTGGTTGTGTGTATGGTGTGTGTGTGTGGGGTGTGTGTTGTGCGTGTGTGTGTGTGTCACTCTCTTTTTTCCTACCCCCATCCCTTGTGTGCTAGGCGGCTGTACTTACTGTCATCGTCTTCGCCGGCGTTGGTGTTCGTGGTGGAGCAGAACGTAGAAGATCATGGGGAAGACATGCAGTTCAGGTTCCATGGAGGCGTGGTTCTTCTCTATGTCTCCAATGGTGAGTCCTTTGACTGATGAGCTCAGTTTCTGCCAAGCTTTTGATGTTGTTAGTACCGCCCCGGAAAAGGTGGTGGTTTCCTGGGTCATAATTTGGTGGGTGGAACATTGACTTCCGCCTGGCTGTAGGCGGCTACCGCCGTGGTGGCTGTTGTTTCTATCCTGGCGGTTGGTATGGTACATTGGCTATCTTTCAGAGATCTTTCCGCCATGGTCGTAATTTGACGGTAGTTACCGCTAGCCTGTTGGCGGTATTACCGCCACTTTAACACCAACTGCCAGGGTCATAATGAGGGCCTAAGTCTTTTTGGCCCTGAGACTTCAGAAAACAGGAGGCAAGCTCAATCCAAGCCCTTGGTGAGCACTTCTCAGCAAAGTCAAAAGGCAGCAAGGCAGCAGGGCAACAGCAGGGCAGCAGTCCTTCACAGCAAAGCAGTCCAGATGACTCCTTTAGGCAGCTGGGCAGTTCCTCTTGACAGGTTGCAGGTTCAGGTCCGGAAGTATCTGATTTGGTAGGGTCAGGGACCCAGTTTATATACAGCCAAAAATGCCTTTGAAGTGGGGGAGACTTCAAAGAGTGGTCCCCTTTCAGTACAGGTCTGTCTGCCAGGGTCCCAGTAGGGGGTTTGGCAGTCCATTGTGTGAGGGCAGGCCACTAGCTTTTAAAATGTGTCAGACCCTCCACCCTCCCAGCCCAGGAAGACCCATTCAGGATATACAGATGAGTGCCGGTGTGAATGACTATCCTGTGTTTGTGGTTGTCTGGGTTAAATGCACAAGGGAGCTGTCAACAGGCCCAGCCCAGAAGAGGATTGGAGACAGGCTATAAAGCACAGATTGATTTTAAGTGCAGAGAAATGCTCATTGTCTAAAAGTGGCATTTCATAATAGTAATACAAAATCCAACCTCACCAATAAGCATGATTTTCTGTTACCATTCTGGTCATACTAAATATGAGCTGGTTACCCCGTTCAGATCAGAATCCACCACTCAAACAGTGTATGAGGGTAGCCCTAATGTTATCCTATGAAAGGAGCAGGCCCAACAGTAGTGGAAAACAAATGTAGGAGGTTTCCACTACTAGGACATATAAAACACATCTGTACATGTCCTGCCTTTTACCTACATATCACCCTGCCCTATGGGTTAGCTAATGCCTACCTTAAGGGTGACTTATATGTAGAAAAAGGGGAGTTTAAGGTTTGGCAAGTACTTCTAAATGTCAAGTCGAAGTGGCAGTGAAACTGCACATACAGGCCTTGCAATTGCAGGCATGAGACATGGTTAAGGGGCTACTTATGTGGATGGCACACCCAGTGCTACAGGCCCACTAGTAACATTCAATTTACAGGCCCAGGGCACATATAGGTCCTCATTACAACCGTGGCGGTCAGTGTTAAAGCGGCGGTAATACCGCCAACAGGCCGGCAGCAAAAAAAATGGGATCACGACCACGGCGGAAACAGAGAGCCATTTTAACACTCCGACTGCCACGGCGGTAGCAACAAACACTGTGGCGGACACCGCCAACAGACAGGTGAAAGACAATGTACTGCCCACCCCATCTAAACCCGCCAATCTGCCTGCTTTTCCGGGGCGGTACCATCGCCATCAAAAGCACGGCAGAAACAGAACACAGATGGGAAACCACTCACCTCTCAACACTCAAACAAGAACCAGGACGCCATGGAGCCCGAGTTACAGGTCCTGCCCATGCTGGTCTACCTCCTCATCTAGCAGGAATACTAAAGGCGGCGGCAACGACCACGGTGAGTACTGCACCTAGTACACAGGGGAGGGAGGGAGGAAAAAGAGAGTGACACACACACGCAACACGCAACATCCCCACTCCCACCCTCACCCTCACCCAAAACACCATACACACAAACACATGCAACATTACATTTATACCCCGTAACCCCCTGTAATAACGAAAGGACAAAGGGAATTGAGTTAAATCACTGATATATTAGAAATAGGCAGATATACGTAACAAATAGAAAAAGGGTATGTACAAAAATCATGGGCCAAGCCCACACTTGACTTCTGCCTCATTACGGAGAGAACACTACAGGGGCTTCAGGTTGAAAACACACAGGCACCTCAGGGGGACGGGGAAGGGGGCGCACCTCAGCCAGAAGATGGGACAACATCACTGATCCTGGAGAGGGCTTCATGTCCACAGCGATGTCCTGGGGAGTGCAAGGCCACAGTCTCTCAAGTGGGTGGTTTGCCCACTGCTTGGTCCTGGGGAGTGCAAGGCCACAGTCTCTCAAGTGGGTGGTTTGCCCACTACTTGGTCCTGGGGAGTGCAAGACCACAGTCTCTCAAGTGGGTTGGTTGCCCTCTGCTTGGTCCTGAGAAGTGCAAGGCCATAGTCTCTCAAGTGGGTGGTTTGCCCACTGGTTCTGGAGGGGGCCTTGTTCCCAGTGCTTAATCCTGCCAAGGATAGGGTTAGTGGATGCATGCCTCCCCTGGTTCTGGAGGGGACCTTGTGCCCAGTGATGCAGCACTTGGGTTGTGGCAGTTCACATTCCCTCACCTGGGTGTCTGAGGAACGAGATATGCAGGGACCAGGTTGCATGATAGTCCATGGAGTCAGGGCTAGACTCCATCCTGTGGTGGCTAAGGCTGCAGACTGGGGGTAGTGCCGGGGCTGGTGGGGGTGCTACCAGTGGTGGTGGGAGGCTCCAGCCCATCCCCTGCTCTGGGGCTGCTGCTGCTGGTAGTGGTCCTACTGTCAGCAGTGCAGGTGGCGGTGCTTGCGGCCGGGCTGCTGGCGGTGCTGGTCGTGGTGCAGGTGCCGGTGCTGCCAGTGGTGGAGGGAGGCTCCAGCCCTTCTCCTGCATCCTCGGACGGCTGCCCACCGGGGATGCTGTTGCTGACAGTAGTGGTGCTAGCGGCGGTGCAGGTGGCGGTGCTTGCGGCAGGGCTGCTGGCAGTTCTACCCGCGGTGCAGGTGGCAGTGCAGGTGGCAGTGCTTGCGGCAGTGCTTGCGGCGGCGCTGCTGGCGGTGATTGCCATGGTGCAGGTGGCGGTGCTGCCAGTGGTGGAGGGAGGCTCCAGCCCTTCTCCTATAGCCTCGGACGGCTGCCTACTGGGGATGCTTCTGTTGACAGTAGTGGTGCTAGCGGTGGTGCAGGTGGCGGTGCTTGCGGCAGGGCTGCTGGCAGTGCTGCCCGCAGTGCAGGTGGCGGGGCTGGCGGTTGTGCTGTTGAGGACCAGGCCTTCACCTGCAGCCTCCGTCGGCTTAAGTGGCTTGCCTTGGGTTTTCTGCCCCTTCCTCACCTTGGCAGATGCTGTTGTGACCTTCGCTCTGGCAGCTGCAGTTTTGGAGGAGGCCTTGCTGGGTGGGTCATGCTCCTTGCCCTTGCTGCATGCTGTCCCCTTCTTCACCTTGGCAGGTGGCGGAATGGTTTTGTCCTTTGCAGGGGTTGGTGGCACACTGGCTGGGCTGACAGGTGCCCCTTTTGAGTCTCTGTGAGTTGCAGGTACCACAGCGGACTCCGACTTGGTGGCTGAGGTGCTGGCCTGGGTTCGAGACACCCTGGCCTGAGGGGAAGGACGGGGGGAGGGGTAGTGAAGAGGTCAATGTTTGCCAGGAAAAGCGTTTTAGACACACTTGGGCAGGAAGAGGGAGAGGGTTTGGGAGTGGAGGAAGTGGGAGTGGTTGTAGGAGGTGTCTGATGAGTTTGGGTGAAGGTGCATGGGCTGGATGCTGTTGTGAGATGGATGGCTGTTGGGTGGGTGGGTGCTTGTGTTTGTGTACTTTGGGAGGAGGGGGTTACAGACACACTGGGAGAGGAAACAGGGGACGTCTGCATGGATATGGGGTGGTGACTGCCAGTGAGGGGTGTGTAGTGATGGGCGTGTTGGTGATGGAAGTAGTGGATGAGAATGTAGTGCATGCAGGTGTGTGTGGAGACTATACTGGGAGGGAGGTGGACGAGGAGAAGGAGGGGGACACAGTAGAGGCAGTGGATAATGGTGTGTCTGCATGGGGATGGTGCTTGTGTGAGTGCCTGTGGGATGATGTGTGGTGCTTGTGTCTGCCTGAGCCACTTCTGTGTGTTGATTTGGGTGAATGCTGGTCTGAAGGTGTGCTTGGGATAGGCTGTGGTTGAGGGATTGGGACTGGGCAGAGGAAGTTGGAGGGGGAGGCTAGAGACAGGGACAATGGCTGTCATCAGTGCGGAGCCAAGAGCCTGAAATGCTCTCTGTTGGGCCGCCACGCCAGAGTGAATGTCCTCCAGGTATGCATTTGTTTGTTGCAAATGCCTCTCAACACCCTGGATGGCATTCAGAATGGTTGACTGCCCAGCAGTGTGGGATCTTAGGAGGTCAATAGCCTCCTCACTGAGCTGACTTTTATGGCCTGGGACATATCCCCAAAATCATTGGTGCCATTGATGGTACACATAAGGCATTTGTCCTTCCCCTGGAGAAATGAACAAGTTTTCAGGAATAGAAAAAGCTGTCACTGTATGAATGTGCAGATGGTGTGTTTGGCGGACCAGTACATCTCCCATGGGAATGCCAAATTTCTTGGCTCTGTGCATGATGCCTTTATCTTGAGGTATAGCATCATCCCATATGTGATGGGCCAACTCCAGAGGCACAGGGTGTGGCTAATAGGTGAGCCCAAGGTCCCCACACACTATGAGTAGGTGTCTGGGTATGGGGTTTTCCCTAAGGGTTAGTGTGTGTCTAACAGTTGTCCCTCGATATTTGCAGGTGACTCTGGTTACCCCAACCTCTCATGGCTACTGACCCCAGAGAGGAATGTCAGGACAAGGGCAGAGGAACGTTACGATGAGGCCCATAAGCGTACAAGGAGGATTATTGAAAGGATCTTCGGCCTCCTGAAGGCCAGGTTTCGGTGCCTCCACCTGACAGGTGGCTCCCTGTACTACCCACACAAGAAGGTGTGCCGGATCATCGTTGCATGTTGCACAACCTGGCCTTGAGATGCCAGGTGCCTTTTCTGCTGGAGGATGTGCCTGGAGATGGTCTTGTGGCAGCAGTGGAGCCTGTGGACAGTGAGGAAGAGGAGGCAGAGGAAGAAGATGTTGACAACAGAAGCAATATAATTCAGGAGTACTTCCAGTGACACACAGGTAAGACACTGTAACTTCACTTTACATTTCAGTTTTCTGTTGGACAGTGTACACAGCAGCCTGTTTTCCTATGTCTATGGCCACTGACTGTACCCTTTGGCATCTCTAATTTCAGATCTCTGTGTCCCACTTTGGCTACTGCTATGTGTACTGCTGCCCACCAAAGGTCATTCCAAAGTATATTTCACTGTGCATTTGAGTTTTAATACTTTGATAATGTTGTACTAATACATATGTGAATCATTTGACAGACTCCAGATTAGTATTTGTTAAAAGGGTGTTTAAGTGCTCATAAGTAGAGGGGGATGTGCAATGGGCTGGGCTGATAGTGGAGGAAAGTCCATAGTAGAGTCCATTCTCATAGGAAGGGGAGTTATGGCAGTTCAAGATGGACAGGGTGACAGAGTGGGACAGAAGAGTGACAATCAGGAGAGTCCTATTTCCTGGTGGGGGGTCTTGGCAATGTTCTCTGGCTTCTGCCTGGATCGCAGGGACCATTTGCGGGGTGGTTCTCCTTTTGCAGGGGGTGGGGTGCGGGTGGCCTGTTGTTCCTGTGGCGGGGCCTCCTGTCCACTAGCGCCGGCAGAGGTGGAAGGCTGTTCATCACTTTGGCTAGTGTCAGGGGCCCGTTGTTGTGCCACTGCCTCCCTCATGGTCTTGCCCATGTCAACCAGCACCCTGGCAATGGTGACCAGGATGGTGTAGATGTTTTTTAGGTAATCTGTGATCCCCAGGTACTGTCCCTCCTGCAGCCGTTCAGTCTCCTGCAACTTGGCCAATATCTGGCCCATCGTTTCCTTGGAATAATGGTATGCTCCCAGGATGTTGGAGAGTGCCTCATGGAGAGTTAGTTCCCTGGGCCTGTCCTCCCCCTGTCGCACAGCAGTCCTCCCAGCTTCCCTGTTGTCCTGTGCTTCTTTCCCCTGAACCGTGTGCCCTCTGCCACTGACCCCAGGTCCCTGATTGTCCTGTGTTTGTGCGGTTGCCTGGGGTCCCTGTAGTGGTGGACACACTGCTGCTTGATGTGTCCTGGGGACAGTGGCGTCGGACCGCTGGGTGGGTGTTGTGGTTGTGTTTCCTGAGGGGTGAGGCTCTATGATGGGTTGGGACTGTGGCAGGGGAACCGACTGTCCAGAGGTCCCGGATGGGCCAGGTTGGTCATTCTGATCCAGGCGTGCAGAGCTGCTGTCGTCACTGTGGGCCTCTACAGGGAGGGGACTGGATGTAGCTGACACCTCCTCTCCGGTTGAGTATGGGCCCTGTGGGGATGTAAATACAGTGTTATTGTATCTGCTTGTGCCATCGTGTGCATTGGTGTGTTTCCCTGTATGATTGTGATTTCCCTGTCAGCTTGGCCTTGTGTGAGTGGTGATTTTGTGGGCTGGGTCTCTCTACTGGGCACGCTGTGGTGATGGGTATCCATACAGGTCTGTGTTGGGGGTCCATGCATTGGTGTTACATGCAGGGCTTGGTATTGGGATGGGTGGGCTGTTATGGTGGGGGATATTTGAGGTGGTAGAGTGATGGGGGTGAGGGTAGGGGTAGGAGTTTGTGATGGCATGCAGGTAGGGTGGGGGGATAAATCAGTAATGTTTTGACTTACCAGAGTCCAGTCCTCCTGCTACTCCTGCGAGGCCCTCAGGATGCATTTTTCTCAAGACTTGCTCTTCTCATGTTGTTTGTTGTGGGGGAGGTGGTGGGGGTCCACTGCCAGTCCTCTGTACTGCTACCTGGTGTCTTGCAACCACAGAATGCACTTTCCCCCGTAGGTCGTTCCACCTCTTCCTGATGTCATCCCTTGTTCTGGGTGCTGTCCCACAGCGTTGACTCTGTCCACAATTCTCCGCCATAACTCCATCTTCCTAGCAATGGACATCTGCTGCACCTGTGATCCGAATAGCTGTGGATCTACCCGGATGATTTCCTCAACCATGACCCTTAGCTCCTCCTCTGAAAACCTCGTGTGTCTTTGGGGTGCCATGGATGTGGTGTGAGTGATATGTGTGAGGATGTGTGGGGTGATGTGTGGGGTGATGTGTTGGGGTGTATGCTGTGATGTGTGTTTATGGTGTATGGGTGATGGTGTTCTGTGCCTCTGATTGAGTGGGTGCTCCTGGCTTGTGTCTCTCTGTGTTGGCAATCTTGTTTCTCGTAGAAAAGGTTGTGGATAATGTGGGTGGGTGTTTTCTAGTGGTGTGAGTGTGTGGGTGTGGTGTGTATATGTGTCAGGTGTGTGTACTTTGAATTGTTCAATGTGATGGTGTTTTGTAAATGTGTTTGTATTTTTACCGTGTGTGAAAGACCGCCACGGTGATTCGTGGGTCCTGATACTGTGGGCGTATTCCTGTTGGTGTAACGGTGTGAGTTTTGCTATTGCCAGTTTATCACTGACCTTTGGGCTGGCGAACTTGTGTGGGTGTCTGTATAGTGGCGGAATTCTCAGTGTCGGTCATAATACCTGCAGCGGAATACTACCATGGTAACGGTATGTTGGCGGGCGTCAGCACGGCGGTAGTTGGCATTTACCGCCACGGTTGTAATGAGGGCCATAGTGTACTTTACTAGGGACTTACAAGAAAATCAAATATGCCAATTGGGAATGAACCAATGTTACCATGTTTAAGGGACTGCACTTTAACACTTGTTAACAGTGGTTAAGTACGCAGAGTCCTAAAATCAGCAAAAACAGTGTCAGAAAGGTGGAGGGAAGCAGGCAAAAAGTTGGGGATGACCACCCTAAGGCTGTCAGGTCTAACAGTCCAGTACGCCAATCTACTCACAAATGTGTTGGGTTCAATGTCTGTCTTATGTAACCTACAACTCTGAACTAACACTTTGGCATTTCATGAAATATCTGCAAGGTCATCACTGGAGTTGTCTGTGTAAGTCAGGCTGCATGTGTAAAACACTCAAAATAGCCCAAAGTCCCAATCAGTCAATATCACTCTTTCTAGATTTTAGGTTGACCCTTTTGTAGACAAAGGCACATGGAATGCACAAACAATATTTAAACACATATCCTCTGTATCCTTCACAGGTACAGCCACCTGGCCCAGTGCAACATCATCTGTTAGCCGCAACACTTCCACTCCAGCCCAGGAGCAAGTCTTCAGTGAGGACTCCAATGCTGCAAGTTCGGATACTGAGAAGCAAGCTGGTGCATCTGGTCTGTCTTTCCACACAGCTCAAGTGAGTCAAACCCAGGCCACAGCTTCACCTCCCACCACAGCTGCAACAGGACCTCAGTGTGAGGACCCCTCCACTTTCTGTGCACCGAGAACCAGCACACCAATCCTATGCCCCAAGTACCATCTACTGTTATGCCACCAAGAACTCAGCCTCCAGTTCTGCCAAGACACAGTGGTGTGGGGCACACTTCAAGGGCACAGGCTATTCGGAGTAGGGGTCATGGGAGGGAATCTCTGGGCTAGCCAAGGGGGGCCACTGGTGTGGTAGTTAGTCAGACCACCCTTGGCCAAGTCTTGGGATCAGTCTAACAATCTCAAGACGTGATTGGCCAGATCCTAAACGAGCTACTGGACATTAAGCAGGTGCAGAGAGAGAACAATGCAGAGATTCAGAACATCAATTACAAATTGTGCTCTTTGACTGGGGTGATGTATGGCATCTATCACATTATCTGCAGGGCTTTTCCCAGTCCATCTGCCCCTGTCTGTGATCCCTCATCATCTGGCCAAAGTACAACACTGCTAGCCACATAACGGGAGGCCCTGCCACAGGATGAGCCTGCCCCTACCACCGAGTCCCTGCACCTGTTCCCCCCTCCACCCTGGGGTTGATGGTCAACTGGACCAGCAGAAGCGGATAACAAGACAAACACCACCACCTCCAAGAGACCCCAAACCTAATTTCCCCCTTGTGTGCCTGCCAATCACTCTGTGGACTGTCTCATGGACATATTTACCTTTCCAAAGGACAGTATCATTTTGGACATTGGGCCTGAAACTCCATTTGTCTCTATTACCTTGTTTCCATCCACCCTGATAAAGACTTCTTATTTTATTTGATCTTATTTTATTTCACCTCACACTTGTTTGTCCATCAGAATAAACGTAATGGGCACAGAGTACATGACTCTTGTTTTGTTATTTGTTGCATTTTCTTTGCAATGTTCATCTTCCACCTTCATGTTAAGGAAACTATTGAACCTCCGTTTAGAAACAAAATGTTGCAATTACAAAGAGGAAAAGTACCAACACATTTATTGAAAGAAAACAAACTCAACTGAGCATGTATGTGGAACATACTAGTGTTATAAACAGGTCCTTGTAGAAATGGAGTCTGTGTTACAAAAACACTCATAAACCCAAAATCTGTGACATTCAGAGTTATATGCTCCACTACCTTGATTCAATGGCGGTAAGGAAACATGCAATGGGAACAAATTATAGAGGCAAACTATCAATGATGCATGACCTCAGTTGGAGCCACACAACCTGCCCTCTAAACAGGACTCCTACATCAATAACACCAATAGTCCACATCGTGGCAGTGACAGCATTTGAGGCCATCTGACTAGTACAGGTCACTGTGGCAATATCTGGTGCAATGACACATTCACAATTGAGTGGTGTGCTGACAAAAAGGTTATCATTGATAATAAAACATATCAACAGCTACCTCTGCAGTCAACAAATTGAAAATGTTGCCAATGCGAAGGGAGAACAGTATGATAGGGCCTTACATACACATGTTGTTTGAGCACCTCAAGTGGCACATATTGCCTTTGTGGCACCATCACACAGAACATAGGTCAGATACAATCTTTAGAACTTCCATGCTATCAGAGTACAATTTGTCTTTGGAAAAGATTTGTCCATCCAAAGTGGGTGTCTGTCCCAGGATCAACACATGTACACTTTCTACTTCAAAACAGCAACATATCACAGCAAATGTCACAACCTTGAAATGTTTAAATAAAGATGACACGGTGAAGAACCCTGAAACAAAATAACAAAGGAAATTAATTTTACCACATATTAAATGAAATCACTTGACAAGTCATGAGGACACACACATGTAGCACAAGCACAGTTCCTCTATTCAATGACCACATGACTTAATGTAGAGAATCTCTGATCCACTAACATCTTAGCCTTGAACTTTCCTGCACTGACAATTCCTAACAAATTACCATAGCAGACAGATATGTCCCCCGGGGCACAAATTCTACCAACATTGGAGCCTAAAATTTGTAAAGGTATTCTTACACTCATGTGAAGAACTGGGCAATCACATCTAGATGTAAGTCAACGCCTTCTTCACCGCTGTCATCTTCATAGGGCATTTCAACATCCTCACCCAGGGGCTCATCACGGTCTTCCTCTTCTGGAAATATAGGGATGCTTCCTCTCAGGGTGATGTTATGGAGACTGCAGCAGGCAACTGTGATTTTGTACACCTTATCGGGTGAGTAGAGGAAGGCTCCACCGGTCTTGTCTAGGCACCTAAACCTAGCCTTTAGGAGCACAAAAGCCAGCTTTACTGTCCTCCGTGTTCTTCCATGGGCCTCATTGAAGCAGATTTCCCTTGGCGCTGTTGGATTTCTCAGCAGTGCCAAATACCATAGTTGGTTAGGATACCTTACGTCTCCTACATGGAAGAAACACATCAACAGATCAGTCACATATCAAACCATTGTCCCTTTCGAAACTAGGATTCAGGCAAAAGATCAACAAGTCATGTTGTACTTACCAACAAGCTAGGCCCTACCTGGTCCCAGGTGTGACATCTGCGTGGGTATATTGCTGTTCCGTAGTATGAATGAATCAGGTGTTGACCTAGGGATGAGGCTGTAAAAACTTGAGATGTAGACGTCTAGTAAGCAGACAACTTCCACATTGATGGAATGGAAGTTCTTTCGATTGCAGTAAACCTGTTCTTTGTTGTGTGGTGGCACCAAGGCACCATGCGTGCCATCTATTGCTCCAACCATATGTGAAATTTCACCCAAAATTGTCCCTTCACGGTTGCCAAATCCTGTAAAAGTGGGTATTGGATGTAGCTGTTGATGTTTTTCACCAGAGAAGTAAGGACTTCTTGTAGCACACTGCTAAATGTTGGCTGGGACATTCCCCCAGATATTGCCACAGTGTTTTAAAAGGTGCAAGTGGCTACAAAATGCTGATAGAAATCCAGGACAGTTTGTCTTTTTAGACAATATTGCTTGATGATGTCCCTTTCCTCCATGGCGGCAGGGTCTGGAAAGGGCGGAAACACCTGCCACTGTCGCCTCCTACCCATGACTGGGTTCAGACCTCTATATGTATGGAATAAAAAAGAACATGTGAAATGGTGACTCCATACTTTTAATGTCAATTCACATCAGAAATCTGGGTAACAATAGAAATGTAATTGGGTAATAAATGTACACACACTGACATCAAATATTTGGTCCACTTCGATCTTACAAAATAAATATTTAGGATTTTCTGGTCATCACGTTCAAATAATACAACTGAACAGTATTATTTGCACCTATTTTTTTTATTTTTTTTAAAATACCATCAATGGAGGTAGTACTGCCTCCGCGACACTAGTGTGGTCAAAGACAGTCACGGTTCACATTTTATCGTGTCATATCTTGCCAAGAAATTTTTTATTAGTATCTGACATTTAGAAATGCTCAGGTTGCCATTCTGAGTGCTGGTGACACAAAAACATTTGTAAAAATGCTCAGCTTCACACCCTAAAATGGCAGTTGCCTGACCTTGCTATAAAGACATTGGCTACCAGATGGCCATCAGTGGAAGTTGACCATGTAGTAGGTGGTAATCTCCATGACAGGCCTTGCCATGGGCTAATGCGTGAGAAGGCTACGCACAAAAGCCAATGGCTGTGTCTCCATCTCTGTCACAGATCGCGTCCGCCATATACTTGTAAGCCATGTTGTGAAAAAACACTCACTTGCCTCATAACACCGCAACCACCAAGACCTCCTCATTTTTTGCTGCTGTTACTGACCTCTGGGAGCCAGGATACCAGGCAAAGCAGGTGACAGGGCCCCTGTCTTTTCCTCTGAGGAACTGACGCTCCTTACCTGGGATGATCTGTCCCTGTACAGCCAGCTCTATAGGACCCCAGAGAAACAGGTATGTTTGACTGGGGAATGCCTGACTGAGTAACCTATACCTTTCTGATTCACAGGATATGTAGTTCCTTTTTGGTAATGTGGGTGGTGTTGCACTTGGAGGTGACAGAATGTGGTAGCAGGGTCAGATATTTGTGACCAATATCTAAAATGTCTGTGCATGGCAATGTTAAGTCACCTGACAGTAAAATTACACACAAATCTTATTTCATCACCCATACTGCAGGCCACTGACTCCCAGTGGCCAGTAGACAGTGAACCAGTAGTATGTCTGACAACACACAGCCAATGGTGAAATGACAGTGATGTTGAGTGAAAAATGTTGAGGGTCAAAGTTGTCTGATGTACTGTCACATGGGATTCCAGCACATATTGTTTATTAGTTTGCTCGGTACGGTTTAAAGCTGTCATGGATGCACATATAGGTAGACTTATTTTAGATGCAGCAAGTTCAGATGACACTGACTCACCATCATCCATCCCAGTCTGTGCCATTAGAAATCACACTTGTTCAACCTCCCCACAAATCCCTGATCACCTTGACATATAGCAGCTCTCATTTATTCCCCTCAGTCACTGAATGTGGTACAAACCTTAGGTTCTGACTCTTGGGAGTTTAGGCAGAAAGCCAATGTAGTTGTGACTATGTTTATGTGCAAGGACTGTACAGGTTGATTGGCCTTCAGTAGCTATCAATGGTTGTGAGTGATCATGGGTGGCTCTCACAACAGGAGTGGTTGCATTATTCTGACCGAGATGATGTTGTAGGTCTGATCAGGTAACTTTAGAAGCTAGCAAGTATTGATGGTGCACATGAGATCACTGCAAATCAGTATTTCCACTCTACCTATAACAGTGTTATGGCATAAACATCTAGTAATTGTTTTGTAAAAATATGTGTGAATTTATGAACAGTGATGTCACAGCAATACAGCCCAACAGTGACACTTTTATGTCATCTATTCAGGCCAATGCCCACCAGAAGCGGAAAATCTGGAAGCCCATCACCAAGAAGGTGCAGAACCAGGGGGTCCACAAGCAGCATAGACTGCAATGTCAGAAGAGGTGAGAGGATCTAGATTGGACTAGCAGAAACCCAGGCTGAGAGCCAAGTCGGGCAGTCCTCCCAGCGATCCAGGCAGGTGCACTGCACTCTGAACCCCCTAATGGCCTGCATCCTTATGTTGGCTTAACCGGAGCTTAATGGGCAGTAGAGGGCCCAACAGCAGCCACAAGGGGGTAAGTCTGTAGAAATTGTTGTGGTTAGCTTTACTTTCCGGCTATGGTGTATGCCATCAATGTTGAGGAAGACACACATCCAAAGGCCATGATGGTTTCTGGAGGTGTGCATTAGTCAGAAAGTGTCTGATGCTGTGTGTGGTATATTGCTTTGTGCTGTACAATCCCACTAGATTTCTCCTCACAAGGCAAGTACTGTTATGGGTGGACACATGGCTGCATGCAAAGAAAGGGATTGCCAGCATTTCCACAATGACATTAGGGATAGTTTCACATAATATGCCCCATGTCATGCTTGGGTCAGGTGTGATGGTAAGCCACAAATGTGTTTAGTGAATGTTGGCTTCATTACTAGTGACTGTGGTGAACTGCACAAACGAAGCAGCTGATATATTAGACTTGACATTGCTAAGCCGGTGCTATGACAATGTGAGCATGTGCATCTGCACTGAAAGTTTTGATATTCTTTGTAGAGTGGCATCAGTCCTTATCTGACACATTTGAAAGCAGTTTCTCCAGCAAACCTATGACACTTTATGTGAACAGTAGCCGGTGGACCTTAGACCTTAGTCCTTCACAAATGTGCATGTAAGCCATTCTGTGATTGCCAACATGAATTTCTATGCAAAACTGTATTGTGAGCAATAGACATGAATGTGTCCCCATTGGTGAGAGAGTTGTGCTTCCCACAGAGTAGATTTTTGTGCACCTTGTCATGCCCAGAGGAGAAAATGATGATGAAAAGCAATGTGATACTGAAAGGAACATTTGCATGTGGAAGGTAATACCACAGAGATGTTGTGGTGTTCGATGTTGGTCAGACAATTCCCATTCAAAAACTTGCCCACTGGGAGAAGGCAAATAATTATAACTCTGTACCGCTATGGTTCAGAGATGTAGCCAGGCCTAAGTATTCACTCATGCTGTTGGAACCATTTGTTATGGAGTGGAATGCAAGTGTATAAGTGACAAAAGCATACCTGATATGGGAGCTGATTGGGGGATAACTGAACTTGTTGCAAATGTTGTGTGATGCACGCTGATGTTCAATTGTTTTCTCACAGATACACTATAACTGCTGTATCTTTTGTTTCAGCATCAACTGGGAAAGGAGAAGGTGACAGAGGCCAAACTGGTGGGGATGAAGCTGGCTATTGGGTCTCAGGTGTAGACACCACAGACACTGAGGGACCCAGTGGCATGGAGGGTGAGGGGCCTGGCGAGGAAGCTGCAAGCGATTTGACATCTTTCTCAGAGGCCTCCAATGAAGACCAGTCCCTAGTGAAGCCAGGCCCTGGAGCGAGAGTAACACCTGCATCCTCACCTGCCGCCCCACATTCCAATCTCCACCCTCCCTCTTGCTTCCCCCACTTGGCCGTAGTTGCCCCCCCTAGAAGAGGCAGCATCACCTTTGCTGCAAGCCCGTCTGTCCCTGTCCCAGTGTCCCAAAAAACCCTTCCAAATCCCAAACAACCAATACCAAATCCAACCCTCCAAAGCCCAAACCCACTCCTCCCATGCCCAAGGACTCACCCCCTCACTAAGACCATTGAGGTGCCTGCTCTCTGACCCGCTGATGCCCCTTCCAGAGGAGGTTTATCCTGGCAGTAAATTTAGGAGGCAAGTTACGGTCCTGAAAGTCATTGTGGCCCACATGGGCTCTGACATTAATTTTCCTCATTTTATGGACTCATGACATTTCAGTGAGTGACTAAACTCATAATTTTATAAAGTATTTTAGTTTGAGTATACCTTTGTCCTTGTCTTATTATTCAATTGTTACTAATCGTTTGCTGATTATGTTATTTCTGCGTATACGTGAGCCATGCACTCGCTCTCATTTGTGACAGTGACAAACACAGGTTGTATGTTTTAGTTGTTTTTTTAAATGCATACACTAGTGATGTACATATTAATTGTGGTGCAGGCATTTCATGTGGTTATTGGACACTTACACCAAAATGATATGTGTTTCTGTTTTTGTGAGTGGAGAATGCATGTGTGTTTATTTTTCAATAATGTGCACATATGCATAACATAGATGACCTGGTACTTTACAGTTCAATGTGATCTTATGTTTGTGATATATTGCACACACCAAGGGGACATGGGACGTTCATACATCTCTGACATGTTTGCAGGTCACCAGTGAATACTGCGCCAGATGTACAAAGCCATTTTGCAACACAAAATGCTTTTTTTTTAAGGTGCATATGGGCATATGTGTGCTCTACATGTGCACTGCTATTTTTGGGGAGCATTTTGGGTGGCCTCTTGCCTAAAGCCATTCTTGGCTATTTGGGAAATACAAAACCGTCCCATTGTCACAAATTACATAATAGCGATTGTTACTTTGTAGGAATCGCTGTTGGCAAATTGGTTTCTTGGTACACAGCATTTTGCATTTCCTAAATATCGATTTCTATGAAGTTGCTATTTAGGAAATGCCAAATTGCATCTATGTACAACTGGCCCATTGTGTTACATTTTATGTACACGCACCTGTAGCATGTTGTGGTATAATTTATACATTGACATGGGATTGTTTGGTTCAAATTGGGGATAAAGTTACATACTGTAGATGATGTGGTGAACATCACGCCCTATGATCTTTCCATTGGCAATCTTAAGGACATACAAACTCTCCTTTCCTTAGAGGATATTAGCCACAGTAACTCAGTACCCACTTGTGAAGATATTTTGGCTGACCTAGGCATGACTCACTCAGTAACTTGCGACAGTGATCTCAGACCTTCTTCCAAATTTACACCACTACTACCACCAGACAATTCAATTGACGTTTTCCAAAAGCTAGTCACTAAGGAACTTTGGGCCAGATGTAGCAAGTTTGCAAATTGCGATTTGCAATTTGCGAGTCCATCCGACTCGCAAATTGCAAGTCGCAATTTGCAATGCAGTACGGTGTCTCAGACACCGACTGCGACTCGCTATGGGGTCGCAATGACCCACCTCATGAATATTCATGAGGTGGGTCGCAAATTGCGGCCCCATAGCGAGTATAGGCACTTGCTAACATGGAGGCCTGCTGTCGTCAGCAGACCTCCATGTTCGTGACTGCTTGATCAATAAAGCAGTTTTTTTTTTTTTAAGTGTAGCCCGTTTTCCTTACAGGAAAACGAGCTGCACTTAAAAAAAAAACGAAACCTTTAGTTTCTGTATTTTTTCAGGGCAGGGAGTGGTCCCTTGGACCACTCCCTGCCCTGAAAAAATATTTTTGGGTCCAGTCACAAACTGGAAGGGGTCCCATGGGGACCCCTTCCAATTTGCGAGTGGGTTACCATCCACTTGAAGTGGATAGTAACTGCGATGTACGCGGTCGCAAATGGTATTGCATCCCACTGCGGCTCGCAAATAGGAAGGGAACACCCCTTCCTATTTGCGAGTCGGAAATGCATATTGCGAGTCGGTAACGACTCGCAATATGCATTTCTGCATTGGGAAACGCGTTCAGCGAGTCGCAAACGGCAAATTTTGCCGTTTGCGACTCACTAAACGTTTGCTACATCTGGCCCCTTATCATCTTGAAGACCAGTACACACTTGGACGAAAAATCCGTACACACAACTTGACCCCACAGGAGCATAGGGCCTTACACACACTGCAACTCAACGAGGACTTAGTACTAAAAGAGGCCGACAAAGGCGGCAATATCGTCATTATGAATCGGTCGGACTACATCAGAGAGATTGACAGACAACTGGAAGATCCACACGCCTATTGTAAACTACAGGGCAACCCCATTGCAATGATCACTAAGGCTATCGAGACAAAGCTCTGTTCCTGGAGAGACAAGGGTCTTCTTACGGACCTAGAATACAAATATCTATATAATCCTATACCCAGTTTTCCATGTATCTATACTCTCCCCAAGATACACAAACAGGCTACTTTCCCTCCTGGGAGACCTATCATTTCTGGTATCTATTCTCCCACAGAAAAACTCTCTGAATACATTGACTTCTACATACAGCCCTTCGTGTGTAATTTACCCTCGTACATCAGGGACACCTCCCATCTCCTTAGCATCATCGCTGACTTTGAATGGACCAGTGGCCACACCCTTGCAACATTAGATGTCACCTCTTTATACACTTGTATACCCAAAGACAAGGGTATGTTGGCCATACAATATTTTTTGGACAAGAGGGATGCAAGTTTTTTACAACACTCCTATATGGTAATGGATCTAATTGAGCTTGCCATGGACAACAATGTCTTCCTACATGAGGGGACCTGGTACAGACAGAAACAGGGTGTAGCCGTGGGAGCTAAATTTTCACCATCTTTTGCAAACCTCTACATGGGTCACTACGAACACCATCATCTATGGAGTAGCGGCCCGCCAGAACTTACGCAACACATCATCTACTGGGGCCGCTATATTGATGATGTTCTTCTTTTCTGGGCAGGTGACTCTAATACATTAGACACATTCATTCAGTATTTAAACAACAACTGTTATAACATACAGTTCACTAGTCATTCCAGCACCAGCTGTGTAGACTTCCTTGATCTAACACTGTACATCAAAGATACTTGTATTTTCTCTAAACTATATAGGAAACCCACGGCAACTAACTCGCTTCTTCATGCCAGTAGTTCACATCTACACTCACAAATCAGAGCTATTCCGTATGGGGAGGCCACCAGAGTCAGACGGAACTGCCAGGATGACCAGGAATTCAGGACACAACTGAAAATCTTGGAACATCGTTTTGCCAAACGCGGATATCCCAACAAACTGCTTAGTGACACACATGATCGAATCCTGAAAGTCAACAGAACCACATTACTTTCCAAAAAATCACATAGACAGGTCGGCACAAGAAAGCCACCAGCTTTTATAACTACCTACAGCTGCGCAAGTGCCTACATTTTCAAAATCTTAAGAAAACATTGGAAGATCCTAACATCCGATGCGACACTGGAGAAGAGTCTCCGGACACAACCGGACATGACTTACCGCAGAGGACGCACCTTGAGGGACCAACTTTGCCATAGCTTCCTGCCCACTATCACCAAAGGCAATTGGCTTCCCCCACCACCCCTTGGTTTTTATAAATGTGGACACTGCAATATCTGTGATTATGTACAGGACAAAACCAAAAAGTTCATGCATAACACGGATGTTACACACACTATTAAACAATTCATGAACTGTAACACTAAATATATCGTATATTGTATCATCTGCACATGTAAGAAGATACACATTGGAAGTACCATTAGACCATTCAAGGAAAGATTACAGGAGCACATCAGGGCAATCAGGAACAACAACACCGATTACCCTCTTGCAGCTAATTTCAACAAGAAACACCCATTACAAGAGAGGCTCAATGTGCACACTTTTGGAATTGCCACCCTGGGCGGCTGCCCTAGGGGCGGCAACAAAACTCTTCAGCTAAGGCAATTAGAGAGTAGGTGGATTATAAAATTACGAGCAGTGGAGATGGGCTTAAACTCGGACAAGGACTTACATGTCTTTCTATAGCATTTTCGGCATCTCCAAATCTGCCCTCACAACCTGCACCACCTTTCCATGTACAGCACTCATGATATTTCAAAATATATGTTATATGCATTGACATCGGATTGTCCCTCCTATCCCTCTCGATTTCATGACTCAGGATGTAATGTTTTGTGGCATTGTTTTATATTTTTCATTGGCCTCTGCTGTACTGTAAACACTTTGGGGGTTATTCCAACTTTGGAGGAGGTGGTAATCCGTCCCAAATGTGACGGATTTACCACCAGCCATATTACGAGTTCCATAGGATATAATGGACTCGTAATACGGCTGGTGGTATATCCGTCACTTTACTGTCACTTTTGGGACGGATTACCACTTCCTCCAAAGTTGGAATAACCCCCTTTGTCTTCCTGCGTAATCCTTGCATTTTACATGGATGTATTTTTATTATTCCACACCACTTGTCAAATGTCATTGTGTACTAGCGTCTGTTAGTTTACAAATACCTTTACCTATAGATAACCCTATTGTTACATTTTCGGTAGTTCTGCTCTCTGTGCTTTCTCAGTATGCAAATATTAGATCTCATACGACATTATAACTCCAAAGTAACTCTCCATATTCCTCTTTCTCTATGTAGCGGGTGTCACATATATTTCTCTCTTTTTTGTTCTACCTCTTTCATCGACATTCCAACATGGCGCCCGTTTTCCATCTCAATTGGATACAGCTTGAGTTTTGGCAGTCCCTTTTTCATTTCCACTCCCAATTCGGCTTCAAATAGAGGGAGTCCACCATCGGCGCGTAATCACTATTCGCAGTGCCGTCAACACAACGCAGAGGGAAACGCTTGGAGATATTTGAGGTATGGGCACATACGGACTGGTAGTGCGGTGCGCTAGTCCGGCATTTCTATGGGGGCTCTGCGGATGTTCTACATCACCTGCAATTGCCTTAAGCATTTACTCTTACTAACTATTTAGCCCGGCATCTTTATGGGAGTTTTACGGATGTTATACATCGCCTGCAATTGCTTTAAACATTTTATACAGTCTACGACACATTAGGTCGTACACAAACGCCACGTTCTTTGATTATGGGCATTCTACTTATCTCGTTTTACCGCATTTCGGTTTCATATGAATAATCACTGCATCAACTATACTCTTTACTCCGGCGATCTGTGTATTAACCCTACTGGTTATGATCACCACTCTAAATAACGATGCTCTAACCAGTCCATGTTATGTTAAATAACTAGTATTAGAGGGCTAACATGGTAGTCACGGACCGCCCTTACCAGGATTTCGCCTTCTTTTTCACTATACAGGCTTACCATGGTCCTCATGCTCTTCCTTACTTGACCGCCTTCTTAAATCATAAGACATCAATTTGTCTCTGGCACTTTGGAACATTGAGCTAATTATCTTTACTACAGGTATGTCTTTCGATTATTGGATCAGTCAACCCACTATATTTCTCTTCTCCTTGTCCACAACACCAATGCCTCTAACGGTGCATGTCTTTCTTTCGGTGTTTCAACATCTAGGACACACGTCTACTCTGACACATGGTTCTTTCTTTACCTTTTGGTATAACCATAGTACTGTGGGTGCGTGTGTTGTCTTTGTTTCTTCTTTGCTTTTCTTGATTATTTCCCCCTAAAGAATTTTTATTCCCTGTTTCTGTCTTTCCTTTTTCACTTTCTCTCTGACACATTTACTTCAGATCACCTTCATTTTTCTGACACTCTTTTGGTGATATACATTCCAAATGAATATGGAGAGTTGCAACGTTATCTCTGCATTTGGGTCACACGTTCGTGGCTAACAATCGGGCTTCCCTTCTCTTAATTCAAATGAATGTTTTTCCTTTGGTAACAAACACATTTTTCTTATTTAAAATGTTTTCCAGTATTTGATACTCTATTTCTTTGCGTATATCCACAGCCTTGATAAAGTCTACCCAGACGAAACACGTGTCGGCTGTTGTCTATTTGGGCTGCTGTTAATTTGAAAAGGATCTCTGTTGTCATCTTTTGATTCTGGCTCCAAGATGTCAGCTTGGGCCACAGGCCATTGTTTCATCTAAAGACATTACGAGAAATAAACTGGAACATTATTACTTCTTGGGATGTGCCGTGGTTTTCCTCCTTTCCAAAATGATATGTGTTTCTGTTTTTGTGAGTGGAGAATGCATGTGTGTTTATTTTTCAATAATGTGCACATATGCATAACATAGATGACCTGGTACTTTACAGTTCAATGTGATCTTATGTTTGTGATATATTGCACACACCAAGGGGACATGGGACGTTCATACATCTCTGACATGTTTGCAGGTCACCAGTGAATACTGCGCCAGATGTACAAAGCCATTTTGCAACACAAAATGCTTTTTTTTTAAAGTGCATATGGGCATATGTGTGCTCTACATGTGCACTGCTATTTTTGGGGAGCATTTTGGGTGGCCTCTTGCCTAAAGCCATTCTTGGCTATTTGGGAAATACAAAACCGTCCCATTGTCACAAATTACATAATAGCGATTGTTACTTTGTAGGAATCGCTGTGGGCAAATTGGTTTCTTGGTACACAGCATTTTGCATTTCCTAAATATCGATTTCTATGAAGTTGCTATTTAGGAAATGCAAAATTGCATCTATGTACAACTGGCCCATTGTGTTACATTTTATGTACACGCACCTGTAGCATGTTGTGGTATAATTTATACATTGACATGGGATTGTTTGGTTCAAATTGGGGATAAAGTTAAACGTGATACTTAAGATCTTTTAGGTACATTCTTGCACACATCTTTGTGGACACATTTCTAGTTGTGATTGTTGAGACTTTTGTTTTACTATGCAGCTACTACTCCGAAGTTAACAGGAATGCCTGTGACTTATCTTCTCTTCCATAAATCTATCCTAAAAGGGGGTAGTATAGGGTAATTGGCGCTCTATATCCCACAATTAGGTCCGAATCTCAAAATCTCAAGCTGCTATGTAAGAGCTATACCCCCACAACAGCCCAACATGATAACCACAGTTATCCAATATATTAAATCATAGCAGCCTTAATTAATCTTCTAAGACACTAATATACACCATAAACTGTTGGTATTGTACGTGAAATCCTCTTCCAAGACGTTCCGTTAGCACTTTCAAATTTTAATATTGCATTACATAAATTCCAATTCCATCAGCAGTCTTTTATAATGTTCCACTTCACATTATAAGATCATCCGCAAACCTTTCCAGTTTTCCATTAATTCAAGTCCTCCATTAATAATCAATTAATCACGCCATCCGTTAAGCCAAGCCAACACGTGTTTCGTCATGGGAGAGCGAATTGACTTCCTCAGGACTTCCTAAATGGCATATTACATAAAGTAAATATTAATATTTATACATGATAGCTACATTGACTTTCCAATCTTCCTTGTGTGAATACTTCAATCGCATGCTCTTCATGTGGAAACCAGAATTCAAACAACATAATAAAATAAACATAATAAAATCCAATTCCCAAAGTGAAAGTGCCCAAACAATATTTTCTAATAAAATACAATTTTAAATAATTCATTTTTATAGATATCATGTGTCCTATTAATTACCAGTATTTTCATGGAACCCATGTATTCATGCCAAGGTTATTGTTAAGAATATTATTATATATTGTGAGCACACCCGCAGTGAAGCATGAAAAAATCCATGCTTACACCATAACATCTAAAAACATACTTGTTTATCTGTTTCCTAAACTCATTGCTGCTTCCTATTTTGCGCTGAATCCTCTATGTTTTCCAGTAAGTAGTACAATTTTAATGCATCTGTGAATAGAGCTTATCTTCTCTTCCAGCAACAACAGGGTTGATTTCCGTCTTGGACCTGGCCCAGGAGCAACAGAACTGCTAGCAGTGTGTTCATGTTGACAAGATACGTGGAAAGCTTCCAAACTGTGAGTTTTGCATTTATGTAGCAGCCAATCCTCCAACTCAAATGTGTGGAGGTTTAGCCTCCACAGTTGCACCAGCAGCACTGCACATCATGATTTGCTCAGTGGGAATAGGGTCTGGAGTCCCACCTCCAGCTGCTTTAGCCTATGGCGGCATCAACGCATGAGTAGATTCTTGGTGGTAACGGCAGACCGTCGGCGAGCTTTCATCTATGCTTCCGCTGACATCTAACTGCGGCAGGCAGACTGTTATGGTGGCAGGCATGTTTTTCGCCGAAAAGTCGACTGTGGAAACCGTTACCGCCAACATCTAAATCAGGCTCTTAGTGAGGTAATGAAGAAGTTACCATATGAAGGTGCAGCATTTCTAAAGCAAATTAATTGTTTGAAAGTGTAAGAGAAAGAACATTGTATTTGATAAAAAATTGTTCCATTCGGCACTGCTGCTTAAGTTCATTGTGTTCTGGGTGAGAATATGGTGTGTGATCCTGTTCCCACGCGAGCATTGAAATATGATGGCTGGATGATGAAAGAAGAAACGAAGAACCACAACTTTGAAAATATATGTGGTCTACAATAGTGCGTGTACCTAGAGTACGTCACCACAATCACATTCCCTGCCCCTCACGTTTACACAGGACTCTCCTTTGCTGCTGATGTCATTTTCCAGGCTGAGATACTACCTCTCTTTATGAGAAGTTTTGCTTGATTGATTATTGAAATATTGAGCTGATATTTGAGACTAAAGCGTTCTGCTTATGGGCTCTCTCTCTAACTTAGAACTTGTTATGGGCTTCTGAGACTGACACATTTTCATTCTCATTCCTAAAACAGGGATTCTTTCCTTTATGGAATGTGCTTAATGCATTTATTTTGATTTATTGATTACTCATTTTTGATTATTGACAAAACTAATGACTGATATTGATGAAATTTATATGAGGATTGTGATACAGACGAAATGCTAAAAGGTTTGTTTAGTAAATCCCTTCACCTCATACCAAACTTTCATTATCCACTGAAAATAGATTAGCGATTGTGAGGACAATTTAATATGAAATACAGCTCCTGATTAATCTCAGCCAATGTCAAAGATCCACGGGACTGTGAAGAACAGCAGGGATTTCCCCCTGATGAGTGGTGGGTTTCTCTCGTAAACCAATAACCTGAGATCTGCAATCTAGAAAAAGATTGACGACAGACCAATTTAGAGATAAACATCTTGATAGATTAAACGGATAGTGGCGGGTAGATAGAAACAGATACAGAATGACTGGTTGAGACAGACAGAGACAGAGATAGACAAAGTTAAACAGCAGCAGGGAAAACAGATAGTGATGGATAGATAAATTAAAAAGAGTTGGATAACTAGACAGAAATAGATAGACATGTCTCTCCCTGTTCCTGTATCACATGGTCTCACCCTGTCTTTACCTCCTACTGGCCTTCTTTGTTTACATCTGCCTTTTCCTGAATGTCTTTCTGTCTTTCGCTGTCAATTTCTCTCTCGTCCATCTTTCCCTGTCTTTTTCTACCTCTCTTCACATTCTCTCTCTGTTTATTTCTCGCTCTCTGTCCTCCTCTGTCTATGTGTTTCTTTCTCTCGTCCTCTCTTTCTCTGATTGTCCATTGCTCGATGCCTCTTCCTGTCTTCCTGACTTTTAGGTCTTCAACATATTTGTCTCACTCCAATCTCTTGCTCCCTTACTACCTTTCTACGTCCCTTCCTATCTTTATCCCTGTCCAGTTGTCTTTCATTGTCTCACCCTTTTTCTCTCTCTCACTGTTCATCTGAGTCTCTCTCTCCATCTTTCTATTTTTGTCTATGCATTTCTCTGTCTCTCCTGCTTTATCACTGTCTTCTCATGCTTTGAAAGTCCATACTTTTTCTCTCTTCTTGTCTTTCTCTTCCTCTTTGTATTTCTGTCTCTCCTTGTATTTGTATCCTTGTTTTTCTCTCTCTTCAGTACTCACTGTCCCTCTCTTTTCCCATCTCTGCTGTATTTCTCTGACTCTCCCTCCCAAAGTTCCTGTTACCTTCCTGTTTGTACCCAACCTCTCGCTTTCTCTTTCTGCTTCTCTATCTCTCCTCGTCTCTCCCTAACTGTTTCTGTCTCCTTATTCTGGGCAATTCGTGATTTAATGGGGTGGATGTCTTTTAGGGATCACTGTTCAGCTGGACCATAGGGAAAGACATGCCTGCCAGGTCTCCAAAAGGGACTTAGCAGATGTGATTCCTGGATTCGAACAGACCTATCAAAGAGATATTGTTAAGGTTTTGTTTGAAACTTTTTTTTAGGAATTGCACACCCTGTAAACATTACTGAAATAGCACACCCTGTAAATATTACTGAAATAAGAAATAAAAAGGAGAGCACACAACATACATAATCTTTGCTCAACCTTGTAAATGCTTAATGGTATGGCACATTTAAACCTCCGTGCATATTCCTAAACATTTGAATGCCCGTTATTTTTTGGCAATGCTTGGTCTTTGAAGGCTTTTTTGACATCTCAATTCTACAAGCAGCATTCTCTTCCTTCAGGAAATCTGGATGTTCCTGCTCCGGTCCAGTTTATTTATTTAGTGATTTTTTATTTTAGAGCCTTTTTTATGAAACCAAGGGCCTTATTTATACTTTTTCGTGCAAAACTACACTAAGACAGTTTTGCCCCAAAAAGTTTTGCACCGGCTTGCACCATTTTTTAGCACCAGCTGGGCACCATATTTATGGAATGGTGCAAGCCGGTGCAAAGGGTAGGCTAGCTTAAAAAAAAATGACGTTAGGCAGTTTTGAGTCAAAATAAATAATTCTGACCAGATTAGCATCATTTTTTGACGCTAAGGGGCATATTTATACTCTGTTTGCACTGAATTAGCATCATTTTTTTTTAACTTTAATTCAGTGCAAAACTAACTCCATATTTATACTTTGGTGCTAGACCCGTCTAGCACCAAATTTATGGAGTTAAAGTCATTTTTTGGAAGTGGAAACCTACCTTGCCTTAATGAGATGCAAGGTAGGCGTTCCCGTGCAAAAAAATGACTCTATGGCCTTAACACCATATTTATACTCCCATGTAAAAATGGTGCAAGGGAGGGAGGAGGGGTCAAAAAATGAGGCAAAGCTTGCTTTGCCCCATTTTTTAAGACCTGGGTCAGGGCAGGTGTTAGGGGACCTGTGGCCCTATTTCCATGGTGGAACACCATGGAATAAGCCCAGAGGTGCCCTCCCTAGGCCCTAGGGGCACCCCCACCCACACTAGAGGGACTGCGAGGATGGGGGACCACATCCCAGGTAAGTACAGGTAAGTGCATTTTATTTTTGAAAGTGCCATAGGGGGCCCTGAAATAGGCCCCCATACATGGCACCGGGTGCAATGGCCATGCCCAGGGAACCCCTGTCCTCTGTGCTGGCCACTGGGGTGGTGGGCATGACTCCTGCCTTTTCTAAGGCAGGAGTCATGTGGCATGGTAGGTTTAGCACCATAAAATGACGCTAATCTGGTTAGAGTCATTTTTTTTACTCTAACCTGCCTAAAGCCATTTTTGGGTGCTAAACCCTCTTTTTCTATACTGCCAGCCCCACCCGACTAAAGTCATTTTTTAAAACTCTAGCCTACCCTTTGCACCGGCTTGCACCATTCCATAAATATGGTGCCCGGCTGGTGCACAGAAATGGTGCAAGCCGGTGCTAAACTTTTTGGTGCAAAACTGAGTTAGTGCAGTTTTGCAGCAAAAAGTATAAATAAGGGCCAATATTTTGTAAGTTTTCGCCACTTTTGTGTCATAAAATGACGTTAATGCGGTGCAAAAAAAGTTTAAATCAGGGTCTTGGTGCTAGATGGGTCTAGCACCAAAGTATAAATATGGAGTTAGTTTTGCACCGAATTAGAGTAAAAAAAAATGACACTAATTCGGTGCAAACAGAGTATAAATATGCCGCAGAGTATAAATATGCCCCTAAATATGGCGTTAAGGCCATAGAGTCATTTTTTGCACGGGAACGCCTACCTTGCATCTCATTAAGGCAAAGTAGGTCTCCACTTTCAAAAAATTACTGTTGGAAAATGGGTTATTGGTAGGGCAGGTAGGTACCTACACCTAGCAACAAGCCACAAACCTCCACAAAAGTACAGTTAGGTCTCAGTAAATTAATCCCAGCTCTACCCTTGGTAGCTTGGCATCGAGCGTCAAGGCTTAACTTAGGAGACAAAGTGTAAAGCATTCAAATATCACACAACAGTAATTAAATAAAACACAGGAAACAGTTTAAAAATCCAAAACCAATTTATAAAAATAGCTTATATTTTTATCTTTAAAATGACACAAAAACGATTAAAATCGGTTCAGGGGAACCGGAGATATGAATTTTTAAAGTATTATTATTTTCTAGCGCATAGAAACAAAAAGCGCCAATCGGGTCATCTGGTTGCACCAGGACCGGGACAAAGTCAAACTTTCAGGCCGACCGCGATGGAGCCCTGCTCGGCTACAGATCGCGGGAAGCCTCGGTTAAAAAGTTACCTTCTGACTTAGTCTTTATTTTGAAGTTTTTCTTCACCGGGACGAACCTGCCAGTTGGATCCGACCTCCTGGAGCCCTTGTCCGGATACGCGAAGTCGGTTTCCTCGGTGGTGATTTTTACCTTCGGACTTAGTCGTTTTTTCGAGATGAAAATCCTTCGACCGGGGTAAACCTGGATCTTGATCCGACGTCCGTGGAGCCCTTCTCGGATACGATGGCTGGAAGGTCCCGGTCAACTTTTTACGTTCGGACTTAGTCTCTTTTTTGGATGTTTTTCTTTACCGGGACGAACCACGAAGTCAGGCCGGGTCGCGGTTGAGGCAAGCCGGCTAGAATTTCCGCGTCGAGTCGGTCACTTTATGGAGCTTTTTTCTAAAATTTCTCCAATCTTTTCCAAACTTCTGGGGCTTCACCCAGATGTTCTTTTAAGGTTCTTTTGGGGTCCACAGCTCACCCCAAGGGTCCAGAAGTTCTGTGATGGTCCTTGGGAAGTGCGGACTTCAACTCCCAGAGTGCACCTGGCGCAAACTCCTTTTTGGCCACTGGGCAGTGGTCAGCTGGTCACTTTTTCAGGAGTTGGTGCAGGGGACTCTGGTTAGCAATTTTTCACCTGTAGCAAACAGGGAGTCCCTCCTTGAACCAGTGGAAGCCAGGCAAAGTCCTTCTTGTGGTGAAGCCCAAGTGTGCAGCTGGTGCAGTCTTTCTGAGTGCAGGGTCCAGGTGCAGGCCAGGGGTCCAGCAGGGCAGTCCTTCTTCTCCTTGTAGTTCTTTCTTCTTGAAATTTGGTGGGGATCTGAGGCGTGGGTGCAGGTCTGCCAGTTTTATCCTTGCTCCTGGGTGAAAAGCAGGGGGGCCCTGGTCCTCCAATCAGGGACAGGGTCGTCCCCCTGTGATGACCACTTCCTGGGAAGTGTGGCAAAAATCCATCCCAGAAGGCAATAGTCTCTAAAAATCCAAAATGGATGAATCTGATTTTTGGAGGAGAGATCTGGCTGAGCCCACCCACTGGTGTGGCTAAAAATCATAAACACACCCCTCTCCTGCCCTCTCCTAATCTAATCAAGGGGGCACCTAGCTGTCTGGGGTTGCAGGATGTGGGGGTGTTGCTGGGTGCTCCAGATGTCCTTCTCTGCCTTTGAAGACCAGTTTGGCAGCCCTCCCCCTTCCTGCTTCCCCATCTGCTGAGGGGAGATTCTCTCCCCCAAGCACATTCCTTTGTGTAAAGCCAGGCCACTTCACACCTCATTAAAGTGGCCTGGCAGAAGCTGCTGCAGGCTGGCCAATCAGAGCACAGCAGCAAAAACAATGCAGAGCTGAAATTGGCAACTTTTTAGGTAAAGTCTAAACTTTTTACCTGCACTAGTTATATTAAATCCAACAACTGGAAGTTGTGGGATTTATTATAACAATCAATTTGATACCAAATTCTTGGTATGTAACATTTAAGGAGACTTTAAAATTTAAAATAAAGTCTGCCCATTCTAGCCTATGAAGGCCATTTACTTCAATGAGGGAAAAACGAATTTGGCTGTTTTTACCTCACCAGGGCTTATAAATCTATTTTTATAAAATCCCTGCTTATAGTTACATGGCACCCAGCCCTAGGGGCACATAGGGCACACCTTAGGGGTGACTTATATGTAAAAATAAGGTAGTTTAAGACTTTGGAAGTACCTTTAATTCCAAAGTCGAATTTGCATATAACTTTAATTTAAAAGCAGCCAGCAAGGCAGGCTTGCTTTTAAAATGACACTGGGCACCTCAGCAATGCACCTAGGTGTGCACCACCTATGCTGTGGTCCCTAAACCTACATGCCCTACCATATACTAGGGACTTATAGGTAGGTTAACTTAGCCAATTATAATTAGCCTAATTTGCATATCCATTTTACACAGAGCACAGGCCCTGGGACTGGTTAGCAGTACCCAGGGCACCATCAGAGTCAGGAAAACACCAGCATAAAGTGGAAAATGGGGGCAAAAAGTTATGGGGCCTCTGCAATCAGCCCCAGTTTCTCACAATTACTTTAACTCCATAAATTTGGTGCTAGAGGGGTCTAGCACCAAAGTATAAATATGGAGTTAGTTTTGCACCGAATTAGAGTTAAAAAAAATGACACTAATTCAGTGCAAACAGAGTATAAATATGCCCCCAAGACTTTAAGAGCTGAGTAATGCTTAAGGCGTTACCCTGAGTATTGTTTCTTTGAAGTTTGTGAGTCATTGATGAAAAACCTCAGCCACATGAGTTGCGGTGTTGGGGGGTGGCATTTAAGGTGAACGAAACATGATGGGGTACTATGATTTAAGTATTCAGAAAGATACAAATACATCTTCTTTACTCTACTATCCATGTTGCAAGTTAAGGAGTTTTGTGTGAGGTTGCATCTTTGTTGTGCTGCACAGGTTCAACATTATCACCGAGGACATACATAATGATGGACAGTCTGTAAATGGACTTTTTGGTTCATACTATGCTAGCACACTATCCCATAATACAGCAGTCTCAATACGGTATTCCCCTTTACGAAAACAGATATTTATTAAGGCCCCTCAAGACTGAGTTTATTGTTGTCATTACTGGGACCATGTTGAACATCTTTGTCTATGGTCCTTTTATAGAGATTATTTTTAAAACAAGAACACGTTTGCAGTCTTCACACAGTTGGCAGAGTTTCAAAATAAATCCAATAGAGAATCACCTTGCCTTTGAAAAAGAACAACGGAAACCTAAGCTAAATGCAAATGGGTGCAAACTCAACAAACTTTGCAACTTCCCAAAGCTAGGAAGTTGTGCATACCTCCATAATGGACTGTAATATCCTCCAAAACCTTGGTGCAAATAGCTGCTTTCATTACTTTGCATCAAGAGGGCCTTTCGTGAGTGGTATACAGGCATTTTCATGCTACCACCAGTGGGTTAGGGTGCAAAGCCTTAAGATTTTGTACTGGGAGAGTGCCTTTCTAGATGAAAACCTATGCTAGACATAACACAGACTCACACACTGGCACTTTGGTGCTACTCACCAAAATGCCCCCCGCAGCCCCAGGGACCGCCACCTCCCTCAGGGTGATCACTGAGAAATATGCAGGGGAGAACACGCCCTGTGTCCCAGGGACCACCACCTCCCTAGGGAAAAACAAAACTTTTATATGGGGAGACCCATATGGCTTCCACGAGATCCAGGGATCACCACCTCCCCAGGCCTAAATGTAATCTACAAGCAGGAGGGTTATGTGGTCCCATGTGTCCTAGGCATCACCACCTCCCTGGGGCAAAACAATATTTTGATACAGGGAGGCCTGTATGCGCTTCCCCACAACCCCAGGGACCGTCACCTCCCCAGGACAATTCCTGTTGATTAAGGGGGGGGGGCACCCCCCCACAGCCCTGGGGACCACCACCTCCCAGGGGCAATTTCTGCAAATTAAGGGGGAGGGCACATGGCCACCCGCAGCCCTAAGGACTGCCACCTCCCCGGGGCAAATATTGAAATATATGCAGGGGCCATGCGACCCCCCTGAAGTCCCGGGGACTGCCACCTCCCTGAGCCTAAATATGATCTGCATGCAGGGAGGCCACACGCCCCCCCGGCAGCCCCAGTGACCGTCACCTCCCCTGTACTAAAATGAAAGAATGATGGGGTCCATTGCGGAGCCCCATGGACCACCATCTTCCTGGAACCATTCCTGTAAATTAAGGGGGGCTGCACCCCAGGGACTGTCACCTCCCCAGGGCTCTAGTAAAAGAACAAAGGGGGTCTGTTGCAGACCCCTGGCCCTGGGGCCCACCACCTCCGCTGGGCAAATACAATGATGGAGGGGGCCATGCAGCCCCCCCCTCGTGGAGCCATGTATGACCTTGGGGACCACCACCCCCGAGGACTGGTTCCTGCTATGTCCTGGGGTGCCCAACCCCGGTATATAGACGCTTACTTTTGCTTGGTGGGAGCTAGCAAACATAACTCAACTTTCTGCAAGCGGGGGCTGTCAAATAGCTCCTGCTTGCAGAAAATGGAGACTTCAACTGTTTCCCTGCACACAAATATGCATGCAGGAAAACAGATGAAAACATTGCTCCTGCAAGCAGGGAGCTCCTATTTCAGGCAGCCACCAGCTTGTGGGAGCAATGCAGGCTCCCGCAGGATGCAGGGAGCCAGCTAGGATTGCAGGGACCTTCTGGCTCCCCAGATAGTCGTTAGCTGGCAGCAATCACCTTACTTGTATGCCACTTTGAAGTTATTCCATGTAGAGACCATTGCAATTACAATCATCTCTCAATGGAATGATGACCAAGCTTCTTTCTGGTAAGGCTTTTGGACTGTCACTCAGTAGTTGAAGGCTCAGGTCCTGGCGTCTCATGCAGTGTGTCTATTTATTTACAAGTGTTTTGACTGTTAAACATTCCTAGTGATGAAAAATGTATGTATTTCACCATCAAATAAGCAATGTCGTACCTGTGGCCTAGCGGTTAAGGTCTCAGGCTCTCATCCTGATTGTTAAGGGTTCCAGTCTAGGTGTATAAGCAGTCACTGTGCTTTACTTGCAATACTTTTCAAATGCAAATATTTAAGATGTATACTGAAAGGTAATCACACTATTTTTACTTGACAAATACAATAATGTTTCTTTTCAATTTGTCCAAAAGTATATCTTTCATTAAAGTCTGGAAAAACTCTCTGGGTGGTTACAGGGTGGGTTCAGGGAGTTGGCCATAAGGCACAGTCACTGTGCTTTACTTGCAATACTTTTCAAATGCAAATATTTAAGATGTATACTGAAAGGTAATCACACTCTTTTTACTTGACAAATACAATAATTTTTCTTTTCAATTTGTCCAAAAGTATATCTTTCATCAAAGTCTGGAAAAACTCTCTGGGTGGTTACAGGGTGGTTTCAGGGAGTTGCCCATAAGGCCTTAGGCCATGCATGATGTGGGGTAGGTGGTTATAGAGCCAGGCCCTGTGGCCAACCCCAGCCATGAACTACCTTTGGTCGTGTGTGTAGCGTTCGTTGCATTAGTGTATAGTAATTAAAATTACTTTACGTTGAAAAAAAATGAAATTCACTGAAAAAAAAAGGTTACAGGGACATTATAGTTAGAAAATAAAAACCTTAGGAATTCACTGCCCCTTTTCTATTTTGTAAGTTTTTTTCTGGGACTCATCTGAATCAGATTCCCAAGATGGCTGCCAACACTTCCTTGTTGAAGTGTTGTCAGCCAATCAGATCTCAGCACGACATCAGGAGGGTTTATGGAGCCTTCCTGTGCCTACATATAAAAATTTGGATTTTCTTTAATTGTTTTCAAAAACTGCTGAATGGATTTACACAAAATAACAAAAAGGGCTCTTTCTGGACTAAGAGCTAATTTTCTGCCACATTTAGTACAATCCTGTCAAGTGTTTTGGGCGCTATGGCTGTTAAAAATCCCTATGATAAAATGAATAGGGAAAATGTGTTTTGGAACCCCCCTTTTTCTCGGCCCCCGCTTGATGGATCACCACAAAACTTTCGAGACAGATGCTGAAGTGAGCGTCATATTTTCATGGAAAATTTCGTGGAGATTCATCAAACAGCGTTAAAGTTATTAGCAAAACAAAAAATACTTTTTCTATGGAAACTAGGTCCTAACTATAACTACCTAGTGGCAACCGCCTCTAGGTAGCATGTGTATATATATATATATATATATATATATATATATATATATATGTGTGTGTGTGTGTATATATATATATATATGTGTGTATATATATATATATATATATATATATATTTATTCACTTAAAAATCCCAATATATATATATATTCACTTAAAAATCCTAAGGTTACAGGGACGTTATTGTCAGGTTCTGAATTTACTCTCACAAAACCTTAGAAATTTAGAAGTTATAGTTAGACATATTTCAAGTAACAATATGTTGAGCCCTAACGTAAATACAACTCGCGCCCCTGCCATGCACATTTTTTTCAATAGTTTAACTTCTAATGTTCCATTGATATTTTTTGGATGTTACAAAAGTTGTAATTAGTGCTTCAATATCTGGGGTAATTAGCAGTGAATTTGAGCGTGCGAGTTATAGTTACCTTCGGGCGCGAGTTGTAGTTACTTGAAATACCTCTAACTGTAACTGCTAAATTGCTAAGGTTTTGTGCAAGGTTATATGCAAGCGAGAAGACAGAACTCTGGGTAGTACCCAAGTTTAGGTGGAGAGCAGATACAGTTGGCTTGGATGGTATTTTACCAATTCAAAGCTGTAATACTGTGCCTGGAGTGGTGAAAGGCTTTCGTCATTTACAGCTCGGCAAGGATGGCACGGTGCTAATCCTATGCTTAAAGAATTTGCTGTATAAATGGCAAAATACATTCATATGCTTAAAGACTTTATTGTATAAATGGCAAAAGACTGTCATTTTCTAGCTTGCTGTGGATGGCACTGTGCTAATCCTATGCTTAAAAACTTTACTAGACAGACATTTGAGGTAAGCAAATCTAGAGTGTTACTGGTGTCTAGGGTGCTCTGTACTGGAGCTTCTATCCACCTAAACTTGGGAATGACCCAGAGTTCTCTCTTCTCTTTTACATAAATTAGGTGTCACTCGAACCATGAAAGGGTTTTGTTTTGACTTATACTGGGTACTCTCTTGTGTTTAGACAAAGCTAAACCTCTCTGAAGAGCTATAATGATAGCGAAACATGTGTCAGGGTTTGCTTTTGCTCATTCCAGGTTGGCTTGCACGGTATTTTACCAATTCAAACCTGTAACACTGTGCCTGGAGTGGCGAAATTCTTTTATCATTTACAGCCCAGCAAGGATTGCACTGTGCTTAAAGACTTTGCTGTATAAATGGCAAAATGGTAAAAAAAATATTTATAATTTTTGATTTTGCAAATCCAGATATGAAAGTAATACAACTGTACATATATATATGGTTAATTAATTGATGTGTGTTGAACCAATGAATCAGTATTTGTAAAGCGCGGCTACTCACCCATTAGGGTCTCAAGGCACTGGGGGCGGGGGGGTTGAGGAGAGGAGCCTCATCCGAAGAGCCACGTCTTTTCCTGAAGATGGTGTGTTGGGAGTGGGATTAATTGGGTTTGAACTATTAACTGTATTTCTTTAGATTTTTTTTTTTTTTTGATTGATCTGTATAATATTTGTTTTTGAATATGTGATATGTAAAAAGTCTGTCCTTTACACCATGGAATTTGTTAGTCTGTTATCTCTTTTTCTCCTTTTTGCAAGGAAATTATTTTTAAGGGAAGTTGGGCACGGTTTCCATAATGGCTTGTGATGAAGATCTTGTAGATCGAAATGTGTTTCCAATAAAGCGTTCTGTTTTAACTCCTGTGGAGAAGTGAGACTCTTTGGTGCTTGTGGGTATCGGCATGGAGCCTAATTGTGTGTGTGTGTGTGTGTGTATATATATATATATATATATATATATATATATATACATATGTTAGAAATTGGGTCTCTGGTAGGCAGTCAGTTTGCACTCTAACTCTAGTCAGGGTAATGGGGAAACACACTTAGATAACCCCTGCTTACCCCCTTGGTAGCTTGGCAGAAGCAGTCAGGCTTATCTCAGAAGCAATGTGTAAATTATAATTACTATAAATGCTGAATTTCTATGGTTTTGTATGAGTGAATTCAGAACCTAACTATAACCTCCCTGTAACCTTTGTTTTTTTCAGTGAATAAATAAATATATATATATACTCGCACCAATGTTCCTGCACTTTTCAGGGTAGTCAATATTTCTTAGAGCATCCTTGCCAAGGGAAAATTATACAAGTATTAAGTGTTTGCATCTGTAATAGCTTTTACTAAAGGGTGGCACTGCAGTGGGTGGCACAATGAGTCCTGCAGCCTACTAGTGAACTTTAATTTACAGACCCTGGTTGCTATTTGTACCATGTACTAGGGAAATGTAATTAAGTTAAATATACTAGTTACTACCACTTCCTTTTTTATTCATTAGTTTCACAGTTTCCAAATATCACATTATTTCATTTTCGTTCAAAAATAGAGAATTAGTGCATATTTTAAAAAACATGCAAAGGATCCCAGAGACGGCCCTACTACATTCCGAACTAAATATCCAGAGTAAATACTTGGTCTTGAGTGAGAGAAAAGTGCATCAACCTTTGCTATAAGAAGAAAAAACAGTGCAGCTGTGCATTGATCTTAGCTCATCTTTCTAAAGTACATTCCATACATTTTCCAAACAACACATTGCTTCATTTCCTTACAAAAATAAAAAAAATCCATATTATGCACAACATTTAAATAACTCTAACTGAGACCTTGCTACATTGTCTTACTTCGGGTCCAAAATAGGTACTCAGTGACAATAGAGGGAAAAGTGTATCAAATTGCTGTATAAGGTGCTAAAGAAAAATAGTCCAACAATGAATTGATTTTAGTTAATATTTCTAAAGTGTATTCTCTACAGTGAATATTAGTGCCAAAAAACATTTCCTTGCCAGAAGTCTTAAATAAACACCACATAGTTTTAGAGGCTAAAGCACAGCAAACAGTGTTCTACTTTTTTCCCTCCCTTCACTTTTTTCGTTTTTATATTCATAAAATTTACTAAGTCATTTCTATATAACAAGCGAAACATTTTCAAACTTTAAAATGCTTTTTACTCCCACTCTTTCTGCATATAAATATTCTTTGTTAGTAGACAGTGTGCAGCTTGTTCAGCCATATTTGAAATTCTGGTGTGTCCCTTGATTTCCAGTAGTTAGTTACCACTGAACGAGCTACCAAAGATGCTGTGAACCACCAACCTTGCATATTTATGATGTTTATGCCCAGGTGTTCTAGCAATATTGTCTTAGCGTCTGGTACAACTGAAGCTCCTAAGACCTTTTGTACACATGTTAGAGCTGTTTCCCCTAATCCCCTTAGCTTCTGGCAACCCCAGATCATATGGTTACATCTAGGACAGCTATCTGGGATATTTGCATTCCAATCATGTAGTTTGCAATCACAGCGAATACAACTGCATCTGTGCAAAATTCCCTTCTCAACATCTGGGTGTTCACAACTGATATTGCTGACCAGTCCCCTTCAGTCACCTTCAAGCAAACATCCTTCATCAACTTATTTTGAGCAATGTGAAACATTTAATCAGCATCATTGTGATAAATTTAGAGCCATCTTATCCTTGCCCAACCGTCTTAGTGATGTTTTAGTATTGTATGTTTCCATCATGCTTTCACATGATTCCTTTGCAGAAAGAACCCAGATCTTGAGTATGCTTTGCATTTGTAAATTTTGCAGGATATTCTCAGCCTGGGCTGAGGGAGATCTTATCTGCCCTCCTTCCCAGGATTTTAAATCATTATTGTTAATCCAATCTCCTCCCCTTCTTAAATTAGCTCTTTCCCACCATCTAGTTATTTGTGTAAGATGTGTGGTATATAAACCTTTGAGGGAGGTTCCTGCATGTTTCTGTGGGATGCAGAGGTATTTTCGTAGCTGTTTTTGCTTTATTAAAAACTGCAGCCTTTTATCTAGCCAGTTTAGAATTTCTCTCATGAGATTTTGGTAAATTTGGATATGGTGGAGCCTCTACCAACATTTATTCTATATAGAAATTGGTTAGCATTGACACCTGAGATAAGCTGAGGCTCCTGGTATGCACAACCAAGTAAGCAGCCAGGTAATGCACTTTTCAAACTGGAAGAGCCCTCTTCTCAATGAAGATTTAACTTTTGCAGACTTAAGGTGGATTGGCCGTATTTCATACAAAACTAATAATCCTGGCATTGAATTTTGAGGGAAATGTGTAGGTTAGGTGAACTGGAATTGTCATGATTGAAAAATTTAGCAGAGGCAAAATATGCATTTTACTCTTTGCCACATGTTGGCAATCGAAATTGGGATCTTCTGCTGTCTGGCCCATTTATCCCCAGTCTTCCTAATGAGGGGGATATAATTTAGCTTATTTAATTGTTAGAAATGGAGTCTCTAGTTGGCAGAGGTATACATCCGTGTCCAGGTAGGGACCACAATCCTAGTCAGCGTAAGTCGCAACACAATCCAAATTATCCTGTGCCCACCCTTTGGTGGCTTGGTACTGAGCAGTCAGGCTTAACTTAGAAGGAAATATGTAAAGTATTTGTGCAATAAATCATACAGTAACACAGTGAAAGCACCACAAAAATACACCACACGGGTTTAGAAAAATAGATGATATTCACATGAATAAAATAAGGTCAAAACAACAAAGGTTCGAAAAGCACATATGGAACTATCACTTTTAAAAGATTTAAGAGTCTCAATCCTTAGAAATCAATAGTTGTTTCTTTGTAACACACATTACCTGGGATGAGTAAAAAATAATGACACACGGGGACCACAAAGGAGGAGACATGTGGAAAAATAAGGTGTTGAGTCAGATTTTCTGGTGTGGCACAGAAAATGAGTAATTTTTTTCCACGCTGCAAAAACGGTTGCGCAATTTTTCAGATCTTCACTGTGATGCGGGGATATTTTGACTCCCAGAGACAATGCATTGAAAATTCTTGACACGCTGGTAGAAGAAGCAGGTATTGCATTGATCCAGTAGGCTATGCATCGAATGTTCCATCGCAAGACAGGCACTGCATAGATTTTTCCATTGGGAAGTTGGTGCTGCGTCATTCTGGCCGGCGGTGTGACGATTTCCCAGCCGCATCGATTATAAATAGGCTTTGCATCGATTTTCAACGCACAAAGAGTTTCTTTGAAGAGACGAGGACTTTGTTGGCCCTGAGACTTCAGAAACAGGAGGCAAGCTTAATGCAAGTCCTTGGAGAGCACTTCAAGGGGAAGGCATAGTCCTTCCAGCAGAGTCAGAGGCCAGCAGGGCCAACAAGCAGGGCAGCAGTCCTTCTCAGCAAAGCAGTCCATGAGTCATTTGGTCAGCTAGGCAGTTCCTCTGACAGAATGCAGGTGTAGGTCCAGAAGTGTCTGACTTGGTGGGGTCAGAGACCCAGTATATATACCAAAAAATGCCTTTGAAGTGGGGGAAACTCGAAAGAGTGATTTTGAATTGCACAAGTTCCCCTTTCAGCCCAGTCCTGTCTGCCAGGATCCCTGTGGGTGGTTATCAGTCCTTTCTGTGATGGCAAGCCACTGGCCTTTGAAATGTAAGTGTGAGCCCCTTCACCCTTCCTGCCAAGGAAGACCGATTCAGTATGCACATGAATGCAGATGTGACTGAGTGCCCTGTGCTCATGGTTGTCTGGTTGGAACACACAAGTGGAGCTGTCTATCAGCACAGACCAGACATGGATTGGAGACAGGCCGTAAGGCACGGATGGTAGTAAGTGCAGAGAAATGCACACTGTCTAAAAGTGGCATTTCTAAAATAGTAATATTAAATCCAGCTTAACCAGTTAGCAGGATTTTCTATTACCAGTCTGGCAATACCAAAACAAGACATGGCTAATCCTTCCAGATCAAAATCTACCACTTATGGGGGGCGGTTCTAATGCTAGTCTATGAGAGGAGCAGGCCCAACAGTAGTGGAAAACGCATTTAGGAGTTTTTCACTACTAGGACATGTCAAACACATAAGTACATGTCCTGCCTTTTATCTGTGTAGCACCCTGCCCCATGGGTTACCTAGGGTCTACATTAGAGGTGACTATATGTAGGAAAAGGGGAGTTTAAGGCTTGGCAAGTGGCTTTAAAGGACAAGTCGATGTGGCAGTAAAACTTTACACACAGGCCTTGTAATGGCAGGCCTGAGACATGGTTAAGGGGCTACTTATGTGAGTGGCACAATCAGTGCTGCAGGGCCACTAGTAGGTCCTGGGCACATGTAGGTCAATTTACTAGGGACTTACAGGTAAATTAAATATGCCAATTGGGTAGGAACCAATGTTGCCATATTCAGGGGAGAGAGCATATGCACTTTAGCTCTGGACTGTGGTGATAAAGTGTGCATAGTCCTAAAACCAGCAAACACTGTATCAGAAAAGTGGAGGGAGGCAGGCAAAAAGTTGGGGGATGACCACCCCATTGCTGTCAGGTCTAACATAAATCTTCAAGATTGTGTGTGACTCTAAATCCCAAATAACTAATAGGTTTTCTATTGTAAACCTTCTGAAGAACTTCTGGCACGTCTTTGACATCAGTATTGAAAAGCAGCATCTCTGTCCTGGCAGTATTTATTATATATCCTGTTATAGATGAAAAATATCCCCAAATCATCTACTGCAATCTTTTGCAGAATAGGACAAGCTTTAAACTTTCATAAAACTGTAATTGTGTCCGGTTAGCAAGATGTTTTCAGGAAAACTGGTTAAGTGTTTTCTGAAGATCTTATTTGGATGGACAGCAGCCTGTCCCCCATTTACCTATTCAATCATCTGTTCAAGAAGCTATTGCATAATTTAGAAGCAGAACGTGTGTTGTGAAAAGATGACACTTGTATCCCTTCACTTCAAAGAGCAAACCATTGTCCATCGCTTAAAATATGCCTTGGTATTATTGCCCTTCATAGAAAATGATTTATATATAAACTATTGTATATCTTTTTGCATGATTCAAAGTGACATATTGGTGAGACCAAAGTGGGTGCAAAGTAACTGCTCCTGTAAACCATATGTGTCTCACACTGCGACAAAGTATTATGCCACAACAATAACTCATAGAATCAATAATATCATAACAGATGCTGGAGGTTGGAACATTATGGCCCTCATTATAACCCTGGCTGTCGGTGATAAAGCGGCGGTAATACCGTCAAAAGGCCGGCGGTAACAAAAATGGAATTATGACCACGGCGGAAACCGCTCAGACAAACAGCCACTTTAACACAATGAACGCCATGGCGGAATAAACAAGCACCATGGCGGTAACCGCCAACAGCTAGGCGGAAGACAATGTACCGCCCACACTATTATGACCAGCCTATCTGCCACCTTTTCTGGGGTGGTACCAACGACATCAAAAGCCTGGTAGAAGCAGATCTCAGAAGTCAAAGGACTCACCTGTGGAGACTCACGGAAGAACCACAATGCCATGGAGCCCGACTTGCATATATTCCCCATGCTCATCCACCTTCTGCTGTATAATGAACATCAACGTCGGCGAAGACGACCACGGTGAGTATTGCTGCCTAGCACACAATGGAGGGGGGAGGAAAAAGAGAGTCACACACAAACGCAACATGCAACACCCCCACCCCCAACACCAGACACACAAACAGATGCATTAACATTGCATATTCTCCCCGTACCCCTCAGGAATAATGCAAGGACAAAAGGATTTGAAGAAAGTGAGTGTAATACAAATAATACTAGGAATAAGTGCATTAAAATCCAAACGTATATACATATTTACAAAGGTAGGGACACTGCCCAGTCCTCAATGTCTGTGGGCCACAGGGCCACATCACATAGGCCAAGAACCCACCTCACTCCTGAAACAACACAGAGAGAACACTGCAGGGGCATAAGGTCGAAAATACGCAGGCACCTCAGGGGGACGTGGAATGGGGGGCACCTCAGCCGGAAGATGGTACAACGCCACTGGTCTTGAATGGGGCTACATGCCCACTGCTTGGTCCTGAAGAGTACAAGGCCACAGTCCCTCAAGTTGGTAGTTTGCCCACTGCTTGGTCCTGGGGAGTGCAAGGCCACATTCTCTCAAGTGGGTGATTTGCCCACTGCTAGGTCCTGGGGAGTGCAAGGCCACAGTCTCTCAAGTGGGTGGTTTGCCCATTGCTTGGTCCCGGGGAGTGCAAGGCCACAGTCTCTCAAGTGGGTGGTTTGCCCACTGCTTGGTCCTGGGGAGTGCAAGGCCACAGTCTCTCAAGTGGGTGGTTTGCCCACATGCTCTGGAGGGGGCAACATGCCCTGTGCTTGGTCCTGGGGAGTGCAAGGCCACAGTCTCTCAAGTGGGTGGGTTGCCCACTGCTTGGTCCTGGGGAGTGCAAAGCCACAGTCTCTCTAGTGGGTGGCTACTTCCATTGGATCTGGAGTGGGTAATTTACCAGAGTGAGCTTCATCCTGGGAAGGATGGGGTGAGTGGATGGCTTCTTCCACTGGTTCTGGAGGGGGCATTGTGCCCAGTGTGCTGCATCCTGGGAAGGATGGGGTGAATGGATGGCTTCTTCCACTGGTTCTGAAGGGGGCATTGTGCCCAGTGTGCTGCATCCTGGGAAGGATGGGGTGAGTGGATGGCTTCTCCACTGGTTCTGGAGGGAGCATTTTGCTTAGTGATGCAGACCTTGGGGAGTGCAAGATCACAGTCTCTCAGCTGGGTGTCAGACCCACAGAATGTACAGGGCCCAGGCCTCACAACAGCCCATGGATGCAGTACTACACACTGCCCACCGGCGGTGACAGCTGCTCAGTGGTGGCAGTGGCGGTGCAGGTGTCTGTGCTGACAGTGGTGGGGAGGCTCCAGCCCTTCCCCTGCAGCCTCGGATGGCTACCCACTGGGTCTGCTGCTGCTGGTGGCGGAGCAGGTGTCTGTGCTGGCAGTGGTGGGGGAAGCTCCAGCCCTTCCCCTGCAGCCTCGGACGGCTGCCCACTGGGGATGCTGTTGGTGGCGGTGCAGGTGTCTGTGCGGGCAGTGGTGGGGGGAGGCTCCAGCCTTTCCCCTGCAGCCTCGGATGGCTGCCCACTGGGGCTGCAGCTGCTGGTGGTGGTGCTGGTGGTGGTGCTGGTGGTGGTGCTGGTGGCGGTGCTGGCAGTGGTGGGGGGAGGCTCCAGCCCTTCCCCTGCAGCCTCGGACGGCTGAACCACCATGTTTGTTGGTGGGGGCTCTGACTGAGTCCCAGCACCAGGCCTCTTGTCCTTTTTGCTTCTGGTGCAGGCCCCTTGAACTTCCTGTGAGCAACTGGGAATTGTCCCATGCCCTTCCCTGTAGCAGCTGGTGGTGCTTCTTTGCCCTTCCTAGATGCAGCTGGTGGTGCCTCCTTGCTCTTCCCTGTAGCAGCTGGTGGTGCCTCATTGCCCTTCCTAGACGTAGCTGGTGGTGCCTCCTTGCCCTTCCTAGATGCTGCTGGTGCAGGCACCCTTTCAGTATGGCTGCCTGGTGCCCAGGGTCCTCTCCCACCTGCACTAGCTGTCAATGCTACTGTGGCCGTGGACTGGGTGGCTGAGGTGCTTGCCTGGATTCTGACCACCCTGGCCCGATGTGAAGGACGGGGGGGAAGTGGTAGGGAAGAGGTCAACGATGGAGAGAAAAAGCTTCTCAGGGACTTTGGGCCAGGAAGAGGGTGAAGGTTTGGGAGTGGAGGAAGAGGAAGTGGTTGTAGGAGGTGTTTGTCTGCTGATTTTGGGTGCAGGTGCAGGTGCATGGGCTGGATGCTGTTGTGAGGTGGATGGCTGTTGGGTGTCTGAGTGCTTGCGTTTGTGTACTTTGGTAGGAGGTGGCACAGACACAATGGGAGAGGACACAGGGGTTGTGTGCATGGATGTGGGGGTGGTGACTGCCAGTGAGGGGTGTGTAGTGATAGGCGTGATGGTGGTAGTGGACGAGAATGTAGTGCATGCATGTGTGAGTGTAGACGCTACTGGGAGGGAGGTGGACGAGGAGGAGGAGGGGGACACAGTGGAGACAGTGGATGTTGGTATGTCTGATTCTGGGTGGTGTTTGTGTGAGTGCCTGAGGGATGATGTGTGGTGCTTGTGTTTGCCTGAACCACTCCTGTGTGTTGCCCTGTGTGCATGATGGTCTGCTTGCATGCGTGGGATACGTTGGGGTTTAGGGGAATGGGATTGGGCAGAGGAAGTTGGAGGGGGGAAGCTAGAAACAGGGACAATGGCTGCCATCAGGGAGGAGGCCAGAGCCTGGATTGATCTCTGTTGGGCCGCCATTCCAGAGTGAATGCCCTCCAGGAATGCATTAGTCTGATGCAAATGGGCTGCCAGCCTCCTGGATGGCATTCACAATGGTTGACTGCCCAACAGAGATGGATCGCAGGAGGTCAATAACCTCCTCACTCAGGGCAGCAGTGCTAACTAGGGCAGGGCCTGGGGTGCCTGGGGCAAAGGAGATGCCCACCCTCCTGGGTGAGCGGGCATGGAAAGCGGCTGGGAGGGCAGTGCTGGTACGGGGGTGGAGGCTGTACCTGTAGTTGGGGTGGGCACAGAGGTGTCTGCCACCACAAGGGATCTTCCATCAGAGGAGGTATCACTGTCTGAACTGTCCACTCCAGTCTCTGCCATGGTGCTCTCCTCGCCCATCCGTCCCACTGGTGCCCTCACCGTCGGTGGATTCGGCCTCTTGGCCCCTGTGGGATGCAGCTCTCCTCGTCGTCGGTGCCTCTGGTCCTCTGCCAGATGATGCTAATGCACATAAGAACAGGGTAACAAAACAAAAAGGGGGGGGGAGAGATAAAGGATACACTTGGTCAATGGCGGCAACAATTCCACCTTTGGCGTACACAGCACACTCACACAGCGAACAGCCCTACGCACTAGTCAATGCACTAACAGTCACAATGCTAGTCACCAGTCCATGGACAGGGACACCTAATGCCAATCGCAGCATACCTGAGACCCACAGACCCCTTCCCAGTAGTGGATGCCTACTAGCTTGGTTGGAGGTATTTTACATCAGAACCCTGCCCAAATTGGGAGCTACCCTGCAATTTCCAGCCTGGCCTAGGGGCACCCACAGGCCCACATCCCCCACCCGGATGCCACCCCACCATGAACAAGTAGTAATTGGGGGACTGTACTTAACCCTTTGTGGCTGCTGTGATACCCATTCAGCTCCGGATAGGCCACCACCAGTTTGCGGGCCATCAGGAAGGTTCAGGGTTCGATGGTCACCCCTTCCTCATTGGGAGGCCATCCCTAGCTGGGCCTCCGCCGATTTCTGTGCCCAGTGTCTCAGGTCCTCCCACCATTTCCGACAGTGGGTGCTCTGCCTGCCGTAGACCCCCAGGGTCCACACGTCCTTGGTGATGGCACGCCATAAACCCTTTTTCTGATGGGCTCTAACCTGCAGAGAAATACACATAGGAAAAGGTGTCAGTCAGACCATCCTGCCTGTTACACTCATGGCCCACCATAGCCCTCACAGCCCCTTACGCACAGACATGGCCCACCATACATGCAGCACGCTGCCCAGTGCCCTTCCACCAACCCCCCTTGCACGAGGCCTTCGCACACACCACTCCATGCATTCATGCTTCGTGCTCACAGTGTACTCACCTGTTGGTCTGGAGGCCCATACAGCATTCGGTACTGGGGTAGGATGCCATCCACCAGTCGCTCCAACTCCGTGTGGTGAAGGCAGGGGCCCTTTCCCCAGTGACATGAGCCATGGTAGGTTCCAGACACAGGTCACAGCAGCGCATGCAGTGTAGGCACTTTCCTGTTGAAGGTCAGGTAGCAAGTGAGTGAACAGATAGAAAATGGCGGTCACGTCCGCAGCGGTGCGTACTGCCACTGTAACCGATAGGGCCCAATGTTGACCAATGAGGATTTGCACGGCGGTTTTCGACCGCCTCCTGCAACGGCGCACAAGGTCTGCGGAATTACCTCATTTCCACATGTCCTTCCTAACAGGACAGGCGGATGCCATTTTGTGGGTGGGGGTTAGGCCATGGAAACTAAATGTGTCACAGTACACATAAGCACCATTTGGGCCTATCCAATAATATACTGTTACAGTCACAACATGCAATGAGGTATAGTGTTTGGAAATAATGGATACTGACCAGCTGCTCACCGTTTTGCCCCCTAGATTTCAACCGCTGCGGATGAATAGGAGATGGAGACATCCCCCGTGTACAGGTCTCTGGTGGAGTTGGCAACAATGGAGGAGAGGCACATTATCCTTACCTATAGACTGGACTTTCCAAGTGACAGTGGGCTTGGCAGCAGGAATGTCACAGCCAATGTTCTCAATAGTGCTGACCAGAGTGTTCATTGCCCTGATTAAACACATGCGCAGCTACATCATTTTCCCCCAGGTGGAGCATTTGGCCACAGTGAAAGCTGATTTCTATGCAATGGGACATATCCCCAACATTATTGGGGCTATTGATGGTACACATATTGCATTTGTCCCCCCCCCCCCAGAGAAATGAACAGGTGTTCATAAATCGAAAGAGCCTTCTCTCAATGAATGTGCGATAGTGTGCCTGGTGGACAGTACATCTCCTATGTCAATGCCAAGTTTCCTGGGTCTGTGCATGATGCCTTTATCCTGAGGAATAGCAGCATCCCATATGTGATGGCTCAACACCAGAGGCACAGCGTGTGGCTAATAGGGGAGGCCTGGTTCCCACCCAGTTGATGTTGGTTTATTGGTATGGTGTGGGCCCTAAGGGTTAGTGTTTGGCTACTAGTTGTCCCACGATATTTGCAGGGGACTCTGGTTACCCCAACCTCTCATGTCTACCGACCCCTGTGAGGAATCTCATGACAAGGGCAGAGGAACGTTACAAGGAGGCACATGGGCGAACAAGAAAAATCATAGAGAGGACATTCGGCCTCCTGAAAGCTAGGTTGCGTTGCCTCCATCTGACAGGGGGTTCCCTGTGCTACTCACCCAAGAAGGTCTGCCAGATCATCGTGGCAATCTGTATGTTGCACAACCTTGCCATACATCGACAGGTGCCTTTTCTGCAGGAGGATGAGGCTGGAGATGGCTGTGTGGCAGCAGTGGACCATGTGGACAGTGAAGATGAGGAGGCAGAGGATGAGGACAACAGAAGTGCAATAATTTGACAATACTTCCAATGACACACAGGTAAAACAGTGTAACTTCACATTTAAACAACTGTTTTGTGTTTGACATTGTCACTGGCAGGCTGATTTTCCCACTTCTATGGCCACTCACTGTACTCTTTGGCATCTCTATTTGCAGATATTTGAGCCCCACTATCTCTCCTGGTGTGTTGACTGCAGCCAACTACAGGTCATTCCTATGTATACATTACTGCAGAGTTGTATTGCAATGTTTAAAGCTTGTTAAACGAATACATAGTTTAATCATTTGACAGACGCCATACTTGTATTTTTTTTCAAATGGTGGTTATTTAAGTGCTAATAAGTAGAGGGGGATGTGCAATGAGTTGGGGTGATGGTGGAGGAAAGTCCAGGATAGAGTCCAGTCTATGTGGATCACAAGTGCATTGTCCAAGTAGGCATAGGAAGTGGAGCTATGGCAGTCCAAGGTGGAGAGGGTGACAGAGTGGGACACACGGGTGACAACCAGGAGAGTCTTATTTCCTGGTGGGGGTCTTGGCAATAGACTCTGGCTTCTGCCTGGATTGCAGGGACCGTTTGTGGGGTGGTTCTTCTTCTGCAGGGGGAGGGGTGTTGGTGGTCTGTTGTCCACTAGCATTGGCGGAGGTGGATGGCAGGTCATCGGTTTGGCTAGTGGTAGGGGCCCAGTGGGGTGCCACTGCCTTCCTCATAGTGTTGGCCATGCCTGCCAGCACCCCTGCAATGGAGACCAGGGTGGTGTTAATGGACTTCAATTCCTTCCTGATCCCGAGGTAATGTCCCTCCTGCAGCCGCTGGTTCTCCTGCAACTTGTCCAGTATCTGGCCCATCGTCTCCTGGGAATGGTGGTATGCTCCCATGATCTTGGTGAGTACCTCCTGGAGAGTCGGTTCCCTGGGCCTGTCCTTCCCCTGTCGCACAGCAGTCCTCCCAGCTTCCCTGTTGCCCTGTGCCTCGGTCCCCTTAACCGTGTGCCCACTGCCACTGACCCCAGGTCCCTGATCGTCCTGTGTTTGTGGGGTGGCATGGGGTCTCTGTAGTGGTGGACACACTGCTGATTGACGTGTCCTGGGGACAGAGGTATGGGCCCTCTGGGTGGGTACTGTGCTGATGTGTCCTGGGGAGGGATGCTCTGTGGTGGTATGGGACTGTGCCTGGGTAACCGACTGTCCGGAGATCCCTGATGGGCCAGGATGGTCATCCAGATCCAGGTGTCCAGAGCTGCTGTCATCACTGTGGGCCTCTTCTGGGGGGGACTTGATGTTGCTGGCACCTCCTCTCTGGTGATGTTGGCTGGGGGACCTGTGGAGATGTAAATGCAGTGTAATTGTTTCTGCATGTGACATTTTGTGCCTGGGTGTGTTGCCCTCTAAGGTTGTTATGGCCCTGGCAGCTTTGCCTTGTGTGAGTAGTTATTTCGTGGGCTTGCTGTTTCCCTCTAGTGTGCATGCTTTAGTGATAGGTGTCCATGCAGGTCTGTGATGGGGGTCCATGCATTGGTGTTGCACGCAGGGCTTGGTATTGGGAGGGGTGGGTTGTGATGGCAGGGTCAGTAGGAGGTAGTGGAGTGATGGGATTGTGGGTAAGGGTGGGGGTTTGTGATGGCATGCAGGTAGGGGGTGATAGTAATAGAGAGTTCACTTACCAGAGTCCAGTCCTCCTCCTACTCCTGCCAGGCCCTCAGGATGCATGATTGCCAAGACTTGCTCCTCCCATGTTGTTAGTTGTGGGGGAGGAGGTGGGGGTCCACCGCCAGTCCTCTGTACAGCTATTTGGTGTCTTGCTACTGTGGAACGCACCTTCCCCCGTAGGTCGTTCCAACTCTTCCTGATGTCATCCCTTGATCTGAGGTGATGACCCTGTCCATGATTCTCCACCATAGCTCCATCTTCCTAGCAATGGATGTCTGCTGCACCTGTGATCCAAATAGTTGTGGCTCTACCCGGATGATTTCCTCCACCATGACCCTCAGCTCCTCCTCAGAGAATCTGGGGTGTTGTTGTGGTGCCATGGGTGTAGTGCGAGTGGTGTGGGTGGGGGTGTGTGGGGTGATGTTTTGGGGTGTGTGATGTAAAGTGCATGGGTGGTGTATAGGTGATGGTGGTGAGTGGCTGTGGTCTTGTCTGTGGTCTTGCTATCTCTCTTGAGGCACTTTCTTGTAATGGTAAAGGGTTGTGGGTAATGAGGGTGTGTGTTTTATAGTGGTGTTGGTGTGGTGTGTGTATGGGTGTCAGGTATGTGTAGTTTGAGTTGTCCAATGTAGTGCTGTTTTGTTTGTGTGTGTGTATTTTGAGCGCAGCGGTATGTAGCACCGATGGTTTACCACCGTTGAATGTCCTCTGTGGTGATTTGTGGGTCATAATGTCATGGGCATAGTTCTGTTGGCGTAATGGTGTGGGTTTTGCTACTGCCAGTTAATCATGGACCTTTGGGCTGGAGGACTTGTGTGTGTGGCTGTATAGTGATGGATTGCTATGTGTGTGTCATAATATGGGTAGCGGTGATTTGCCGTCTCGGTGGTATGTTGGCGGCAGTCAGCATGGCAGTAAGCGGTAATTAACACCAATGTCATAATGAGGGCCTATGTTTCAAATGTGCAGCAATAAAGAAAGCCTAAAAATGTTTTTGCAAGGAGTAAAATGGGTGTGTGTGAAGATCTTAGCCAGATAGGACTGCATTAAGAAATGAAAGCAGCATGGGGAGAGGTATTGTGTATTGTGTATCTCATGTTTTGAGATGAATCAATTCAGTAGGCCAGAAGGGGAACTCAGAACTGTTGACCTACAGAACGGATAAATATAAACATATTTTAAAGGGTACATGCCTTTACATGTTTTACACTGTACTTTTGCTATATAAGATAATTGTCGGGAACTTGAAGGTCCTCAAGATAGATATCATTTTAGATCTGTATCATCCACACTACGCAATGCATAAAATGGACCCCCGCAGTCTGTGCCAGCATCTTGGGGGTTTACAACCGATTCAGTTGCCAGAATACTGAAAAGAAACCATGCAGCTCTAACCCCAGTTAGAGGAATAGTGCAAAATGTCCTATGCCTTGGGCCGAGCCTGACCTTCACTGCTGCACGTTTTTCAAAATGGAGTACTGACCTGCAAAAAATGTGTTTTCCCTGCAGTGCTTTGGAATTTGAAAAATAGTTGTATTCCCCTGTGGTAGGCTGTTTTTCCATTTAAGAGAAACACAGATCAGGATCATACTTTTAGAAGTTAGAGACAGATCCACCCAAATGAGGTTTTGTATATGTAATCCTACAGGTTGCAAAATACACCCAAAAACCTAATGAGATCTGCACAAATCTCCAAGGTAAAGTTTTAGATAGCTGTAGGCTATTTTGAATAGTTTAGACCCCAGAAAATGCGTTGATGCATAGAATGTGAACAATCTTGATTAAAGCATGACCAATAAATCAATTAATATTGATACAGATTCTGAGAGGAGTGTGGGAAAGGAATGTAGTTACTTTTTGGCTGGGTATTATACATGATTATGAATCTTTTATATGTCTCTTTGCAGTGGGCGTTATTAGATCGGATGTTGACTATTGCACATTTTCACATTGTAACATAGTACTCTGTTGGTGACAGTGGGATGCGAGTGCTAGACACGCAATGATTTGTGGGATTAGATCACCAGAATTAATGCTGTTTCTGATATAATAATAGAGCAGCCCTGAAAAATCATTCATATAGGTCTCTGTGGAAGGTTGTGGATTAAATAATAGAAGTCCACCCATAAGCTCTGTGTGACTCGATAATGGCCCTTGATTATTTTAAATGCTCAAACATTGAAGACTAATGGGCTCATTATGAGTTTGGCAGTCCCAACGCAGGACCGCCAAACGCCCGGGGAGGATGCCACTTCCATGGCGGTCCGGAAACCTTGAAATAGAGTGATCCCACCAGTCTAACCGGTGGGAACAGTGTTGCAAAGGAGCCGAGTGCTATGAAGGAGCCAAGTGCTATCTCGTAGCACAGCACAGAGGGTAGCTGACCAGCACCCTGAAAATGCACACTGTCTGCAAAGCAGACAGTGCGCATCCCAATGGTGCTAGGCGGGGGGCCCCCATATTTGTTCTCCACCAGTCTTTTCCTGGTGGGGAACCCACCAGGAAAAGCCTGGTGGAGAAAATGGTTGTACTAAGCAGGGCAGCACTGAGTTTAGCGCTGCCCTGGCTGATTACAACCAATACCGCCGTCACCCTGTTGGGAACATGAATCCTGGTGGAGTGGGTGGTCGGTTGGCGGTCAGACCTCTAAACTTGTAGTGTGGCAGTCAAACTGCCACAGCAGCCATGGTCCGTTTACCACAGTGAGGTTGGCAACCTTGTGACCTCCAGCCTTGTAATGAGGCCCCAAATCTTGTCATAGCGCTTGCACTTTAAATTACTTCCTTACACCATCAACTCCCCACTCTCCCATTCTCTGTATGATTGCTGTTTCTCCCTCCCTATTTCATACTTTTCCTCTTCCTTCTCATAAATTACCTCCTTCATGGTATACCACATATTCTGTTAAACTTTCTATCCTCAGTCCTTCATCCATCGCTGAAGGAATCACTGGGAGGAACCAGCCAAATGCAATTCAGCTTCGGACCTGTTCCACTATGTACTGTTTTAATAGAGCTGCCAGATCAGGCCCCCTCTTAACAGGACTCAAACAATCCCAGCCTGGTTTCAGCCTGGTTATGTCCTGTCATTAAGGTACAGCTTGAGTCCTGTGGCATAGTATTAAGGACCTTATTAGACATGCCCGTTGCAATTAGATTTCTGTGTAGCGTCTGAAAGCTATATGTTCAGTGCCTGGTCATAGATAATGGGAAACTTGGGAACATATGCCATTGACATTCTTAGAGCACACGATTGGCCATTTCTATGGTATTGCTGCAATTTTCAGAACCCAATTGTTTATTTTCCAAATGGTTTCAATGCTTCCGTTGCAAACCAGAATCAGGGTTGTGATGATGTGCTTTCAGTATTGTAAATGACTATGTTTCTATGCTGAGTGAATGTGTCAGCTTTAATGAACTGTTGATGAATATTCTTGGTGTTTGCTTGGTGAAAGGAGATATGTATATAAGGAAGTTGGTTGCACTGAGTGCTGATGGGTAACAGAACAGCCAATGAAAGACATAATTAGGACATGTTGGATGTATGTTAATATGTTAGGAGTTTCATCTTAATAGATTAAATTGTCCAGTAGTGCATTGGATGACCATGTCAAGAGTTCTGTTGTGAGGATGATGATTATAACTAATCATCAGGTATACCTGGGCTGTGTTGAATATCTGCAATGCGCTTTTGGATTTTGCCTATGGGGCTTTTGTTATGAAGAACGTGCTGCTGTGATAATGGTGCTGTCGACTATATGACACATTGATGTTTAGTTGGGTGTGTGATATTATATCCAGTGTATCCTGTTCAGAGTTTTGGGGTGATGTATGTGCCTAGAATGGGTCTGTAATGCTAGAGACCAACCAGTCAAGGAAATGAGACACCTGGGCACTAAGGGCAAGACAGAGGCAAACAAGAGAAGGCAATTGCACTGAGAGAGATAGAGTGAAGTAGTGGGGTAATTAACAGCTGTAGAATGAGGAAAGGTGAGAGTGCAAATTTCAAAGGAATACAATTGTGCATTTAAGTTAGCGTACATATGCTGCAAAACTACTTTATTGTGCCGTAGCCTGATTGCACTTTCAAATGTAGTTCTGTGTACTGCATGTTTTGTAATAAAATGTTTTTCCTTTCTACATAAAATAGATAAATTGTACACTGTTCTGTGGTGATGTTAATTTCTGGTGTAACAATTCACTAGCTCCTGCTTGCTGCCAGATGAACGTGTATACAAGTTTTCAAAGGTGAAGGTTATTGTCTTGCTAGACAAACCTACTTTTATTCATATTCTAAAGTAGCTATTGTTTAGTAATTGTTGGACCTGGCTTTTTGACAGGGTCATCCCCAAACTTTTTGCCTCCTTCCTCCTATTTTTTCTGACCTTTTGTTGTTGGCTTTTGAACTCTGGGCACTTTACCACTGCTAACCAGTGCTAAAGTGCATATGCTCTCTGTGTAAATTGTACTGTTGATTGGTTTATTCATGATTGGTTATTTAATTTACTTGTAAGACCCTAGTAGAGTGCACTATATGTGACTAGGGACTGTAGATTAAATGCTACTAGTGGGCCTGCAGCACTGGTTGTGCCACCCACTTCAGTAGCCCCTTAACCTTGTCTCAGGCCTGCCATTGCAAGGCCTGTGTGTGCATTTTCACTGCCACTTCGACTTGGCATTTAAAAGTACTTGCCAAGCCTAAAACTCCCCTTTTTCTACATATAAGTCACCCCTAATGTGTGCCCTAGGTAACCCCTAGAGCAGGGTGCTGTGAGGGTAAAAGGCAGGACATGTACCTGTGTAGTTTATATGTCCTGGTAGTGTAAAACTCCTAAATTCGTTTTTACACTACTGTGAGGCCTGCTCCCTTCATAGGCTAACATTGGGGCTGCCCTCATACATTGTTGAAGTGGCAGCTGCTGATCTGAAAGGAGCAGGAAGGTCATATTTAGTATGGCCAGAATGGTAATACAAAATCCTGCTGACTGGTGAAGTCGGATTTAATATTACTATTCTAGAAATGCCACTTTTAGAAAGTGAGCATTTCTTTGCACTTAAATCTTTCTGTGCCTTACAATCCACGTCTGGCTAGGTTTAGTTGACAGCTCCTTGTGCATTCACTCAGACACACCCCAAACACAGGGTACTCAGCCTCACTTGCATACATCTGCATTTTCCTGGGCTGGGAGGGTGGAGGGTCTGCCCTCACACAAAGGACTGCCACACCCCCTACTGGGACCCTGGCAGACAGGATTGAACTGAAAGGGGACCTGGTGCATTTCTTAGCCACTCTTTGAAGTCACTCCCCCTTCAAAGGCACAATTTAGTATAAAACAGGGCCTCTGCCCTACCTCATCAGACACTTGCTGGAGAAGAAACCTGAACCAGAACCTACATCCTGCCAAGAAGAACTGCCTGGCTGCTCAAAGGACTCACCTGTCTGCTTTCTACAAAGGACTGCTGCCTTGCTGTTGGCCTGCTGCCTTGCTGAACTCTTGTCTGGCTGTAAAAGTGCTCTCCAAGGGCTTGGATAGAGCTTGCCTCCTCTTCCCTGAAGTCTCAGGACCAAAAAGACTTCTCTTTTTCATTTGGACTCCTCATGCGCAGGAAAATTTGATGCACAGCTTGCTCTGCAATGCGAAAATTGCCACACACCGATCCAGAAAGGCGCCGCTCGACGCGACACCTGCGATGCGACCGGAACTTCGACGCACGGCCTCACATGGACAACGCCGCCCGACTTCTAGAGAGGAAATCGACGCGACACCTGCCGTGAGAAAGAAAATTCCACGCACAGCCTCCTGGAACGACTCGCAGCCGGAGAACAAGCCGAGGAATACACGCACAGACCCTGGGACATCTGGTAATCCTGCGATCCATAGAAGGAGACGGTCCGCGTGCTGGAAAACGACGCACGTCTTCCTCGAATAAAAAATAACGACGCAAGTCCGTGTGTGAAGGGGCGCAACCGACGCACACACCATTTTTCCACGCATCTCCTCTTCTGCGGCCCTCTGCAGAGATTTTCCACACCAAACCAGGTACTTTGGGCTTGAAAGAGACGTCGCTTACTTTTTAAAGACTTAAGACACTTCATATCACTTTTTAGTGATATCTTTACAAATTCATATTGCATCTTTGATCGTTTTGACCTGCAAATACCCAGATAAATATTTTATATTTTTCTAAACACTGTGGTGTATTCTTGTGGTGCTATATTGTGTTATTGTATAATTTATTGCACAAATACTTTACACATTGCCTTCTAAGTTAAGCCTGACTGCTCGTGCCAAGCTACCAGAGGGTGGGCACAGGATAATTTGGATTGTGTGTGACTTACCCTGACTAGAGTGAGGGTTCTTGCTTGGACAGAGGGTAACCTGACTGCCAATCAAAAACCCCATTTCTAACAGTAATGCAAAGTAAAGTCCACTTGTACATAAGCTAAAGGTTGTACTTTAAAAAAAAAAACATGTGGTAGCATTTCTGGGGTGAACTTGTTTTATGTAATGAAACATTTGAATGATGATTATTTTTTATTCATGCAGCATTAAGGAAATAACCCATGGTGCCAGTGCAGCTGCACACCATGCTTAGGTCTTGATTCTCTGTTGCTCAAATTCCATCATAGGCTTCACCAACGAGTAGATCACAAGCTACTGGTTGCTCTCCATCTATCTGTAAATAGCTCTCCTGTACACATCCCAGCCTAGTATATTAAAACTTTTTGCTTGGTTGAATTAATTTATATACGCGAGCATTGCATATTCAAGACAAAATATGTGTATATCAGAACTCATAAGCAAATGTTTGGAAAGGAAGGGCTGAACATCCCAAACAATACCTAAAGCATATTTGTGAATGTTAAATTGTGTTGGGAGACTTACACTTATTATGTTTATGCCAGTGGCATTGGAGATGTGGCTGTTTATGTATTAGCTATGTAGAGGCATCCAAAGTTGATAAATCCTTTTTTACATTACTGCATGAAATGTTGTCTGATGCACTAAGGTGATCGTTGCTCGCAATCTTGCATATGGAGGCCACTAATGTTATCTGTGTCTGATGTGTCACTATTACAACACTAATAATATTAATAACTTGCAGTGATTTTCGTTGAAAATAAGTAGCTCTTCTTACACAAATAGTGGAGACCCCTGTTTTACAAGAGCTATTGTTTTTGGGATACATGTGAATGTTTTTTTCCCTTATTCAGAAAGAGCAGACTCCACATCAGACTATTATTTGACTTTGAACTTAAAATATTTTTCATGATTCTCTCCTGCCTTTACATCTGAGCACTACCTATGACAGTTTGCTCTTTGACTAGTTTGTTTGGCTATTAACTAAAATAGGGCTGAGCTTCCATTGGCTGTACTGAATCGCAATTGTTTGCATCTTTACTATATTAAATTGAATTGATCAACCATTTGCCTTTTTGGCTTCAGTAATGATTCCCAATATGGGTTCTCTGGGTTTTCTTGAATTTTCTGTCTAGGGCTCTTGTCCCTTGGGGCTCACACATAGCCCCGGTCCATTGAATTGGCTCTTTTAACCGTTAAAACCACCAACACAGGGGTCATCTTTGGAGAAGTGCTGTGAACAAAGGGGTCAGAAATGGTGGGAAGGGAATGAATTAAATCAGTTGGGTTTAGAAGTGAGTAGGAACTACCTAGATGTGAGGAAATAAGAAACTGTTTGGAATAGAGAGAAGAAGGTACTGCTGGGGTAATTATGGAACATATTTACAAGAACAAAAGGTGGCAGCAGTTCTTTTTTCCCAGCCTGTATCAATTGTAGATCCTCCTAGCCCATTTATGTATTTTATTTGGTTAGTTATTTTGGTTTGCATAAAACTCTCACCTTGTTGGCACTTCAGAGCGCTTACCTGAAAGTTGAGTGCTCCGCAGATATGAAGTTAGACTGAAAGCCAGATTATTTCTCCATTTTGTGTGGCCCAGCACCTCAGGGGACTGGCCATAATCTACCTTCTGAGGCTGCGGTTAAGCCCCCAAGGACATTATTACATTTGGCAACCCTATATACCCTTCTTTCATTTTGTTGCATTTATCCAGTTCTGCTAAAAAAGAGGCAGCAGTGTGAGCTCAAAGACAGAGGGGCTTTATGTCTACTTGTTTAGACCTATTGATTTTGTTGGTAATAATGGTGAAGTCAGTAGCTTTAATGTGGTTACTTTCTGTTCGAAGGATAGATTTTTCTTAGCCTCTCCCTGCTGAGTGTTTTTCGTTACACTGAGATACTTTCTCTTACTGTTTTCTTTTATATTTAGAGTTTGAACATTTGTTGGGAAGGGAGTCAGCCTCTGCATTTCATGTCACATAATACTTATTCACGGAAAATGTATATAAGCACACGTTTTCCATATTTTTGCAAAATAAGAGTAACTAGCCATGCTCTTTTTAGAAGTAGGAAACGCAAAGGCCCTCAGTACAACACTGGCGGCGATCAGCCGGGCGGTCGCCAATGCAGCCGCACTCCCGCGGAGGCCATTTGGAGATCCCCGCTGGGCCGGCGGGTGGAAACCTGGTTTTTGCCTGCCGGCCCAGCGGGGATGTCGGCCACAACACATGAGCTGGCTCCAAATGGAGCCGGCGGTGTGGCGGCGGTGCGATGGGTGCAGTTGCACCCGTCGTGCGTTTCACTGTCTGCTTTGCAGACAGTGAAAAGCTCTATGGGGCCGTGGCAGGGGGCCCCTGCACTGCCCATGCCACTAGTATGGGCAGGGCAGGGGCCCCCAGGGGCCCCGCAACTCCCCTTTTTGCCAGCCTTTTCATGGCGGTTAATACCACCATGAAAAGGCTGGCTGGAGGGGGACTCGTAATCCCCTGGGCAGCGCTGCAAGAAGCACTGCCCTGGGGGATTAGAACCGCCGGGACAAAAGTGGCGGGAAACCGCCAGGACAAAAGTGGCGGGAAACCGCCGGTCCCGGCGGTGTGACCGCAGTGCTTCTTCCGCGGTCGTAATGCCCGAGTTTGTACCGCCACCCTGTTGGTGTTACAAACTCCAGAACAGCCCTGGCGGTCTTTGACCGACAGGGTTGTAATGAGGGCCACAGTGTCTCTTTTTTTTTTTTTACATTTGAACTGTTCATTTAAAAAAAATATATGTGTTAAAAAAGTTTACATTTGCATTTACAGTGAAAAGGAGCAGAACTGTTTCAGAAAAAAAAATATTTATATGTCCTGCTTTGAATTGCATTATCATATTGAAACAAGGGGCATTATTTATTGTACGGCTGGCAGTCCACCAGCTTACAACATCAGTAGAGGTTGAGAGAGCAAAATTGCTCATTTTGCAAATTATACACATTTAACTGTAAAGTGCTAATTTTAATGTTGAAAACATACACACATTTTACGCAAAATGTGTAGTAGGTAATCACACATTATAAGTAAACATTTGAGTTGACATGTAATGAATTAAGGGCCATATGTACTAAAGCGTTTTCCCATAGACACAGAATGGGAAGAACCCTTTGATATATCTGGTCCTAAGTTAGCTTAAATACTGGCATCATTTTGAACTTTCTATGTTAGGGCTGATAGGCCTCTTTACTACAGATGCTGTAATTTTTCAGAAGCCTTCAATTAGCTAGTGAATAGATATTTGTTATGTATTAGACAACTGATAGTAATGTTCTCACTGGGAGGAGATGAAGATGCCAGGCAGCGTGGGACGTGCTGGCTGAACAACAAATACTGTTCAAAGTAACAAATCAAGGACATATTTATGTATGATCCATTCTAAAGACGTGAGGAACTGGAGAGAGTACCTGCTCCCAGCCTTTGGAAAATAATTGTTTGATTTCTGAAAGTAGGGACAAGATACAATGTTGCAAATAGAGTTTTACTCAACTATAATATCATGTGTTCCTAGATTGAGGTGGGGCAGACCTGAGAGATGCTCGCTGACTTCAAACTGAGTACACCTCTAGCCTCTGCTAATCGCCACTGCCTGAGTGCTAAGGCTTCATGCCTATGCATTCCTATTCTCTCATCAGAAATCTTAATTTTATTTTCTGAAACTGACCCCTTATCCTATTTTTCTTGAAATAAATGCCATTATTACCTAATCTTCTGTATTTAAGATTAGGGATTTTCCTTTATGGAACACACTTGCTGCATATTCTACATTCTATTTGTGATTCTTACCAATATGATATTTTACCTTATCTTGAAATATTGACTTTTTGATTATTTGAATATGTAATAATTATGACAAAGATGTAATACTTACTGAGCTAATGAATTGATTTGAACTGATATTATATAGTAATTAATGAATCCCTTTAAACTCATTCCAGTTGTACTTGTTGATTTCTATGAAGTCCCCATTAGTCTTCACTGTTTATGGTAAATAATAGCTCCTATTGTCCTCTTTGACTCGCAAAGGTCCATATGACTAATGATGAGGGTTATATGATGATTATACTTGATTTTTTAAATACAAAATCACTGCACTCACAAGGTCTTGGCTCCATGCCCCTGATGGAGGGCTGCCATCTTCACTTCAAAGATCTTCACTTCCCTTATGAAAAAACTCTGCGATTAAAGTATGTTTTCTAGCTTAGCAGGTACAGTTTCGTCATACTTGAATGCCAAGAAACTAGTCTCCAAAGTGGGATATTGTTGCTGAAAAACCTCACATGACATAACTAAAGGATGAAACATCAGGGACAGTCGCACTCCCCAACAAGCATTAGCAAACCCAATAGGTCTCACCTATACAAGAGTTATTGGCTTGACAATGTGTTTTTGACATGTTGTACACCAGTGTGGCTCCTGTTCAGCATGGCTAAATGTTAGTGGCATGGAGTGACAGAGAATGGGGTGGGAGAGTAGTGTTGTAGAGTGTTTGGGGTAAAGTGTAGTAGAGTGGAGTAGGGGGGGTAGAGTGCCATAGAAATGATTAGAGGGGAGTAGAGTTCAGTTGTTTAGTGGCACAGAGTGTTGTAGAGAGCAATGGCATTGAGTGGAGTGGTGTGGAGTGATGTGGGTGGAATAGGGTGGAGTGGGATAGAGTGAATTGAGGTAGTGTGCTGGACTGGATTGGACTGGAGTGGATTGGATTGGGGTAGAGTGGCGTGTTTTGAGTAGACTGGAGAGGATTGCAGTGGAACAGATTGAAATGAGGAGGTAGAGTGGACTGAGGTGGATTGGAGTGGGTGGTTAGATTAGAATGGGGTAGGTGATTAAATATGAGTGATAGGAATGGGGTGGATTAGAGTGGGGTGGTTTGCAGTGGGGTGAATTGGAGTGTGGTGAATTCCACTGAACTGCAGTGGGGTGGATTGGATTTATTGGATTGGAGTGGGTGTGATCAACCTGGAGTGGAATAGATTGGATTAGAGTGGAGTGGACTGAACTAGGGTGTCGTAGGTTGGATTGGGGTAGAGTGGGGTGGATTAGAGTAGATTAGATTGGAGTGGAGTGCAGTAGAAGAGGGAGCGGGGTGGATTGGAGTGGGATGGATTGGATTGGAATGGGGTGGACTGGATAGGCTTGAGTGGATGGGGTGGATGCGATTGGAGTGGGGTGGAGTGAGGAGGATTAGCTTGGATTGGATTGGGGTAAATTCGATTGGGCCTGATTTGATTCAGGTAGATTGGATTTGGGTGGGGTGGATTGAAGTGGGGTGAATTGGATTGGAGTGGAGTGAAGTGAATTGGATTGAGTGCGGAGAATTAGATGGGGTGGATTGGATTGTAGTGGGGTAAACCGGAGTGAGATGACTGGATTTAGAAAGGACTGGATTTGAGTGGGGTGGATTGTGGTAGATTAGACTGGAGTGGAGTGGATTGGGTTTCGGTGAATTGGATAGGTGTGGGGTGGATTGGACTGGAGTGGGTTGGATTAAGGTAGTTTGGCATGGGTCGATTGGATTGGCGTGGGGTGGATTAAGGTTGACCGATTGGATTTGAATGGGCTGGATTTAGATGAATTGGATTGGAGCGGAATGGATTGGATTTGGGGTGGGTGGTCTGGAGTGGGTATATTGGGATGTGGTGGAATGGATTGGGCTGGATTGGAGGGGGATTGGATTGGTGTGGGGTTGATTGGATTGAAGTAGGGTGGATTGTGGTGAATTGGAGTGGAGTGAATTGGGGTCCAGGGCTAAGAAAGGGCTGGAATGCACCATAAAATGTTACATACAATGCATTCCTCCCCTTTCACTTTCTTGCCGCTCAGTAAGGGGATGTGCTGTGCTGTGGTGTGTCAAGATTTGACCAATGTGTCCCTTGGTGCGTACATACTAGCCTTGCTACACAGACATACCTAATAACTTGTGCAGTGTGGATAATGATCTATTTTATGAAACTAGCCACAGGGACTGATATAGTCACATATTGTATAGTTTGCATCATATGAGTGAGGGACAACAGAAATAAGTGAGTTTTCCAATTACATTTACAGGCCCAAACTTTCTTCAGTGCTGGGTATTGCTAAATGCTAAATAGTAACTGTAATTTGGACAAAAGGATGATTTGCATTACTTAACATCAAGAGTGGTAGCTCCGTGTAATGCAACACAGCATTTATGTCTGGTGTGCTGCTTTGTGTGACAGTTGGATATATCTGCCACCTATTGTCACTTTGTTTTGCTTGTGTGTCACAGGGCAGCTACACATTTCAAATACATTTTAATATTGATATGTACCTTAAATAAGTTATCTAAATTACTACATGCAGATGGTAGATTAATACACACCTACAGGGCCTCCAATATCCAATCCCAGCAGGTCGAGCACATCAGTTTCTTAGGTAATAACATCAACCCAATAATGGTTAAGTTTGGTGACGGAGTGCTCTGCATGGCCCACCTTGGCCATATTCCAGTGTACTGGCTTCCAAAATCCTTAAGATTTTTTGATTGGTAGCCTTTGCTGACCCTTCTTCCTGCAGCCAGAATCTGAGGCAGGAAGTGGACGACCAGCCAAATGAGACTGTCAACTTCTCTCTCAATAGAGTACTTCCCTTTCCCCTTCCCAGAGATGGTAACAATGGCATAAACCCTACCTGTCCTTAACACACTACAAAAAAACAAATACCTGCTTAAACCCCTATACTATACGTAATTAGCTATTACTCCAAAAAATTCGAACACCCAACACAACAAATATAATTACACTTACAACAAACAACACTTAGGCACAATGACTACACAAAATATTATTCACAGGGACAGGCCAGACACAGACTTCACCAGAAACAGCCAAGAAAACCTCAAACACCAGCACCAACCAACAAACACTAACAGAAAGAAAAATTACCATTTAATCTTTCTAGTATGTAGCCACATCCATTGCATCATTTTCTGAGTGTAAGAGTCAGGTTGTCGATATTTGCATTGATTTTTCTGATGAATTGCTACACAAAAATTAATTGCACGATGCACTGCAGAGTTGCACTTATGCAGCAATGCCAACGCCTACATTTAGAGATATCCGGTCCCGCCTCCCAGCTGACCGGACCCTCCCACATCCCTCCCCTATTTAATGGCGGCCTCCTGGTCAGCGTCTGCTCGCTCCCCTCTGCACAGCTCCACCTGTTGTTGCTGATTGGACTGAGAGCCTGCCTGGCTCTCAGTTTGCGGCCCACCTCCACCTACAGGCACCCACCTGCGCCTCATCAATGGTGATCTAGTAGCCCTCTGTATCTGTATGTGTGGGTTTCTTGCTTTCTGTCATCTTTTTCTTTCTATCTCTTTTTCTCCTTTTTCTACTTTTTGCACCTTTTCTTCCCTCGTGGACCATCCCTGCTGCTGCATTCACTACGGCCCCTCCTTGTGAAGCGTTTTCCTGCACTCCTGCCTCCTAGCTGACCCGACCCGACCCTCCCACATCCCTTCTCATCATAAGAGTGCGAGTCTTTTGACTTCCTGGTCAGTGTCTGCTTGCTCCCTTCTGTGCAACTCTACCTGTTGCTGCTGCTGCTGATTGGTCTGAGAGCCTGCCTGACTCTCAGTTTGAGGCTCACCTTCACCTGCAGGCACCCGCCTGTGCTTACGCCTCATCTGTGGTGGCCTAGTGGCCATCTGTACCTGTCTGTGTGTGTCTCATTGCGTTCTGTCATCTTTTTTCTTTCTGTCTCTTTTTCTCCTTTTTTCCTCTTTTTGTGCATTTTCTTCCCCTGCATTCCGTCCTTACCGCTGTTGCCCCTGCAGCCCTGTCTCCCTCCCTGCGAAGTGTTTTCCCATCCTCCTACCTCCCAGATGACCGGACCCTCTCACCTCCCTTCCTTTGTTAATGGCGGCAGCTGCATGGCTGTGCGCATCAGGCATGCTGTTGACACACCATTGCAAGGCAGATGGAGGTATGGCAGAGAATAGTGGACAGGGTGAATGCCGTGGGACAGTATCCAAGAACAAGGGACAACATCATGAAGAGGTGGAATGACCTACGGGGGATGGTACATTCCATGGCAGCAAGGCACCAGCTCGCTATCAGGAGGACTGGTGGAGGACCCTCACCTCCTCCCCCACAGCTGACAGTATGGGAGAAGCAAGTCATGGCAATCCTGCTTCCTGAGGGACTCACAGGAGTTGCCGAGGTCTGGACACTATTGAGTCAATATTTACTCCCTATCACCTCCCATACCTGCATTCCATTTCACCCCCTCACCCTTGCTCCCATCACTCTACTCCATTCCACACAGCGCACCAACATGTTTGACTAACCACAATGCCAAGCCCTGCATGCCATGCCAATGCATGTGCAGCCTTCCAGCACTGCATGTACACCCACCACCAATGCATGCACAGCATGGAGAACTAACAATCCCAAATACATCACCTTACACAAACAAAGGTGGCAGTGCAACAGCAACAATATAGGGGAAGCTAGGGATATAGATTATGTCACAGACATGAAGCATAATACATCACTTACAGCCAATCCCAGCGGCGAGGAGGTGCCATGACTATCCAGTCCCCCAACAGAAGAAGCCCCCAGTGATGACAGTATATCGGGCTTCTGGATCTGGAAGAACTACCTGGCCCAAAAGGGACCACTGGTCAGTCGGCCACCCCAGCCCAATCCCAGTCCACCACGGAGCCTCCCCGCTCAGTATCCAACACCACATCACCCACCCAACGTCCCCACTCCTCTGTCCCCAGGACACATCAATCAGTAGTGTATCCCCCTGTACAGGGCCCCCAGTCCACACCTCACAGCCAAGACAATGAGAGATCTGGGATCCATGACAGTAGGCACACCTTTGAAGGGGAGAGGCACAGGGGGACAGGGACACTCGGAGGACAGCTGTGCACCAGGGGGAGGACAGGCCCAGGGAACCGACTGTCTAGGAGGCACTCACTAATGTCTTGGGGCTTACCAACAATCCCAGGAAAAGAAGGGCCAGATTCTTAACAACATGCAGGAGAACCAGTGGCTGGTGGAGGTACACCATCAGGAGTTCGGGAAAGATTTGCAGGACCTCAACACCACTATGGTCTCCATAGCAGGGGAGCTGGCTGATATGGCCAACATCATGAGGGAATATACAGCACACTAGTGGGCCCCTGCCACTAGCCAGTCAACTGAACAGCCCACCACATCTGCTGCAGCTAGTGGACAGGAGGCCCTGCCACAGGACCCACAGGCCACCAGCACCCCCTACAGAAGGTGAACCACTCTGCAAATGTTCCCTGTGACCCAGACAGATGCCAGAAACACTTGCCAAGACCAAGAAATTAGCCCCTCCTGAATGTCTCACTTGTGTTCCACTGCCTCACCTTGTCCACTTTGAACTGCCAGCACTCCCCTCCCTATGGCACCTTGGACACTGGACCTGTGCTACAAAAAGACTGGACCAATACCCTAAACTTATGGCTACCATCACCCCATTCCATTGCACTATTCCTTCTATAAATATCACTACAATAAACACCCTTGAACACAACTTAAGTGATAGTGTTTAATGTGATGAAAATGTGCAATTATGTTAACAGTTACATCTTGTGCAATTGACCTGAACTTTGTGATAGCATACACATAATGACCTGTAGCTGTCTGTAGTCATCACATCAGTACACAGCTGTAATAACACCAACATCTGCAAATTGAGAATACATAGGTGAGAGTCAGTTGAAATGCAAAGGAAGTGACTTCTATCCTGCTACAGCCACACTGAAAACATAAATAATTAGAGGAATGGTCAGCTCCACTGTCTTACCTGTGTGTCATTGGAAGTACTGCCGTATTACTGATGTTCTGTTTTCCACATCCTTATTCTTTGCCTCCTTATCCTCACTGTCCTCAGTGTCCACTACTGCCACAGGGACATTTCCAATCTCCTCCTCCTGCAGATAAGGAACATGCAGTCTGAGGGCCAGGTTGTGCAATGTGCAGCATACTACAACTGGCAGACCTTCTCAGGGGAGTAGCACAGGGATCCACCTGTCAGATGGAGGCATCTGAACCCGGCCTTCAGGAGGCCGAAGGTGCATTCTATTATTGGCCTAGTTCGCCCATGTGTATCATTATTCCAATTCCCAGCCCCTGACCTGGCATTCCTCACAATGGGTCAGTAGCCACAACAGGTTTGGGTAGCCAGTTTCACCTGCAAGTATTGAGGGACAAACATTAGCCTTACACAATTGTATGGGGGATGACACTGACATAGATTGGGTAGGGACTCAGGCTCATCCATGAGCCACACCCTGCACCACTGTAATTGTGCCATCACATTTGGGATGCTGCTATACCTCAGGACGAAGGCGTCATGCACTGACCCAGGATACTTGGCAGTGACCTGGGAGATGTACTGGTCCGCTAGGTACACCATTTGCACATTGAGTGAGTGGAAACTCTTCTGATTCCTGAACACCTGTTCATTGTGTCTGGAGTGGGGGGTACAAATGCAATATGTGTTCCGTCAATGGCCCCAATAATATTAGCAATATCTCCTATTGCATAGAATCCAGCCTTCACAGTGGCCAAATTTTCCACTTGGGGGAAGCTATGAAGCTGCACATGTGTTTGATCAAGGCAGGCAAAACCCTTGCCAGCACTATTGAGAACATTGGCTGTGACATTCCTGCAGCCAAGCCACTGTCACTTGAAAAGAACTAGTTGCCAGGAAATGGAGCACTGACAGAACTTGCACAAGAGGGTGTCATGTTGGAAAGCGATCTTGCACAGCCGTGCTATTCCTCATTGGCTAAAATGTGGTTCTATGGAGTACAGTGTCCAGTGGGGATCACCGGCGGCGGTGACGGTGTACACCGCCACAGATGTGACCTCCATTTTCTTTCTATAACCTCACTTGATTCCTGACTTTCCACAGGACAACACCTACACTGCGTGTGCTGCTGTGACCTGTGTCTGGATCCTGCAATGGCCTGTGTGACAGGGGAAAGGTCCCCTGCCTTCACCCTGGAGGAGTTAGAGCGCCTTGTGGATGGGGTCCTACCCCTGTACGGACAGCTGTATGGGCCTCCAGACCAACAGGTGAGTACACCATGGGGACGATGCATGTGACAAGGTTGCATGGAGATGTGAGTGCTGGCAGTGTGCCATTTGGGTCAGGGGTATGTCTGGTGGGACTGTACATGCAGGGCTCCATGTGATGTGTGTGCCAATGGAGATGGAAATGTAATTTGTGGGCCATATGTGTGACAGGCTGGATTGTATGGTTATTGGTGTCTTCCTGTCTGTATTACCTCTGCAGGTCAGCGCCCATCAGAAAAGGGATTGTGGTGTGGCACCGTCAAGGAGGTGTGGACCGTGGGGGTCTATAGCAGGCGGAGCACCCACTGCAGGAAAAGGTGTGAGGACCTGAGTCGCTGGGCCCGGGAGACCACAGAGGCCCAGCTGGGGATGGCCCCCCTACAAGGATGAGGTGCCCATCGGAACCTGACCCCCCTGATGGCCTGCAGAGTGGTGGTAGTCTACCCGGAGCTGGATGGGTGCTTGAGGGCAGCACAGCAGCCAAAAGGGGGTGAGTACAGTGAGAGTGACAAACATTTTTGTTGGCTTGCATGGGATCCTGGTGGTGGGTTTCAGTTAGTGGGTGCCTCTTAGTGCCAGCTCAGACATTGCTGTGTGGTCCAGCTCAAGGTAAATGGGTGTATAGCAAAATTTTATAACCTACCTAGGTGGCATTCCTTTTCAGACAGGGCTTAGTGTGTCCCAGGAGGGGTGCAGTTGACGGCGGTTGGCTCTCATATTGCTGTGGTACCTAGCCAATGGACTGCTAATGCGATGCATAGTGCGTGATGGTAATGTGTATGCCATCTGTGGTGTTGGTGCTGTAATTGACCCAGTGCTCCATTTCTCCCCCCCCATTTTCTTCTGTCATCCTGTCCATGTGTGCATTAGCATCATCTGGTGGAGGAGCAGGGGCACCGGCGACTGCATCCCAAAGGACCCAGGAGGCAGAGTCCTCCGACGCCAAGGGGACCAGTGGGACGGAGGGCGAGGGGAGCACCACGGCAAAGACAGAAGGTGACAACACTGACTCTGATTCCTCCTCCGATGGGAGCTCCCTGGTAGTGGCAGACACCTCTGGAACCACCCCAGCTACAGGTACAGCTGCCACCCCCGTACCAGCACCACCTTTCCAGTAGCCCCCCACTGAGTTGCCCGTGCCCGCTCACCCCGGAGAATGGGCATCTCTTTTGCCCCAGGCAACTCAGGCCCTGCCCCAGTGAGCCTTGCTGCCCTCAGTGAGAAGGTTATTGGCTTCTTGGGATCCATCTCTGTAGGGCAGTCAACCATAGTGAATGCCATCCAGGGGCTGGCATCCCAGGTGCAGCAATGCAATGCCTACTTGGAGGGCATCCACGGTGGGTTGGCAGCCCTGCAGAGATCATTTCAGGCTCTGGCCTCCTCTCTGATGGCAGCCAGTGTCCATGTTCCTATCGTCCCCCCTCCAACTACCACTTCCCAGTCCCAATCTCCTCAACCTTAACCCATCCCATGCACACATATAGACAAGCATGCACACAAAACATCACACAAGAGTAGCACAGTCAAACACAGGCAGAACACTTCAGGTCACAAGCACTCACACTCACAACAGACAGTTTCACACACAACATCTATTGCCTCCACTGTCTCTCCCTCCTCCACCTCTTCCTCCCTCACGCTCACATCTGCACCCACACCTGCATGAACTGCATCAACAGCCACCACCACCATCACCACATCAAGCAGCACGCACCTCACTTGCAGACACCTCCATAACGTCCATCCATGCGTCCCCTTTGTTCTCTCCCACCCTGTTTGCCTCCCCCTCCTAAGAGACACAAATGCACACACTCAGACTCCCAACAGCCATCCACCTCACACACGCTCACAGCCCATGCACCTGCACCGAAGTCCAGCAGACGTACACCTCTGACAACCACTCCCTCAACCTCCACTTCCATCCCTCCTTCCACATCCCGCCCCAACTTCCCTAAGAAGCTTTTCCTTGCACATCTTGACCTCTTCCCTCCCCCTCCATCCCCATCCTGCCCATAAGAGCAGGGTCCCAATGACCCAGCACAGCACCGCAGCCAAAAAATCTGCCACTGTTCCCATCATATCATCAGCTGCTGGCATAAAGGGGCCCCAGAGTGTGACAGCTACTACTGCTACTGTGAGCACACCTCCGCCTCAGAAAGGGAGGACTAGGGTGGTGAAAACTTAGGGACAGGAGACAGGGACTGTGGAGGCACCACCTACTCCTGGAGGCAAGGAAACAACTACCATGTCATAGGCCAAGGGGACCTATCATAAGAAGGGACACATGGATCCCCCGCCCCCACCAAAGATTGCCAAAGATCCCACCCCACCACCAAAGAAAGGGAAGGTTCCCACTCCACCACCAAAGAAAGGGAAGGTTCGCACTCCACCACCAAAGAGAGGCAAGAGGCCACCTCCACCAGCAGAGGGCAAGGAGCCAACACCTCCAGCAGAGGCACAATAACCATTACCTCCAGCAGATGCACAGCAGCCCTGACCTCCAGTAGAGGCACAGCAGCCCTCACCTCCAGCAGATGCACAGGAGCCCTCACCTCCAGCAGAGGAACAGCAGCCCTCAACTACAGCAGAGGCACAGCAGCCCTCCCCTCCAGCATAGGGCATGTAGGCCACCCTCAAGGGACTGTTGTGATTGAAGCCCCCTCCAGATCCAGTGGACATGTTCCCCACTTCAGAGACTGTTTCCTTACACTCCCCACCAGAGACAATTGTGCAAGGAGCCCCCTCCAGAGTCAGTGGGTATGTTCCCTACTTCAGCTGAGATGCCCCCTCACCCCCCTGAGTTGCCTGCCCATTTTCAACATGATGCCCATGCACAGTGAATTCCAGATTGTGTCAAGAGTCAAGTCGGACCTTGGACTGTGTCCTGTGGCCAGATGGCCCTTTTGTACTTTGTACTGGCCATTTGCCCATTCTGGACATTGATTCCTGCATTTGCTTTCAAATAGACAACATGGTGGCTGTTGGCATCAATTTTCAATGTGGTCCTTGTTTAATTTAATGTGGGTCCTGTGACATTGGTTTTACTCTGGTTCTGTGTATGGTGTGTGTGTGTGAACGGTGTGTGTTGTGCGTGTGTGTTGTGCATGTGTGTGTCACTCTCCTTTTCCTCCCTCCCTTGTGTGCTCAGTGGCTGTACTCACCGTCGCTGTCTTCGTCGGCGTTGGTGTTCCAGGACGGCCATGGCGTAGAAGAGCACCGGGAAGACTTGAAGTTCTGGTTCCATGGTGGCGATGGTCTCTTCTGTGTCCCTGAAGGCGAGTCTTTTGTCTTCTGTGCAGTGTTTCCGCCAGGCTTTTGATGGCATTGGTACCGCCCTGGAAATCCTGGTGGTTTGCTCTGTCATAATATGGTAGGCAGTACCTTGGCTTCCGTCTGGCTGTTTATGGCTACCGCCATAGTCAGTGGTGTTAACGCCCTGGCAGATGGTGTGGTAATTGGGTGTCTATGGGAGGTATTACCGCCATGGTCATAATTTGGCAGTTTTTACTGTTACTGAAAATATACGGAAAAAGGAGAAGGCCCACTTTTGCTAATGCATGGATTAGGAGGAAAAGGTGCAGAACCGTGCATGGTTGGAGAAGGGTACAGGCCTAAAATGTTCATGATGTCGAAATAGAGAGCCAAGGATAGAGAGGATGCTGGGGGTGCAAGGACAGGGGCGAGCAGAAACATTTATTCATAATGCAGCTGGAAGTAGAAGGCAACTACACGAAAGCTTGAGCCAAAACTTGATAACACACTGACAGGGAGGGCGTACATTCTGATCCACGTTCACAAGGGAAGTGTACATGATGGTGGTTTTGGAAACGGAACACGATAAGCTTTGATGCTTGAAGGCCAGCAGCTGTGCAAGGGAGGATAGACAGAAATGTTTCCAAGTGTGGAGTTAGCTAAGGAAGGACATACTGATAGGTTTCAGAACATGAGATTAACAGCATTATGATTATTAGCAAATGTATCCATGACAGATGTGTAACCTTCGCTTTCTCGTAAATGCGTAATTATATGCTTTCCCAACAAGAAATATTGCATTGTGCTAACGTAAGTAGAGATAACAATGTACCAAGTAACCGCTTAAATCAATATGCATGACAAGTGAGAAGATGCATACAAGGCATTTTGAGACTATCAAAGATGTTGTTTGTGATGAAGAAGTATAGTGCGGTATCAGTCGCTGAGCTGTGCTGCTCTCCCGGCCGTGATTCATAAATGCTCATGTGATTTTCCAAACAGAGTTGTGTCATTTTTTTTCATTTCCTGACTCCACAACAATCGCCAGCCTGTTTTCGGCATTTTGAACACTTTAACACTCACCGCCAATGTCATAATGGCCACCATTGTCTTCTATGCCGACTACACCTAACTGATCCTCTCCCTGACCAATGACCCATCAACAGCCAAGAGAAATTTCCACAACAGCATGAGAGCAGTTGTCTCCTGGATGGAAGCCAGTTGCCTCAGGCTCAACTCGGACAAGACAGAGGCCCTCATTCTGACCTTGGCGGGCGGCGGAGGCCGCCCGCCAAAGTCCCGCCGTCAGGTTACCGTTCCGCGGTCGAAAGACCGCGGCGGTAATTCTGACTTTCCCGCTGGGCTGGCGGGCGGTCGCCTTCAGACCGCCAGCCAGCCCAGCGGGAAAGAGGCTTCCACGATGAAGCCGGCTCGGAATCGAGCCGGCGGAGTGGAAGCTGTGCGACGGGTGCAGTTGCACCCGTTGCGTATTTCACTGTCTGCGCAGCAGACAGTGAAATACATGTAGGGGCCCTCTTACGGGGGCCCCTGCAATGCCCATGCCAGTGGCATGGGCACTGCAGGGGCCCCCAGGGGCCCCGCGACCCCCCCTACCGCCATCCGGATCTCGGCGGTCCGACCGCCGGGATCTGGATGGCGGTAGGGGGGGTCGGAATCCCCGCGGCGGTGCAGCAAGCTGCGCCGCCGCGGAGGATTCAATGGGGCCGCGGTACACTGGCGGGACCCCGCCAGTGGTGCCGGTCCGACCTCGGCTTTACCGCCACGGTCGGAATCCCCATTGGAGCACCGCCGGCCTGTCGGCGGTGCTCCCGCGGTCCTCCGCCCTGGCGGTCAAAGACCGCCAGGGTCAGAATGACCACCAGAGATCCTTGTAGTTGGCTCCACCTGTGGTCACCCTCTCAGAGCTTGGCAAAGAGCATGCAGATTTATCTAAAGAGACAATGCATTGCGTAAAGTATTTGTGCAGCACACACATACAGTAACACAATGAAAACACCAGAAAGTAAATCCAAAAAGGTTTAGAAAAATATAGGATAGTTTTCTGTGTGAAATGAAATCAACTTTAGGGTAGTATCGCCCTTGTCTTTTGTCTTTTTGCCTCACATGTTTGTTTTATCCTTTTGTTGACCTTAGGAATCTGAGCAGTTTAGTACTACTGACCAGTATTAAAGTGTGTGTGCTTCTCCCCCAAACTTGGTAACATTGGTGTATTCACAAATAGCATACTTAACTTACTTATGGCTACCTTGTAAAGTTGTATACCATATATCCAGGGCCTGTGAATTAAATGCTACTAGTGGGCATGCATTACTGATTCTGACACCCACTTAAATAGCGCTGTAAACATGCCTCAGTCCTGCCATTGTAGAGCGTGTTTGTGGAGTTTCATTGCCACTTTGATTTGGCATTTAAAACCACTTGTCAAGTCTGAAACTCCCCCTTTATTATATATAAGTCACCCTAAGGTATGCCCTAGGAAGCCCACAGGGTAGGGTGCCATGTAAATAAAAGACAGGACATGTACTTCTAAGTTTTACATGTCCTGGTAGTGAAAATTTCCCAAAGTTGTTTTTGACTACTGTGAGGCCTACTCCTCTCATAGGCCAGCATAGGGAATTCCTTAATATACTTTTATGCTGTGATTCCTGATCAGAAAGCAGTAGATACATCATGTTTCATATCACTGGATTGGTAATTAGAAATGCTTTTATCTAGCAAACTCTGATTTAACATTACTATTTTAGAAATGACACTTATAGAAACGTACTGCTCCATGCGCCTTGCAGACTGTCACTTATGGAGTAGGTGAAAGCTACACTTTCCGCATTCTCTGCAGACAGCCATAAACACAGAAAGGATGGGTGTGACAAAGGACTTGTCTGAATTCATGTGCATTGTGATGGGCCTTCCTGGCAGGAAGGGTGGAAGGGAACTGATACATCCACTTCAATAGATAAATGCATGTCCCCACACAAAGGGTTGATTACCCCCTACTGGTTGTCTGGAGCCAGGGCTAGGAAGAAATTGCCTCTGTCCACTTCAAAGTCCCTTCTTTAAAGTCACCAACTCTTCAAAGGCACATTTGGTTATAAGTACTGAGTCTCTGACCCTACCAAATCAGTACACTATTGGACTTGGGAAGAACTCTGCTGGAGTAAAGACTGCTGTGCTGTAAGTATTGTCACTGTGCCTGGACTGACTATTCAAAGGAACAGCTCTCACTTGAGCCTAGAGAGACTCCAAGTGCTTGCTGGGTTTTTTCCCTATTCCCTTGTAGTCTAAGGAACATCAGAGACTGCCTGCAACTCATCTGATGCTGCTGGATTCTGTCATCTGTGAGTCCTACAATCGCCTGAGGTCCCCCTTACAGTCCTGAGCTTCAGAATTGGGTTCTACATCTGCTTTCTGCAAAACCTGATGCATCAACATCACTGCGCCAGTCGGAACGGAGCCTTCACCCTTTCAACGCCCACGCAGAGGCTGCTTGATGAAAATGGGTCCACAGCCTGCACAGCTCAATCACAACGCATTGGATTAATCTCAATTGAGTTTGATGCTGATTCAGGATCAGCCGGACTGGAACTGATGCCTCACCTTTGATTCTTGACGTTGATGCTTGCACCCTTCAAGGTACATTTTCAGCAGACCCTGCATGGGTTCTGTTGCTGGCCTACTCTCCATCGTGACACAGCCTGAACTTTGAAATTGCACCAGTCCTGCGTGACCTCATGTAACCTTTTGTCCGCTAGTGACTTCTAAGCACTATTTTTAATTTATTCTTTAAAAATTCATATCTCAACTTCTACTGGTTGAATTTTTGTTTTACTCAGATAAAAAAAAAAATTCTAAACCTGTGTGAAGTACTTTTTGTGTTTTGACTGTGTTACTGTGTGTGTGTTTTGCACAAATACGTTACACATTGCCTCTTTAGATAAACCTGCCTGCTCTGTGTCAAGCTACCAGAGGGTGAGCACAGGTTATCTCTAAGTGTGTATCTAGCTTACCCTGTTGGTTCCTGCTTGTACAGGGTGCATGCTCTTACAACCAGAAACCCCAGGTCTAAAAACATCTGTCTTGATCAAAGGATTTAGCCCTGTGTACTCCACAATGAACCTCAGTTCAGATGTGATGCCTGGGGGAGCAGCTTTTTGTACCAGAACCACAGTACTGGACTATGGGCAGCTGGAGGGTTCTATCACCCCCAACTCCAGCATTCTAGAGATTTCACTCTTAAAGCTAGCCCTCACCTTACCCGACAACCTGTGAGATTTATTCTTGACAGGGAGGTTGTCCCCTGTGTCCAAATCATGGGTATATAGGTGGGTAATCCCAGGAGTAAAGGAGAACAGAAAGGCAAACTGTCTCAACACTTGGCAACAATCATATTGTTGAAGTGGAGGAAAGGATTACTCTTTCCACACACCCATCCTTCTCCTTTGCAGTCTAAGAGGTCAGGGAGAGGGTCACTTTCTCCTCCTCTTCACCAACAGCATGGTGAGCTCAAACTTCTCAAAGTGGGTTTTTGAGGTGATTGATGTGGAGCACCCTTTCGGGTTGCCTGGGTGTCTTCAGGTCTACCATGCAGGTGCCCTTAACCTTAACCTTAATCTCAATCAAATCATAGGGCCCAGTCCAACAGTCCTGGATGGCCCTAGGTTTCAGAGGTCCCATAACCTGTACCTTCTGCCCAGGCTGGAATTCCAAAGTAGTAGAATTTTGGTCATAGCACTCTTTCTTTACAGCCTGGCTGGCTTCCAAGTTGTCAGAAGTTTGCTTCCACAGCTTAGCCATTTGGCTCCTGAAGACCAGCATGTAGCTTACTACATCCTGGGTAATCTTCAGGGGAACTTGCTTCCAGCCTTTCTTGGCCAAACTCAGAGGCCCTCTGACAGGGTGCCCATACAGAAGCTCAAAGGGCTGAAGCCCACTCCCTTCTGTTGTGCCTCTCTATAGGCACACAACAGGCATGGCAAGAAGATATCTCACTTTTTCCTAAGGTCTCAGGAAGGCCTATGGTCATGCCTTTGAAAGTCTTGTTGAATCTCACAACAAACCCTTTTGTATGTGTGGGATGAGGGGTGGAGAACTTGTACGTGTTACCCCACACCCCTTCCACATGGACAGCATGGAAGCAGACATGGTGTTTGTGCCCCAGTCAGACACAACTTCCTTGGGGAAACCCTCTCTGGTAAAAAATCCCCATCAGAGCTTTTGCTATTGCAGGTGCAGTTGTGGTCCTCACAGGGAGTGCCTCTGGGTACTTAGTGGCATGATCTACTAAGACTAGGATAAACCTATGCCCTGAGGTAGTCTGGGGGTCTATAGGTCAAGCATGGTTGATGCACACTGGTTCAAATGCTGTGCCAATGACAGGCAAGGGATAAGAGGGACATTCAGCAATTTCCCTCTCTTCTCACTTGATTGAAAGGTAACACACATCCTACAGAATGCATCTGAGTAAGTTCTGATCTTGGGGCCAATAAAAGTGAGGGGCAAGCCTTGCAAAGGTCTTGCCTTGGCCCTAGTGTCCTGCCAGGGAAAACTCTGGAGGCAGCTCCAGTGGGAAGGCCCTGTAGCATTGGGAGGCCACCGGGCCATTGTTGTCCCATGCACAGGAGCATTAGGCTCACTGTAAAGGAGGTTGTCGTCTCAGTAAATGTGATAGCCCCCAGAGACATCACCTGCTACTTGGGCTTCAGCTTGGCGCCTCATGCTGTCAGGGGTTGGATACTCCCTTTGTGCTCTTCAGAACTCCTCCTTGGTGGGGCCTACTTCTATATGCCATTCAGCAAGTGTAAGCAGGTGTTTTGCTTTTCACTAATGACCGAGCTGACAAAAAATCTCTAGAATGCACTTCTTAATCCAGAGAGGATGTTTATTATTTCACTATGCGAGGTTCCTAGAAGGAGATTAGCATGTTGAAAGCACGTTTAAAAATAGTCACAGCAATGAGATGAAAACATACCAAAATGATTCTCCACTGCAATACACACTGCAAATATATCTATCTATATTATAATGCAAAGCAAATAATGACCTAAAAATGCACCACAGTAGCGTCTATCAGGTGCTTCATCTTTCTCATGCCAGCAAGAGGATGACCCCGTTCGACTGCAAAAGTAAAAGAGATCTCCACCCTCACAGGAAATATATCAAGCATCTGACTTCTAAAATCCTGATTGAGGTCACTGACACTTTCACTGTCGCACTGGGTCTTTTTATATCTTAAAAAACCAAAGGGAGCTTTCTGGAAAAACCCCTTATTTTGCAATTCAAACATGCTGGCTAGTTTAGGTATGCTTTGAAAATAACACGTTGGGGTTTGGCCACAATACTAAGATGTCAAGTCAAAACAAGGCCGTTCCCTGGAGTCTGAGTACATCCTTATCAACCAAAGCCCCTGGTGAGAAAAAGAATGAAAACAAGACAGAATGCACAGTTTACAATGTGGAAAATTACGGGCAGCCTTTAACATGGCAGTGTCTAATGCTACGATAAAGTCAATAGGCAGAATGAATCTAAGGCTAAACTGAATACAAAATGTAGTCTGTAACTGGTAAAGACTGGACAGCTAATCCAGGTGCAAAGTGGTGCAACACAAAGTCAGTGGTAAAAACACATATTTCACTACAGCAGGTCATCAAGGGAAGCTGTGCCCTTGTCAGCAGCCTCCTGTTCAGCCACTGCAGGTGGCCCAACCATCTCTCTGGGGTAACATTCAGGGGCTGGTTTCCCAAGTCATCTGCTTTTCCCCTTTGTAGCAGATGGCTGGGCCATTGGTCCAGGCTCCAGCCCTTTCTGACTCCCCTCCCAAGCAGCAATGGACCTTGTGGTAGCACAGATCCAATCAGATACCCCAAACATCTCCACATGCGCCTTGAGTTACACTTATTTCCAGATAGTGGTCTCAAAGTAATTGCCCAACAAACAGTCCACAGGCATGACAGGGCTCACAGTAACCTTCAGATGTCCTGAACCCCCCCACTCAAATGGAGCAAGGGCCACAGGATATTGACCCTCTGTGATGTCAGCCATCACAACTTGGTAGAATGCTTGTGGAATAACCTGCTCTGGGGACACCAGTTGCCTCCTTATCATAGTCATGTTAGCACCTATGTCCCTCAGAGCCCACTAAACTCCCATTAACTTGGACAATCTCCCCTGTCCCATCGCTACACTAACCACCCCTGGGGTTTTCCCTCCAATGGGAGGTGGTGCTGTTTTTGGAAACTTAGAATCCCCTTGGTAGTGTCCATACTTGTAGCACTCATAGCACTTGGGATTCTTGGGATGATGACTTTTGTCAGGGTAGTTATTCTTCTGGCAGCCAGATTGGGAATGAGAACCAGACCGTTTCCCCTGTGAGATCTTTGTCTTTTTATCTTTGCCTCCTTCATCTGGTGGGAACCCTGACCCCCTTTTGGGAGTCTCTCCCAGGTGCCTTTTTGGACACTCTGGGCTGGTGCAGACGTTTGCCTCCTTAGCAAGCTTCCTCGGGTCAGAAAGATTACTCTCCACCAGGTGTTGGTGCAGCTCTGTAATGCAAAGATCAAGCATGTGCTCCTTGCAAATGAAGTTGTACAGCTCTTCATAATCTTCTCCTTTACTTCCCCTCACCCAGCCCTTCAATCCCTTCTTAGCATAGTCCAAGCAATCTGCCAAACTCTGTGATGCAACGTTGTGGCTGGCCCTGAACTTCTGTTGGTATTTCTCAGGTGTCAGCCCAAACCTGATGACTAGTATGGCCTTCATAGAAGTGTAGTGTGTCTGGTCAACTACCTGTAATGTGAGAAGTGTATCCCTCCCCACTGAGGGCATGACCCTCCACAAACTACATGTAGAGGAAAATTCCAACCCAACACCACCATTGTACAATATTTCACATATTTGTGTATGTCCACAACCATTTGTGCTTGACTTATGACATACATGCTTCATACATACCACATCTCTGTATTCCTGAAGCATTGTGATCCTTGGCAAACATCTCCCTTGTATTTACAGATAAATGCTATGCATTGCTCCTTCAGAAGTATAGTATGATTTGGTAGAGGTCTTTGAGCCTCCTTGTATTGCTCTGCAAATCGCATATCATGGTAAATGTGTATTGTATCAAGTATGGGTAAATGTAGTTCTCATATCAATCATCTCTTGGAAGATGTCACTTGTGTGCTTTTTGTTATCCTCACACATGGATAAATGCCAATTTAACAACTGACATTTTGACATATACACCTGATGCTATGCCTTTGGCCATGGCAGATGTCTTCAATGATTTGTGATGGGACCAGTTGCAACATGTGTTCCAGCAAAGTGCTGCACTCTGCATGTTAGTCCATATCTGCAACAGACATCAATTTGAAGATTGCCTCAAAGACTGACTTATTAAGCAATGTATGACCCATCATACACTGAGGGCCACATTTGACTTACTTTCATTCAGCAGAACACAGAAAGACAGCCTGCTGCACTGTACTGCTTAGGAGAGGGAGGATAGAAAAACTCCATCTCTATCTAGGAATAACACAATGCTGCCTTCTCCTCTCATGAAGTGTGCTGTATCACTTTGATTTGCTGCATAGATTTGTTTTGAGTTATGAGTTATGCTCCCATGTTTAGCAACAGCTTGGAAATCAAGAATCATACATGTTGCAATCTACATCTAGTTGAGATGATGTGAGTGACAGTCTAGGTACCTTGACATACAGACAGATACCACACAATGGATGGATTAAAAAAATAAATGTTTTGGATAATAGGTTTACATATTTTCTGTTATTAATACCATCATTTTCATGAACTAACAAAAAACAAACATGCAACTATTTGGTCCCATCTCACATGACTTGCCATTGTGTGCTCTATATCTATGCTTGTTTCATTGTCCTCTTCTGGTTCATGTGTGATATCAGTCTTCTTGTCCAGCGGCATATTAGTTTTGAGACAGATGCAAGACCATAGGAGGTGAGTGCAGGAGTCTTCCACTTGATTTGTTTAAGCCGCGGAAACAAGAGTTTAGGACCCCAAACATTCGATCCACAACATTTTCCATTTTGCACAGGGTGGAGTTGTACTTTTTTGGCCCTCCCTTTGGAGCTTTTGGAATGGGGCATGATCCATGCCTGCAAGCCATATCCTTGGTCACCCGGAAAGTGGAAAAAGCCAACTGTCAATGATTTGGTTCATTGTTACTTAGACATAACTAGCTATGTGTATTATAAATACAGGCAAACTCATACAAATTTCTTTAATTTTTAACAGTTATGTCCTAGATACTTTTGACCTTTGCTTTACATGTATATGTTCAACATATATGTGTCATTAAACATATTGTCCATGGTGTAAGACATATAACACATCAAAATGCTAACTTTCTTAAACAGCCAGAAGATTACTATGATATGTAATTTAGAATGATTTTGGTAGCTATATGAGAATTGCACTCAATAAATATGTGAAGTATCAAACTTATGATCAGATTATCATGCATACATTTAGCCCTATATAGATAGTGACAGTGCCAACATGTATGATACTCATACACAACATTTGTCTTTTTATCACCTATGATGTCTGTGCTTACCTACATAACAGTTGCATGGCCTTAGATTAGGCTAAATTATTTAGCATGGCAATTTGCTTAGTAAATGTTACATGGATATTTAAATTTACTTTAATTCATACATCAGCTAATGTTTTTTGCATGGAAAGTTGTCTTACAGAACATAGATAGACACATATGCAGGAGGCCTATCACCTGGATGGTTATATCACCCCCTTTACTCCAGCAAACTAAACACAAAAATATGCAGTGGTATGGGCAGCCTTGACACTTATATCTCCATCTCTAGGCAAATCAAGTCAGAGGGAGATCGAACGTTGAGCCTAGTCTGCAAGTAGTATATTTAACCATCAGTTTTGCAAATTGATGTGAAAAAGAAATTATCCTGGATAATATCTATATACAGCCAAGGGCCTCAGTAAAGATGGTACTAATGAATAAGCTGACTGACATCATAATAGATCTATCATCAGAAGGTTCCAAGGGTGATCTTGTTATCTCAGGCGACTTCAACATGTGGCTGATGAGCCCAATTCCTGGGATTACAGAGGTTCAAGATAGCATGTGGATGACTCTGCCCCAGGTGTTGCCAGAGTGGAGCAAATGTGAGAAGAAAGGTCACGTTCTACAGGGTACCCTGGAACACATTGACCTTATCGCACTAAACGTACGATTTTCCCCCGACTAGCCACCAGGACTTCACTTCTTAACGGCAATGAGGACGTCTTTAATTGATTACACTTTTGTTAGTCTTTCCCTAGTGCATCAGATATCTTCTTTTGGCTTTGGTGTAAGTCTGGACAGCGATCAACGCTTGCAGGATAGCTCCATTGATATCAATGTGGGGGAGTGAGAATGTACAACATACCTAGGGCTTAGTGAGGACACAATTGACCTGAAGCGCATTAGGTGTACCACAGCATCCCTGACTTCCCTGGCAGGAAGGTGAAACATTTATTTTCCTCCTCTCATTTGGCTACTGCCAATCTTCTGTTGCAATGGGCAATATTTACAGAAGGCTACTTAATGCATTATGCCAAGCAGGGCCACTCGAGGAAGCAGCAGAACCCAAATAGTACAGCTTTCTTCACTGGTGAGGCAAGCAACTATCAGGTGAAATGGGCCAAAATGACGACTTATTCACTGTGGAGAGCATTAAAGAGATCACCCATGTACATCAGAATCCTGTCCCTCCTGCGGGTGGCCAGAAGAAATGTGAAAATTGAGAAAAAGATGTACCGAGCAGCAAGGTGGAACACATTCTGAGCCAAATTACTGCATGACAGCAAATCTAATAATTCTGCTCATTTTTAGTGGCCAATCAATAGCCTGGGTGCAGTCATTCCTGCTGTAGCCTCCTAAAACATCTCAGAACCAACCTGGTATCACTTTCTTAAGGATCACTTCAATTCTGACTCACATTTAGGAATGCTCTTCATTGATGGGGATAGCCTGGGGTTTGTCAATTCCCCATCATTGAAGCATGATTGTGAAAATCAAGTGGTGACACTGGGCAGTGGCATAACGAAACTTGAGGCTGCACCCCTGCAAAGTACCTGGAGGGGGCCCCGTGGACCCAGTCAGAGGCCTGCCGCCAGTGCACAGTGTAGTGTGCTCAGTGGGTCCCCTGGAGCTCGGGCCCCCTGCATTGCAGGGGCTGCAGGGGCCTTTGCTACACAACTGACACTGGGACCCATTTCTCTTAGTCAAGTTCAGAAGCAGATAGCCAAAGGGCACATGGAGGGAGCTCCAGGTCTGGGTGCCATACCCCAGCCATCTACAAAGAAGATGAAACGTTCTGGTCTAGCCGCCTGGCCCAATTGTTCACTACTATTCTTTAGTTGAATTGCATTCTGCCTTCATGGTGGTGACCGGGGAGTCCCGGGGAATTATTGTCTGGTAGCTCTCATTGATTTTGACATGAATTGTTTTGCAGGAGTGCTACTGGAGGAGCTTCAAGCATGGGCTGAGGCAAACAACATCATCCCCCTAAACCAGACAGGATTCATGAAGAGCTATGGAACCTCAGACAATCTTATGGTTCTTTCTTTATTATCTGACCAGGGAAGGGCAAACAGTCATCACATTTATCTGGGTTTCATTGATTTCAAATCAGAATTTGATAAGGTCAACAGAGGGAAACTCTGGTGAAAACTAGTCAATATTAGCATCCAGGCAAGCTTTCTTAGAGCCTTGGAGCTTTTGCTTAAGGACACATGGGTCTGAGTAAAAATTGGTAAAGGCTCTTGATTATCTAGAACAATTAAAACCATGCCGGCCTTAAGCAGGGCTGTGTCCTTGAACCGACCCTATTCAACCTGTTCTTATCGGACTTAACTACACTTCTGAACACAGTAAACTCTAATTTACCCAAGCTGGGGGCTTCCAGCTCTCAAATTTGCTGTATGCAGATGACTTCTGCAACGTCTCCTTGAAGCAATGTCAGCTTATTCAACTAAGAAGGGCTTGGTAATCAACAAAACCAAAACAAAGATCCTGGTCTTCAAAGTCAATTGTTTAAAACAACATACATGGTTCTTAGAAACAGAGAGGCTTGAGTTAACTAACAGTTTTAAATACTTGGGAGTATACTTCAATGCGAGTGGAAATTATACACATCAGTTGAAAGAAATTAGAAGGAAAGGAACTGCTTTGTGTGCAGGCCTCAGATTCCTCACCAAACGGTTAATAGGTCGTATCCTGTCCCCTATTCTGCAGGTGGCTCTGGCAAAAGTTGTGACCACACTGGCATATGGGAGTGAGGTGCTTACAGGGAAAGATTGTGAATTATTGGATAAATGCTCCTTAATGTCTACAGAGCGATTTTTCCGCTTCCCTCGTATGTGTCGCCTGCCCAGATCATACTCAAATTTTGGATCACTAAGCAAGTTCTGGCATGGATGGTGGCTTTTATACTGCAATATCACAAATTAAGGTCTGCAATTGAGAAATGACTGGCCCATTACAAATGGACTGAATTGAATTCTATACACACCTCCCAAGCACAATCTTACCTGAAGCAGTTCTTGAGTTCCTTCAATCTAAACTCAGCCTTGGATTTACCAATCAGTCACCAGGAGTTAAAAATGTTAACAAAGATAAGTAGCAAACAACTTTTCCCTGCTTGAAGATAAGGGCACTATAGTGTGACATAAACATTGTTGGCTGACACTCTCAACCTACGAGCAGCTAAAACCCCAGAGTTATCTCAGCAAACCTTTTAAGGAAAAAATTAAGTCTCAGCTAATGAAATACAGGCTAGTACTATTACTTACCATATGTTATTTGCAGGTTTGGAAGAGATGTGAAGAACAAGGAAGTTGCCCGTTTTGCCAACTTGGGACGGAGGACATTGTCCATGTATTGTGCATTTGCCCAGCTCTGCTACAGGATCGGCGTCAGCGAAGAAGGTGGAACTCTAGAAATATAGGCCCTCATTACAACATTAGTGGTAAATGCCGCTTACCGCCGTGCAGAAGACCGCCAACACTCCGCTGCGGCCGCGGAATTCTGCTACAGCTATTACGACTCACAGCTCGGAATCCGCCAAAATACAGACACCCACACAAGTCCGCCACACCAAAGGTCAGTGATAAACTGGCGATAACAAAACCTCCACCGTCACGCCAACACATCCCACAGGCACTCACACAAGCATCATACCCATGCACACATACCAACATCCACTGCCTCCACTGTGTCCCCATCCTCCACGTCTCCCTCCTTGTCACATCTCCACTCACACCTGCATGCACTACATCTTCAGCCACTACCTCCATCACCAGCCCGCCCATCACCACACACCGCTCATGTGCAGTCACCACTCCCACTACCATTCACACATCCCCTGTGTCCTCTCCCAGTGTGTCTGTGAGCCCTCCTCCCAAAGTACACAAATGCAGTCACACACCCACCCAACAGCCATCCACCTCATGACAGCCTCCAGCCCATGCACCTTCACCCAAAGTCAGCAAACAAACACCTCCTACAACCACTACCTCTTCCTCCACTCCCAAAGCTCCTCCATCCACCCGTCCGAGTGTGTCTAAAAAGCTTTTCCTATCAAATCTTGACCTCTTCCCTACACCTCCTCCACCCCGTCCATCCCCTAGGGCCTGCCTTTCCAGGTCCCAACCCAACACCTCAGCCACCACATTACCGGGCACAGTGGTGCCAGCAATAGCTGGATTTCGGAGTGCGCCAAGCAACAGGGCTGCCAGTGTCCCAGGGAGCGAGGCCAAGGACATTCCCCCATCTCCAAAACAGAAAAAGATGCCCACATCCCGGAGGGAGAAGGCCAAAACACCTGCCACCAAGGGCTCAGGCAAGATAATTGTTGGAAGTGGCAAGACAGCTGCGCCACCATCCAAGGTGGGGAAGGGCCTGAAAATGAAAGGCAAGTCAATGTATCTGCCAACCTGCATGGCAGACAAGACCGCCACGCCACATGCACTGCCGCCACGGACACCGTCTCAAGCACCCCAGATATTGAGCCCTTCACCAGGACCGCAGACACTGTGCCCTTCAGCAGCACTGCAGTCAGGGAGCCTGCCACCAGCACCGCCGCTACTGACACTGCCACCAGCACCGCGGTCAGTGAGCCCGCCACCAGCACCGCCGCTACTGACAATGCCGCCAGTACAGCAGTCAGTGAGCCAGCCACCAGCACAGCAGTCAGTGAGCCAGCCAACTGCACTGCAGTCATTGAGGCCGCCACCAGCACCGCTGCCACAATGACCGCCGCAAGCACCAGTGCTACTGACCCCGCCTCCAGCACCGCCAGCGGCCATGAGACATCCTGAGCCAGTGGCACCACCGCAGACATGGCTGCCATCCCCAGTGGTCATTCGTACGAGGCTGGTGGTCAGTACCAGGGGCCTGGGCAGCTTGCATGGTGCACCACTGTCAGTGGAGTGTCACATCCACTACCTCAGTCCTTGGCAGGATGAAGCACTCTGGTCACAAACCCCCTTCCAGAACCAGTGGAGAAAGACATCCACTACCTCAGTCCTTGGCAGGATGAAGCACTCTGGGCACAAAGCCCCCTCCAGAACCAGTGGAGAAAGACATCCACTACCTGAGTCCTTGGCAGGATGAAGCACTCTGGGCACAAAGCCCCCTCCAGAACCAGTGGAGACTGTTATCCACTTGAGAGACTGTGGCTTTGCACTCCCCAGGATAAAGCAGTGGGCAAACCACCCACTGGAGAGACTTGAGAGACTGTGGCTTTGCACTCCCCAGGATAAAGCAGTGGGCAACCCACCCACTGGAGAGACTTGAGAGACTGTGGCTTTGCCCTCCCCAGGATAAAGCAGTGGGCAACTCACCCACTGGAGAGAATTGAGAGACTGTGGCTTTGCACTCCCCAGGATACATCAATGGGCATGGAGCCCCCTTGTGGAGCTGGCGCCGTGCACTCATCCGGCTGAGGTGCCCCCCTTCCCTTCCCTTGCCCTGAGGTGCCTGTTTTATTTCGATCTGATGCCCCTGCAGTGTTCTCTCCGTTTCAATTGGGTATCGAGTGTGGGCCTCGCCCACGCATTTTGGGCCCAGTGGTCCACGGACTATATAGGTGCAGTACCTGGACTTGAATTCTTGGTGTACCTAATTGTTTATAATGTATATACATTTTTGACTAATGGATTATTCTTGATTACAATGGTTACAATCATTTCCTTTTGTCTTTATGTTCTTCCAGGGGTGGTTGGGGGTTGTAAATGTAATGTTGCAGCATGTATTTGTGTGTATGTTGTTGTGGGTGAGGGTGGGGGTGGGGGTGGGGGTGTTGCGTGTCACTCTCTTTTCCCTCCCTCCTCCCCTGTGTTGTAGGGGCAGTACTCACCTTGGTCGTCGCCGCCGTCGTTCGTGCTCCTGGTAGAGGAGCAGGAAGACTATCACAGGGAGGATTTGGAGTTCAGGCTCCATGGCGTCCTGGTTCTTCGTGGGGTGTGTAGAGGTGAGTGTTTTCCCTTCCACGTCCTGTTTCCGCCGTGTTTTTGTTCGTGTTGAATCCGCCATGGAAAAGATGGCGGATTGGCCTGTCATAATAGTGTGGGCGGTACATTGTCTTCCGCCTGTCTGTTGGCGGTGACCGCCATGCTATTTGTACCGCCATGGCAGTCGGAGTGTTAAAGTGGCTATCTATGTTGGCGGTTTCCGCCATGGTCATAATTCCATTTTTTTACTGCCGGCCTGTTGGCGGTTTTACCGCCGCTTTACCACCGACCGCCAGGGTTGTAATGAGGGCCATAATGTCCTGTAGGGAAGCTGTTCTGGCCTGCTTTAATACCAGAGACCTTAGATTAAGCTGTGCTCTGGTGAACGTTTTGCAGAGGTTTGTGAAATGGGTAGAGGCCAAGTCCTGTGGGCAACAGTGATCAGTTGCAAGTTCACAGGTTTCTGACCCATCTGGGCGAGCCTTTAAGGTAAGAACAGTGCACATGGCCAGAGTGGCTATGGCTGTGTTGTAGGACAGGTTAGTTGAGATGCATGTTGACTTCTTGGTATTCTGTTGTATTTCCATGTTTTTGCCTTAGCATGAGTATGGCATCCCCCATAATTTCACCAGCTTTACTCCAGTCACTATTACCTGATGTTACTAGACCTGTTTTAACTTTTTGCATTATACAATTATTTTTTTAACTGCTATTTATTTAAATCATTTTAAATATCTGCTGGAAGCAGTTTTATATTCTTGTTATTAGCATAATTGTTTTTCACAGTAACCAGCGATGCACCCTACACTGCTCTTGTAAAGGTATGGTATTTCTCAGACAACATTGCCCTATTGTAGCCTTTATAATCAGTGATGATAGTTTTAGTGTAATCCCTGGGACACAAGACTATTTTATTTATTTCTTCTTGGAAATATTTCTTTATTCAAGGGTGCTAATAAACCAATGACATCAATACAGGGTTAACAGATGATATTAGTGTATTAATTTTGCAAGTAATAAAAGGCCAGATTTAAGAAAACCCAGTGTAGTGCCACTTTTCTTGCGCCTCTTAGCATCCTTTAAGGCCACCATGTGTGCGCTGTATCTAAAATACTGCACACCATGGCGGTAGTTAGGGAACTAGCGTCAGACTTTTTTACATTAGTTCAGAGCTTTACTGATTAGCGTCAACAATTTTGGCACTAATCCTGCAAAGCCCATTGAGGCCCATTGTAAACAATGGTGTGCCTCCTTTTCACGCCTGCTCTGAGCAGGCGTTAAAAGTGCTGAAAAAATAAAGCAGAGAAATCTCTTATATTTCTCTGTGCCATTTTTCCGGCCCCCCTAATGGGGGAACACCCCCTTTGCATACATTATGCCAGGCGCATGCATAATGTAGTGCAAAGGGTTACAAAGTGGTGAAATGCATGGATTTCACCACTTTGTAAATTTGGCACAGTGATTTTGGCCTCTTTGGGCCGCATTGGCATAAAAAATATTATGCTAATTTGGCACAAGGAGGCATTAGGGACTCTTAAATCTGTCCCTTAGTATCAATTTGTATGTAAAAGGGCATGGGGTGGTTACATGGAACTTATTTCAATATTGAACTGGGTACTGTGATGCAATGATTGTATGTAATAAAAAAATAATGAATTTGAATTTGATTGACACATATTTATGGTAATGTAGCCTTTTTGTAATGGATCATGATGTAGATATAAGTGACTATGTACTGCAGACGACTTGTACACACCACTTTCTGTATTCACATGTACTTGTGTGAATTTGGCTTGGAGTGATTCTGTACCTCTGTGCCTTGATTATTACTTCATTTCTTTAGCATGATATGGTTCAGATTTGGATTATGAATACACTGTGAGACCTTGGCTGCATTTCACTATGTTATCTCCTAGTACATGGCATCTTTCACAGCCTATTGTTTCACTGTGTCAATTTTACATTGATGGCCTGAGATGCAGGAAATTTAGATAACTTGAGGCACTAAATTGTTCATCTATCACACTGATGATATATGTCAATGTGGCTTATTATCTATGTGCATGTGTGGATGTAGAATGTTGAAATGCCCGAACATTACTTGTACTTTTGGTATCACACATGTACCTAGAGTTGACATTTGCACAAGATTTGATACTACTCATATTGAATATGATTGTGGACCACATGATTTGTCAGTTTATTTGTTTGGCATTGCAGAAATTGTGGTTCTGTCCAAGCACAAAGTGTGATATGACACAATACTTCTCACTGTGAGATTGTTCCTATTTCAGTTGCAGGATCAGCGAGGGAATCACACAAATGGACATCATTGGCTACACGTTGGAGTAAGGTACTCTCACTAGGTGCACATTACATCAGTTTCAGGTACAAACACAGAGATGGCTAGGCATAATGTATATTTCTGTTTTCCTTACCAATTTTTAGGCCATTCCGATCTCTTCCATTCTGGAACTGCTCATTGATGTTACTGTGGCGGAAGATGTACACATCATGTGCACTTCCTGGAAAGTTTGCAAGAACACTGATGAACATTCTATGATGGCCCACTACTGCCTTCACATTTATGGACTAGTTGTGCTTGTGCTTTCTGTACAGGTGGGATGTTGCTGCAGAGGGGCACAAATGGAATGTGTGCAGTCTATGGCACCAAACACATGCAAAAATCCAACAATGGTGTAGAAGCCTTATTTGGTATCCATTTGTTGTTGGGTAGTTTTGGGGAAGAGAAGGTCCTGGGGTGTGAGTTTTATGATGGCATCCAAAGCAGATGGGAAAAAGGCAAAAAACACTCCCTATGAAATGCCAGTCAATATGGCTGACGGGATTTGGAAGTATCCTGATGCCAACATGTGGAGCACAACCATCAATTTTATGTGTTCTGGGATGGCATTAGTCCTTGCAGTTGCTTGCTGGAGAGTTGGGGCTATCTTCTCCAGCAATTCCATGATGGACTCTCTCTTCAGTCTGTAGAAATGTATGACCTTCTCCTCCTTGAGGTCAATGTGGGCTATGCGCTACCGGAAAACACGCTCTTTCCTCCTTTACTACCTATGTGGTGATCTCCTAGCTCTTCTACTCCCAGTTGCAATATAATGACAAAAATGGCTTAGTTGAGCTTGCTAGAATGTACTGTGATGGTGAGGAATTTGTATTTTAGCCACTGCATCATTTACCATGCCTGGGTTGCCAATGTGTTACAATTCTGGTGTATTTCTAGTATTGCTTTGTGCTACTCCATGATGCATAACACAGTGTCATACTAATAAATATGTTTGTGTTAGATTTTGCAGGGCAAAGACTACATTGCTTATATTCATTTCTGTGTAAATCAGCAGCATTCAGCACAGCTTTTGCCACACACAATTAATAAAATATGGCACATTTGTGCAGATGTGTAATTTTTTAATTATGACTTACTGCTTGCAAGGGACTCCTATCAAACCACGTGATGCAGGGCTGGGACAATCCCTTCATAAATATGCCCCTACATTTTTACAAATTTAGTTTGTTAGTCACATAAAACAGTATGCAACTAAGGGCGTCATTCCGACCCTGGCGGTCCATGACCGCCAGGGCCGGGGACCGTGGAAGCACCGCCAACAGGCTGGCGGTGCTTCCTGGCCAATTCTGACCGCGGCGGTAAAGCCGCGGTCAGAAAAGGGGAACCAGCGGTTTCCCGCCGGTTTTCCCCTGGCCAAAGGAATCCTCCATGGCGGCGCTGCTTGCAGTGCCGCCATGGGGATTCCGACCCCCTTCCCGCCAGCCTGTTCCCGCCAGGAAGAGGCTGGCAGGAACGGGTGTCGTGCGGCCCCTGGGGGCCCCTGCACTGCCCATGCCACTGGCATGGGCAGTGCAGGGGCCCCCTAACAGGGCCCCATAAAGATTTTCAGTGTCTGCTTGGCAGACACTGAAAATCGCGACGGGTGCCACTGCACCCGTCGCACTGCAGCAAATCCGCCGGCTCCATTCGGAGCCGGCTTCATCTTTGCTGGGGCTTTCCCGCTGGGCCGGCGGGCGATCTTTTGCAGATCGCCCGCCGGCCCAGCGGGAAAGTCGGAATGTCCCCCGTGGTCATCTGACCGCGGGGCGGTGTTAGGGCGGTTTCCGCCCGGCGGGCGGCGCCCACCGCCCGCCGGGGTCGGAATGACCCCCTAAATGTTTTATTGATATGTACATATATGTTCTTCATAAATGTTTCACATAATTGCCATTGAGGATGTTTGTTGGAAAGTGGGTGGTCAGTAAGGACAGATAGGTACCTACAATTAGTAACAGCACGCAATCCAACACTAGGTCCAGTCAAGGTCTCAATAAATTAATCCTTGTTCAACCTTTGGTAGCTTGGCCCAAGAGCAGTTGGCCTAACTTAGGAGACAGCTGTGTAAAACATTTAATACCAATAAAACAGTGAATATTTAAAAGAAAACACACAATAAAAATCCAACACCAATTTTTAAAAATAGGAAATATTTTTATCTTTAAAATGACACCAAAACGACAAATATCTAATTTAGGTAACCGGAGACATGATTTTTTAAAAGATTAAATGTAAAAGGATGCTTTCTAGTGCTAAAAAAATCACCAATGGGAGACATCTGATTGTGCTCGAATGGGGCAAAGTCAAAGTTTGAGGACGACCTCAAATGAGCCTAAGTCAGACACACTGAGTGGTAGGCTTTGGTCAAAATGTTTCCTTCTGACTAAGGGCCTCATTACAAATCTGGCGTTCCGAAACCCAGACCGTCAGACCGCCAGACCAGTGAAGAGGAGACTATTGTGAAGCTGGCGGTCTCCCTCCAGCCCTATTACAAGGTTTCTACTGGTCTGATCGGCAGAAACCTCTGAAATCAAATGTTTCTGCTGGTGAGCCCAGTGAAACAGTGCAGTGGTATTGGCCTTGGCTCCTCATGGAGCTGAGGCCAATATCATTGTACAGAGGATGTTCCAGCACCCTTTGAATGCGCACTCTCTGCTGTAGCATAGAGTGCACATTCTGAGGGTCCTGGGCATAGGGGCCCATGCACTACTCCCAACACTGGGATTCCACCGCCCTTTTCATGGCGGGGTCCCCGCCATGAAAAGGCTGGTGGAAACTGGACTGGTTATCAGCACAGCAGCACTGAACTCAGCGCCACTGTGGCTGACCATGAATCCAACTGCCGTCAGCTCTTCGGGTACAATGTTCCTAGTGGGGACAGCGGTCTGACCACCAGGGTCATAATGTGGTGGTCAGACTGCCTGTAGTGTGGCAGTCTGACCACCACAGCGGGGTGGCAGTCTCAAGACCGCCTACCTCATAATGAGGCCCTAGTCTCTTTTTTAGAGCTTTTTCTCTCATCGCCGTCTCCTTGTTGATGTTGTTTGACCATATGGCTGGCAGCCATTTTGTGCATCCAGCCAGTTTCCATTTGCCATAGGCTTGCATGTGTTCTTTGTTTGCCATTCCTCCTTGCTGTTGTTTGACCATGTGACTGGCAGCCATTTTGTGCATCCAGTATGTGTCTTTGCCATAGGCTTGCATGTGTTCTTTACTCCCCATGCCTCCGTGCTCCTTGTTGTTGTTGTTTGACCATGTGGCTGGTTGCCATTTTGTGCATCCAGTCAGTGTGTCTTTGCCATAGGCTTGCATGTGTTCTTTGTTCCCCATGCCCCCTTGCTCCATGTTGTTTGACCATGTGACTGGTGGCCATTTTATGCATCTAGCCAGTGTCTCTTTGCCATAGGCTTGCATGCATTTTTTGGTCCCAACACCTCCTTGCTCCTTGTTGTTGTTTTTTGACCATGTGGCTGGTGGATATTTTGTGCATCCAGCTACTGACATAGGCATGCATACAAACATCAGCAATTTTGATCATTTTTTTATTTTAAGATTACATTTTCATTTAAACTTTCTATTTTAATTCTTATTTTAATTTCACATTTTTTTATTCTTTAATGTTTTTTTTATTTTAATGTTTTTTACTTTTTTATTTTTTATTTTTATGTAAATTTTCTTCTAATCTATGTTTTTTATTTTTATTTTAATTGTTTACATTTTTATTCGTTTTGAATTTTTATTTTATTTTTAATTTCATTTTAATGAATTCTGCATTTTGCCTTGATCAATCTGTCCATTGATTGATCCTTCCATCCATTCCTCCATCCATCCATCCATCTATCCACCAAAGGCACACAGCCGTGCTACAGCATTCAGTTTCTTTAGCTGTATAATAATTCAATTTCTTCCTAGACACCCTGATTGCGGTGCACTGCAGACACATCATCAGCATAACTCATTTTTTAATCATTATTTAATTTTCCCTGGACTACCTTGCTGCCATAGGTTTTTTAAGGATTCCATTTACCCATGTACCACTCCCTGACTACCACAGGTGTCTCCTTTACATATGGTATTAAAGCAAAGGGCTATAGCTGAATGTTGTGCTGCCTGATTTGAAATGACATTTTATGGTGTAATGGTGTGGTTTGACTTTAAAATGTTTGTTTAAATTATTTACTACATAAGTAACCAACCACACTAATATTGCATGTACCTGTACTATTTCAACCTGCAACAATGCCATGTTTCACTAGCTGCATGTTTTTCTTGCTTGGTTGCTTTAAGGTGCAAAAGAGAGGAGATGTCACATCACCTGCAGTACTGCCAAAGAGAAGGCCTGTACAGTTAGTTCTCCAATCTCTTGCACTTGTGAAGCTTAGTGCCAATGCTAACTGAGAGATTTAGAAGGTTGCTCCCAAGAAAGTGGTCAGTGAAAAGAAGCAGCTTTCCACCAGTGGTGTGCCGACTGCAACCTTTTTGGCGAGACATGTGCCTGCCACATCAGCCTCAAGGGAGGAATCTGGTAGCAGCACTCCTGCACCCACAGCACCACTCCATCCTAAGCCTAAGATTATGTCTGTCAGTGAGGCAGCCACTGCAATCATGGTGACACCGATTAGCAGTAATCCTGAGTTTGGTTTTTCTCTTTTGCAAAGTAGTAACCAATCGTTTCAGGAAACAGAGCAAAGTAGACAGCAGTCACAGCCAGCAATTGTAGATCTTACCGAAGTTGGAGCAGAACAGGAGGTTGAGATTCCTGCCAAGCAAGAACCTCCTCTTTTAGAAGCAATGGCTCCCAGACATCCAGCAAGAAAATGGAAGGGTTCCACTCCACCATCTTCTCCGAGCGCAACTTCTGATGATGATGATAGGGACAGCGAGTGGACCTCGGCAGAGTCTGGGAAATGCCAGGAGAGGCAAAGGAAAAGAAAAGTTCCAGAAAGCCTTACTATCATGAAAGGAAATGATGGTAAGGAAGATAATGACGATGAGCCAGCCATTGTAGACACTGGCACAGAGAAGTCTGTTAGTACTATCCAACCTGCTCTGAGGGATGTGGCACAGGCAGGACCCTATCCCCATATTTGTAAGGCCCCGGCAGAGACCTGCACCACCCCCTTTCTCAGTAGCACTATGCACAGCAGAGAGGCAATCAACACACCCACCTACTTCCAGTTCTTCTTCAGGCATTGGCAGTAGCCCAGAAAAAAAGTACTTCTCCCCATTTTGGGACTTTTTTATGATTAGTAAACAGGAGGATGACATTGCAATATTCTCCATTTGCCACACAAGTGTTCCTCGAGGTAAGCCTGGTTCACATTATGGTAATGGAGGTCAGACAACCCCTGTAAAAAAACCTCATACAATCCGGTGGAAGGAGCACCTTAAAACAATTGCTGAGGTTGCAGTGGTGAAGGTGAGGGGACCTGGGAAACATCATCTGCAACTGGTCAAATTATAGTGGAAGGTGAGGAAGAAGAGGGGAACATCCTCCCACAATGCAGTTCTGTTCTGTCCCCAGAAGTGCACCAGTATATCCCGCTTCAGTGAGTTCACAATGGCACAGGATAACTCATAATCAGACAGAAACACCACGGCATACAGTGATTGCACCACAGCAAACATTGAGGGGGTCATTCTGACCCTGGCGGTCATTGACCGCCAGGGCCAACGACCGCGGGAGCACCGCCAACAGGCTGGCGGTGCTCCCAAGGGCATTCTGACCGCGGCGGTACAGCCGCGGTCAGAAACGGAAAACCGGCGGTGTACCGCCGGTTTTCCGGTGCCCTGGGGAATCCTCCATGGCGGCGCAGCTTGCTGCGCCGCCATGGGGATTCCGACCCCCATACCACCATCCTGTTCCTGGCGGTTTTGGCCGCCAGGAACAGGATGGCGGTATGGGGTGCCGTGGGGCCCCTGGGAGCCCCTGCAGTGCCCATGCCAATGGCATGGGCACTGCAGGGGCCCCCGTAACAGGGCCCCACCATGATTTTCAGTGTCTGCCATGCAGACACTGAAAATCGCGACGGGTGCAACTGCACCCGTCGCACCCCTTCCACTCCGCCGGCTCCATTCGGAGCCGGCATCCTCATGGAAGGGTGTTTCCCGCTGGGCTGGCGGGCGGCCTTCTGGCGGTCGCCCGCCAGCCCAGCGGGAAACCCAGAATACCCGCGGCGGTCTTTTGACCGCGCAGCGGTATTCTGGCGGCTCCCGCCGGCCCTGCGGTTACCGCGGCCGGCGGGAGTCAGAATGACCCCCTGAGTCTACCACCACCCACATCTCAAAGGTCACCAGCATCAATGGCCCCACAAAAGAAGAAAATCCAGGCTATCATTATGGGCCTATTTAGGCAGGAGGAGGCCCTACAACCTCAACCACCCAATAGCACTTTTATACAATGGGAAGTTGGCAAAAATGTTAGCATTGGACCTCCTCCTTTTTCTTTTGTGGAAGGAGTGGGTATCTTAGAGTCTGTGGCAGCCATCTGCCTGAAATGGAAGGTTCCAATTCAGATCTATTTTGCCAGAGTTGTTGTTCCAGTGCTGCATCACTATATGTTGCAATTGGATGGAATAGCTTTTCATCAAAGTGTTGTCCACACTATCCACCTGACGACAGACATGTGGACCAGTTGTCAGGCTACTGATTAAATGTGCATCACTGCACACTGAAATTTTTTGTGGGGGTAAAGCAAAAGCTATCAACAGGTCTTGGCCCTGAAGAAATTTTTAAAAGGGTTCGGAGGCATGCAACAGTAGCCATGTTACCATGGAGAAATCACATACAGCTTCAAACATCTTGGGCAAATTTAATAGCAAGGTGTCTGAATGGCTTTGACCCAGAGGTCTCTGAATTGGATTTTTGCCACGGACAATGGCAGTTACATAGAGAACGATGTGTCAGATGGTGGCTATTTCAGGGTCCTGTGTTTGGTGCATTGCAACAACCTGGTTGTGCAAGACGTTCACAAAAACGAAGACATAGGCCCTCATTATGACATTGGCGGCAAGTACTGCTTATTGCCATGCTGACTGCCGCCAACATACCGCCGCCGCCGCGGATCACCGCTACACATATTATGACACACACAGAGTAATTCATCGCTATACAGCCACACACACAAGTCTGCCAGCCCAAAGGTCGGTGATAAACTGGCGGTAGCAAAACCCACACCGTTATGCCAACAGAACTACGCCCACAACATTATGACCCACGAATCACAGCAATGGACATTCAATGGCGGTAAACCATTGGCGCTACGTACCGCCGTGCTCAAAATACACACACATGCAAAACTACACCATATTGAACAATTCAAACTACACACACCTGACACACATACACACACCACACCCACACCACTATAAAACACCCACCAACACTACCCACAACCCTTTCAAATACAAACAAGTGCCACAAGCGAGATTGCAAGACCACAGATGAGACCACAGCCACACACCACCATCACCTATACACCATCCACGCACCTTACATCACACACCCCAACACATCTCCCCACACACCCACACCACTCACATTACACCCATGGCTCCACAACAACACCCCAGATTCTCTGAGGAGGAGCTGAGGGTCATGGTGGAGGAAATCATCCAGGTAGAGCCACAGCCATTCGGATCACAGGTGCAGCAGACATCCATTGCTAGGAAGATGGAGCTATGGTGGAGAATCATGGAAAGGGTCAACGCCGTGGGACAGCACCCCAGAACAAGGAATGACATCAGGAACAGGTGGAACGACCCATGGGGGAAGGTGTGTTCTGTGGCAGCAAGACACCAAAGAGCTGTACAGAGGACTAGCGGTGGACCCCCACCTCCTCCCCCACAACTAACAACATGGGAGGAACAAGTCTTGGCAATCATGCATCCTGAGGGCCTGGCAGGAGTAGGAGGAGGACTGGACTCTGGTGAGTCAAATCTCTATTACTATCAACCCCCCTACGTGCATGCCATCACAAACTCCCACCCTTACCCATACACCCATCACTCCACTACCACCTACACACCCCACCATCACAACCCACCCCTCCCAATACCAAGCCCTGCATACAAGACCAATGCATGGACCCACATCACAGACATGCATGGACACCTATCACTGAAGCATGCACACTAGAGGGAAACAGCTGGGCCACCAAATAACTACTCACACAAGGCAAAGCTGCCAGGGCAATAACAACCTTAGAGGGCAATACACCCATGCACAAGATATCACATGCAGAAACAATAACACTGCATTTACATCCACTGCGGACATGACCGCCATTTTCTATCTGTTCACTCTCTTGCTACCTGACCTTCAACAGGAGAGGACCTACTCTGCAAGTGCTGCTGTGACCTGTGTCTGGAACCGACCATGGCTTGTGTCACTGGTGAAAGGGCCACTGCCTTCACCACTGCGGAGTTGGAGAGACTGATGTATGGGGTCCTACCCCAACATCCAAATGCTATATGGGACTCGAGACCAACAGGTGAGTACACTGTGAGCACGATTCATGGGGCATGAATGCATGGAGTGCTGTGTGTGAGGGCCTCGTGTAGGGGGGGTTGGTGGAAGGGCCCGGGGCAGCATGCTGCATGTATGGTGGACAATGTCTGTGCATAAGAGGATGTGAGGGCTTTGGTGGGCCGTGAGTGTAACAGGGAGGACAGTCTGACTGATACCTTTTCCTATGTGTATTTCTTTGCATGTCAGCACCCATCAAAAAAAGGATATATGGTGTGCCATCGCCAAGGACGTGCGGACCCTGGGGGTCTACGGCGGGCGGAGCACCCACTTTCGGAAATGGTGGGAGGACCTGAGACACTGGGCACGGAAGACGGCGGAGGCCCAGCAGGGGATGGCCTCCCAACAAGGAATGGGTGCCCGTCGAACCCTAACCCCCCGTGATGGCCCGCAGACTGGGGGTGGACTATCCGGAGCTGGAAGGGCACTTGGGGACATCGCAGCAGCCACAAGGGGGTGAGTACAGTGCCCCAATTTACTACTTGCGCATGGTGGGTTGGCATCCGGGTGGGGGATGTGGGCCTGTAGGTGCCCCTAGTCCAGGCCGGACATTGCAGGGTAGGTCCCATGTTGGGCAGGGTCTGATGTAAACCCCCTCCAACCAAGCTAGTACGCATTGACTACTGGGCAGGGGTCTGTGGGTCTCAGGTTTGTTGCAATTGGCATTAGGTATCCCTGTCCGTTAGCTGGTTACTAGCATTGTGACTAGTAGTGCAGTGCCTAGTGCGTAGGGCTGATCCCTGTGTGTGTGTGTCATGTATGCCAACGGTGGTGTTGTTGCCACCATAGACCAAGTGTATCCTTTGTCTCTCCCCCCTTTTTGTTTTGTTACCCTGTCTTTATGTGCATTAGCATCACCTGGCGGAGTACCTGAGGCACCGGCAACAGGGAGAGCTACATCCAACAGGGCCCAGGAGGCCGAATCCACCAACAGGGAGGGCACAAGTGGGACAGAGGGCGAGGGGAGCACCACGGCGGTGACTGGAGGGGACAGTTCTCACAGTGATACCTCCTCCAATGGAAGCTCCTCGCTGGTGGCAGACCACTCCAACTACAGGTACAACCGCCATCCCGTACCAGCACCGCCCTCCCAGCAGCCCCTCAGCATGTTTCCCGTGCCCGCTCACCCAGGAAGGTGGGCATCTCCTTCACCCCAGGTACTGCCCAAGTTAGCCCTGCTGCCCTGAGTGAGAAGGCTATTGACCTCCTGCGATCCATCTCTGTTGGGCCGTCAACCATTGTGAATGCCATCCAGGGGCTGGCAGCCCCTTTGCAACAAACAAATTCATTCCTGGAAGGCATTCACTCTAGCATGGCGGCCCAACAGAGATCAATCCAGGCTCTGGTCTCCTCCCTGATGGTAGCCATGCTCCCTATTTCTAGCCTCCCTCCTCCAACTTCCTCTACCCAATCCCATTTCCCTCAACCTATCCCAAGCACACAGGCAAACCAGCATGTACCCAGGACAACACACAGGAGTGGTTCCGGCTATCACAAGCACCACACATCATCCCACAGGAACTCACACAAACACCATCCAGATGCAGACATATCAACATCCATTGCCTCCACTGTGTCCCCCACCTTCTCGTCATCCACCTCTCTCCCAATAGCGTCTACACTCACACCTGCATGCACTACATCCCCATCCACTTCCTCCATCACCAGCACACCTATCAGTACACACCACTAACTGGCAGTCACCAACCACACATCCATGCACACGTCCCGTGTGTCCTCTCCCGCTGTGTCTGTGCCTCTCCTCCCAAAGTACAGAAACACAAGCACTCAGACACCCAACAGCCATTCACCTCACAACAGCATCCAGACCATGCATCTGCACCCAAAATCAGCAGACAGCCACCTTCTACAATCACTTTCTCTTCCTCCACTCCCAAACCTTCACCCTCTTACTGCCCCAATGTCCCTAAGAAGCTTTTCCTCTCCACCCTTGACCTCTTCCCTACCACTCCCTATCCCCGTCCTTCACGTCGGGCCAGGGTGGTCAGAACCCAGGCGAGTACCTCAGTCACCCTGTTCACGGCCACAGCAGTGTCGAAAGCTACTGCAGGTGGGAGAGGATCCCGGGCACCAGGCAGACACACTGAAAGGGTGCCTGCATCAGCAGCATCTAGGAAGGGCAAGGAGTCACCCCCAGCTGCGACAGGGAAGGGCAAGGAGGCAACACCAGCAGCATCTAGGAAGGGCAAGGAGGCACCCCAGCTGCTACAGGGAAGGACAAGGTGCAATCCCTGGCTGCTGACAGGAAGGGCAAGGGGCCTGCACCCGCAGGCAGGAAGGACAGGAGGCTTGGTGCTGGGACTCATTCGGAGCCTCCACTACCAACCATGGTGGATCAGCCTCCAAGGCTGCAAGGCCAGGGCTGGAGCCTCCCCCCACCACTGCCAGCACCACCACCAGCACCACTGCCAGCAGCAGCAGCCCCAGTGGGCAGCCATCTAAGGCTGCAGGGGATGGACTGGAGCCTCCCACCACCACTGCCAGCACCGACACCAGCACCACCACTGCCACCACCTAACAGCCATCACCACCGGCAGGCAGTGTGTAGTCCTGCATCCATGGCCTGTTGTGTGGCCTGCCCCCTGCAAATCCTGTGGGTCTGACACCCAGGTGAGAGACTGTGGCCTTACACTCCCCAAGATCTGCATCACAGGGCACAATGCCCCCTCCAGAACCAGTGGAAGAATCCATCCACTCACCCCATCCTTCACATGATGAAGCACACTGGGCAATGCCCCTCCACAACCAGTGGAAGAAGCCATCCACTAGAGAGACTGTTGCCTTACACTCCCCAGGACCAAGCAGTGGGCAAACCACCCACTTGAGAGACTCTAGCCTTGCACTCCCCAGGACCAAGCAGTGGGCAAATCACCCACTTGAGAGACTGTGGCCTTGCACTCCCCAGGACCAAGCAGTGGGCAAACCACCCACTTGAGAGACTGTGGCCTTGCACCCCCTCGGACATAGCAGTGGGCAAACCACCCACTTGAGTGACTGTGGCCTTGTACTCCCCAGGACCAAGAAGTGGGCAAACCACCCATTTAAGAGACTGTGGCTTTGCACTCCCCAGGACATCGCACAGGGCATGTAGCCCTCTCCAGGACCAGTGGTGTTGTACCATTTCCGGCTGAGGTGCCCCCCCATTCCCTGTCCCTCTGAGGTGCCTGTGTATTTTCGACCTGATGACCCTGCAGTGTTCTCTCCGTGTTGTTGCAGGAGTGAGGTGGGGCCTTGACCTATGTGTTGTGGCCCTGTGGCCCACGGACATTGAGGACTGGGCAGTGTCCCAACATTTGTAAATATGTATATTTGTTTGTATTTTGATGCACTTATTCATAGTATTTTATCGTATTACACTCACTTTTGTCAAATCATTTTGTCCTTGCATTGTTCCTGAGTGGTATGGGGTGAATATGTAATGTTTGTTAACCTGGTTGTGTGTATGGTGTTGGGGGTGGTGAGGTACTGGGTTTTTCAGAACCAGTACTGATCCGGTAACCCAGTGGTGCCAGGGTACACCCAAAGACCTCGGGTACTTTCCTGATTCAGACCACAGAAACTCAGAGTCTTCTAGGTGAAGTCAAAGATCAAATTTATTGGCTGCAACCAAGTAACAAGCGTCCTAGAAGTACAACAGCACGGTTTGTATGTTCTCAGGAGACTGTGTTTCAATGCAAAGTCAGGTTTCCTTTTATACAGTTTTTTAAGCTTCAGGCAAACATTCTTGACATTTTGGTTGGTCATTCACATGTTTTCACTACAAAGGAAAAAACAGTGTCATGATGAAACCTCATATTTCATGTCACCCAACCCATAATAAATTACCCGGCAAGGCCTAGTATTTTACATCAGATAAGTGTGGACCCCCAATAAAAACGGGCACCTCCCCCTCGTAAAGTAAGAAGAAGAAAAGAGCAGGTGCAGGTGTGAGCAAGATTAGGCAGGGTGTGTGAGCGATAATAAGGGTTTTATGGCATGGTGTGCCTTGATGCTATCTGATTCGGCCACTGGGAGAGGGACTGACCAAACAGGTTTGGCCTGAGGCAATGGTTCCAGCTTGCCCAGGTCAGAGAAAAGTCAATCAAGGTGTACGTGTCCTTGGAATCAAATCTGACTGTATTATAAGCCTATGTGAGGGCAACTTTTAAAAATGGCTGCCGTGTATAAAATGGGAGCCACGAGTGCAGGACGAAAATGGCGATTTCGAGGTGAAAACGCTGCTGGAATTGAGCGAAAATGCTCATGCTTAGTGTACTAGTCATTATCGGTCTTTTGATACTAAAATCGTACTGCTGTGGCAAAGTAAATTACATGGGTCCAGAATTTTTAGAACCACAGTGGGAGTGTTGCGTGTGTGTGTGTGTCACTCTCTTTTTCCAACCCCCTCCGTTGTGTGCTAGGTGGCAGTACTCACTGTAGTTGTCTTCTCTGGCGTTGATGTTCATAATGCAGCAGAAGGTAGACGAGCATTGGAAATATTTGCAGCTTGGTCTCCACAGCGTTGTGGTTGTTCCCTGACTCTCCACAGATGAGTCCTTTGACTTCTGTGCAGTATTTACGCCAGGCTTTTGATGTCATTGGTACCGCCCCGGAAAAGGTGGTGGATTGGACTGTCTTAATACAGTGGGCGGTACATTGTCTTCCGCCTGGCTGTTGGCGGTTACCGCTATGGTGCTTGTTGATTCCGCTGTGGCGGTCGGTGTGTTAAAGTGGCTGTCTGTCTGAGTGGTTTCTGCCTTGGCCATAATTCCATTTGGTTACCGCTGGCCTGTTGGTGGTATTACCGCCGCTATATCACCTACCCCCAGGGTTGTAATGAGGGCCATAGTCAGCAACATATTGACTACATGCAGATGAATCTGCACTCATTTCAGTCATTCTTTTGAAAGCCCAGAAACAGTTGTGGATTATTCACTGTGGTTACAAAGTACCAGTTAGAGCCCTGATACAAGAAGTGCCAACACGCTGGAAATCAACCTATTACATGTTGCAATGTCTGTTTGAGCAGTACAGACAGATCAATGACTATGTCATTCTAAGTGGAATGGTTGTAATTGGGAAGGCTATAACCATGGATGCCGACAAATGGGGCCTAGTCAAATGCCTCACACAGATGCTGCTCCCTTTTGAGGTTTTCACATGGAATTTTTGCAAGGAGGACAGAATGATTGGCCAAGCTATCCCGTTGTTGCATCTGCTACAGGAGCAGCTAAAGAGTTGTCTGACAGGTTCACACTCGGAGGTGTGAACTAAAACTCAGAAAAACATGCCTTGGTTGAGAGCCTAAGCTAACCCTTGACTCGTAATGCAAGGCTGCAGAATGGCATTAATCATCTAAAAAGTACATCTGTGCCACCCTACTTTATCCACATAACAAAAAAAATCTTCCTATTTTCATTTTTTGATCTGAAGGAGATGTTTTAAAATATAAGAGTTGAATTGCTGAGCAAGCTGTAGAACTGGAAGAAGAATGGCTGGAACTAAGACTCCCAGTTCTGTGGTGCTGCCTTCAACTTCCACAGAGGTCAGTCTTGTCTCACAGCAGCCAACACCAGCAACAAGAATACCAGCAACAACAACATCAGAAGAATCTGACCTAACCTCTACATTGGCTTGGCTTCAAGTGGCTGGTCTAACGTCAAGTGCAGATTTGGAGGCAAAAGAGGTCAAGCAAGTGACAACATCAATGACACTTCAGAGGATGTTCAAGGAGTATCTAGATGACCCAAAAGATGTGCAAGCGGATCAAAACCCATTAGTGTATTGGCATGTGAAGAAGCACCATTGGCAAGAGCTCGGCAGGCTGACAATAAAGTATCTGTCTTGTCCTGTTGCCAGTGCATCTGCTGAGAGTGTGTTCAGGTCAGCTGGTGCAGTTGTTACAGTGAGAAGGAACAGTCTTGCCTCAAGATGTGGGGAGATTAACCATGATCAAATTGAACACACATTTTATTTCACCTGATTACAATGTTCCCAAAACACCACAAGAGGAGGAAGGGGATGATTGGTCAGAATCAAATGTGTTTGCTGGCCAACTTCTGGGTGAACCATCTGAATATGAGGAAAAAGTCTACTACCCGAACTGAGTATGCCAGTGCCACCATAGACATTTGTTATTATTTCTCATTAAACTGCCTATCCTATTTTTATTTTTACATCATCTAGCTGGGCTTCCCCAGAAGATCATTGATTAAAAGACTGCCAGTGCCAATGCCAAATTTCAATTTGGTGTTACCATCAAAGAGAAGGTAATATTTTGTTTCAACTACCATGATTGTATTGGAAGGGGTAACTACTAACTATTGCACCAATGAGTGTTGATATACTGAGTGATTGTGAGTGATGATTTCTGATGTATATAGTGGTTGACAGTGATGGAAGGAGTGCAACAAATTAGTAAACTTGATTTTGATGAATTGCAGTGTTTGGGGGCTGATGGGTGATCATTTTTTCCTTCAAAGTGATTCGCTTTTCAAACTTAGTGAAATGTACCTGCAGGGTCCACTCCTTTTTTCTGATTCTTCAGAGACCAAATTAAAATCTGCACAAAATACTCCAATTCTGTTTCTCTATTTGTTCTTCAAAAGGAGTGCACTACACAGGTCTACCTCCCTTGGTTTGGGACTGAGACAAGATACTCAGAATCAGGAGAAGGAGGAGGGGGAGAAAGGACTCAGAGCAGGACTTCCTCAAAAGCTTCAAAAGAAAGTTATCGAATTTGAAGAGAAACCTTGAGGATGGTGAAGACTCTGAGGCCTAGTGCTCACTCAGCTCTGTGTACTGGAGAGAGGAGCGTTGATTTGGGAATTGCACGTGAGTGTGTGTTTGCTGCATTGCTAGCTCAAACGTGAAACTTCTCTTTATGCTCTTGCTCTGTTGCTGAGGCTTCTGGGTCCTCATGAAGCTTACTTTGCTTCCGTTTGTCCTTCTCCTTTACTCTGTAACACAGTTACCCTGAACCGAAGAGTGACCGACATTCCAAGAAGAATAGAGATGCACCACCCAATTTGGCAGTACAGTATATTATTTCTTTTAACAATCATAATTTTTATTACTGGGTGGGTTATCTTCAATCCTCCTTAATTTGTATTTTTCAAATCTAGAAGACATTACGTTTAGAGATATACTATCTTGGGTCTCTCTGGGGCAGATAGACAGTTTGCAATGCATTTAAATGCACACACAAGACGTACCTCCCACCCAAAAAAAATTGTTTTTAAAGGGCTCAGAAGAGGATGAGAGAGCGTAGTTTAAATATTACATATTATAGACGTGAAATGATTATGTCTAACAATGCTGTATTACTAAAAATATTAATTGAAGCGTATTCATAAACGTGGAGAATTGTTCATACATATAAACTAATGTCGACTGTGAGAAATAATTGTTTATAGTTTGCCTAACTGAGCACATTAACACGTATAAAACTGCATTCATTGGAACCATATATCTTAAGTTAGCGTGAGTCGAGAACTAACTGTGTAACTCTCATATTAAAGCATATTTTTCTGTTTCTCCAGTGTGCTGACTTGCAAAAGACCATGACCCAGCGATTGTTCTTTTCCCTTACTAGTTTGCAACAACACCCAACTTTCTCATCCGCATGCTAGTAGCCTTATTATAAAATGTATAAGCTTTGCAACCAACATGGACCCTTTCAAGGACAATGAAGCGAGAAGAAGAGAACTTTTGACCTGATATGTGCAAAGACGATGAAGTAACCCCGGATGTGCCACCTACGAAAAACATCAATTGTGAAGACCAATTAGGAATTAGGAAATTATCATGAAATGACAAATGCATTACTTAATGTATAATTTGATAGGTTACAGATAGTGGGGTGTAGTGACTAACCAATAGAATCTTGGGGGAATGTATTACGAAAAAGGTTTAAAAACCCATGACACAAGAGACAAAGGGCATTAGGCATTAGGTAGGGAATGATATCGATTGCATCCAGAAACTCTGTCACTTTATTTGGTGATTTGAGACTTAGACAAAACCATCCTAGCCCATAGACTGCCCCATTACACTTTCCTCCTTATTAGGAGAGTGTCCCTTGCCTCTAACTTAGATAGACTGACGGTGAACTAACTGATGTCCTGAAGATGAAGACTGATCCTGTACGCTGTCCTATTCTGAGGAGGGTAAATATAATAATTGATAATGGAAATGCATTAATTTGCCTTTTCTTTCTAGATACCAACTGCTGTATGTTTTTGATTAGAGACCTTAGTTAGATGTTTTCCAAACTGGTGTTCAAAATTGTTTTGCATGAAGCCCAACATGCCAATGCTAATTAGAGGTTAGATGAGACATTCATCCCGACTGACAACCTGACGTGACTGACGTGGTGCTATGCTGAACTAATATATCTAGAAGGTTCTATGTATTACGATCTGCTTATAGTCATCTGATTGTCTATGCTTCTGATCTTTGCATTATTGAAAGCGTATTATGGTTGTCATCTTGTGATTATGTTTATTTGCTTCTTGGTTTTGAGATTGATGCATTTGCTATTAGATTGTAATCAATAGGGAATAAAATTCATAAAACTCCATTAAGGTGTGGTTATTCGTGACTGAAAGGTCATGATTGCGCCGAAGGATTATTAATGACTAAAGTAAGATATATTTTGGTGTTAACTGTTGACAATGTTATTGACATATTGATTGATATATTGATCAGTTATCTCGTCCTACGGTGTCTCACCACTGAGCCCAAAGATTCATCGGCCTAAAACGAGTCCTGATGTGTATAAATTAACATAGACGGACGCGTTAGCAAGGACACTCTATTTGGGTCTGGAGCTGGTTCAGGCTCTGATCTAGCCTGCCGAGCCAGCTCTCCATTCTGTCCATCCACTGATGGATGCATTTGAGCAATGCCCTGTCAGAGTGGGAGGGGGCGGCAGTAGTTCTTGTTAGGGCACCTGACAGCTGGTGGCACTGCCGGCTATATAATAGGTGGGAGGCAATGGGTAGTGTGCTGAATTGGGGCCCAGGTCAAAGCTATCTTCGCCTCTTCATTCTACCCAGATGGTCTCCAGTCTCTGCTGCTTCAGATAGCCTGCTATCTTCTGCCTGGTGGGTGGCGCTAGAGGCCAGCAGGAGTAGCTCTATCAGAAAAAAAACAAAAAGAAAGAAGACAGATTGTAAGCAATACTCTGTGCAAAGGCTTGTTTAAAATTAAATTATGAGTGGCACAGTACATTGCTGGTCCCCTAGCAAAATTGGAATTTCATGTGATTACGTTGACTTGAATAATAGGGCCAATTTTATTTGTTTACCCACACATGCCTCACAAGCACTGAATGCCTGGCAGAATAACACCAGATTAAAAAAACAGTGATTTGATTTTTTTTTCTTTTAAAGCATTTTCTAGTAACTACACTTTAACTACAATTTGAGTGGAAAAATAAAAATAAATGACCTCTCATTTATGAGTAAGACATTATGCACAATGGAAGACACAATCTTGTGCTAAATAATGAATGCATGCTAGCCAGCATTTTAGGTATTTTGCTACTGTCTGAAGATGGGGCAGCTGTAGTTGACAATTATCTATATTTAATTTGAATGGCCCTGCTCTTCTCCAAATGCCTTTCACTTTCTACCCTGACACCAAAGAGGCAGATGAATAATAAAGAAAATACTATGCCATACACGTCACATATAAAATGTGGATATTATTATCCTGTCTGTCCTAAGTAGATGGTGGGAAAAATGAAGCACCGCACTACAGGGAAAGGATCGGGCTGTATAGATTGTATTTAGCATGTTTGTCAATGAGTATCCCCTACACCAAACCTGAAATCAAATCAGGCACTTAGGCCCTCATTACAGCCCTGGAGGTCAGTGATAAAGCGGCAGTAATACCGCCAACAGGCCAGCGGTAAAAAAAAAATTGAATTATGACTACGGCGGAAACCGCCAACACAGACAGCCACTTTAACACACTGACCGCCTCGGCGGTAGCAACCTCCAACGACCAAGTGGAAGACAATGTTCCGCCCATTGTATTAAGAAAGACCAATCCGCCACCTTTTCCGGGGCGTTACCAACGACATCAAAAGCATGGCGGAAACAGTACACAGAAGGGAAACAACTCACCTCTGGACACTCAGGGAACAGCCACGACTCCATGGAGCCCGAACTAAAGGTGTTACCGATGCTGGTCTACCTCCTCCTACACCAGGAATACCAACGCTGGCAAAGACGACCACGGTGAGTACTGCTGCCTAGCACACAGGGGAGGGGGTAGGAAAAAGAGAGTGACACACACACGCAACACCCCCACCCCCAACAACATACACACAAACAGATCCAGTATACATCCCGTACCCCTCAGGAATAATGCAAGGACAAAATGATTTGAAAAAAAGTGAGTGTAATACGTAAAAATACTATGAATAAGTGCAGCAGAAAACAAATGTATATACATATTTACAAATGCAGGGACACTGCCCAGTCCATAATGTCTGTGGGCCACAGGGCCATATCACATAGGCCAAGGTCCCACTTGACTCCTGCCTCAATATGGAGAGAACACTGCTGGGGCATCAGGTCGAAACTACACAGGCACCTAAGGGGAAGGGGGGCACCTCAGCCGGAAGATGGTACAACACCACTGCTCCTGGACAGGTGTACATGCCATCTACGATGTCCTGGGGAGTGCAAGGCCACAGTCTCTCAAGTGGGTGGTTTGGCCACTGCTTGGTCCTGGGGAGTGCAAAGCCAGTCTCTCAAGTGGGTGGTTTGCCCACTGCTTGGTCCTGGGGAGTGCAAAGCCATAGTCTCTCAAGTGAGTGGTTTGCCCACTGTTTGGTCCTAGGGAGTGCAAAGCCACAGTCTCTCGAGTGGATGGCTTCTTCCACTGATTCTGGAGGGGGCTTTGTGCCCAGTGTGCTTCCTCCTGGCAAGGAGGGGGTAAGTGGATGGCTTCTTCCACTGGTTCTGGAGGGGGCTTTGTGCCCAGTGTGCTTCATCCAGGCAAGGAGGGGGTGAGTGGATGCCTTCTTCCACTGGTTCTGGAGGGGGCTTTGTGCCCTGTGATGCAGCACTTGGTGAGTGCAAGGTCTCAGTTCCTCAGCTGGGGATTAGACCCATGAGATTTGCAGTGGGTTGGATGCATGACACTCCATGGAGGCAGGACTACAGTCCATCCACCGGTGGTGACAGCTGCACATGGGTGGTAGTGCTGGTGCTGGCATTGGTGCTGCCAGTGGTGGGGGGAGGCTCAAACCCTTCCCATGCAGCCTCGGATGGCTGCACACTGGGGCTTCTGGTGCTGGCAGTGGTGCTGCCAGTGGTGCAGGTGCAGGTGGTGGTGCTGGCAGCGGTGCTGCCTGTGGTGGGGGAGGCTCCAGCCCTTCCCCTGCAGCCTCGGATGGCTGCCCACTGGGGTTGCTGCTGCTGGAGGCGGTGCTGGTGCAGGTAGTGGTGGGGGGAGGCTCCAGCCCTTCCCCTGCAGCCTTGGACGGCTGCCCACTGGGGCTGCTGGCAGTGGTGCTGCCAGTGGTGCAGGTGGTGGTGCAGGTGGCGGTGCTGGCGGCGGTGATGTCTGTGGTGGGGGAAGGCACCAGCCCATCCCCTGCAGCCTTGGACGGCTGATGTGCCATGGTTGGTGTTGTGTGCTCAGATTCAGCACCAGGCCTCCTATCCTTCCTGTCTGCAGTGGCCGGCCCTTTGTCAGCTGGTGGTCCCTTTTTGCCCTTGGCAGGTGGTGGTCCCTTCTTTCCCTTGGCAGCTGGTGGTGCCTCCTTGACCTTGGCAGCTGGTGGTGCCTCCTTGACCTTGGCAGCTGGTGGTGCCTCTTTGCCATTGGTAGCTGGTGGTGCCTCCTTGCCCTTGGCAGCTGGTGGTGCCTCCTTGACCTTGGCAGCTGGTGGTGCCTCTTTGCCCTTGGCAGTTGACGCTGGCACACTAGAAGTGTTGACAGGTGTCTCCTCTGAGCCTCTCACACCTGCAGTATCTGTCGAAACTACAGTAGCTGTGGACTAGGTGGCTGAGGTGCTGGCCTGGGTTCTGCCCATCCTGGCCCGAAGTGAGGGATGGGGAGGGGCAGGGAAGAGGTCAAGGGTGGAGAGGAAAAGCTTTTTAGGGACACTGGTGCGGGAAGAGGATAAAGGTTTGGGAATGGAGGAAGAGGGAGTGGTGGTTGGAGGTGTCTGTCTGCTGTGTTTGGGTGCAGGTGCATGGGCTGGATGCTGTTGTGAGGTGGATGGCTGTTGGGTGTCTGAGTGCTTGCGTTTGTGTACTTTGGGAGGAGGGGACACAGACACAGTGGGAGAGGACACAGGGGACTTGTGCATGGATGTGGGGGTGGTGACTGCCAGTGAGGGGTGTGTAGTGATAGGCGTGATAGACGTGGAGGTAGTGGATGAGGATGTAGTGCATGCAGGTGTGAGTGGAGATGCCACTGGGAGGGAGGTGGATGACGAGGAGGAGGGGGACATAGTGGAGCCAGTGGATGTTGGCATGTCTGATTCTGGATGGTGTTTGTGTGAGTGCCTGTGGGATGATGTGTTGTCTTGGGTGCATGCTAGTCTTATGGTGTGCTTGGGATATGTTGGGGGTGAGGGGAATGGGACTGGGTTGTGGAAGTTGGAGGGGGAAGGCTAGAAACAGGGACAATGGCTGCCATCAGGGAGGAGGCCAGAGCCTGGAATGATCTCTGTTGGGCCACCATGCCAGAGTGAAGGCCTTCTAGGAATGAATTTGTTTGTTGCAAATGCCCTGCTAGCCCCTGGATGGCATTCACAATGGTTGACTGCCCAACAGAGATGGTTCGCAGGAGGTCTATAGACTCCTCACTCAGGCAGGGCTGACTGGGGCAGGGCCTGAGGTGCCTGGGGCAAAGGAGATGCCCACCCTCCTGGGTAAGCAGGCACTGGAAACATGCTGAGGGGCTACTGGGAGGGCGGTGCTGGTACGGGGTAGCAGCTGTATCTGTAGTGGGAGTGGCGACACAGGTGTCCGCCACCACAAGGGAGCTTCCATTGGAGGAGGTCTTACTGTCAGAACTGTCCCCTCCTGTCTCCGCCGCGGGGCGCCCCTCGCCCTCCGTCGCACTGGTGCCCTCACCGTTGGTGGATTCGGCCTCATGGGCCATGTGGGATGCAGCTCCCTCCATTGCCAGTGCTTCTGCTAATGCACATAAGGACAGGGTGACAAAGCAAAAAGGGGGGGAGAGACAGAGAATACACTTGGTCAATGCCAGCAACAACACCACTGTTGGCATACACAACACACAGGGGACAGCCCCATACACTAGGCGATGCACTACCAGTCACAATGCTAGTCACCAGGCCATGGAGAATAATGTCTAACGCCAATAGCAGCATACCTGAGACCCACAGATCCCTGCCCAGTAGTAGATGCCCACTAGCATGTTTGGGGTGGTGTGCATCAGCCCCTGCCCAACATGGAACCTACCCTACAATGTCCAACCTGGCCTAGGGGCACCCAAAGGCCCACATCCCCCACCCAGAGAACACCCCACCACGCGCAATTTGCAGAATTGGAAACTGTACTCACCCCCTTGTGGCTGCTGTGATGCCCTCAAACACCCATCCAACTCCAGATAGGCTACCTCCAGTATGTGGAACATCAGGGGGGTCAAGGTTCAGCGGGCACCCCTTCTCGTTGGGAGGCTATCCCCAGCTGGGCCTCCACCGTCTTCCTTGCCCAGCGTCTCAGGTCCTCCCACTGTTTGCAACAGTGGGTGCTCTGCCTGCCGTAGACCACCAGGGTCCGCACATCCTTGGCGAAAGCACGGCATACACCCTGTTTCTGATGGGTGCTGACCTGCAGAGACATGAATATAGAAGAAGGGATCAGTCATACCATCCGGTCTGTTACACCTATCGCCCACCATATCTGTCCCATCCCCTTACGCACATACATTGCCCACCATACATGCAGCACTCTGCCCAGGACCCCTCAACCACCCCCCTACACGAGGCTTTCACACACAGCACTCCATGCATTCATTCCCCATACATCGTGCACCGAGTGTACTCACCTGTTAGTCTGGAGGCCCATAAAGTAATCGGTACTGGGGTAGGACCCCATCGACCAGTCTCTCCAACTCTGCAGCAGTGAAGGCAGGGGCCCTTTCCCCAGAAACTCGAGCCATGGTCGCTTCCAGACACAGGTCACAGCAGCACTTGCAGTGTAGGTGCTCTCCTGTTGAAGGCCAGGTAGCAAGTGAGTGAATAGATAGAAAATGGCGATCACGTACGCAGCGGTGAGTACCGTCACCGCTGGCGTACATCACCATTGGCTACTGTAACCCATAGGGCCCAATGATAACCAATGAGGAGTTGCACGGTGGTCCTCGACTGCCTCCCGCAAAAGTGCACAAAGTCAGTGGAATTACCTCATTTCCACCTGTCCCTCCACATAGGACAGGCGTCTGCCATTTCAGAGGGGGGCAGGCCATGGCACCTAACTGTGTCACAGCAGACATAAGCACATTTAGGGACTACACTTAAAGATACTGTTTCTGTCACAACATGCAATGCATTTTATACTGAGGATATGTTTGAAAATGATCATCTGCTCACCGTTTTGCCCCCTAGATTACAACCGCTGAGGATGATTAGGAGATGGGGACATCCCCCGTGTACAGGTCCCTGGTGGACTTGGTAACAATGTAGGACAGGCACATTATCCTCACATGCATACTTGATAGGGCCACAATCCAAGAGCTGTGTGCGCAGTTGGAGCCAGACCTGATCTCAGGTATCTGTCAGCCCACTGGGATCCATATGTGATGGCTCAACTACAGATGCACAGCGTGTGGCTAATAGGTGAGCCCTTGGTCCCCACCCAGTGTATGTTGGTGTATGGGTGTTGGGTTGGCCCTAAGGGTGAGTGTGTGGTTAACAGGTATCCCTCTGTATTTGCAGGTGACTATGGTTACCCCAACCTCTCGTGGCTACTGACCCCAGTGAGGAATGCCAGGACAAGGGCAGAGGAACATTACAATGAGGCACATGGGCGAACAAGAAGAATTATTGAGCGCACCTTTGGCCTCCCGAAGGCCAGATTCAGGTGCCTCCATCTGTCAGGTGGATCCCTGTGCTGCTCACCAAAGAAGGTGTGCCAGATCATTGTGGCATATTGCATGTTGCACAACCTTGCCTTGAGACGCCAGGTGCCTTTTCTGCAGCAGGATGGGGCTGGAGACAGGCATGTGGCAGCGGTGGAGCCTGTGGACAGTGACGAAGAGGAGGCAGAGGATGAGGATGAGGACAACAGAACAACTATCATTCGACAGTACTTCCAGTGACACACAGGTAAGACACTGTAACTGCACCTTCCATTGCTGTTTTGTGTAGTGAATTTTCTCTGGCAGGCCGCTGTTCCCAATACTATGGCCACTTACTGTACCCTTTGAAATGTCTATTCACAGATATTTGTGCCCTACTCTGGCTCCTGGTGTATTGACTGCAGCACATTACTGGTCATACCTATGTATACATAACTGACCAGTCTAATTGCAATGTCTACAGATTGTTAAACGAATTCATCCTTAAATCATTTGACATACTCCATTTTTTCAAAGGGTGTTTATTTAAATGCTGAGAAGTAAATGGGGATGTGCAATGGGCCTGTGTGATGGTGGAGGAAAGTCCAGGATAATGTCCAGTCTATTCGTATCACAGGTGCATTGTCCAATGGGGCATAGGGAGGGGAGCAATGGCAGTTCAAGGTAGACCGGGAGACAAAGTGGGACACAAGGGTGACAATCAGGAGAGTCTTATTTCCTGGAGGGGGTCTTGGCAATGTTCTCTGGCTTCTGCCTTAATCGCAGGGACCGTTTGCGGGGTGGTTCTCCTTCTGCAGGGGGTGAGGTGCTGGTGGCCTGTTGTTTCTATGGTGGGGCTTCCTGTCCACTAGCGCTGGCGGAGATGGAGGGCTGTTCATCGGTGTGGCTAGTGTCGGGAGCCGTTGGTGTGCCACTGCCTCCCTCGTGGTGTTGGCCATATCCGCTAGCACCCCTGCAATGGTGACCAGGTTGGTGTTCATGTCCTTCAAGTCCTCTCTGAGCCCCAGGTACTCTCCCTCCTGCAGGCACTGGGTCTCCTGCGACTTGGCCAGTATCTGGCCCATCGACTCCTGGGAATGGTGGTATGCTCCCAGGATGTTGATGAGTGTCTAGTGAAGAGTCAGTTGCCTGGGCCTGTCCTTTCCCTGTCACACAGCAGTCCTCCCAGCTCCCCTGTTATCCCCTGCCTCTGTCCCCTGAACCATGTGCCCACTGGCACTGACCCCCAGGTCCCTGAACGTCCTGTGTTTGAGGGGTGTCCTGGGGTCCCTGTAGAGGTGGACACACTGCTGATTGACGTGTCCTGGGGACAGAGATATGGGCCCGCTGGGTGGGTGCTGTGCTGGTGCTTCCTGAGGGGGGAGGCTCTGTGGTGGTATGGGACTGTGGCTGGGTGACTGACTGTCCGGAGGTCCCTGATTAGCCAGGTTGGTCATCCTGATCCAGACGTCCAGGGCTGTAGTCATCACTGTGGGCCTCTTCTGGGAGTGGCTGGATGTTGCTGGCACCTCCTTTCCAGTGACATTGTGTGGGGGACCTGTGGGGATGTAAATGCAGTGTTATAGTTTCTGCATGTGTCATCTTGTGCATGGGTATGTTGCCCTCTATGGTTGATATTGCCATGACAGATTAGCCTTAGCGTGAGTAGTTATTTGGTGGGCTAGGTGTTTGTCTCTAGTGTGCATGCAGTGGTGATGGTTGTCCATGTAGGTCTGTGATGGTGTCCATGCATTGGTGTTGCATGCAGGGCTTGGCATTGGGATGAGTGGGTTGTGATGGTGGGGTGTATGTGAGGTGGTGGAGTTATGTAGGTGGGGGTAGGGGTGGAGGTGTGTGATGGCATGCAGGTAGGGGGTGATAGTAATAGAGATTTGACTTACACAGCACTCCGCCCAGTTCACCTGTTGGCCTGTGCCTCTGTCCCCTGGACTGTGTGCCCACTGCCACCAACCCAAGGTCCCTGATTGTCTTGGGTATGAGGTGTGGCCTGGGGTCCTTGTAAAGGTGGACACACTGCTGATTGATATGTCCTGGGGACAGAGGTATGGGTATGCTGGGTGGGTGCTGTGCTGGTGTTTCCTGATGGGGGAGGCTCTGTGGTGGTGTGTGACTGGGTGTGGGTAACTGGCTGTCCAGAGGTCCCTGATGTGCCAGGTTGGTCATCCGGATCCAGAAGACCAGAGAGGTTGTCATCACTGTGGGCCTCTTCTGTTGGGGGACTGGATATTGCTGCCACCTTCTCTCCACTGCCATTGGCTGGGATACCTGTGGGGATGTAAATTATGTGTTATGTTTTCTGTGTCTGACATATTGTGCATCCGTGACTTGCCCTCTTTGGTTGTATTTGCCCTGGCATCTTTCAGTTGTGTACATTGGTGTATGGTGGGATGATTAATTCTCCATAGTGTGCATGCTTTAGTGATGAGTGTCCATGCAGTTCTGTGAGTGATGTTAATGCATTGGTAGAGCATGCAGGGCTTGGTATTGGGATAAGTGAGAAGTGATGGTGGGGTGTGTGGGATGGAGTGGAATGATGAGAGTGAGGGTGGGGGTATGTGATGGCATCCAGGTAGGGGGGGAGTAGTAGTAGAAAGTTGACTTACCAGAGCCCAGTCCTCCTCCTACTCCGGCCAGGCCCTCAGGATGCAGGATTGCCAAGACTTGCTCCTCCCATGTTGTTAGTTGTGGGGGAGGAGGTAGGGGTCCACCAACAGTCCTCTGTACTGCTATCTGGTGTCTTGCAAACACGGAACACACCTTCCTCCGTAGGTCGTTCCACCTCTTCCTAATGTCATTCCTTGCTCTTGGGTGCTGTCCCACGGCGTTGACCCTGTCCACGATTCTCCACCATAGCTCCATCTTCCTTGCAATGGATATCTGCTGCACCTGTGATCCGAATAGCTGTGGCTCTACCCATTTGATTTCCTCCACCATGACCCTTAGCTCCTCCTCTGAGAACCTGGGGTTTCTTTGTGGTGCCACAGGTGTAGTGTGAGTGGTGTGTGTGAGGGTGTGTGGGGTGATGTTCTGGGGTGTGTGCTGTGAGGTGCGTGGATGGTGTATGGGTGATGATGTTCTGTGGCTCTGGTTCTGTGGGTGCTCTTGGTGTCTCTCTCTCTCAGTTGTACATTTTTTTAAGTTGTAAAGGGTTATGCGTAATGTGGGTGGGTGTTTTAAGTGGTGTGGGTGTGGTGTGTGTATGTGTGTCAGGTGTGTGTAGTTTTGTCCAATGTAGTGTTGTTTGGTTTGGTTGTGTGTATAAGCGTGGCGATATGTACTGACAATGGTTTACCGCGGTTGAATGTCCGCCGTGGTGATTCGTGGGTCATAATGCTGTGGGCGTAGTTCTGTTGGCATAACAGTGTGGGTTTTGCTACTGCCATTTTATCACTGACCTTCGGGCTGGCGGACTTGTGTGTGTGTCTGTATAGTGATGGATTTCTATGTGTGGGTCGTACTATGGGTAGCGGTATACCGCTGCAGTATGTTGGTGGCAGTCAGCATGGCTGTAAGCGGGACTTACCGCCAATGTCATAATGAGGGCCTTGGTCCCACTTTACTCACTACCCTCGCCCACTACCACAAATTATTTCCAACAAATTCACTGGGCAGTAAGGAAAGGAAACTTGACTTACTATACTGCAAGGTAGGTTACAGGGAATAGATGGGTAGGTAGAGCTTTTGCTATAGAATTGAGGGGTATCACTGATCATCAGTTCGCCATGTGCCTAATCTTTGGCTTATTCAGTGACTGTAAAAGACACATTTCTAATGGGAAAAATCTGAACAGACATAAAATAAATCTGTTATGGGAAACCATAAAATATCTTTTGGAATCACTTCACATGGTCATAAAAATGTGGCACATGCCAAGAATGAATTTTTCAATTTTTAAGTAGGGTGGGACGGAGGAACTTCGGAAAAAACAAAGGAGTAAAGTACTAAGAGGTGACTTAGTGGTTGAAGGGAAACACACCTTGTATGTTTAATTTGCAATGCATTGAAAACTTTGCAAATGCCACATTAACTGAAGAAGTCACACATTGCACAGCCAACACTTGAGTCATGAATTGAACCATACTGCACTTCGGTCATGGGTGGTGAAATGCCACGGCCAGGGAGGGGGTTGATGAATAATGATGGGTTAGTTACATCTGCCACGCTTAACAAATACAGTGAGTCACAGGATTTGACCAAAAATGTAAATACCTCCCATTGTGAACCATAGCTTTGAAAACCTTAAAACAAAGTAAGTGAAGTACGTGAGCAGTATAGCCCTCTCCAGAAGAGCACCCTTGTTTATGCATCCATTTATTCAATCAACCTTTTATTCTTCCTAAATATATTCACCCATAGCCACCATTATTTAAGCTTTACTTTCTCTCATCCAGTCTTTCACAAACATTTCCAATCCATTATCCATCCATTCAGTATCCACCCTTTCTTTCAATCATTCTTCTTTCACCCATCCATCCAATTACCCAACACTGACCCATTCATCCTTTCACCCACCCATGCATCCTTTTCTTTCACTCATTTAACTTATCCTTTAACCTTCTGTTCTTTCAAGTTTTCATCAAGCTATCATTTTTACAATACAATATGTGAGCTTTTACAGAATTGCAGATAATAGAGGCCATAACTCAACCACTGCTGTAGCTGGAAAAGCAGGGGGTGAAGGGGGGTTCACAATCACATATCACAACAAAGCTCTTGTAGTTAGTGAGCATAATAGTAATTGTCAATGAGAAAGTAATGTGACTTACCACTGCCTGTCCCTGACGCCGCTTCTCCTGTTGCTCCTTCTGCTCATGCAGTGGCACTTAAGCTGGCAGAACTCTGGGGAAGATGTACAAGTGGTGCATCAGTCCTGAGGCGTCACTTTTCTTGCGCCCCCCTACCTCCACGTATTTATAATATGGTGCACCATGGCAGTTGTTAGCACAATAGCGTCAACATTTTAACGCTATTGTGGCTCTTTGCTGCACTAGCACCAAAATGTTGATGTCAGTGCTGCAAAGCACAGGCAGGCCCATAGGTTGATATGGGTGCGTCATTTTAACATCTGCTCTGAGCAGCCATTTTTTCTGGCCTCCGTGCATCAGAATGCCCTCTTGCATATATTATGCCTGACGCAGCCATAATGTGGCACAAGGGTTTACAAAGTGGTGCAATACATGCATTGCGCCACTTTGTAAATATGGAGTGAGAGAAAGGCCTCTTTAATGCCACCTTGGCATAAAAAATGAGGCTAGGGCAGCACAAGGTGGCACAAGGGGCTTGTAAATATGCCCCTCTGTGTGGCCATAAAAAAAATTATACGTTTTTTAGTTGCCAGATATGCCTCCCCTTTGTTTTTTTAATAAAAATAAATACATTGGCAAAACGTCACTGCTGTATCTTCTATCAAAAATATTACTCTGGGCATTTTGATGGTTCACAGTGTTAGAAAAGCAAAGGTAGCCAAGCCAACCAAAAACGTTTTGTAATGGAGGGGCAGAGCTATAGCTGATAATCGTAATGACTCAGAATCATTGAAGTGCAATGAAGGGGTTGAATAATAATGGTTAATGAAAGACATATGGTGTTGGTTGGCAAATGCAATGGGAACTCATATTTTCCAGCCATGCTGCACAGTTATGGGAACTGCTGATTTACTGCATACATGAATTACACAGCACAACATTGGGGCTGGGGGGTTCCGTGAACATGGCCACACTCATTAACTATTAGAGCATGAGCAAGGGAAAAAAAAGCCTTCTCAACAAACATACATGGTGAATATTATTTATAATACTAGGTTACGTAAGCCTGCAATATTCTCAGTGGACGGTAGAGTGCGAAAAATGTGTTCTTAGGCTTACAGTACCACAAGATATATAGGGGAGAGGGATAGATTACCAACAAAGCAAAATAAATCTACAGACTAGTACAGACCGGAAGAAGTCAGCTACCCAAAAAAAATCAAAAAAGGAGAAAAAAAAGATAAGGCAGGCATAGCAGGATTTAAAAAAAATGGATAGGGGAATTGGTAAAAAAGGAGACAGTATAAAAAACAAACAAGGCAAAATTAAAGTAGTATAATAAAGAGTAAGGTAAAAGTTAAGGAAAGACTAATAATAATTAAATAATAGGACTTACTGGGTTGAGCATAGTCCTCAGCAGTGGTGTTAGTTGTCAGTGCCTCCTCTTCCCCAGTTCTTCCCGGACTTCCCTTGGCGCTGCCCCTCATCTTGCCCTTGAGTGCTGATGTAAGAAATAAAGAAAATAAAAAAAATAGATTAGTGGTACAGTTAATCTTCACAAAATTATTATAACAGGCAAATACAGTAATGTACTTAGCTAAATCAGATTGCCTATGGAACAAGTATCACCTATCGTTGAGCTGGCTAAACTAATCCTAAAATCCCATTTTTAAATTTCCTCAACAGAAACTACATCTGGAACTAATGCATTGCAATGAATGATCTTTGATTCTAATCTCATTTCTGAACCGCATTGATGGACCAACTCAGTGTCCCTTTTCTGTGATGTATAGATGCATAGTAGTACTACACTTCACTGAAATTGCTTGGGACTGTATGAGTGTGACATGTCTGTGGATGCCGAGCCGAGGGTGGTGGCTACCGGGAGTGCAGAAACTGCAGGAGTCCAGACATAGTACCCCAGGGGCACCACAAGAGGAAGATTTGTCGGTCTACTGGAGATCTTGGAGATGTTATTTGAGGAAACCTGCATACCCTCCCCCAGCGCAGCTGATGCTTCTGCAGGGGGGTACCCACTCCCAGGCCAGGTTCGCCGCCCTGGTCTGCCATGGCGCTGGGTGGGGTGGTAAATGAACAGCAGAATGAAGGAAGCAAGGAAGAAATAATTAAGGAAGTAAAGGGAAAAGTAAACAAAAATACAAAAAGTCACAAAAAGCATTAAAGAATTATAAAGAAACGTAAAAATACACAGACAAAAAACACACACTAATACTATAAATAAAAATGAGGGGTAGATTAATAAGAGGACGGAAGATTGAAAAGATTAGGGAGGGATCACATACAGGCCCAGCACCATGAACAGATTAATAAAACAAGATGGCCACGCACATGCCAGCCACTTCGTAAGTTGTGCGAAGCATGACTCCACGAACTCCACCCGGGCCTAATAAGAATCCTCAGATAAGCACTGGATGCTGGTCAGCTGGGCTCTTCTTGCAGGACTTGATGCAGGGGACTCTTGTCAGCTGCTTTGTACCTGTAGCTTACAGGGAGTCCACTCCTGGAGTTGCAGAAGCAAGGCAAAGTCCTTCTTCTGGCAGAGCCCAAAATGTGCAGCTGGTGTAGTCCTTGTGGGTGCAGTCCTTGAGGTGCAGACCAGGGGCTCAGCAGGGCAGTCTTTCTTCTCCAGGATTTTCTTCCAACAGGTATCTTAATTGCTGGGCAGCTCTGTTTATTTTTCCTTGCTCCTGGGTTGACAAGCAGGTGCACCCCGACAAAAGGGGTGCAGGGTGCCACCCTCTGGGGTTACTACTTCCTGAAAAGTGTGGCAAAAATCAATCCCAGAAAGCAACATTCTTTAAATATCCAACATGAACAAAATCTTTCCTTGGAAATAACATCTGGCTGAGCCCACCCACTGGTGTGGTTACCTTTCCCTAACATACCCCTTCCATCCCCCCTCCTAATCTAATTACTGGGGCGACCATCTAGCAGGGGGAGCAGGAAATTGGAGAGGTCAAGTTTCTTTCCTAGGTGGCTTTCCCTCCTTTGAAAACCTTCCTGCTCTGCCATCTGCTGCAGCAGTTCTCTTCCTACCAGATGCTTTCTTTGTTTCAGCCCATGCCACTTCACACCTCATTAAGGTAGCTTGGCTCAGGCTGCCGGTAGCTGACCAATAAGGAAAGGGGTTCTACAGGGCTGATTTTGGTAACTTTCAGAGTTTTCAAACTCTTTCTCTGTACTAGTTATAATACATATTATTTTGTTGGATTTATTCTAACTTTTAATTTGATATCAAACATGACTTATTTAGCACTTTTGTGGCGGAAATGAGACTTTTTTATTTTTAAATAAAGCCCCCGAATGTTAGCCTATGGAGTTAATGTACTACAATGGGGAAAAACAAATATGCCTGTTTTTGCATCACCAGGGCATATAAAACATATTTTATAAATGCCCTACTTATATTTAAACTGCACTGAACCCGTCGGGCCCCTAGGGCAGATCGTTGGGGTGACTTATATGTACAAATATGTAAAAATACGGTAGTTTGAGACTTTGGAAGTACTTTTAATTCCAAAATCAAATTTGGGGATAGTTTTATTTTCAAAGCAGCCAGCAAGGCACATGTGGGTGCCCTAACTACAGTGGGGTCCCTAAATCTACATGCCTTACGATATACTAGGGACTTATAGGTAGGTTGTCAATTATAATTATCCCTGATTTGCATTTCAAACAGCTCACTGGCCCAAGGACTGGTTAGCAGTGCCCAGGGCACAATCAGAGTCGGAAAAAAACACCAGCATCATTTAAAAATGGGGCAAAAAGTGAGGGGTGTTCTGTAATCAGCCATGTTTTCTCACACAACTCTCCCCCTGAGTCAACATACCCCAGAGACTCAGCCCCATCCTAGGAGAATTTTCCTCACTTGTCAGGAAGACAGTGAGGAAAACTGGCTGAACTATTGGAGGGCCTACTCTGCCTTACATCCTCCTTTCAGGGTCAATCCCTCTGGGCAGTTGACCCATCCCAACAGTATCTGGACTCATTTCACTCTTTCCTCTCCTTCTGCTATTTTTGGAAGTGAGTTGCCCACCTCCTCTATCTAAAACTTTGCTAGGGCAACACCTAGCTCACCCACAGAGGTTACCCAGCACTTGAGTAACCCCACCATGACCAACAGGGTCAGTGGGCCTACTTTTCTTTTCGCTATGGGGTTGGCGTCCAATGCCAAGTTGAGTGCTGCCATAAATTGCAGCAGCCATAAACGGCTACTGACAGCTTTCAGAATCCAGAAACACACCCTATGCTCTCCACTGACATGTAGGTGAGCTGCTTTAGGGGAAACTGTGGCATCTGGGCACTTGTGGCAGACACTCTTCCTCCACTCTTCCTTCTGTCAGTGTAGGGGTGACACCCTCTGGTTGAACAGCTGCCTGACTACTTAGAACTTCCTTGCGGTCAGGTGAAGCCTTACCAGCACCATCTCTGGGCTTCCCTCTTACTTGATCAAAAGGCCCTTGCCTCACTGGATCTCTCTATAAGAGTGGCCTACCTTTCACCTTCATTTTCCCTTTCCTTGGGGACCCTTGTCTCCTAACTGTAGGGACTGGCACTCCAGGGCTTTGGCTGGTTGGTGCATCCTGGGTGACTTTCCCATCTGGGATGAGATCAATCTTTGGGAGGTCGTTGCCCAGGATACAATCTAAGGGGAAGTCAGCACTGACCACCACCTTCTGCTAGCTGAGAGAACCCTCCCTCTCTAGGGGCACTATGGCTACAGGTTTGGTTGTGACCTCACCTGGGGCTCCCCTCTCCCTGCTGGTTTCTCCTGACACTTACATGTCTTTTGACAACAGCTTGTCACTCACTATTTGTGTGATTGACACATGTGTCTCTCAGGCCAGTGGTAAGGATTCCATTCACCTGAATGAAGTGGAAGTGCCTACTACCACCCTCAAGGCCCACCAGCTTACCATCTGGACCTGTCTCCCAGCACAACGCTATGAGGACCTCATCATCTGAGGAGTCCTCGTCTATGGCTACATGAGACAGCCCAGTGCTAACCACCTTCTTGAGACAGGCTGCATCACCTCTGAAGTGTTCTATCTGCTTACAGTCAAAGCAGGCCCTGTTGTCTTTTGTAACTATGGGTCGCCCTGCTTCTGCTTGTCAGAGAGGAAGTGGGAGTCTACTCTCCTCCTTTTTAGTGTTCTGGGGTACAAAGGGAGTTGCTGTGGTGGGCTTACCACCTCCTTCCTTAGGTTTTTGTGGACCTTACCCCCCCCTTTTGGAGTCTCCCCTCTGGGATGTGGTAAATAGTCTGGTTCTCACCCACTCATCAGCTGGGACTAGACAGCTTATAGTCCACTAGATACTGGTGTAACTTCTCAGAGATACAATTAGTCAAGATGTGCTCCTTCATGATTAAATTGTACAGCCTCTCATAAGTACTTTCTTTGTTACCCTGTATCTAGACCTCTAGTGGCTTAACTGAGGTGTCTACAAAATCATCCCAGGATTGGGTATTGACCTTCTTGGTGTCCCTAAGCTTCAATCTATACTGCTCTGGGCTGAGACCAAACTTCTTGACATCTCTTCATATTGGGATAGGACTCTGTCTCATCCTCCCCAAGGTCAGGAGCCTAGCCCTCACAGTTACTGAGATCAATTACCACAAAAGTAAACCCCAATACTGTGGACTAACTCTTATCATCTTGAGAGTAATCTTAAAGGCTGTCAGCCACTTGTCTATGTTATCACCCTCCTGGTAGCTAGGGACAATCCCCTTAGGTTGCCTGGGGTAAAACTTATCACCAGTGGACACCCCAAACTCTACGTCACTGCCACCATCTCTCTGTTCTCCGCTTGCCCACTTTTTCTTCTCCAGGGCCAACTTCTCTGCCTCTAAAGCTATGTAGGCTAACTGGGCCTCATGTTCCTTCTCCCTGAGGACCAGTTCTGCTTCCTTGTAGGTGGTTCCTACAGACCCTTCCCTGCCACTAGATCATGACTGGAGTCTGATCACTGAAGTAAGAGACAGGTGATCATCCTCCTCCTTCTGGATGTTGGCGGGGCCATCTTCGCCCTCCCCTAGAACCACTGGGGCTTCCTTTGTTTCTACGAGCACTGTCCAGGTTACAAGGGACCCAACCCATTTCAGCCTTTCTAAGGTTGCTAGCAGCAGGTACAGAAACACTGAGTTATGAGGAAGTTTACGACTACGGAGATGGCATAGTCGGGACACACATAAACAGATAGGATATGCCTATGCAGAACTACTCAGCAATGGAGCAAATTAAATCTTTATTTTCTTTACAATAAGATTTTTCTACCTCACACTCATCCATGGTAAAATTAATTTCTTTTAAGATCCCATCCACATTATTATTCCTCGTATCAACAGGGTAGCAAATATGGATAATTTCTATTGTCACCCCCTCAAAGAAATCAGACACCTAATCTTCCCTAAATGAGATCTAGTTAGTAATACATGCATTTTTTACCTATAAACTGGATGTTTAGTGCGCCGTTGTCACTAGTTAACTTTCGTACTGCTCAAAGCAGTACTCCACTCAGTGGCCAGATATATTACACCTTAATCAAATATGATCATATTATATCACCCAAATATTGTATGATCGCCACTAGTTTCCGATCATATTGAGGATCAAAGGGAAACCTTGCTGCCAGGAAGGCAAACACATCTAGCATTATCCTTTATTTGGGAGAAATGCTCTGATTTTCATGCAGCTTCAAGGAGCTTAAAAGCTGAAACACACTGCAACTTGAGATATCAAAATTCAGAACTATTTTGTTTTTAATTACTGAAAATGTTTATAAAGCAAAACCTCACAATTATGTAATCAAAGGGAACTGTATAAATCCCGGTACGTTTCAGGTTATAATTTCTGCTCAACATAGTTAATCAAAAGGAAAAAAATGTGTCTTGGTCCTTTGTCTATGGAAGGCACCATAATTGTAGCAAGATGAAGGGTTCCATCTTCTTGACAAGGAGAGGCTGCACTAAATTCAGATCGCCCGGATTATGATCTGGAATGGAAAGCTACATGCAAGCATTTGTACAAATGTTTTCTGCAAGGCAAAAGCTAACACAAATTGAGCAGAAAAAAATCTACAAATCTGAGTTTTGGTGGGCCTCTGGATGAGGGAAACCACATAGAGTTAGGCACAGATTTACTAAGCCTTTGCATCACACATAGAAATAGAAAAATGCCTCTCTGGGTTGGTTTTATACTGGAAAGTTTCCTTCCTGCACAAAAACAATCATGTTCACAGCCCACAGCGCAGACTCCCTTGCACCATGGTGCTAGGCAGCATCAAGTGCATCAGCGCAGGGCGAGAGCTTAAGAGTGTCATATATTGCTTGCTATTGTGTTTTTCAGCTCTCTCCCAATCACACAGTGCAGAGCAGCAACTTTGCTAGCTGCCCTGCATGAACTTTTTATAAATATGCCCCTTAGTGTATTAATATGATACACAAATTGCACACTAGATAAAATAATTTGCAACATCTGCATTTACTGGTTGCATAATTTGCACCGAGAATACACAGGCCTTCTGAATGAGGGCTTTAGAGTGATATTTTGTGTGGTGTGGGCAAATGTGTTTTGAAAACATTCTCTTTTTACAACATCACAATGCACAGTTGATGGATTTATGGTTCAAATCTTTTATACAGTGCGCTACCATCTCGCCCACCTTCTATAGTACAATAACGACTAGACATAACAATCCCCAAACTCTCCTCTTACCCCAGGGAACCTCAGTGCTATAGAACTTAATGAATTAAGAGGTCTCATATATCATGATGTGCCTTCCTAGTTAGCGCTTTCATGGTTGGAATCGTCAACAGGCTCCGTTAACCGGAGAAAGCTGAGATATCTGGGGCAAGTGAGTTCATGAAACTCAGAGGACAGTAAGGCAATAAAGGGATTCCAGATATCAGAATAGGAGGAGCTTTATGCTGATAGGGAAAGGGTTCACCTTTCCATTCCTACCAAAAGCGATTAAGCCAAGCCTGCTAGGTAGGGAACTGTCCTGTACCCCAATGTGTCAGGATGTTCTGTAGGGCTGCCCTCAGCTCCAGCTCAATCTGTGGTCCCCTACTGGATTTCAGCTGTAAGGTGAGAGCATTGGGCAACCCCAAGATAGTGTAGGCAGGAAATCAAGGGAGTGTCAAGATGCTTATCTTTATCGTCTAACAGTTGGGTCCAGTAGGGAGTAAGTTTCAGGTAGTCCCCTAGTAGGTGTAGTAAGGTACTCAGGGAACCACAGTCAGGCAGCACTTGTTTTACGTGAGGGGTTACCTTCATGCTGGTGGACTGGTGTGAGGTAACAATAGGTAGTCGTCTTGCTATCAGTTTCAATACTGGATGTGCTACAGACTGTGTGTCACACCCAATAATATATTTCTCCCCATTTTACCTAGGCCAATGATGACCAAGCTCCATTTCCCAGCATTGCCGACTGGTTGATTTGACGTGCGGTATAGGCGGGTGTTAGACTTTTCATCCTTGGCGTGGTCTCCCTTAACTTTTTGCCTCTGTTCCCCAGGTTGTTGATGTGTGCTGGACTCTGATTTGACTGTTTTTGTTACTCTGGGCACTTTACCACTGCTAACCAGTGCTAAAGTGCAAGTGCTCCTGATTAAAATGTGTACGGAATTGGTTCTCCATGATTGGCATATTTGTTTTACTGTTAAGTCTCTAGTAAAGTGGACGAGAGGTGCCCAAGGCCTGTAAATCAAATGTTACTAGTGGGCCTGCAGCACTGATTGTGCCACCAACATAAGTAACCCTGTAATCATGTCTCAGACCTGCCACTGCAGTGTCTGTGTGTGTATTTTTACACTATAAATTCGACTTGTCAAGTGTACCCACTTGCCAGGCCTAAACCTTCCCTTTTCTTACATGTAAGGCACCCCAAAGGTAGGCCCGAGGTAGCCCCAAGGGCAGGGTGCAGTGTATGGATAAGGTAGGACATATAGTAATGTGGTTTATATGTCCTGACAGTGAAATACTGCCAACTTCGTTTTTCACTTTTGCAAGGCCTGTCTCTCTCATAGGATAACATGGGGGCTACCTTTAAATATGATTAAGGTGTAGATTCCCCTAGAGAGTAGATGGACATGTGGAGTTTGGGGTCCCTGAACTCACAATTTAAAAATACATCTTTTAGTAAAGTTGATTTTGAGATTGTGTGTTTGAAAATGCCACTTTTAGAAAGTGAGCATTTTCTTGCTTAAACCATTCTGTGACTCTGCCTTGTTTGTGGATTCCCTGTTCGGGTCGGTTTGACAGTTGGGTTGTTTTTCACCTCGCACTAGACAGTGACACAAAGGGAGCTGAGGTGTAACCTGCATTTCCTGATTAGCCATCTCTGCTAGGAGGGAGGGGTGGAGGTGTCACTCTCCTCTGAAAGGACTGTGCCTGCCTCTGACAATGAAGACTCCAACCCCCTAGTGTGTGTCTGAGGCCTTGCCTGGGCAAGGCAGGATTTCACAAGTAGGTGTGAGTCCCCTTTGAAGAAAGGTGACTTTAAAGACTAAAATGGGTATAAGAAGGGCACCCAAATCTACAGACTTTAGAAACACTTCTGGAACCAAGAGGAACCTCTGCCTGGAGAAGAGCTGATAGCTGAGGAAGAAGTGCTGCCCTGCCTGTGACTGTGCTTTGTGGAGCTTTCCTGCAGTGCTGCTTCTGTCAGAGTAAGAGGGCAAAGACTGGACTTTGTGTGCCTTCCATCTTGTGAAGAAATCTCCATGGGCTTGATTTAGAACTTGCCTCCTGTTGTTTGAAGTCTCAGGGACAGCAAAGACTTCTCTCTGCCAGCACCTGGAGTCTCTGGAGAGACTCCTGCTCTGACAAGTGGTGCCCTATCCAGTTCCTGGGCCCTTGAAAGGAAAGCTAGTGGAAATCCAAGGAAATCGACTTCGGACGACTCCGGACCGCCGCCGATGCTGAATCCGGTAACGCCGCCTGTACCCGACGCTGTGACCTTCGCTGGAACGCAACGCTCTTCGCAGGCCCGACGCCGCTGCAGCCCCGCTGAAGTCCGCGGCTCCGTGGAAGTCGCCGCACCCCGTCGCGACCGATGCCGCTCGAAGCGCGTGGATTCAACGTTTCGCACAGACGCCGCGATCCCCGACTTCGCGCATCGGCTTGTTTTCACTCTTCACCAAAGGTACTGTACTTGGGGGTCTACGCGACTCCGTGTCCGGCGCCGCTGGTGTCGGCTTGCTGGGAACGACTCCGTCACGACGCCGTGTTAACATCTCATCGAAGCATTTTTGTTTCTAAGCGCTATTTTTGAGTTTAATCTTTAAAAATTAATAACTTGACTTGTGTATGTTGGATTTTTGTCGTTTTGGTCTTGTTTTGTTTAGATAAATATTTCCTATTTTTCTAAACTGGTGTTGTGTCATTTTGTAGTGTTTTCATTAAGTTACTGTGTGTGTTGGTACAAATACTTTACACCTAGCACTCTGAAGTTAAGCCTACTGCTCTGCCAAGCTACCAAGGCGGTAAGCAGGGGTTAGCCTAGGGTGATTCTCTTTTACCCTGACTAGAGTGAGGGTCCTTGCTTGAACAGGGGGTAACCCGACTGTCAACCAATGACCCCATTTCTAACAGCGGGCATAAGAGGCTTTAGAGTTCAGTGACGAGGTGTCTATCAGAAGTCTTGGTGATCAGCCATTTTTCAAAAATAGTGAGGGAGTATTGTGCTCCGGGTCGGATAGTAGGCTGCACCACCCAGTGCCTAATTTGGAGATAATGCAATCTCTCTGTCTCGGGAAGTGCATAGTCAGGTCTGAGCTAGATCTGAGTTGTTCAAAGGAGAGAGGACCCTCCTCATCAAAAAAGTGGCCTATGGACCTGCATTCCACTCATTGCCAGTGATTGAATGCTGTTGGGTGTGAACCCGGGGTGAAAGCCTCATTCCCAAGTATCGGTGTCAACGGGGAAGGGAACAAGGTTGAGACTTTTTATTCGCTCACTAAGTGTTAGATCTCTAGAGAGGCTTTAGGGATGGGTTCAAGGTAGAGGCTTCTCTGCAGGGTATTTTTAAGTAAGAAGGGTATTTTTTAAAGGTGCTATCCCGCCACTACTCTATCCATACACAGCCAATGTTTTCCAGATTCCTCCCGAGACCACTGAAGTAGGAAGCAGAGTTGTGCTGCCTGATAATAGTGCAAAAGATTCAGGATGTCTAGGTCACCCTTACTTGGAGGCCTATAGCTCAGCTACCTCCTCAGGAGGGAGCGGCCATCAACCCACATAAAGTTGTTCAGGTCACGCTGTAGGGCCAGGATAATCCCAGTGGTGGGGGTGACTGGCAAATCTTTAAAAAAAGAAATAAGATCCCAGGCAGGATTGACATCTTCATGGCAGCCACTCTCCCAAGCCAAGAGAGATCTCCACATGGAAAGGTCAGTTTTGATATGTTTGTGTAACGTCTTATAGTTGAGAAAGGCCTTAGCTGTAGAGGCCAGTTGCAAACTCAGGTCGGGAAAAGAGGAAGATGCCCATTGTATTGGATAATTGAGTGATGGAGCCAATTGAGTAGCCAACATGAGGGAAAGATTAAGAGCTTGGGATGTGTGTACATGCACTCGGAATTCCGCCACCTGGTCGAAGGTCTTGAGCTCCATCAAAAAGGCCAGGAGGGAGGTGGAAGGCTCTTTAATAGCTAACAGGATATTGTTGGTGTAAATACTACTGGTGTGCTCTTTCCTGCCAAAAAGGATCCCTTTTATCTCTGGGCTGTCACAAATTCTCTGAGTCAAGGGCTTCATGAACAGGGCAAGAAGCAGGGCCGAGGGGGAACCCCTGCACGTACCTCTGTGAATGAGGAAAGAGGCCAATGTCTGCCCATTCACTTTAGCAGTCACAGCTGAATGGTTGTAGTTACTAAGAACCCATGAACAAAAGCGTTCGCAGAGTCCAAACTATTAAGTGTGATTGCTAGTTATGGCCAGTGAACCTGGTTGAATGCCTTTTTGGCATCCACAGCCCAAAGCATCGATATCCTCCAGAGTGTTGGGCCTAATCAATTAAATGTAGGATCCATTTTGTATTGTCGCTTCATTGGTGGTGGGGGACAATGCCCACCTGATCTGGAGCAATGAGACTTAGCAGAAGGGGGCCCAGACAGGCTGCTAGACTACCATTAAACAGTTTGATGTCAACATTCACAAGAGATATCAGCTGGTGCCAGGGGCAGTGGTGCTTATCTTTGCCAGGTTTTGGGATGAAGACAATGGAGACTTCCAACATTGAGGGAGGAACCCTGATTGGATCCTTGTTAAAGGTAGACAGGGGGTGGGGAGGGAAGCTGAGGTCATGCAGGAAGTCTAATAAGAGAGTGCAGGTAATTCGTCAGGGCCCAGCGATTTAAGGAACTTCTGCTTGGCAATAATTGGGATCACGTCCTTCACCCAAATGGAGTGATCCAAATTGGATGCCTGTGTCGATGTCAATTTTGAGGTGTGGGCGCGTTAGAGATAGAAACCTGAATTTTCTTTAGGTAAGTCCTGTTCTGTGTATAGTTCCTTATAAAAATAGTGAAAGGCAGAGGCAATACAATCATCACTAGTATGCTCCTAGTCGTCCACAGCGAGTATAGCCGATCCCCGGGAGCCTGTTACTGCACTCGTAGTCTGTTCGCCAAAACACGGCCACATCTATCGCTGCTGACATAGAAGGGCTGATGAAGTCGAAGTACAGCATATTCCACTCTATCGAGATCAATGCCCGTCAATAGTTTCTGAGCAGGCTCTAGTTGGTGCCAAACCCTGGGAGCCCTTTGTTTATGAACACGTTCAAGTTCCAGGACTTGAAAAGACAATTGTTCTTGTTTGTCCCTTTGGAGTTTGAGGTCGGCTGCGGAAATCGCGATAAGTTTACCTCTTACTTCCGCTTTCAGGGTGTCCCATAGTGTAGATATTAAGACATCATGGGTGTCAATTAATTCAAAGAAATACACTACGGTTTTATTAAGTTGCTTAATGACTGCCGATCAGTGCAATAGAGTTTCTCACTTTTGCCAGGTTCTTGGAGAGGACTGCAAGGGTGGAAAAGTCAGGGTAAGAGACACCACAGTGTGGTCCGATAATGAGAGAGGTTCAATTTCAGAGGCCACGACCATAGACGCCCAAGACCTGAGATGCCTAAGAAGTAATCTATGTGGGCACATGTTTTATGGGCATGGGAGAAAAATGTGTAGTCATGCATTTGTGGGTGCAGGGTGCACCAGATGTTCCCTAAATCAATTTCCTGTAGCCAGAGCGCACCATCTCTCTCTCAAGCCCCGGCATGGTCCTGGCGCTGGGCAGATCTGTCAAGGTCATTGTCAAAGACCAGATTTAGATCACTCACTAAGAGGACCAGTGGATTTTGCATGGTCATGACCTCAGCTACTGCTCAGTGCAAAAAAGATTCCTGTCTCTCATTGGGAGTGTATGTAGTCCCTAATGTAAAAGTGTAGTTGCCTAGGGATACTTGGACGGCCAGTAACTTACCTTTAACTTCAACCTGTTTTGGGCATATCTTGCCTAAACAAATTAGACACTAAGATTGCCACTCCCACAGTTTTGGAGGAGCTGGAGGAAAATAATTGGGATGGAAAGGCCTTAGAATGCATTCTATGTCAGTCACTGTCCAATAAGTGTTACTTGGAGCAGACAGATATGGACCTCAGAGTGCTCGAGATAGGAAAGTATGGCTTAATGTTTAACAGAGTTATTAAGACCCTTCACATTAAGGGTGAGTATCTGTAGGTTGCGTTGCATAGAGAAGGGGTAATAAGGTCACCGTGGCATCTTTGTGACTTAGTGGGTGTGTCGTCATGCGTAGGGTTTGGCGTGATGCATGGAAAGGGAAGAGGCAAGCTTGTGGTACTGAAAGGTGAGACCAGCAACTGTAGGTTCTCCCCAACATAAACAGAAAAAAAGGTAAAAACAACTTTGATAATCGGTGAAACATTGTCTGGTAAAGTCAGTGTCCATGGTCAGAGACCTGACTGGGAAGAAGTGTTAGGGATTGTGCAGTAGCCCAAAGACTTTATCCCCCTGCCACCACCACCTTCAAACTGTCTCAAATGACAGAACTGGAGCATCTTGGCCAGGGTCATTTTGTGTCTCAGGACAGTGTCACTATTATTGCCTCTCGTTCTATAGCCATGGCATCCGGATCAGGACAGAGCCCTGCGGATGGGGCCCCAATGCTCCTCTGTTGTTGGTGTCTACAAGCTCCTCGCCCTTGCAGGGTAGTCTGGGATGTTTCAGGTAGGGTGTCATCAATGCCCAGCAGATGACAGGTCTCTTTAAAGGAGTGAAGTTGGTGGAGTTTCCCCTGCAGGCAGAAGACCAGCTGGAAGAGATGTTCCCAGGAATACAATATGCCCTTATTTCTTAGATGGGTAGTGACACAGAGGAATTCGATGTAAATCTGGAGTGGTAAGGCAGCTAGATCTTGATAGAGCACTGGTTTGAAACCATTGAACCGTATTGGGTGTCAGTCTTGGGTTGCTCGGAGGATATGTTACTTCAGCTGTATGTCTGCAGGAGGTGCAGTGGTCAGCCGCCTAGGACCCACTCTGTGCACTCTATCAAGCTTAATGTCCATTTCTGGTGACACCTCTAGAATCGAGCGGAAGAGCTCTGTTACAAACTGGGTTATATTGATTCCCTCAGTCCTGGTGGGTACACATTTGATGTGTATATTGTTCCATCATGAGTGGTTTTCCAAATCTTCAGAATGAGCCTGTAGATCAATTTGTTGGTCCCTAAGTCAAATAATTGTCTGCTGGTGTTGCTCAATCGCATCATCACAGCTCTTTTTGTGGTCTTCCAGCGAGGGGACTCTGTCGCCCAGGTTGCTTAGAACTCTCCAGACTTCTTTGAGGTCATTTGAGAGGTCTTTCTTGAGCTTCTGGAGGGTTTTTCTGGCGTAAAGCAAAAAGGGCCCCCAAAAAAGGCTGGGTGAACAGTGCATCCACCCCATAGTTGTCTGTCGTGGCATCCAGGCCTGCAGGCGGTGTAGGATCAGAGGTCTGTGATCCTGTGGATTTAGTGAGCATTTCTTTCAGCATGTGGTACTTCTTCCCCCTGCCTGGTGGCAATTGCCCCTATTGTCAGTGAGGTATTTGTCTTTTAGGGGGAGGAGAAAGTCCACCAACACTTTCAGTCCTAGAGGGTTTGCTTTGTCAAGAGGGGGACTGATATGGCCTGTGGGGTGTCCAGTGGCTGATTTGCTATGTGGTGGGGCTGTCAGTTTGTGGGGTTTGCGGGCTGCTAGGGCGTCAAGGTGTGCAGCTGTGCCCATGTGCAAGGTTACCTGTTAGTGACTTGTGGGTTCTGCCTGGCGGAGAAGCAATGAGGATCAGAAACAGTCTCCTTTGTTTCCTGTGCCACCCCTGTTGTGGAAGCAGAGCATTCTCTGGGGTGGTTAAAGTACACAGCTAGGGGGCATGCTTAACTGGGATCCAGGTGTTAGAGTCTTGGTGGGGTGTAGCGGATAGGGCCCTGCCCCCACTGCTCCTGTCAGATGTAGGGGCACCATGACACGGTGACGTTAAGTGCGTGGCCCTGGCTTTAGGATTAGTCCTCAGGGCCCTTGTAAGATTAATGAGGTGAGGGAGGACCCACAATGAGTTCAGGCCTTCACCTTTGAGTCAAGATGAAGGGCTTTGGAGGAGGGGATCAGCCCTGCATGCGCCGCCACATGGGGCTGCCTTGTAAGGGAATCCAAGGATTGAGTTCATCCTGGGACAGGCCAGTCCGGGGGGGGGGGGGGAGGGGGGGCTGCTTGGGTTACCCTATTGGTCCAGGCCTGTCAGATGGGGCCCCCTGGGGGGTTGGTGGTGACCTTGTGCAGCAGCAGTCTGCAGATCTCAAAGCCAGCATGCAAGTGAAACTCCCTCAGCCCTCCACTTCGGGGAGGCCAAAACTCCCTTATTCCAGGCCGATGCTACTTGCCTGTATTCTCTGGGAGCTCATGCGAGGCCACCCCCAACAGCTATCGCAGGCCCGGGCCTCCAGCAGCAAGAAGAAATTTCCAGGGGTATGAGGTGTAGGTCACTCCTGCTAGTTTCAGGCCTCCAGGGTGGGCTCTCGCAGCCTACCCAAGCCACACAGAGAGGGAAGTCCGCAGATACGTTTAGGCCTGGCAGGCATTTCCGGAGCTGCATTGCATATGAAGACCCTTCTACGAGATGGGGCCCCTCCTCGGCTGTCGTGATGCTGTCGCAAGCCAAGTTCCTGACGAGAGAAAATTCCAGACCACAACTCCGTCTTTTCCCACAGGTTGCATTGGGATTCACTCTCTCATCGGCCGCGGGTACATATTCAGGGACGAGACTCCCATTCTCTTGGGTCTTGGTGACTCATATCTTCCCCCAGCCGGAACTCATCGGTCAGGGTAGATTACGCCGCCATGCAGTGTTAGTTGTGGGCAAAATCATCCGGAGCATCATTTTATGGCTCTTTAGTGCTGTTTACATTTTTTTCTGAAAGACAGAAAACTTTGGCAGGTATATTTAATACATCCTGAGAGCTTCATGCTGTTTCTTCTCAATGTTGTGCATTGTTTAAAAAATAGGACTCTTTTAGTAGTTCTTCATGAGCCCTTTTTATTGCGGGCAATTCTTGTGTTCCGACAAAATGAAACAGAAATGAGTACTCACACCCAGAGTCCCATGGGTATCTATTGTGTGATATAAAGTATTTAAAGTAGACTTAGCTGCGATTACACAGCTGGTAGAAATGAGTGCTCATTAGTTCTTCATAAATGCTCTAGGAAGTTGGGAGCCGAATTAGCCGACATCGAAAGGTGCAGTTATTCTCCAGGAAGGCAAATCGCAGTTATTACAAAAAGGTTCCGTCAAGCTGAGGACAATAACAAAAAGACTAAAACAAGGATTCTATACACAAGATAATCATTTCAGGCTTTTATGAAAAGTATGAGCTAAAATTAAAGAAATGCTGCTGGTGTTCGGTGGTTATGTTAGTCATTTCTTTTTTAAATTCCGTTTCATTACATTTTTTCAAAGGCATCGAACTTTAATTGAAGCGACACCTGAATTCTTCCATCGAGGAGGGCTGTGAATTAGGAAACAAAGAAATGACATAAAAAAAGGAAATACTTGAGAACATATGACCGGATTAATAATTCAGTGCTGTGCTGTCGGCAGAAATACTCTTTTCTCAAGGGCGACATTACCCTGATGACCTGCCCGAGGTAATTGACCTGACATTGATTTGTACCATGCCATTCGGGAACCCCAGGAGACACAGACGCTTTCTACTTGTCTTTTCACACAAACAAAAAGGTCTAAGGACGTTATATGAACTTCATGGTGAAAAACATCTGAAATATTTTATGAGTGCGATTATGTTCAGTTCATTACAGGATTTCCACAGAGCGGGACTGGTTGTTCAAAGCTTATTTATTTAATATTAGAGTATTTGTGTTGGAGCAACTATCTTTAGAAAAATTTGAATATTCACGTCTGCTATTATGTTTAACACTGTATGCCATTTGCCATTTATTTTATTTCGTTGTTGTCAGCCTATCCGGCCATAACAATAACACACAATAAATACCAATCCATCATACTCGGTAAAAAGTCACATTAAATAAAACGCCTCAATAAAAAAACTGTACTTGAATTTTTGGTTTAACATGTGCCAAAATGAACCCAGTTTACCCTGCATTATCATAAAACGTGATCTATAACCATAATTTACATAACACTCTTAACTTATTCTAGAAAGACATTATAAATCTAAAATTTAGATATCTTATTCTGGCACTAATTATTTGGGACCTTATGGTGCCAACCATCAGTGTAATGGTGACCCAGGACCTGGCCCCGTTTTACAGCAACCTGCACCGGTTTCCCAAGATAATAATAGCTATGGGACAACACAAGCAATTATACTTGTGCCAACTGCAGGTGCATTGATAGACGTAACCTCCAAGCTTCCAGTATGTAAGTTGAGACCTTTGTCACAATATGTTTCTCGTCTGATCGCATACATAACACTTCCACCTCGTTGCACTTCCTGACTCCGTATGATCTAAAAAGTGGACGTAAATACAATTTGCGGAGTTTGAGCATGAAGTGACATAATAAAAGGAAGTGGGATCGTGTTTCTTGGCCACCATGAAGACATGGACAACATTCTAATCTACCCAGAGGGAAGGGTTGCCATCTATTGGTCACCGCCATCACTGGTAGTGTGCCCATATGAAATTTAAAATAGAGAGCCCTTTTTTCTTCCGGATAAATACTGTCTATGAAAAAAGCTGGTTGAGCTCTTGATTAAACAAAATGTAACGCTTAAATAAAGGGCTAAGTGTCTCACACATGCTCTGAGCCTTTTTGTCCCAGTATGCCTTTTTTATGACAGATAAACTAGGCCTTCTGATTTTTCCTGGATGGAGCCAGAGGTCTTCCTGGCCGATAGCAGCCAGGATGGTTGAGATGTGTTTGAACCAGGGCAATTTCCAATGACTTTGTAGCTTCATGATGTCCATGAGTACATCTCTATATGGTTTGAGTTCCTCTTTTGCCAAAATACGGATCCATTATCTTATTGGAGCCAATGCGATGTAGTCCTCAACCTTTCTCATTTGTAGATCAATTCTTATTGCATTCATTGGTGTGGCATTGCCTAAACAAAGTAATCGGCGTAAAAATTTATTCTCGGTTACTTGTATTGATGGAGTCTTTCTAAATCCCCAAATCTCTGCGCCATATAGTGCTGCGGCCCTTGCTTTTGTTTTATATGCAGGCAGTGCAGAACTCACAGAATGGTTGCCTGTAGCTTTTGCGAATCTGAGTACCGCTCCAGCTTGTTGGACCAAGGAGATGTTACTTTTATAAATTTGCGGTTTCCATGTCAGTTTTTCGTCCAGTCTGCAGCCCAGGTAGCCATAAGTAGCCACTCGGGCCAAAGGCTTGTTGTTTACCCTAAAAGTCGATTGCATCATCTATTTATGGTTAAGAATCATAAACTTTGTTTTCCCCTCATTGATTACCATACTCCTTGAGGTGCAAAATGATTCAAAACCCCTTAGTAGTCGATGCATTCCTATCTCCGTTCTTGCCAGTAATACAGCGTCATCGGCAAAAAGCAAGATAGGTATACTTTCATTGGCTAGTTTTGGCACATCCAGATGTAATTTCCTCAGGTCTTGACTTACTTCATTTATGTAACAATTGAATAAGGTTGGGGCCAAAACGCAGCCTTGTTTTACGCCTCGCTGGATTGGAATTTCTGCCGTATAATAATTTCTCGTACTATATCTGACCCTGGCAGTATTTCCTGTATGCAGTAGAATTAACAGCCTTAAAAATTTTCCCTGTATACCCATTTCCGACAATAACTGCCATAATGTTTGGCGATTTACGCTGTCAAAGGCTGTTTGAAGATCCACAAAGACCAGATATAATGGACAATCTTTTAGGGGAACGTATTTAGCGCAGATCATGTTCAACTTAAAAAGTTGATCTGTTGTGCTTTGGCCTCTCCTAAAATCAGCTTGATGTGTCGATAATAAATCTCCATCCTCTAGCCATTGGTCTAGGCGCGACTGAATCAGTTTGGCAAAATATTTTCCAACACTATCAAGCAATGAGATTGGCCTGTAATTGCACACCATATCCTGAGGCCCTTTTTTGTGAATTGGAACAATTATTGATTTCTTCCAAGAAGTAGGGATTACCTCGTGGTGCCAAACACTGTTGAATAGACGGGCTAGAACAGGTAGCCATAACATTAGCTGATTACGATAAACGTCTGAAGGGATGCCATCTGGGCCTGCAGCCTTGTACAGCTTTTGGAGGAGAATAGCTTGTTTAATCTCTTTCTCACTGAATTCCGATGTTAACTCCATTGCACATGGAATAGCATGGATTGCTTGCATGGTATTTGTGCTAGGGAATTTGTTAGGGACTAAGGGCCAGATGTAGCAAAAATAAAAATTGTGACTCGCATTTTGCGAGTTGATGCGACTCGCAAAATGCGAGTCGCAAATTGGAATGCCAGAAAAAAAAGCGATCCGATTTTGCGACTCGCAGCCGGACTCGCAACGCTGTGTGCGAGTCCGCAGGTTGCGAGGTCGCTGTTTGCGAGTGTGCAAAAACGAACTCGCAATTAGCGAGTGGGTGTCGCAAATTGCGAATACCTTCAAAATTGCTTGCAGATGCAGCAGAACACTCCAGAAAGCATACCAGAACACTCTGGAAACACTTCCTGGCACATGATGATGGCATCACAGCCAGGAAGTTAACAAATACACCTGGGAGGAGGGCTCAACAGTGAGCAGTGTCTCTGCCACTCACAGTAGGGTGCTGAGGAGTGGTAGGCACAGCACCATGGACGCAGCAGGGACCAGCCAGGCTGGCAGGAGGGGCAGGAGATCATAGATAACAGCCAGGACAGATTCATGTGGCACATGGCGTTAATGTGCCACATGACTGGTTGGCATTTTCCTGCCCATGGACAATTTCAACTTGTATATAGTTTCTTCATGACATTAGTAAAACAGTTATTTTTGTTCCACTTAACAAATGGTTAATAGGTGAGTATGGTGGGAGTTGACACGTACCGTCCAAAATATTGCGTTGCTATGTGGTCCCGTCTCAGTCTGCCTTGATTAGCTAGACTCCTATCCCCATGATGGCGATGTGGTCGTTCTTGCTCTTCATCATCAGGATCTGGGTCTGCAGGGGTGAGAGGTAGCCCACATCGGGTGGCTATGTTGTGGAGGATGGCGCATGCGACCACAATTTTGAAAGCGGTAATGGGGGTGTATTGGAGGGCGCCTCCACTGCGGTGGAGGCATCTGAATCTTGCCTTCAGCAGTCCGAAGGTGCGCTCGATCAGGTTCCTGGTCCTCTTATGCGCACTGTTGTATTGCCTCTCCGATTCAGTTCTGGGTGTTAAAAACGGAGTCATGATCCAAGGCCTGAGAGCATATGCACTGTCACCTGTTGGGCACAAAAGTACACGGTCAGGAAGTCCAGATTGTCGTGCACAGTGACCTGTGTGTATGTCTGCAAGTGTCTGTGGCTCTACCTAGGAGGTAACCGTCTCCAAATTCCCCACGTTCCAGGCGTTGATGTATCCCACTATGCCTAAAAATGTATGAGTCATGGGTACTGCCAGGAAACTTAGCTACGATGTCCGTGATGACATAATGGGCATCACAAACAACCTGTATGTTGAGTGAGTGGGTACACTTCCTGTTGCGGAAAATGTGTTTCCAGATTAGCAGGGGGGCATATTTGAATGTGTGTCCCATCTACACACCCTATGACATGAGGAAAGAGGACAATGCGGTAAAAGTCCAGCTTGGTGCTGTTAATTTCTGCCTCATTCCTTGGTAAGTATATGAAGTGAGACATGTGCGTGACTAAGGCATCTAGGAATGCCCTGAGGAACCTTGACACTGCACTTTGGGATACCCCACCTGCCACGGCAATGACCCCCTGATAGCTCCCTGAGGCCAAGAGGTGCAGTGCGCATAGCACTTGCACATGCGTAGGAATGGCGCAGCCACGCAGAGTCTTGTGTTCTAGCTGTGGTTTCAGTAAATCTATTAATTCTAGAATGGCTGCGCTGGTAAGGCGGTATTTGTCATAGATCTCCTCTTCAGTTTGCTGAAAAAGAGTCTGCCTGGTTCTATATATCTTTTCCTGTCTGTGGCCCCTCCTCCTCCTCTGCTGGGCTGCGTAGACTCTCCTCCTCACTGCTATCAGGTATATCTCCGCCATCTTGAGTAACCCAGATGCCTTCTGGGTCCCCTTTTATACTTTGGTAATGGTTACCACCTGCTCTGAGTTAGTGGTAAATGGGACATGCAAACTGGTCTTTTTGCGACTAGTCGCAATTTGCGAGTTGCAATTGCATAAGGTTTGCGACTTGCAATTTGCGGGTCGCAAAATGGGGTCGCAACGGATGCGACTCGCAAACGGGTCCCATCGCTTTTTGCGAGTCGGAAATGGGCTTTTTGCATCCCATTTCCGATTTTGCACTGTCGCAAATTGCGAATCGGCCCGTTTGCGAGTCGCAAACGTTTGCTACATCTGGCCCTAATTCGTTCTGTGTTTCATATATCGATCTGACAGGCCATTTTGATGGTACTACATAGGTCTCTTGAAGTGGAAATGCCTTACTTGATCTTTGATTACTACCTTCCGGCCCTTGAGTAAAACTATTTGAGTTATTGGTACTCCCAGGTACCATCTTGACCTCTTCCTGATACAAGGCGGTGAAGTGCTTTACCCTTGACCCAAGGGTAGGTCGCTCCCCCTGCCGCTGCAGCTCCTCCAAGTTCCCGAGTTCCTGTGTTCCTGAGACCCACCTAACTGTAAGTACCCCCCTCCTCCCAGCCCCTCGCCCTGCCCCGCGCCACTCACCTTCTCTCCTGCTCCTGCTTCTTTTCCTCCTCTCTGTCTCTTCCTCCTCGCTCCCCCTCTGCTATCTTCTTCTGTGTTCTTCTGTTCTTCTGTTCTTCCCTTCTGTTCTTCTGTGTTCTTCCGGTCTTCTGTGTTCTTCTTCTCTGTTCTTCTCGGTGCTTCTGTGTTGTTCTTCTCTGTTCTTCTCTGTTCTTCTCTGTTCTTCTGCTCTTCCGATCTTCTGTTCTTCTGTTCTTCTGTTCCTCTGTTCTTCTGTCTTCTGTTCTTCTGGTCTTCTGTCTTCTGCTCTTCCGGTCTTCTGTTCTTCTGTCTTCTGTTCTTCTGTCTTCTGTTCTCCTGTCTTCGGCTCTTCTACCTCCTCCGTCTTCTTCCCCCGAGCCTGCCCTCCTGCTCCTTCCTCATCCCCCTCCCTCACTCGCCTCCCCCTCTCTCACCCCTAGCTAACCCGTTCGCTATCTACCTCCCTCACTCCTCCTATCTTCCTATCTCTCTAGTTCCCTATCTCACTATCTAACTCCCCCACTCTCCACCTCCTCCTACCTACCTATCTGTCTATCTATCTATTTCCCTATCTATCGACTTCTCTATCTATTTTCTCTATCTATTTCTCTATCTCTCCCCCCCTCCCGCCACCCCCTCTACTACCTATCTCCCTATCCTCTCACTCTACCTCTCTCCCTCACCCACCTCTACAACCCCCCCTCCCCTATCGTCACAACCCTACTCCTATCTCTCTCCCTAATCTCCAAACCTCCTAACACTCACCCTCCTCCACCCTAAAAACCCTCCCCCAGCTCCTCTCACTCTACCTGTCCCCCCCTCCCTCGCGCTTTCCCGCCGCGACCTCCTGCACGCCCCCGCCCCCCAGCTCCCATTCGCCCCCAGCTGACCCCTCCCCCCCCCTCCTACCTCTTATGGCGGCCGCTGCGCGACTGCGCAGCGGGCACGCCGCTGGCGCGCCAGAGGCGCGCCAGAGGCAAGCCCGTCTGCGCCCGTCCGCGCCTGGCCCGCGCCCAGCGCCACGACCCCTGGTCCCCAGCTCCCCCAAGCCCCGCTGATCCGCTACGACCCCACCACCCTCCACGCCCTCAACCCAGGGCGCTCCAAAACCTGCTTCCTAGCTCACCCCAAACGCACCCATGGACCTTTCGCCTGCAACTCCTGCAAACGCATCTTCCACCACGCAACTACCACGACCACAAGCCCACGCGCCATCAACCACCTCAAGTGCATCCTGATCAACGCTCGTTCCGTCCACAAGCACGCCGTTGAACTTTGGGACCTCCTGGACTCCACAGCCCCGGACGTCGCCTTCATCACGGAGACATGGATGAACGCCTCCTCTGCTCCAGACATCGCTACCGCCATCCCCGAAGGCTACAAGATCTCCAGAAAAGACCGCACCAACCAAGTAGGAGGAGGTGTCGCCATCGTCTTCAAAGACTCCATCAGCGTCACCACCTCCACTGAAGACTCCCCTCTCGCCGCTGAACACCTGCATTTTCAGATTCGCACCGACCCAAGGACCACCCTCAGAGGATCCCTCGTCTACCGTCCTCCCGGACCTCGCGCCTCTTTCAGCGACGCCATCGCCGACTTCATCTCCCCGCACGCCCTCGCCTCAAAGGACTACATCCTCCTAGGTGACCTCAACTTCCATCTGGAACAAAACAACGACCCCAACACCACCACCCTGCTCGACAACCTCGCCAACCTCGGCCTCAAACAACTGGTGAACACCGCCACCCACATCGCCGGACACACGCTCGACCCTATCTTCTCCGCCAGCAAACACATCTTCTTCAGCCACACCTCTGCCCTACACTGGACCGACCACAGCTGCGTCCACTTCACATTCCGACGCGAGACCTCCCACCTCCGCACTCAACCCACCCCTCGTCGACAGTGGAACAAGATCCCTGAAGAGCAACTCTTCTCCGCTCTCGCCGCCAACCAACCCACCCTCACCACCGACCCCAACGACGCAGCTCTCAACCTCACAAACTGGATCTCCAACTGCGCTGACAACCTTGCTCCCCTCAAACGCACGCATCGACAGACCAACACCAAAAAACCTCTCTGGTTCTCTGACACCCTCAAAGAATCAAAGAAAACTTGTCGTGCCCTTGAGAAGGCCTGGCGCAAGGACCACACCGCGGACAACATGACCGCCCTCAAGAACGCTACACGCGAACACCACCACCTGATCCGCACTGCCAAAAGGAACTTTTTCACCGACAGACTAGACAAAAACAGCCACAACAGCAGAGAACTCTTCAGCATCGTCAAAGAGTTCTCCAACCCCAGCGCCAGCGCCAACGCCGTCACGCCCTCACAGGATTTGTGCGAATCCCTCGCCACTTTCTTCCATCGCAAGATCAGCGACCTCCACGACAGCTTCGGACACCAGACCCAACCATACACCACTGAACCCGCTTCCCCGGACATCACCCTCAACAACTGGACCCACATCAACACGGAAGAAACCAAATCCATCATGAACTCTATCCACTCCGGCGCCCCTTCGGACCCCTGCCCGCACTTCATCTTTAACAAAGCCGACGACATCATCGCCCCGCACCTCCAGACCGTCATCAACTCTTCTTTTTCTTCTGCTACCTTCCCCGAATGCTGGAAGCACGCTGAAGTCAACGCCCTACTAAAGAAACCTACGGCTGACCCAAGCGACCTGAAAAACTTCCGCCCCATCTCTCTTCTACCTTTCCCAGCCAAGGTAATAGAAAAGACCGTCAACAAACAGCTGACCACCTTCCTGGAAGACAACAACCTGCTCGACCCTTCACAAACCGGATTCCGAACCAACCACAGCACGGAAACCGCCCTCATCTCAGTCACAGACGACATCAGAACCCTGATGGACAACGGTGAAACAGTCGCCCTCATTCTCCTCGACCTCTCGGCTGCCTTTGACACCGTCTGTCACCGCACCCTAATCACCCGCCTACGCTCCACCGGGATCCAAGGCCAGGCCCTGGACTGGATCGCCTCCTTCCTCGCTAACCGCTCCCAAAGAGTTTACCTCCCTCCGTTTCGCTCAGAACCCACCAAGATCATCTGCGGCGTACCTCAAGGCTCATCGCTCAGCCCGACACTCTTCAATGTCTACATGAGCCCCCTCGCCGACATCGTACGCAAGCACGACATCATCATCACCTCCTACGCCGACGACACCCAACTTGTACTCTCCCTCACCAAGGACCCCGCCAGCGCCAAGACCAACCTACAAGAGGGTATGAAGGACGTCGCAGATTGGATGAGGCTCAGCCGCCTAAAGCTGAACTCTGAAAAAACGGAAGTCCTCATCCTCGGCAACACCCCGTCCGCCTGGGACGACTCCTGGTGGCCCACGGCCCTCGGCACCGCACCGACCCCCGCAGACCACGCCCGCAACCTCGGCTTCATCTTGGACCCTCTTCTCACCAAGTCAACGCCGTGTCCTCCGCCTGCTTCCTCACTCTCCGCATGCTCCGCAAGATCTTCCGCTGGATCCCCGCCGACACCAGAAAAACCGTGACCCACGCCCTTGTCACGAGTCGCCTGGACTACGGCAACACCCTCTACGCCGGGACCACCGCCAAACTCCAAAACCGCCTGCAACGCATCCAAAACGCCTCGGCCCGCCTCATCCTCGACGTACCCCGCAACAGCCACATCTCCGCACACCTGAGACACCTGCATTGGCTCCCAGTCAGCAAAAGGATCACCTTCCGTCTTCTCACCCACGCACACAAAGCCCTCCACAACAAGGGACCGGAATACCTCAACAGACGCCTCAGCTTCTACGTCCCCACCCGCCCCCTCCGCTCCGCTGGCCTCGCACTTGCTGCCGTCCCTCGCACCCGCCGCTCCACGGCGGGTGGGAGATCTTTCTCCTTCCTGGCGGCCAAGACCTGGAACTCCCTCCCCACCAGCCTCAGGACCACCCAGGACCACTCCGCTTTCCGGAGACTCCTAAAGACTTGGCTGTTCGAGCAGCGATAACCCCCCCTTTCCCCCCTAGCGCCTTGAGACCCGCACGGGTGAGTAGCGCGCTTTATAAATGTTAATGATTTGATTTGATTTGACCCTGAGTTCTGGGTTGATATTCAATTCTAGGTTTTTCGGAGGGCTTTCGCATCACCACCTGACTACCTCCCAGAACTTTTTGCAGTTTCCTGCCGAAATTGCCTGCAGGAGAATTTTCCAGAGCTTATGTGGGAATATCTTCCTTTTGTATCTCAGTAGTTTCTTGTACTGTTGCCTGCATTCGTAAAAATGTTGCTCATTAAAGTCATTCAAATGCCGATTCTTTAGTGCTTGTGATAGCGTATTTTTTAGTTTCAAACACTCTTCATCAAACCAGCCCTCCATCGTATTAGGATTAGTTTGAAGATGCTTGGTCCTTTCCTTTGTTGTTTGTAAAAACAGATTATTAAAATTATGCAGGAGGGGTAAAGCTTCGTTAACTGGTAGATTTAGGAATGTGCTGAGTGATAACAACCAGGTTTGACTAGGTACACTCATAAAGGATTCATCCACATTTGACCTTAATATGTTTTTCCTATTTGGTCTCATAGTTATTGTTAAGCTATTTCCGTTAAATTAATACTGTATGTCACCGGGTGAATAAATATTTTATCACCACTGTGGTAAGGTTTTGGATTTTGGCCTTGGACAGATAAGCACTTTTTCAGTCCTCACTTCTCACCAGTGTCCTTATATTTCTGTCTTCGTAAACTGCACATGATTGTACGTACAGAGTAGGGAGCTATTTTGGGTGTATTTTTCCTTAGAGATGCACACGTTCCATGAATAGTCATATACCTGATCCTATGTTATCAACGTAAAATCTAAATACTGTGGGACTGCAGGTAGCTCTGTAAAACTTTTGCTGAATTTAACTATTGAAATTGCAAAGGCAATGACCATGGTGGGAAGACTTTCAAATTGCTTAAAAATGTACTTCTGTGTTAACTGGCTCAATTTAAAGGTAAGTTTTCACATCCATTTTTTAGCTGAGTTTGCTTCCCCATCCTCAATTTGGTGGCAACCTCTAAATGTCATAGACTAAGGATCTCATTATGAGGATGTGGTGTTGGTTGTACCCCAGCAACTGTGGCGGACCGACTGCCACATTAAAACCCTGGCAGGCGATTCCGCCAGGAGACCACTGTCTCTGCCAGGAATATTGTTCTAGACGCGGTGACAGCGGTTGGGGTTGTAACCAGCCAGGGTGGCGCTAAACTCAGCACCGCCTGGCTGATTACAACCTCACTTTCTGCCAGCCATTTCATGATGGGGACTCCACCATGAAAAGGATGGTGGAAAGCCAATTCCGGGGGCCACGCCTATGCCCATGCATGGATATTGGCCTTGACTCCCTTAAAGGAGCTGAGGCCAATACCTTAGCACTGTTATTGCCGATCAGCCTGGTGGGAACACGTATATCAATGCTCCCGCCAGTCAGCATGGTGGGAACATTGTGATACGCTTGGGGGGTAACAGCCATGGCGGTGGCGTCATCCCCGTGGCTTTGGTGGGCCCATGGTGGAACTGCCAAAGTCATAATGAGACCCTAAGCGCTTGATTTAAGGTTTGGCTGACGGGTTACGCCGTCACAAACGTGGCAGATATCCCATCCACCCTATTACGATGTCCTTAGGATTTAATGCACTTGTAATACTGCAAATGGGATATCTGTCATGTTTGTGATCTATTAAACCCTCTCTGCCCATCTCTAAATCAGGCCCTAAGTATTAGGATCCCGAAGTGCATTTTGGGAATGGCTCACACTGTGGTGGATAATTCTGCATGTAATGTATGGTTGATTGATGTGAAAATGAGTATATTTTATTGCAAAAATTTGCAAGTTTAAATTCCAACACAATGGCCCTCATTACAACCCTGGCCGACGGTGTTAAGTCGGCGGTAGCACTGCCAACAGGCTGGCGGTAATTACCGCCAAATTATGACACTGGCGGTTTGACACACGCCAAACCGTCAATGTACCACACCGTCTGCCACGGCAGTAACGACCGCCAGGCTGGAGACCACGGTTTCCAGCCCAGCGGCCGTTACTAGTCTGCCTGCGGGATCATGACCCTGCATACCTCCATGGATTTCGTGGTTTTTGAACTGCCACAAAAACCATGGAGGTAGGCACTATCAGTGCCAGGGAATTTCTTCCCTGGCGCTGATAGGGGTCTCCCCCTCCCCCTCCCTAGAGTTCACCCCCAACACCCATGATCCCCCTACCACCCCCCAAAGGTGGTAGGGCCCCCTCCCCTCCCCGCACCCGACCTCCATGAGCCTCCCAGACATACCCCACACCCCCTCACTCACACACGCACACACCACTCACACACATACACGTGCACATACATGCACACATGCACACATACATACACATTACATCCCCACTACACACATCACAACCCCCGCAAACATGCACGCACCCACACACCCCCTCTAAACACTCTCACTCACACCCCCATTCACGCACACACCACACAACACCCCCCACCAACTCCCCTGTCGGACGATCACCTTACCTGCCTCGTCCGGGAGGGAACGGGTTCCATGGGGGCTGCTCCGTCGCAAGCGTAATTCGGTGGGCGGTGTTCTGAGGACGTGATGGTGATGGAGGAGCAACCTCCACTGCACTTCCGACCGCCAGTATGGCTGCTGGTGGCTCTCCAACCACAAAATGGCAGAGGGTCGCCACCAGTCATAATATGGTTGGCGGTCTTCGGTCCAGCGGAACCTCAGCAGTCTTCAGTGAAGACCACCAAGGTCATAATGAGTACACGGTTTCAAAGTGAGATGATTGTAAAACAAGCATTGGCAAATACAGTAGGTTTGTATTTATGTTAGGGGAAGTATTTGATAATACTTTGGTGACTTTGTGTATGTTTTCAATAGCTGTCCTAAAAGGGAAATCTCATAACAAAGCAACATTTTGGGCTTCAATAAAATGGGAGCTTGAAGTAGGCTCCCTTTTCAGAACATGCTGCATTACCAGAGTTAAGATGTCCCATCAAAGAAGAGTTTTATGATAAGGAGAAAGAAGATGAAATTTGTGTTATAAATGGTTAACCTAAAAATGGTAAACAGCAAAATGTCACAACACGTTTGACAAAGTGGCAGTATTTTCACTGAAACTGGAAGACAGCATATGTATGTGCCCATGTTTACCTTGGAACTGTAAATCCTAATAGTTATCATAACTGCAAATCAATCAATCAATCAATCAAAAAATTTATTTTGTGCGCTTCTCACCCGGTACGGTCTCAAGGCGCTGTAGGGGGGAGAAAGGGGGGATGCCGATTACTACTCAAAAAACCATGTCTTGAGGTGCTTTCTGAATGTCAGGCGGTCCTGGGTCTTGCGTAGGTTGGTGGGGAGGGAGTTCCAGGTCTTGGAGGTGAGGTAGGAGAATGATCTGCCTCCGGAGATGGTGCGTTGGATGCGGGGGACTGTGGCGAGGGTGAGGTCAGCAGAGCAGAGGAGTCGAGTGGGTGCGTGGAAGTTCACTTGTTCATTGAGGTAGGCTGGCCCAGTGTTGTGGACGGATTTGTGGGCGTGGATGAGGACATTGAAGATTATCCTTTTGCTGATGGGCAGCCAGTGAAGGGATCTGAGGTGAGCAGAGATGTGTTCGTGGCATGGGAGGTTGAGGATGAGACGTGCAGCTGTGTTCTGGATTCGCTGGAGTATCTGCTGAAGCTTGGCTGTGTTACCTGCGCAGAGGGAGTTTCCGTAGTCTAATCTGCTGCTGAGTGCATAGGTGATGTTTTTTCTGGTTTCTATGGGAATCCATTTGAAGGTCTTCCGTAGCATGCTAAGGGTGTTGAAACAGGAGGAAGATATGGTGTTGATTTACTGGGCCATGGAGAGAGATGAGTCTAAGATGATGCCGAGGTTGTGTGCATGGGTGGAGGGTGTTGGGGGTGGTCCTAGGGCGGTGGGCCACCAGGATTCATTCCATACTGTCTTGTTGGGGCTGAAGATGATGATTTCTGTTTTGTTGGAGTTGAGTTTGAGGTGGCTTGCTGTCATCCATGTGGCGGTGTTGAGGAGTCCGGCGTGGAGGTTTTTCTTGGCGGTGGAAGTGTTCCTGGTGAGGGAGATAACGAGCTGGGTGTCGTCTGCGTACGAGATGATGGTGATTCTGTGGGGGCAGAGGATGTTGGCGAGCGGGGCCATGTCAATGTTGAAGAGGGTAGGGCTGAGGGAGAACCCTTGGGGGACCCTGCAGATGATCCTGGTTGCTGGGGACTGGAAGGGAGGGAGGCGGACTTTCGGGTTCTTTCGGCGAGGAAGGAAGTGAGCCAGTCCAGGGCCTTGTGTCAGATTCCTGCGTCGAAAAGGCATGCACTGAGGTTTTGGTGGCAAACAGTGTCCAAGGCTGCGGAGAGGTCCAGGAGGAGGAGTGCGACGGTCTTGCCCTTGTCCACTCTGGTTCTGATGTCGTCAGTGCAGGTGATGAGGGCGGTCTCAGTGCTGTGGTTCTTGCGAAATCCAGACTGGGAAGCGTCAAGTGCGTTGTTTTCCTCTAGAAAGTGAGGCAGACGGGCGTTCACTATCTTCTCAGCAACCTTGGTGGGGAAGGGGAGAAGAGAAATGGGGTGGTAGTTCATGAAGTCTTCCGGGTCTGCTTTAGGTTTTTTGAGGAGTGCTTCCAGGTGTCTGGGAAGGGTACGGCGTCGAAGGAGCTGTTGATTACGGCACGGAGCTGGGGAGCGATGATTGGGATGGCCTTGTTGAAGATGTGGTAGGGGCAGGAGTCCATGGGGGAGCCTGACTGGATGGAGTTCATGGCTTTTCCTGTTTCTTCGTCGTCAGTAGGGGTCCAGGTGTGAAGTTGGTTGGTGTGAGGGTGTTTGGTGTTGTTGGTCATGTCAGTGGTGTTGGTGGGGGCGGATGGTGTGAAACTGTTGTGTATGTCTAATATTTTGAGGTGAAAGTGGCTGGAGAGGGAGTTCGAAAGGTTTTGTGTGTGAGGGGGGTCGATGGTGCAAAATAAATAAAATGAACATGCATGGGCAATCAGTGACTAACACTCTCTGTTGAAGGCAAGTTAAGGTGTCCAAGCAACAAGCACGTACTAAACAAAACAAATACTGGCCATTATTAGAAACTACACTTGATGGCTCAAGTACAGTCTAACAAAGGGACTAGTTGATGCCCCATATAACAAAATCTACTGAGAACAAAATGCAAGAATATAATAATCAACAAAATACCCTAGGCTTGATGAACAACCCATAGAAAAGCATAAAAAACACTATAAAGTCAATTGCTGAAGGGTGCTGATGCAAAGCCCCCGTCTCTCTTTCTGCATTTCTTCTTAGTTTGTCGTTTAAAGTTTAAATAACATGAGGTCTTCCAGATAATTAAAGTTTTTTGTTGCCAGATTTAAAAAAAGTGGTTTATTGTATGGCGCGGTTGTACAATGTCACCATGTAACACACTCACAATCCTGTATTGGGTCCAGTCAGGTTTGTTTGAGAAACCTTAGCTCAGCCCTGGGCAGTTGTGGCTCTAAGTAGTTAGGATTTGTCAAAGGGACACGTGTTAAGCATTAAGCAGTACCAACACAACTAAGTAAAAAAATGTAATACATTAAAAATATGAAATCAATTTATAATTATAGGTTGTATTTTAGACACCTCAATGACAGAAGTCCACCAGTGGGTTCCAGAGATATGAATTTTTATAGGATCAATAAATCACAGAGTTTCACTTAGCACAACAAACCATTGTAATATACAGTAACTTGCTGTTTAGGGTTAGTCACAACAAGTAATTTGAAAAGGCTATAAGGGCACTCTTGTGATGACCAACTCCACAGGGAGTCAGTCACTGGTATCGATTAGATCGAGTAGTACAGTTACCTTGCAGTCACAGCAGCCTCCAGCCCAGTTCTAGACTCTATTGGACACACTTTAATTGACTGGTCCTGATGCAAGGGATACAATATACTGAAGACGTTAAAGATGCTCTAGGATGCTGAGAATTCTGAGCGGTAATGGAGTCTTTCTGGGGCTATCCCTCAGTCCACGAACACAGCTGGGCTACTTTGGCCACAGAGGTTAATGTCCCTTGCAGTCTGTATGACGTCCAGCCAAAAACAATTGCCACTAATCTCTGGTTAGAGTGAAACCAACAGTCTTCTTTAACTGGTGAAATCTTTCTTGCTGGGTGACCAAACTGCACTCTGACTCCGAGCTGTAACAGGTAGTCAGCCAACTGACTCCTAGAGCCTCTGCTTCAGTCTGGGACTTGGGACGAACTTTCCTCAGGCAGGGTACCACATGCACAGTTTTAGTCCTCTCTTTGCTAGACAAGGAAGCAGAAGGTTCAGTGTAGCCTCCCTTTGTTGAGCCCATGGACCAGCAGGGCAACCCTTTTTCAGTCCTCTCTCAAGTACCGATGTGATCTGAGGTCTGGGTACCAGGGGTGCCACTTTTATGCCCAGGTTGTGCCCTCAGGGGATGCAGTGACCACTACTCAAAGGGCTACCAGGTCCCCTCCCAGCTAGTGACAACTTCCTGTAAAGTGTGGCATGTAGCTTGCCCAGAATGCATCTTTCTGCCAACTCCCAACATGGCAGAACCATTCTCATGGCATGTGGAGTTCTCTAGCCCATCCCAGGGATTTGGCTAGTTGGGGGGCTACATGCTGATGAAAAAAGTGGTTTGGCAGCAGCTTCTCCCTCACTGTCCCTGATGCCAGCCTGTCCACGAAAACAAAAGAGTAATCTGTTTTGGGTGTGTACGCCATTTGAACTGCAACAGTGGCTTTCCCTTTGACACTCACTGACGGACCCGGCTCTCTCTGCAAGGTCACTCTCAAACTTTAAGTCTTTTCATCCTAATTTGTTGGATTTGTTTTTATTGACTTTAATACTCTGTGCACTTCACCACTGCTAACCAGTTGTAATGTGCTTGAGCTCTTTCCCTAAAACATGGTGCAACTAGTATTTATCTAACTGATACATTTAATTTACTTGGAAGTCCATAGTAAATGGTACTACATGTAGCCAGGTTCTGTAACTTAAATGGTGCTAGTGGGACTGCAGCACCCTTTGCTCCACCCCTGAAGTAGCCTTTAAAAACACATCTCAGGCCTGACACTACAGCCGGTAGTGCAGTTTTAAACTTTTAAACCTTTTGCCAGGTCTAAACCCTGCTTTTGTGGTAATGTTAGATTTCAACCCACAGTTCTGAAAATTACACTTTTAGAAAGTTGGCATTTTTCTTGTCCTAAACATTTGTTCCTTCTCCCGCTGTCCTTAGTAACGTGCCTGTGAATGTCTCTGCTGCTGGGGTTTGTGTATGTGTTCCAAACAACTACACAAAAGGGGAATAATTGTAGGCAGGGTGGCTATCCTGCCAGGATGGCTGGGGAAGAAGCTGTGCCTGGCCCCACTTGCACTTCAAACTGCTTGCTTCAGCGCACTCAGAGGAACCAAACACTACTCTTTTGTCACCCAAGACTTCTTGGATCCTTGGCAAGGGAAGAAAAGAAGTTCAAACAACCAGATGTGGGAGTAGGACATGGTGTTCCCCCCACACAAAGGCTGGCATGAAATATAAATATTGGACCTCCAGTGCCACCCATCAGTACACTCCTGGACCTGTGTACATTAACAGAAGAAGGTCTGCCTTTCTCTCCAGAGGACTGTCCTGCTGTTTTAGGCCTGCCTTGTTCCACAGATGACTGCTGTGCTTCTACCAGAGGACTGCCCTGCTCCCTTCATTCCAGGTTAACTTGAGTGATTCCGAGGGCAAGTTGGTTGGTCCTCTGTCTTAGTTACGGGAGCCCAAGAAGCTCCAGAGGCTTCCCTGCAGCTTTCCAGCTGATCTGCTGCAGTTACCTGTCTGAACCTGACACAGGGCCTCCTTGAGCTCTGCCGGACTCTTCATGAGTGAGTTCCTGATCCTTAAAAGCTTCCACCGCAAGTCCTGGACCCTTAGCTGCCATCAGCTGAGCTCCTCCTGAGGTGAAAAGTGAAATCCTCAGGTTTTGGGCTCTTTGTGACCATGAATGGGCCATTCGCACTGGGGCTTTCCTGCCCACTATGAATGCCGACATGAAGCTCCGGTTATCACAAATCTTTGTGCTGCAACATGAAATTTGCACTATGTGCTATAGCAACAACAGCTTATGGTGACCACCAATGCAAAGCTCAAGCAACAACCATCCATGATTCCCACCGGGCTCTCCGTGATACAGTGACACTAGCCCATACCACCGGTCTGCTCTTCATGCTACAACATTGACCATCCGCAATGCTCTCCCTGCTCCTCATGGCATTCTCCACCACTTACAAAATTCTTCATCCCGAACTTTGAGAAGGTACATTTTTCAGCTGGACTAACCTGGTCGCTGTATCCACCCTGCACCCCATTGTAGTCAGCCTGAACTTGTGACTTCCCCCCAATAGCTAACACAACGAGGTAATCCTGAGTTAAACATAGAATAATTTAGTTTCTTTATGATTCACCCTAACAAGGATTGTGATTGTTTCCTGAGTGGGGCTATCCACCCCACATTGAGGCTCATATCATAATTGAAGATGATACCCATGTGTTTGACCTTGGCAGAGATGTTAAAATTTTGATTGAAAATTTATTGCAAGGAGATAGAGTTGAATTTGGAAAATTCTTCACTACAGATTGAGTTGCAGCAGGTAGGAATGCATCCTTATTTTGATTTCTGCAAAAGCATTTGTAGTTCTGTTACAGTTTGTCATCGTTCAACCTATTGGCTTTGCCAAGGTTTATTTTTCCGTAGATAACCCCAGTGCAACATCTTGAAACGTTTCCCTTATGCAACATAAAATTAAGTCAAGGAGGGCTGTAGCACTTGTATATGCACGATGGGTGGCAATCTTCACCCAGGTTGTGAGGAGGGTGGAAGGGCTATTGGGTGATGAAGGATCATTTTTAAAGAGAGGGTTGGGTAAGGAGGGAGGATAGCAGAGAGAGGGAGTAAAAGTAATCCCCTATATGCAGCACTTTGAAAGGCCTGGTGTCACAGTGAGAGGATTCATTCCATTCAATCAAAATGTGGTGAAACTCAAGAGTACAGAGAAAAGCCATAGACTGAGGAGCAGGGAAAGGAGATAGGAAAAAAAGTCTTCCAATCTTGACAAAGGAATGGACCCTTAGTCCACTCTATGTATTGTATAATTCACAGTAGGTTTTCAACAACAGACTGCTAAAGCAGTATAGGTGCAAGTGCAGATCCTTGTGGGACTGCATAAGATGGATGATGGTTCCTGAGACAGAAAAATGCACAGAGCAAACTTATGTGAATGATGAGAAAGAAACTAAGTCCCTCATTTTGACATTGGTGGTAAAAACCGCCTACCGCGGTGGCGACAGACACCAAAAGATCGCCGCTGCGGCTACCAGTCGGCCACCGTATTATGACCACAGCTCGATTCCTGCCACAAGAAGGGTGGAAATCCAGTTGCAGCCATGCCGGCAGATGGCGGGAAGATGGCACTGCTGCCACCAGCAGCGCCACACCAGTAGACCGCAGCCAGCCGTATTATGACCAATTATACAGCCTGGCGGTGTTCTGCTGGCAGGTGCTGCTGGTGGCAGCAGCGCCCGTCCCGTTTCCTGCTGGAGGACCCTCTGAACACAGGTAAGTCAGGTCTCCGACAGGGGAGGGGGGTGTTGTATGTGTGTGTGTGTGTGTGAATGTTTGTGTGTGTGTGGATGCGTGTGTGTGTTGCATGTTCGATGCGTGTGTGCATGTGTGGAGGTAGTGCATTTATGTTGTGTTATATGAATGCATGTATGTTTGAAAGTGTGTGTGGATGTGTGTGTGAATGGATGTATGCCTGCATGGAAGCATGTGGGAATGGGTGTGTGTATGCATATATGAGTGTGTGAGGGGGGTGTGACTGTATGGAGGGTGGGGGGTTTTGGAGAGGTGGGGAGGTGTGGGGGTACCTGGAGAGGAAGGGGAGGAGACCCCTATCGCCATGGTTTTCATGCTGTACGGACGGCACGGACACCATGGCAGTAGGCGGGGTCATAATTCCGCAGGCAGAACAGTGACGGCCACCGGGCTGGAGATGGATATCTCCATCCCGGCGGCTATTACCGCCTTGGCGGTCGGAGTGGTACTGTCATAATATGGCAGTACATACTGCCAGCCTGTTGGCGGTACTTACTGCCATATTAACGCCGACTGCCGGGGTTGTAATGACCCCCTAAGTTAACTATTCAGCAATATTTGGACTGAAAAGTGCAACACTATGAAATTATGAATTTGGGAAAATGCCAAGGAAAAAACAGAGAGGTACTATATATTCAATGAAAAATAGCTCAGAAATAGCCTTTTCAGTATTGAACTTGATTATTTATAGAAACCTGAAAAATAGACTTCTGTTAAATGCCCTTCGGGTGCTTCACTAAAACATGGAGCTTGGAAATATCTTGCCTGGTTAGAAATGTGCTGCACTTGAAAATATATTCTTTTGTTTCCAAAACACAAATGTTATAATTTTACGATATTTTTCTATTCCCTTTAATTGCTTATGAACTTGGTGCCAGCTAGAAAAGATGACACTGCAGCACTGCCTTCAAACGTTTTTTCTGAAATCTATTTCACTTGCAGTAGTTCACTGGAAGCTAAAAGAAGCCCGGTAACATGTTTAATCCCGTATTTTGCAAAGTAAGTGAAGTGAGCAAATGCAACTATTCCATGATTGATTTTGATGGGGGTATATTATATGTGACTACAAAAACTGTGGCCCCTATTTATGCTTTTTTGTGCTGCATTTGCATCATTATTGTACGCAAAAGCGCCGCAAACTTACAAAATACAATTGTATTTTGTAAGTTTGCGCAGCTTTTGCATCAAAAAATGACGCAAATGTGGTGCAAAAAAGTATAAATATGGGCCTGTGTGTTTTCACTCAGGACTGTTTCCCCATCTGGAGAGTTAATGATTACTCCATCCATTTATCACGTAACCTCGTTACGTCAATACCCGTTACGTCTGTTGGAATCTTCTGGTTGCAGGGATATATAGGGCTTGTAGGTTCATCAGGAACCTAGGTACCCAGAGCCAATAAATGAGCTGCACCTTGCAATGGGTTTTCATTGTATACCAGGTATACAGCAATTCATTTGGTGAAATATAAAGAGTGATAAATAAGTATCAAGGAAACTTTTGAATTTCCAAAATGGGCACAAGATAATGTGTTGAAAAGCAGTGGTTATTGCACATCTCTGAATTCGGGGTTGCCCGTACTAGCATGTGAATTACAGGACATTTCTCAAATACACCTCTTTATTACACACTGTCTTACATTTGGAAGGAGAAAATGTAGAGAAAGACAATGGGCAGTAACACTTGTTCTTGTATTTTGTGTTCCCCCATGTCTCCCAATAAAAATTGTACCTCATTTGTGTGGGTAGGCCTAGTGCACGCGACAGGAGACGTCCCAAAAATTAACATGGACACATCAAATTTTTTTACATTGAAATCTGACGTGTTTTTTGGAATGTGCCTAGCTGTGGATTTTGGCCTCTAGCTTAGCCGACACCTAGGGAAACCTACCAAACCTGTGCATATTTGAAAACTAGACACCTAGGGAAATCCAGGATGGGGTGACATGTGGGGATCTCCCCAGGTTCTGTTACCCAGAATCCTTTGCAAACCTCAAAATGTGGCAGAAAAGGCACTTTTTCTTCACATTTGGGTCATAGAAAGTTCTGGAATCTGAGGGGAGCCACAAACTTCCTTCCACAAAGCATTACCCCAAATCTCTCGATAAAAATGCTACCTCACTTGTGTGGGTAGGCCTAGTGCCCGCGACAGGAAATGCCCCAAAACACAACATGGACACATCACTTATTCCCAAAGAAAACTGACCTGTTTATTTGCAAAGTGCCTAGCTGTGGATTTTGGCCTGTAGCTCAGCACCTAGGGAAACCTTGCAAACCTATAAACTATACACCTAGCAGAATTCAGAATGGGGTGACTTGTGGGGCTCTCATCAGGTTCTGTTACCCAGAATCCTTTGCAAACCTCAAAATGTGGCAAAACAACACTTTTTCCTCACATTTCGGTGATGGAAAGTTCTGTAATCTGAGGGGAGCCACAAACTTCCTTCTACCCAACATTCCCCCAGGTCTCCCACAAAATCGGTACCTCACTTGCGTGGGTAGGCCTCGTGCCCACGAAAGGAAATGCCCCAAAACACAACATGGACACTTTACATTTTCGGAAAGAAAACTAACCTGTTTTTTGCAAAGTGCCTAGCTGTGGATTTTGGCCTATAGCTCAGCCGGCAACTGGCGAAACCTAGCAAACCTATACATTTTTTAAAACTAGACATCTAGCGGAATTCAGAATGAGGTGACTTGTGGGGCTCTCTTCAGGTTCTGTTACCCAGAATCCTTTGCAAACCTCAAAATTTGGCAAAAAATACACCTTTTCCTCACATTTCAGTGCTGGAAAATTCTGGAATCTGAGGGGACCCACAAACTTCCTTCTACACAGCATTCCCTCAGGTCTCCTAAATAAAAATGTATCTCACTTGTGTGGGTAGGCCTAGTGCCCACCAAAGGAAATGCCCCAAAACATAACATGGACACATCACATTTTCCAAAGAAAACTGATCTGTTTTTTGCAAAGTGCCTATCTGTGGATTTTGGCCTCTAGCTCCGCCTGCACCTAGGGAAACCTAGCAAACCTATACACTTATGCAAGTAGACACCTAGGGGAATTCAGAATGGGGTGACTTGTGGGACTCTCACCAGGTTCTGTTACCCAGAATCCTTTGCAAACCTCAAAATTTCACCCAAAAAAACAACCTTTTCCTCACATTTTGGTGATGGAAAGTTCTGGAATCTGAGCGGAGCCACAAACTTCCTTCTACCCAGCATTACCCCTGGTCACCCAATAAAAATGGTACCTCACTTGTGTGGTTAGGCTAGTGCCTGCAACAGGAACGGATCACACAAGGGTCAATGGTAGTCCTTGCATTAGTGCTACTGTTCACCCTGGAGTGATCCATTCCTGACGCAGGCACTAGGCACAGGCACACAAGTGGGGTTGTGTTTTTATCAGGACAAGTGGAGAAACATTGGGTGGTAGGAATTTTGTGGCTCCCTACACATTCCTGTAGTTTCTGTGGTGAAAAAGCAAGAAAATATAGGCCCGTATTTATACTCCGTTTGCGCCGAATTTGCGTCGTTTTATTCGACGCAAATTCGACGCAAAACTAACGCCAACTAACGCCATATTTATACTATGGCGCTAGACGCGTCTAGCGCCAAAGTTCCCGGAATGTGCGTCATTTTTTAGCGTGAACCCCTTCCTTGCGTTAATGATATGCAAGGGAGGCGTTCCCGTCTTAAAAAATGACTCCCAGACCTTTACGTGGTATTTATACTCCCGGGCAAAAATGACGCCCGGGAGTGGGCGTGGCCAAAAACGGCGCATTTGCGCCGCTTTTTAACGCCTGGGTCAGGGATGGCGTTAAGGGACAAGTGGGCTCAAAATGAGCCCAGAGTGCCCTCCCCTGCCCCCAGGGACCCCCCCTGCCACCCTTGCCCACCCCAGGAGGACACCCAAGGATGGAGGGACCCATCCCATGGACATTAAGGTAAGTTCAGGTAAGTATTTTTATTTTTATTTTTTGTGGCATAGGGGGGCCTGATTTGTGCCCCCCTACATGCCACTATGCCCAATGACCATGCCCAGGGGACAGAAGTCCCCTGGGCATGGCCATTGGGCAAGGGGGCATGACTCCTATCTTTACAATGATAGGAGTCATGTTGATGGGGGATGGGCGTCGAAAATAAATGGCGCAAGTCGGGTTACGACGATTTTTTCGACGCAACCTGACTTGCCCCATTTTAAGACGCCCATGCGCCATCTTCCCCCTACGCCGGCGCTGCCTGCTGTACGTGTTCTTTCTCGCGCACACCAGGCAGCGCCGGTCTGCTTGCGCCGGCTAACGTCATTCAATAAATACGGCGCCCGCATGGCGCTTCAGAATGGCGTTAGCCGGCGCTAAATTTTTTGACGCAAAACTGCGTTAGCGCAGTTTTGCGTCAAAAAGTATAAATATGGCCCATAGTGTTTTTAATCATTGTTTCACTTTCACAGGGTATTCTGGGTAAGAAAACTTTGTGAAATCCAAACATGCCACACTTCCGTGTACTGCCTTCGGTGTCTAGTTTTCAGAAATGTCTGGGTTTGGTAGGTTTCCCTATATGGCAGCTGAGCCCAGGTCCAAATACTCAGTGTGACTGTCTTACAAAACTAGGCTGTTTTGTGGTAGGTAATTTTAATGTCCCCACAATCCGTTTTGGGGACTTCCCTGTTGTGGCCACTTGCCCACCCACTAAAATGAGGCAATGTTTTTCTCTGGAGACTTAGTGGCACGCTGGGTGGTAGAAAAATTGTGGCTGCATGCAGATTTCAGGACTTCCCCTCACTGAAATGCAAGGCAAAGTGTTTTTAAGCAAATTTTGTCATTCTGGGTGAAGTAAAACTGGTGAGAGCCACACAAGTCCTGCACCCTTGGACTTCCCTGGTACTAGTATGTTAAAGTTAATCCACCACTCACATTGGTTGGTTTTAGCACCTCTAGAAATTATGGTTTCAAAGCATGAATACTTATCAAAGTATCTGAATATTAAAACCAAGCCTTCTGAAGGTGGGCCATAAAGCCGAGTCCAGGCACCAACCTCTTTATGGTCCATTCCCTTGCCATTCACGCCACGGGCCCAATCCAACCAATCACTGCAATCACATTAACTTACCGCTGCCAGACAAGGGCCCATCACATTCATATGCCACAGGACGGAACACGTTTGACTACATTTTATCACCTGTCAAGTGACCGCCTCCTTCTTCCTGAACATTACCGAAGGCATGCGTTACAAACCTTTACTAATGACTTCCATGACAGCCACCCGAGGCTCAAGAAGACATGTTTTTCATGAGCCTTTAGTGCACTCACTGTGCTAAATCCAACTCCTTCCAGTTTGTGGATGCAAGTTGGGGGTGTCCGAGTATGCCGAACAAAGTGATTCCTTGAACTGAGCAAGCATATCTACCTTTGAAACTAAGGCAGACTTGCTGGGGAATTCTCGTGATGTTCCCTAAAGAGAAGGTCATAGGCTATGAAAAAGGATAGTATTTGGCACACAGGGGAGTCCATGAAAACGTAGCTTATGTCACATCCAACATGATGTGCAGTGCTGTGACTGTAATGCACTTATCATACACCAAATTGAACATCTACTAATTTCTGATGAGGAAGAACATGAAAAGCAGGTCAAACACTGACCCATACGAGTCATTGTCCTTCAGTGCTGGGATGTCACAGATCGGTTTGAATCCATAGGTGTAGATGATGTACATCTGTACTACCTTTACAATCTGCCTTCTACCTGTGCCACATCCCTGTGACGGCACACCTACCATAAGCTTTCCTTACCCATTCATGTCTGTCCTCATCGGAGTCCTGACTAATCATGTATAATTGGCAAGTTAACCTATGCTAGTTTGTGGATGCAAGTTGGGGGTGTCTGAATATGGCTTGGGAGGTCTATCCCTCAAACTGAGCAAGCATATCTACTGTTTCTGTGGGACTCATTCACCAACACTTCTACTTTTGCTTTGAAAGTGAAGCTACAAATTGAGTTTGCACATTTTCAAACAAGTAGAAATTGGTGAATTTGTCCAACAGGTCATTTGTTTGACTTATTAGACTTACTGTGGTTCTCATTGGCAATCATGGTGGTCCTTGAGAAGCATACATAGGTTCCCTAACAAGTACTTCAAAATTCAGTCATGCCTTTAGCATTTTGCCACACAGGGTACTCCGTGACAATGTGGCATATGTTCTGTCCACTAGTATGTGCAGTATGGGGACTACATAATGCACGTTAATTGAACAGAACACCTACCATGTTCTGACGGTTGATATAGGTGTCTAGCAGGCCATAAGGAAGTCCATGGTTTCCTGAAGTAGATGAAGTAAAATTCTGTGGCTGCTTGCCTAATGAAGCAGTGGCCCATGGACGTTCGGCATCCATGCACAGACACTGAGAGGATTACCCAACGACAGCACCACCTCAGTCGATTTCCCAGAACTTTGCTTTAGTATGATACAACGCAAAGCAAATAGGGACACAGAGGCCTGGTTGAGATGGGCACTGGGGACAGTAATACTGACTCTCCTGCCGCTTTCCATGCTTCGAGAACACTTTACAGCGGTGACATGGACAATCCTTTTTCAGTGTTTTAGGAATCCGATCATCAAAGTGTTGGTCCTGCAGCCTTGCCACATCCTCCAGAACATATGAGGTGGATGCTGCTGCTGCTTCTGTAACAGCAGTGAGGCTTTCAATTACAGACAACTGGAAGTCAAGGAAAGTTGTGAGTCTTCCTGTGGTTGTCTGAGGGTAAACAACATACGCATTGTATATTGCCATCTGGACAAGGTGGGTAGACAGTTTCTTGTACCAAGTGTGAGTTTTACGACACGCATTGTATGGTTGTTCTTGTCCACTCCGTCCATGTACTTCTTGTAATCAAGTATACAGATGGGCTAGTGGACTTCGGCCATCTGTCCCCAAACTGTGATGGGGGAAGTGCTCTCATCATGAATTGTAGTGAGCACGTATACATCACGCCTATCTAAGAACTTGATTGCAAGCAGTTTTCTGGAACGCAATGCAGTACTCTGGGAGTTCTGGAGCTTCTTGCAAACAAGCTCCTGCGGGAATCCTTTGCGGTTACAACGAACTGTACCGCAGGCCACAGTGCCAGCTTTGTAGAGCTCACTGCACAGCTCTACTCCTGTATGGCTATTGTCCACATAAAGGTTATAACCTTTGTGAAGGATTGACTGGACAAGTTCCCATACAATCCTACCTGTGACCCCTAACATGCGAGGGCAACCTACAGGGTTTAGGGTAGAGTCCTTCCCTGTATACACTCTCAAGCTGTACACATAGCCAGAAGAGCTCTCACACATCATGTACAGCTTTATGCCATAGCAAGCTCTTTTGCTTACAATGTACTGTCTGAATACAGGATCAAGGACTCATCGACTGCTATATTCTTTCCAGGAGTATAGACCTTTGGAAACCTGGCAGACAAATGTTTCACGACAGGCCGAATTTTGAACAACCTGTCATGGTCTGGATGGTCCCGGGGGAATGCAGCAGAATTTTCATTGAAATTCAGTATGCACCGCAGTAGCAAAAAACTATCTCTGCTCATGTATCGTGCGAAGATGGGGGTTACCCAAACCGTGTGAGTAGTCCAGTAGGACTGCAAGGTGGGTTTCTTCAGTAACCCCATTTTGAGCGTAAGGCCCAAAAATATCTTCAACTTCGCCAGCGAAGTGGGAGTCCACTGGCGTGTCCTAGAACAGGGCCCTAGAGTGCCTCCATGCTCCCTCAGAAATTGGTCTGCACACAAATTTGTTTGCTGTACAATTTCCTGAAAGAAGTCAACATCCAAAAATAGATGGACGTAGTCGACTGGGAAAAAGTTGGCTGTATCAATTTTACATCCAGCGTCACCAGTAAAAGGTGGAATTTGGGGCTGAACTAAACAGGTTAGCTGCCAAGAGAGCACTCTCTTTGTGCTTGTGGCCGCACACACCTGTTCTCTAGATTCGGCTAACCCGATGTTGTCCCGCTGCACAGACTGTGCTTGCAAAGGGACAGCACAGTCTCCTTCAGAATCACTGGAAGAGGTGTCGTCGGATAGGACTCGGCCGACTGAAAAATCACTGCCAGATTCTGCCCCATTGTCCTCTCCCTCAGATGCTGTCTCAGTCTCTGATCCTGTCTATGCTCCATAACCTGAGTTAGGGCTTCAGCAGCAGTCATCCAATGAGACGCCATCTCTGCTACTGGCTAAACTGTCCCTCTAAAGTACTAGCCTGTGTAGAAGGAAGATAGAGCCACAAAATTGCTAGTAGGTGTGTGTGATGGGTCCAACCTCACCTTACCTTGGCTTCTTCTGCGATTTGGCAGATTCTCTCAAGACACTGAAACATACAAAAAGACACAGTATTTCCTCACCTTACCACATACTCATCATCACAGCCATTAGCGCTTGTGCTTGTGGCACCCAGTGTGACAGTCATTTTTGGTCCTCTGCCTCCCATGACCTCCTCTTCTTATTCCCTCAGTTCCACCCAGCAAAAGTGTCCCTCATATCTCCATAGTCCCCCTCGCATACATTTAATTATTTTTAAAGCACAGGCAAAACCTGGCTTTACTAATCCACTCAGATAAGAGGGCTGAAAGGGCACCCTTATTCAGGAGTTCTGATTGTGAATCAGATGAAGTCAGTTGTACTTGTTCTCCTATGATGCCAGTGCCTCTGCCTGTATAAAGCTACACTTGCAGAAAGGAGGTTGTGAATTCATTTCTTTCTGACGTGGCATTACCATGCTACCTTTTCTGAAGAGCCTGATGAAGACACAGCTGCAGGAATAACCTCCTTGCGGGTGGGGATTTGTGGCTGGTGGCAACCATAACACTTCTGACCTTCTGCTGCTTGGATTGTCCATCCACTCTGATCCCACACCCTAATTTATTGTATGAAACTGAGATTGCAGACATGATGAATTACTAAATGTGTGAGTGCAAAAGGCACTTTAAGAATTCACGAATAGGTTGACAAGATTCCCTGACCCAGTGCCATTTTCATGTCACTGGAACACTATTGCATTTGTCCTTATCCAGTGATCCTCGTAACTCATTTTTTACTTGACAGTCAAGGCAGATAGACTGGAGTAAAACCAGATAACCATCTTTAGAAGATCTAAATGTCGTGGGCTACCTCAGAAATTAATGCATTGCATAGCATTAGATTTATAATCAAGAAGCTGATATTCCTGATATTCAGGAAGGATATAAAAAATAGTAAACAGCTCTAAAATATTGAAGGAGGATATACTAAAGAAAAGACTGTAAAGAGAAGAGGGTCGCTTCGTGTGACATGCTTACATTAATGGATATTTGTATAACTCATCACTCATAGACCTGAAATTATAGATAGATCGAAGAGGCTCCTATATGGTGTAAACAATGGGCCTCATTTACAAGAGGCCTGCACCACCAGAGCATCACTTTTTATGGCGCAGACCTCTCAATCATATCTATGAGGCAATGCAAAGCCACCCTGCATGGCTTTGCATGGCCTCATAGATATGGAGTAAGGCAAGGAAGTTTAAAGCACTGAGCTGCTTTCCTCTGCATCAAGGAAGCATTCCATGGTCATTTCAGTGGGTTTTCCCACACAACACCCATGGGTTTTGACACATTCCCAGATTTACAAGGATCTGTAAACCTAGCAATGCATCAAAGCTGTATGTCCCCCCACCCATGAGAGATAGAAATGGATAGAAATAATTGTATTTCTCATTGTTTTTTTCTCTTTGATTGTGTGCTGCATTCTGCAAAGAGGAAAACACTTCTGTTGATTGCTTTTGCGCAGGAAGGTGCCCATTCCTGCATCAAAACAATCATGCCAACAATGGTGCAAGGGTGCCTACGTAGGCGATGGGCACCAATTTGTGCTCTGGCACAACAAAAAGGACAGGAACGCACCGTATTTCATTAATAAGGCGCATTACTGCCCTGTCCTTTTGACACAGGGCAGTGCAGCAAAGTGACTTGCTGCACTGCTCTGCTGCAAAAACTCGTAAATGCAGCTCAATGTAACTTCGCTTGAATTTGTGAATTAATACTATGAATAGAGCCAATAAGTTGCACAAAATCTAACATAATGCTATGATGATTGGACTGCTTCTGGCTTGCCAAACAATGTGCAGCCAAGCTGCTGACATTTCATACACACTAAACCTCACAGGAGAATCTGGTAAAGGTTATTATTTGAATATTTGACCACAGGAATTGAAGCAGCAAGTCATGCACCTATACAGACACTGCTCTCACCTGATGAGTGCCAAAAGTATAACACATACATAAGCATAAGGGTAACCAGTACTTGTGCATGAATTTATGAATCAATACTACCATTATCCATTTGGAAAGCACTGTTACAGACTTGCTAATATTGTTGAAATCATCAGTTGTGATTTCGAAGTTTGAATAGTAGTCTTATTTAAAGTGAAAATATATGCTTCTGTTTGTAACCGAAGAAAGCAAAAAAAAAACGGATCAGTGGATTGCTTGAATTAATCTCAGTTAGTGGTACTCACTCTGAGTCACAATCCAGTCCTTCGTTTGTTGATTGCTTTTATCTCAGAAAGGAACCAACCATAGAAATCAGCCTTGTTCCTGCTCCAATAGGAACAGCTCAGTTTGACGTGTAGGTTTTGGGTTATTTGGTCAGGGCCTCGTCAGTACGGTGCAGCTAGAGTCCTATAGCACAGTGAGCACAGGACACACCTTTGGGACTAGCCATAGCACTTACCGAGTAAAACAACAAAAAATTGAAGGCTAGATTGCTTAAATAAATTTCAGCTGCTGGTGGTTACTCTAGATCGCAATTCAGTGTTTTTTATTTTTATTTTGCCCACTAAGCCACCTCAGAGAGGAACCAGCCACATGCAAATTAAGCCTGGTCCTGCACCAATAGAAACTACGCAACCTGAAATGCCATTCCACATTCCCTCTGAACAGGAACCAGTCACAAATAACATGAGATACATAGTTCATGCCAGTTAACATGCATACCAAATAATGAAGGCAAAAAAGATTCGATTTGGTAGGAATTCTGTTCAGAGTCATTAAACACTGTAGTACAGTAACATACCATGACGAGGATGCACCTACTGGAAACAGTAGAAGAACCTCAGATTCACTACTGATGATTTAGCTTCGCCCATCTGGCTTCAATCTGTTGTAGAATCCTCAAAACCACAGTTAAAAGGTAGCAAGCCTCCATTTGTGTTCTAAAGTGATACTCTTCGCTGAACACAAATTATAGAACTTACTATAACATAACATAAAACAATATAACATAGAACATAACTAATGGAAATTACATTTTGCTGTATCTAGAATATTTGTTTTTAAAGGACTGATCTTACCTTCTGGTTGTAGATTTTGTATCATCTTTCTGAAATGAGCACTCCTTCTGAAATAACTGTTGGCTCCATATAGAAAATAAAACTGGTGTGACAAAAAAGATACATTTTCTGGCAATGCTCTCCTTGCAAAATGAATGCCCCAAATTTACACTATAACTGGTCATGAATGCAAAGTCCCTTGGCTCCTTCGCCAATGTCGACCTTTCCTAGAGAACTTTAATTGTATAGAAAACACAGATAGCTCAGTCCCTGCTCTCTCTCACACACAGAAAGTCAAGGCATGTTTACCCAATGAAGTGTTATAAATCACTGTCCAACACTTGGCCCTCCCCTACAGTATTTGTCATGCTGTCTCATGTGTTATTAATGGAATGATCACCCTTGCTAAAAGACCTACACTTGTTTGTTATTTTAGCTCATGCCACACAAGGTACAAAGAAGCAACTAACGAATGCCCCAAATGAAATACAATCTGAACACATCAAAGGATAAGGGGATCACAAGAAGCTACAATCTCTCTAAATTACAAATTCAGACTTGCAGAAAACAAGAAGTCTTCTGTTGTTAAACATTCACAATGTCATAAACCAAGATAGCCATATTGATTTTGAACCTCAAGAAATATTTGAAGCCACCTGTTGTTATAATCAAAATCCAGTACACGAGTAAGGGACTCTAACAATCTTCATTCTGTCTGAACACAATTACATGCATATGTGAGAAAGGGCCTCTTTTGACATAGTAGTCCTCCACTTTCTGCATTGAAAATGGTGAGGTTTCAATTTGTAAGTGCCCCAGGCCCCTGCTAAACAGGTCCAGATCTCTTTCCCCAGAAACTGTACTATGTTTGGCACTTCAGCCACTTTTGTAATTCCCTAGTAAATGGTACCCCTGGTACCAAAGACATGGGTACTGAAGAGGGCCCCTCAAGAGCTGCAGCACTAATTATGCCACTTTGAGAGGCCCCACAGCAGCCTCGCGCAGACTGCCGTTGCAAGTGCATGACAAGGTGAATCCAACGTTGCAAACTCGAGAGTGCCATGCCCACTAACACTGCATGCGATATAGGTAGGTCACCCCTGTGGCAGGCCTTACAGCCCTAAGGCAGGGTGCACTATCATGCATATGAGGGCATATGTGTGCTTGAACAAATATGTTCCTACTGTGTCGTTGTTAATTCTAAAGACATAGTAAGTGTGCAGGGAAGCTATAGCACATGCATGTGCTGGACACTGGTCATTGTGAGTTCCTCAGCTACATGATGGCCTCGCTGAACCCTGGGTTGTTTGGTATCAAACAACTCAGAACAATAGGCCTACACTTATGCCAGTGTTGGATTCATATAAACTGTACCCAGAGGGCACCTTAGGGCCCTGGAATGGTTGCTGACTGGTCCTACCAGCCTCCCACCACCAGATAATGATTCTGGACTCCTGGGGTGAGAGTTTGTTGCTCTCAGGAACCACAACACAAAACGTTTCCTGGGTGGAGGTGTTACGCCTCCTCCCCCACGCAGGCACCTTGCACCAGTGGTCAGCTTCAAAGGCTTTACTATCTTTAAGTCTGACCCTTACCTCTGCTGCTAGCAGCAGATGGCCGCCCAACAGTTTTGCTTCCACTTTAGGCAGGAAAACAGGTGGAAAACCCAGCAAGAATAGGAGTAGTGCCCATCCCTAGCCTGCACCTCCACTCAGGTGTGGCAGGCAAGGTGGCCACTCCATTTCAGTTTTCTCTATCTTGGATAGTAGGAAAATAGCCAGTCAGGGTTAGGGGTGTGATCCCTTCCCACAGGAAGTGGTCACTTTGTGGGTGTATCCCCCCTAAGGTAAGGGGCCCATTGGCCACTATCAGGTACTCCCCCTGAAAACTCTCTAAATGCAGTATTTAGAGGTCATCCCTGCACCAAGAGATTAGATCTGATTGACACAAGAAGACCAGGAACAAGAAGACACAAGGCACTAGAACTGAAGCCCTGCTACACAAAGAAAAAATTTGTCAAACCCTGCCTGCTGCTCCAAGGACTTCAGAATTACGGCTGGGGTGTCACCTGGAAAACCTGAAGGACTCTACAAAACCCTAGAGCACTTCCAGCCTTCTAAAAATTGCCAAGAACCTCCCTTTGAGTGAGATCTCACTCCCTGCACCTTGCAGGCAAGGAACCCATGAAGTCTGGTAAAGTGACCAGCTGCTGACCAATGAACTGGACCCAGCAGCCCATCCAAATTCTGGACAACAGCCCTTAAGGACAGGGCCTGCTACTGAGCCATGTTTGGTGGCACTCTGATTCTCCAGGGCTGTGGTGTACTACTAGCCGGGGTATGGGACCTCCACCATTGGACACCTAGAAGCAAAGTTCACTCTGGAGTCCCAAAAGCCCAGAAACAAGCACCTTCCAAGGGACTTCATGACACCCAAGAACCACACCCCAGAGTGGCCCTGCTGACCTACAATCCACCCTCAAAGTATCTTTCTCCTTACACCAAGGACCCTAAGGCATACTACTCCTGGCTGACCTATCTGCTCTGCACCCAGCCTCCCTGTCCCTTGTATTAAAAACCAACTGCATTCTAGGGGTCTTTCGCAGTGTGTTTCCGAGTGTTCTCCTTCTTCTTTGGGTTCCAGCTCCAAGACCTTCATTTGCCCCCTCTTGAACCGGGAACCAACCAATGTTTTCTGGCTGGCCCATTTTACACTTTGACTACCTCTACTTAAAAAATAGAAGGTGACATTTGTGAATGCTTTGCCTGATCTTATATGCATTTTTATAGTTTTTCCCATTGATTTCTATAGTGCGTAATTACACACAAAAACAGAACATTTTCTAAACTTTGAGAAATCATAACAAAAGAAATACTTACCATACATTGATGATCTTGGTCTTAAGCATTTTATAAAAATCTGAAGTATTTTTGTAAATTGTTCTTCAGTTTTTCTTCCGAGTGTGTCCACATTTATTGATACTGTGAGTACCACAAATGCTTGGCACATCTCCTGGATTAGCCTAACTGCTTGTCCACACTGCCATACAAACAGAACATTAGATGGTCTGCTTTTTACCTTTGCATACCAAAATTGGGTTGCTTCGACTCTCTGCACAGTGCATGTCATCATTGTCCACTATATAGAGAGTCAGTCTCCTACAAGATACATTTGACATAAATCAATACTTACGTTATCTCATCTTCATCCAGGCAGCCCCAAATAACCAGAATTTAGACAATCTGTTTGAGCCATCACAGTCAACTATCCTAAACTGCTGTGCCTAGATTGTCATTTGAGACTGAAATATATTGTTACAGCTTCTCCATGTATTCCATACACTAACTTTATTGGTCTTAATTCGCCAAGATAAATCCTTAAATGCTTAGGACACAGATCATGTCACCTGAGAAACAGGAACTAGATTTGATTACCCTGCAGTAACGCCATGAAACTTGCCACTTAAAATAGTTCTAACCATTTCCAAAAATTCACCTCTAGCACACAGTGAAAATCAAAGTCATTTTAAGAATGGAAATTTAATTCACAGACTACAGACCACAGCAGCATTTCAACTAGTTGTTAGGTCCTCAGTTACTGCATTAATAAATCCTGGTGTACCATGCTAAAAAGCATTCGGACTGATTACGACCTTGGCGGAGGGGATTACTCCATCCCAAATGTGACAGGTATGCCACCCGCCATATTACAAGTTCTATAGGATATAATGGAACTTGTAATATGGTCGGCGGGATATCTGTCACATTTGGGATGAAGTAATCCCCTCCTCCAAGGTCTCAATCAGGTCCAATGTTTTTTCATGCCCTATATGTTTACAGTGCTTTAGGCCTACTTTTAATTTGAATGAAAATAAGTCACTAAATCATTAATTTGCTATATAATTGGCCTACAACAAATGCAGAGATTTATCATCAGTATGCAATGGGCCTACCAACTCCCACTTAGAAGCCCATTCACTTTCCTTAATTAGTTTTGCATTATAGCCAATATTATAAATTGAAAACAAATGTCCTTCTTTCATAGTGATTGGGATTACCATATCATAAACATATTTATTTTGCTAGATCTTCTCATCTCCTTTCCCTATAACTGAGTTTAGGCATCATTCCTTAACAATGACACTTCTTTTTTTAAAGCTTCTTCTTGTTTTTATGACTCCAACTACCTGTCCTCCTATAACAATACAAATATAATCCCTACCCTTCACACTTCTTGTTTTGTTGTGTGCCCATTCTAGTTCAGGCTTCCCTTTCATGAAGACTTTCTCTTCCTCTGAGTGTTTTGCTTTTGACAGATTCTTGGGCAAATTGTTTCTATTTATTCTTTTACTTTTTTTATTCTTTGAATGGTGCCCACCAAATGTTTAAGAATAAGAAAAGTGGGATGCTTTGTTTTCCAGCAGAATGTGACCTCTTTAATTTTCTGCAGTGCCTGGACCAGCACTTATTAGGCAAGTTAATCACTTTGTGGTGTTTGGACCTGATGTTATCAGTTTATGGGCCCATTCTTCATGAGACAAGGTGGGCAGTGAGTGGGCCCCTTCAGACAGAAGCAGATTAATTTGAACCATCTGGAGTTTCAAGGTAGGTTTTTTCCTTATCTTTAATGTTATATAGGGTGTGAGAACTTGTTATTTATTACTTGTTCAAGGTGCTCTGGCCAGTGCTAACTCTATCAAGCGAAGGTTTTTGAGAGTCTAGTAACTAGGGTCTATTTCTCTTGCTTGTAGTAATCCTGTACCCATTTTCGGTTATATATGTAATTTTATGACTGGAGTAGGATTATTTTGTCATGGATAATAGGATATTAGAATGTGAATCACAGTAATTTTAATAGAAAACAACTAAGTAAATGAAGAAGAAAATGGAAAAAGGGGAAGAGGTGAGAGTATTTCAGGCACCCAAAAGGAAATTTTAAGCTCCTTTTTTCTATTTGTTAGCATTCACTTGTTTCAGGTAGTTCTTGCTTTGAGATTGGCAACAACGGGGAAGCATTCTCAGACCAGGTATTGCCTCTCACCCTTTCTCAAAAATAGGGTTATCATCATAGTATAATGGCAACTCTTCACAGAAGCCTGCAGTCTCCTATCTCTCAGAAGACTACAGGTCATGGTTCCCTCCTTGTATGATGCCTTATATAGACTAGTGGATTAACCTCTCTACCTCATGGTTCCCTTGCTAATTCATGGCACCCAGTTACATCTTCACATTCCTTTTCCTCATCTTGTCCATCTCCTGATTATGTTGAAGAAGAGAGAGGGTTTCCTGGAGTCTCTTCTACTGTCAGTGAATAATATCTCGGAAAAGAGGATTTGCAGCCTCTAATCTCCTATATCTACTCCAATATTCAGCTGCCTCCAGAAGATGAACAACCAGTAAAAGTGGAATGTAACTTCACCTGTTCCATAGACCCTCCATTCACAGAGATGCAGTGATTGCTGCTATTCAGAGTCTCCTTAAAGGGGAATTATAGCCCCACAAGACAGCTTCATACTACATTACATGGGACGACACTATACATTGTCAAAGGGGATCGGATCGTCCCTAGTCCCTTGTCATTGATCTTTTGTGGCCCAATTTACAGGCCAAACTTTTCTCATGATGGAGTACATTGTTATATCTAATTCAGTGAAGAAGAAGGCAGAGGTTGCTTTAATAATATCATATACAGGGCTGGCCCTTTCCGTAACAGATGAGATGTATTCTGTGTGGGCCTCACAGTCTTCGGTGAAATACTTTTACTCCTTTTCTGCTGACACTCATGAGGTGGAAGGCTTTTCTCAGTTCTCAATTTGTGATGCCTTAGGCATGGATGCAATTCAGGCAGTTTGTTCTGCATATTCTTCATCAATGCTCCCCTTCTTTGAAGGAGTATGAGGCTGTCATTCCAGTCACTCAGGACATTCAAAGGCATTTTCAATGGTGCCTGCTTCCTCATATATTTTAAAGAGGGACACTGTTTTCCTTTGAAGCACAAATGATTCTAACCACAGACACCAACAGTCTGGGATAGGGGCAGTTCTTGGTAAAGGTTAAGTCCATGGTTATTGGTTGTGTCAGGAACAAGTCCTTTCTTCCTGTTTAGACCAGATGATGTCTGTTTGGTTAGCTCTTTACTTCTTTGCAGTGAAACGCAAAAGGTCAGAAGTAGTAATTTGAAAAGACAATGCTGTGACTAGGGCCCATCTAGATCATCAGTTTGAAATAGGATTACATGCTTAAAATCTGTCAACCTATCAGATTTGCAGTTAAATAGAGGAGAGAATGAACCTTCACATTTGGCGAGCATCCAAATTGAAAGAATATTTTCTGACGTGAGTGTTTGCTTCCTCGCACGATCATTTTTAACCTTTCTCTATTTCAGGAAATTTGCTACAAATTTTCGACCCCACAGGTAGATCTATTTTTAGATACACGCAATGCTCTTAGACTTCAAGATTCCATGACACATAAGCAATGGAAACAGATGCTCTCTTGAACCCTTGACCTAAGCCTCTTCTGTATGCCTGTCCTCTGACCCCTCTCATTTCCAGAGTTTTAACAAAAACTCAGAAGAAGGGGAGAGGAGATCTTAGTTCTCACTCATTGGCCAAGAATATCTTGAACTCCTTTTCACTGTCTCTTGGCAGTATTAAAACAGAATATTCTGCCATTTGTTCCTTTCCCTCTATGTGAGCCTTATCTTCCAATTGCCACTTGACCATTGTGTGAGTCTGTCAGTCTAAAAGTTGAAGGGAGGGGCTTCCTAAACCTTGGGCTACCTCTTTTTGTTTCCTTTTCTGTACAGGCTGTCAGAAGAGAATCCACAAGACACCTGTATTACCATCAATGAGAATCTTTTAATTCATGGTGTCAGGGTAACAAGTTATCACTAATAAATTGTTTACCTATGAATGTTTTTCAGTTTTTACAGAAGGAGTTTGTTAGTGGTTAAAATGTATTTTATATCAATGGTAAACATATTTTTCATCATTTGTCACCTTCACATTGTGATTAAGGCAAATTGCTTGGATACATTGTCAATAGTAAGGAGTCAGACTAGGAAGGAGATGACAAGGTAATGGATGGATTACTTATGGGTTCTCTTCACTGCTCTGAATTTTCCTCTCTCATCGCAGTTCTTATATTTCTCCCTCCCTTCTTGATTGGTCTTCACCAGGGAAATACTAGAAGGGCTGGTGGGAAGATCAGGAACTGTAAAGGTGGGGATTATGTTTATATTGCAAAGGAATAGCTTGTTGGGAAGTCATAGAAAGAAATGTAGTCTTGGGAAGGGGAGGGCCATTTGTAAGGGGCAGAGTCTACACTCAACTGTCAACAATGGGATGAGAAAGGGAAAATTGGAGTAACAAACATTACCAGTAAGTAATGCAGCCATTACCTTGTACTTAACAGACAACCATAGCTAGAAAGAAGGTTCAATGAGTTAAGGTTCAATGAGTCTGCTCAATGCAGACAAGGGACGGATAAGTTCCGTTCTTGTACTGGTAAACTAATGATTGTGCAGGCCATGACCACAGTTGTGAGGAACTTTATTATGATGTATAAACCAGGTTTTAGAATTAAATTGTGAAATTGAAGGACCATCTGCCAACATTAACATATTGGACCATGTGCACATAATGCCAGGGCACTATTGACTTAAACAAAACATGCCCCACCAACAATGAGGCTTATAGGAGCTTAGGCTCCAGCATGGACTGAGCTGATATTCGTTCACCTCCTTCAAAAACACTAACAACGGCATCTGGAGCTGCTCCCTATGCCCTTGGGTACAGCAACTAGGGCCTTTTACCCTGGGCTTTATGCAAAATGTTTTTAAATAATAAATCAGCAGGACTAACCTGTTCATTCGTACTGTAGCAGTACCACATGATGGTGCTAAATATTGTGTATCACTTTCACAAGAATGTATGTCTTCTTAATTATTAACTGCTACTTGCATTACAAATCTAAGAAAAGCTCCTCGAGATCTTTGGCCTAATCCTCCACCAAAGCCTCTGGTATGCTTGTCCTGGGGAGGGTGCAAAAGCACTGATGAGCATCTGTTGAGCAGAGCCTCCGTATGAACTTGAAACTGACTCTGTGCAGGGGTTTCCAACTTACCTTTCCTTCGACTGTGTGACATTGGCTTTTCACCCAGAAAACATTTAAAGAGAGTTGTATTGGTTGTGTTGGCAAGTGTGCAGAGAATCTACACTCATAAATCTCAGAGGAACAGTTTTCTCATAGTAGCTCTGTGAATGCAGATTCATGAATGTGCCAAAATGTGAATGGAAAAGTATTAGATGAGTATCTCCCCAAAGCTCTTTTAGTTTTACTTGTGCATTTACATGGCAGGCATGAAACAGTTTTAAAGCATCCTGCAACCCCCAAAGTTACACTGACAAAGACAAAAATAGGGATGGATAAGTGAACAGAGACACAGACAGTCAGATGATGGAAGGATGGATAGATAGAAAAGTAGGTATGGATAAATGAAAGAATTCGTGAGTGAATGAATGAATGAATGAATGAAGGTTCACCAACATTCAATGCTGATACATTTTGCTACACATTTGCATCATGTTTGTCCTTGATTTACAAAGACTTTATGTCAGGTTTGTGTTGTTTTTTAACACAGACCTGATGTAAAGTCTACTGGTTGGATTCACAGTTCAATGCAAAAGCGCTGTCTTATGTTACTTTGTATCAAGTGGGAGTTCCATTGATGGCCCTTTGATTTTGACACAAATCCTTATCTACAAATCATTGCTTTTACTTTTTGCCTACACAGAGTATCTGTTGTGTTTGTGAAATCGCTTGTAAAGAAAAACATTTTAAAAGGGGCCTAGAGGCCACCCATTACTTACCTACCTAACTTACTTATCATTGGTTGGCTCCCACATCACTCTTGTTTACTTCCTTTCTATTGGTCAGTGCCTCCTCCCTGCCTCCGGCTTCCTCCTGGGCTTGAAGTCTTTGTCCCTTCATGGATCATGGACCAATTACAGCTTCCTCTGACCAGTGTACTTCCATTGACAGCAGGCTCCTCCAAAGAACTCTTTTTTTTTACTTTTCAGAATGCACTCTCAGAGAGTGCTAGCTTCTGCAATCCCTCGCAGAGAGTGCATTCCTATGCAGTCCCTCTCCTTACCCCCCACCCTTTCTCTCCATGGGGTCAGCCTCCCCCTGGTATCAGCCTTCCCCTCCCCCCACGGTGTCACCCTTCGTAAGCCACCTGCCACTGGCCATTGTTTCACCCAATACCACCTCCTCGCCCGCGCTCTAATGTGTTTCCCACGCTCCTCCGTCAGGATGCTTGACCCCCTCCAAACTCCCTAACATGGCTAAAGGAAAAAAAAAAATTATGAAGCAGTCAATGCTAACCAAATCAGAGTGCTCTTTTTTTTTTACTGAAAACCTCATTGCAAAGCAGCTCGCGCTGTTGCCCAACATGTAACAAAAAATTGACAAAGCCAATAGATTTAACGTAGGCGTAACGTATTGGCTTTGCAAATGTTAATTTCCTCTTTGCATGTGTGCTGTATTCTACAGCACAACTCCAAAAAGGAAAATGCCTTAAAGCATGTTTTTTTTTCCCTGAAAGGGGTCTGTTAATGCACTAAAACTATGCTGTCCACAACACAGACACCTTTGGACTATGGCACCAGGGTACCTCCGTTGGCACATGGCTGCCAAAAGTGCACCAGCGCACGGACAAAGTAGAACTGCGCCGCTTCTTAGTATTATGGAACATTTCTGCTTTCTCCTATTCACGCAGCACAGCACAACAACATTACTCGCTGCGCTGCGTTGCATGAACTCTTTGTCAATCTGGCCCAACGTTTCGAGATTATCCACAGGTCACAACACACAGAACAGCAGTTGGTGCGCAAGCTGTGCTTCTTCATGAATTATTATGATGCAGCACACAGCTTTCACTACCTTCACAGATGCAGAGAAGGCCAGGAGCCGGCAGCCGCAGCCTGTGTGCTGTAATGAATTCACTGCTCTTTATTCACTGGCGGTACACTCCTTTCTTTGTAGATGATAAATGGCCCAGTAGTAGCTGATGCATTCCCCATCAGCTTGCATCATTACTTTAGTGAGCTATTGAATGGCAAAATCACATTTTCATGACAAGGAGAGGAGTAAACAAAGTAACTATTCAATACATATGAGGCTCTTAATATTAATCAATACAGTGGAGCTAGTTAGCATGCGCATTTGCGCCTTTCCAAATAGTACATATTATTGGCCGTCGCATTTTATCAGTCATGCTGACTGTGGGAGCGCTGTATTCAGATTAGGCCTTTGTCACCGTAAGAACGGCTCCCGGGAAACATTGGACGGCATTCTCCTTCGCACACGAGTTCCATTTTAGTTATTGTAATGCAGTATTTAACTTAAAAAAAAAAAAAATCACTCAGGCATTTAATGAATCCACATTGTAACGCCGATTTTATTCAGCTAGAGGGAACAGTCAAGCATATTTCAACGGCAAGGCAGCGTCGCCATGAACGGAAGCTTGCTGTGTACTCATAGCTCTTTAGTAATCAAATGCCACTTTCCCTTGATGACTTATGAAATGTAAATAACTGTTAAACAGTCTAATGATTCTGTTCCACGCCAAAGCGAGATTGTTAATGTTTTTCTATCACCGCACACTCGGAGCGAATAGCAAATGATAAATGACGCAATCACAAGGCCCAGGGGGAGGGCGTTTGCCGACTATTAATGGGCACTCAGAGAACCTGCGGAATTGATTTAACGTTGCACAGGTCGACGGTTGTAATTGTTGTCGCAGTCTAAAGAAAATAAAAAAGAGGGAAGCTGCTGTTGTTTGCTTACCCCTAAAGAAGTCCTGACCTGTGTCTCCCACACTTGAAACCACCTTGTAATTTGTATTCAAAAGGGTAGTGCTATAAATATATTGTCCTTAAAAAAACCTTCATTTCACTGAAAGTATGCTTCATCCTGCATACATGAAAACATTCACACTGGTGCTGTCTTCGTTGACTCTAATGAAAACGTTTTTAGCTAACTTGAAGGAAAGTGGCAAATCTGTTAAGGAAATGGAGTCAAAGGTTATGTGCATCAGTGATGAGTGGCTAGTGCTCTGGTGTCTCATTCCAGAGCAATCTGAGTTTGTGTCATTGCAGCCTATTTCATCTAGTCATGCAACCACCCAGATTCTTCTTCCGCTCTTCCAGGAGGGAGAAGGTCTACCCATAATGCAAGGCCACTCACCAGCTCTCATGACGTGGTGAATTTTCTGCTAAACAGGTACTCAACTAGTACTGATCAGCAAGGTGCTATGGTTTAGCTGTTGTGTGGAAAGAAACTTTGATCCCATGGGGACGACGTTGTTCACATTTTAAAGTTATTTTGAAGTTGGTGACAGGTGGGAAGGCCTAGCACACCTTAACTTTGATAAGTTCTGCTACCCCTCCAGATAATTAAATAGTTGGGGATAAGCCTGCAAGTGTTCACTCATCACCAACATCACAAAATCTGAGACTGGTTTAAAGTAGAAAATTAGGAAAGTGGAATCTAAGAAGCAGTCTTCAGAATGCAGAATATCCTCCAGTCTGGATCCCAAAGTAAATGATTGGATGCCTGGACATATGTGTCCCAAAATATGACAGTTCAGTTCCTAATTTCTTCATAACCCACTTGATCCATCAGGCCAAAGTGAGAGAAGAGACAGTGTTGAAGGATTTCTTGAAATAAATCAGCTGTTGATACACTTGAATTTGTCTCAGCCTGTGCAACTTTCATATTCCTGCAGACAAATGAACACACAACCTATGACTGTGTGGGAAGTTCGGTATCAAATCGACCACGTGTTGGCCTTTGTCTGCCTGGCAATTTTGAAATACACCCCATCCAGGGGAAAAGATCTCCCAGACAAATTGAACATGTGGACACCTGACACATTTGTGCAGCAAATCAAACATAGGAACATGTTTTTTTGACAAGCTCTCATTTTCTGGTCAGTCACAGAAGAGAGATATAATCAGAATAACTGTCCCATAACCTGGCATCTCTGGGGTTATAGGGATAAGAAAATCTGGTACTTCTCAAAAGTTTAGCGATTAATGGACAATTACCCATTGGCTTATCACCAAGCATCACATCACTTGCAGAAAGAGCAGAATGGAAAGCATGCTGTTGCCAACAGTTAAAGGAAGTTTAGAATGTGGATATCATCACTCCCCAGGGGATCAGCGTTTATTTTCACACATCAACTACACCATAAGTGCCATGCAGACTGGTACTGTTTATGACTACCTGCTAACGAGGACTGTTTAATAACAAGCATTTACAATGCATCGGGTCTCGCGTTTGCTCATGTTAGAGCTGATCGCGATGTAAACTCCTAACCCGACTTTTCACCTATCGGGCAAAAGTGCATTTATGTACATAACCCGAAAAAGTGAAATCAAGTATGTAAAGCGCTCGACTTCTGCCAAGCGAGATCGGGTTAGTAAATTAGAGGAAAAAAACTCCACGAGCCCGATGGAAAACAGCAAGCCTCGCATGTTTTCTGTACTTGGTCGCTGCGCTGGAGGAGGGCTAGCCACCGGAAAAGGCATGACATATGCGTGCCTTCGACTAATGAAAGCAAGCAGATTTTATTAGGGAAGCCCACCAACCAATAAAAAACACTGACGTGAAGTTGACAGGGCTCCGAGCCCTTTTCTAAATACAAAATAGTCTCGCTTCGCAACGCATGCACGAGCGCATGCAACGCAGGCTCGACCCTAAAAAGAGTAAGCACTCTGTGAAATTCCTGGCAGTTTCCACTAGTGCATGAAATTTGTCAGCCATGAGAGCTAGAGAGTTGCCTTGTATGTCTCCCCCAGACTCAGAAGAAGTTAATGAAACTTGGAAAGAGGTACTGGTTACTCACTTAATGACACCATAGTAGCACTCTATTTACAATAAGGCACACTATGGTACTTGTTAGCACAGCTGTGGCAGAATTTCTGATGTGGCTGTGGCGCTTTTCTGGACTAGCTTAAAAAATGTTGATGCTAGTTCAGCAAAGTACAGGGAGGCCCATAGAACAAAGCACAGTGTCACTTTAATGCCTTCCCTGAGCAAGCATTATAATATGATCCTAGAATGACGCAGTGAAATCTTTTAGATTTCACTGCGCCATTCCTAAAGGGCTTTCTTGCGGGGGAATGCCTCCCTTGCATACATTGTACATGGCACAGGTTTTATGTGGCACGAGGGTTTACAAACCTGTACAATGGTACCATTGCACCAGATTGTAAATACGGCTATAGCCCAGCGAGGGGCTTGTAAATGAGCCTCAAAGTTTTTTAGGAGTGCAAAAAACGAAGAGGAACTGCCCAGTAGCAATTGTGAGATGCTGATCTCTCAAAAGAAAAGATTTTTGAAGTTTAAAAGATGGCCTGACTTTCACAAACATTAAAGAAAGAGATCTGAGTAAATAGTTATCACCCAGAATGTTTCTTAGCTAACATCTGAACATGTGCTGACTTTCAAGCTCTCTTATGGGGATTCACACCCTTGCCCAGTTAAAAGCACAAGGCTGGAACTAGCACAGTAAGCAGTTATGCTGTCACTGGGACAGGTATGGACATAGGTACAGAGTTATTAAGATTTTGCACTGTAGCATAACAACACAAAGCACTGATTGGCATTTAGAGCCACAAATGGCAAAATTTGCCTTTCACAGCTGCTAAATATCCTTGTACCACATACCAATTCTATTTTGCAAGTCAGTAACCTATTACGGACTCCCAAAATTGGGTTTGGGACTTGCAATTAGGAAGGGGCGTGCGAAGGGCATCTCTTCCTAATCGCGAGTCTCAGGGGGATGAATGCTTGTTTTGCAACAGGGAATGCAGTTGCAAAACAATCACAGTTACCACCAATTTAAATTGATGTAACAGATTCACAAATGTGAAGGGGTCCCCAAGAGACCCCTTCCCCTTTGTGAATGGGGGCACCAACAGATTCTTTAGAGCAGGCAGTGGTCCCATGGACCACTGCCTATCCTCAGAAAATGAAACTGAAACATTTCATTTTTATTTTTTAAATGCATTTTCCTTTAAGAAAAAGGGTTGCATTTAAAAAAAAACTGCTTTATTTAAAAAGCAGTCACAGACATAGTGGTCTGCTGACTCCAGAAGGCCTTCAATCATCCCTGTGAGTGTGGCCATTCCCAAATGGATCACAATTTGTGACCTGCCTCATGAACAATAATGAGGCAGGTCCCTTGCGACCCATTTGCGAATCACAAACAGTGTCTGAGGTGCTGTTGTACATCAGCTTTTGCGACTCGCAAATTAGGAGTCTCTAAAAATCCCAATTTATAAACCACAAAAGCTGACCATCATGCATCTGATGCATACTTTCCAGTACAAAAAGTATTTTAGGCCAGAAAATTCCTGTTCCTCAGCACAAATAGTGCTGTGCTTTGTTTTGTTTTGTACCAAGTGGATGTTAGTGGGTGTTACACTGGGGAGGTTCACTGGAAACACCCATAGGTTTCAACACAAAGCTCACTCAACTAAGATTACCATACTGTGCTTTCTGTCAAAACTAACTTCTTCTTGAAACAGGCTGTAACAAAGAGGAATCTAAAACAAACACCCCACATTACTTGTCTGCTGAAGAACCAAGCACATATCCATTGTATGGGAACCTTTTACGTTTGCTTAGACATAGGGATTTGAATTGGAAGTGTATGCTTCTATTACAAATTTTAAGTTAGACAGAACTCAGTTAACGTGTACAGTGGTGTGTAATACGCAAGGCAACTTTTAGAGTGTCAGTGCATGGGATGACCACAGCAACAGGCCAATTGTAATAGACATGATGCTGCACTATGTTTCCTGCTTGATTGGGAAAATAGTAAATCTTGCCCATAATGTTTTCACCGGCTATGCATTGCCTAACATATGCACTCATGCATAGCAGTTAATACATGCCATGCATTAACACCAAAACAAAGAAGACCGTTAATCATATTTATTCACCTTTGACTCTGATAATGCATTCACTCATTCTTTAATCAAGCACCCACTGATACCACTTTACCATGACCCACATTTCCAGGAACATCCACATGCACTCATGACTATCTCAGCAAGCACCCACTTACTGCAGCTACCCCATTATCCAAATCATGAACTAAGTCACATGAATGCACATGCAGTCACTGACTGTGCATCCATGAACACCATGACACTCACACATGTGCTCACATTAACACATTTATGCAGTCTCTGTCTTTCCAAGCATCCACTCACAACTTATCCTTGAAACTCATCTTGAACTAACCAAGCATTCAATGACCCTAACTCACTCTTGACAATCATTCATGCACACACTGGCATCAAGACACTCTTGCATTGACCCAGTGTTTCAACATCAACACACCAGCCAACATGACAGCAGGCCTTTTCCATCTAGCACTGAGGATCTGGAACAACATCCAAACAGTACCAATGCTGCTTCAAATTGAGAAAGAGTTGAAAACTCACTTCCTTAACCCCTTCGCTGCCAGGACTTTTCCCCTCCTGTTCTGAACCTTTTTTTGGCTATTTGGGGCAGTTTGCACTTAGGCCCTCATAACTTTTTGACCACATAAGCCACTCATGCCAAATTTGCGTCCTTTTTTCCAACATCCTAGGGATTCTTGAGGTACCCAGAGATTGTGGGTTCCCCTGGAGAAGACCAAAAAATTAGACAAAATACACCAAACATTTTGTTTTTTTAAAAGAAAAAGGAAAAAAGGAATGCAGAAGAAGGCTTGTGGTTTTTTCCCTGAAAATGACATAACAAAGGGTTTTCGGTGCCAAAATCAGCATATTCCCAGCTATCAGGAAAAGGCAGACTTGAATCAGAAAACCACAATTTTCAACACAATTTTAGCATTTTACTGGGACATACCCCATTTTTATTATTTTTTGTGCTTTTATCCTCCTCCCAGTTAGTGACAGAAATGGGTATGAAATCAATGCTGGATTCCAGTAAGGTAAACACTTCTGAAAAGTAGACAAAATTCTGAATTCATCAAGGGGTCATTTTGTGTAGATCCTATAAGGCAGTGGTTCCCAAACTGTGGTCCGTGGACCCCTGGGGGTCCGCGAAGCCTTCTCAGGGGGTCCGCGAGAGCCTAGAAAATTAAAAAATATTAACAAATATTGACAAATTAGGTCCCCAGCTTCCAGTAATGACTCAGGCGGGGGTCCCCGGATTCCCATGATGATTCCGGGGGGGTCCCTGGGTTCCATTAATGTTAAAGTGGGGGTCCACAGAAACCAAAAGGTTGGGAACCACTGCTATAAGGTTTTCCTCCAGAAAATAACAGCTGAAATAAAAAAATATTGACATTTAGGTGAAAAAAAAATCAGCCATATTTCTCCACATTTTACTTTGTAACTATTTCCAGCAATGTCAGATTTTCAAAAGCAATATACAGTTACGTCTGCTGGACTCTTCTGGTTGCGGGGATATACAGGGCTTCTAGGTTCATCAAGAACTGTAGGTACAGGGAGCTAATTAAGTGGATGCACCTTGTAATGGGTTTTCATTGTATACCGGGTATGCAGCAACTCTTTTGGTGAAATATAAAGAGTGATAAATAGGTATCAAGAAAACTAGGTATCAAGGAAACCTTTGTATTTACAAAATGAGCACAAGATAAGGTGTTAAAAGCAGTGGTTATTTGCACACCTTTGAATTCCGGGGTCCCCTTACTAGCATGTCAATTACAGGGCATTTCTCAAATAGAAGTCTTTTTACACCTTGTCTTACATTTGGAAGGAAAAAATGTAGAGAAAGACAAGGGGCAATAACACTTGTTCTTCTAATCTGTATTCCCGCAAGTCTCCCGATACAAATGGTACCTTACTTGCATTTTTTACATTGAAATCTGACGTGTTTTTTGGAAAGTGCCTAGCTGTGGATTTTGGCCTTTAGCTCAGCCGGCACATAGGGAAACCTAGCAAACCTATACATTTTTCAAAACTCGGCACAAAGGGAAATTCAGAATAATGTGACTTGTGAGGCTCTCACTGGGTTTTATCACCCGGAATCCTTTGCAAACCTCAAAATCTGGCAAAAAAACACTTTTTCCTCAAATTTCGGTAATGGAACCTTCTGGAATCTGAGAGGAGCCACAAATTTCCTTCCATCCAGGATTCAACCAGGTATCCTGATAAAAATGGTACCTCACTTGCGTGGGTAGGCCTAGTGCCAGTGACAAGAAATGCCCCAAAACACTACATGGACACATCACATTTTCCCAAAGAAAATAGACCTGTTTTTTGCAAAGTGTCTAGGTGTGAATTTTGACCTCTAGCTCAGCCGGCACCTAGGGAAACCTACCAAACCTGTGCATTTTTTAAAACTAGACATCTTGGGGAATCCAAGATGGAGTGGCTTGTGGGGCTCTCCCCAGGTTCTGTTACCCAGAATCCTTTGCAAATCTCAAAATTTGGCAAAAAAACACTTTTTCCTCACATTTCGGTGATGGAAACTTCTGGAATCTGAGAGAAGCCACAAATTTCCTTCCTCCCATCATTCCCCCACGTGTCCTGATGAAAATGGTACCTCACTTGTGTGGGTAGGCCTGGTGCCCATGACAGGAAATGCCCCAAAACACTACGTTGACACATCAAAATTATCAAATACAAAACTACCTGTGTTTGCGGGGGGTGTCACCTGCGGTTTTGGTCCTGGGCTCAGCAGCCATCTAGGGAAACCTTCCAAACCCAGACATTTCTGAAAACTAGACACCCGAGGGAGTTCAGGGAGGTGTGACTTGTGTGGATCCCTCAGTGTTTTCCTACCCAGAATCCTCAGCAAAACTCAAATTTAGATAAAAAATCAAATTTTTCCCACATATCTGTGATTCCGCACTGCACCAGCACAAATTTCCTCCCACCCAACATTCCCTCAGTCTCCCAGTAAAAATGATACATAACTTGTGGAGGTGGGCCAAGTGTCTGTGACAGGGGAAAGCCAAAAACAGATTGAAAATGAGAGGGAACCAAAGCAGATCCAAAAGAGCAGTTAAAAAAAAAAAGATTTTAGGGAAATGTGTGATTTCAAGCAAAGTTGGAGGTTTGCAGGGCATTGTAGGTTAGAAAATGGTGAGGGGTGCTCGTGAAGCACACCACCCTGGACTCACCCAGGTGTATAGTTTTCAGATGTGTCTAGGTCTCATATATTTTTCTACATGGCAGCATCCCAAAGTCCAAAAAGTGCAGCCCTCATTATTCCAAGTGGGACAATTTTGAAAGTTAGACAAGCTCTCATGGCCCAAATGTAAAACCAAAACCCCAAATAATTAAATGTCCTCTTGCTTGCCGTGGGATAAGATGTTTTAGTGTGAGGGGGAAGAGATGAAAGACTGTTACCCCCTTCAGTTGGGGTAGGGGCATAACCATGCCCATGCTGGTTGGCAGCCACCAACCCACTATTTTTTTTTTTTTTAATTCCCTGGCATCTAGTAGGCTTTCTGCCCCCCCCCCCCCGGGAGTGGATTGGGGGTAATTGTTCCATCTGCCCACCAGTGAGCAGAACAACTTTGTCCCCATTTATTTGGGGTGCGGGTATGGCAATACCCCTGCCCTCTTTTTTTTTAAAACAAATCTTGCCTGGTCTCTGATGGGCTTTCTGTCCCTCTTGGGGGCAGTTGGGCCTTACAAAAATAGGCTGATCTGCCCCCAACGGGGCAGAAATGGCCTAAAATAAGTTTCCCCCCCACGAAGCGACCCTTGCCTAAGGGGTCGCTCCCCTAGCGTCAAATTGGCTCAAAACAAATTCCCTGGTGTCTATTGGTTTCTGCCTCCTCTGGGGACAGATTGCCTTATTAATGTAGGCCGATCTGCCCCTGGGGGGCAGAAATGGCCTTAGAAAAAATGTCCCCCCCTTGGAAAGCAACCCTTGCCAAAGGGGTTGCTCTCTTTATGACAATGAAAAAAAAATCCCTGGTGTCTAGTGGCTTCAGCCTAATTAATATAGGCCGATCTGCCCCCATGGGGGGACAGAAAAGGCCTAATAATAAAATTGCCCCCTGGGGAGCGACCCTTGCCTAGGGGTCGCTCCCCTTATAAAAGTACTAAAAAAACAAAAACATCCCTGGTGTCTATTGGATTCTGCCCCCCTTGGGGCAGATCAGCCTAATTAATATAGGCTGATCTGCCCCAAGGGGGGCAGAAATGGCCTTAGAAAAATGCCTCCTCCTGGGGAACGACCCTTGCCAAAGGGGTCGCTCCCCTTATAAAAGTAATTGAAAATAAAACATCCCTGGTGTCTAATGGCTTCTGACCCCAACCCCCTCCGGGGCAGATCGGCCTAATTATTATAGGCCGATCTGCCCCCGGGGGGCAGAAAAGGCCTAATTAAAAAATTGCCCCATGGGGAGCAACCCTTGCCTAAGGGGTCGCTCACCTTATACAAGTAAACAAAACAAAAAACTCTTGGGTGTCTAGTGGGCATTCCTGCAGCACGATCGCTTTGCAGTCGTGCTTCAGGAATCCTCAGAGAGACATGGAAAGGGAAGGAAAATCCTTTCCTTCCTTTTCATGCCTCCCTGACCTTCCCTGCCCCCATACCGAGGAGAAACGAATCTGTTTCTCCTCAGGCGTGAGGTCAGTGCATGATCGTGTGCTGACATCATCGAACATCACTGAAGGGAGGGGTTTGGGGGGGTTGGGGTGGAAGGGGAAGCAGTTCCCCTTCCATCCCTGTCCTGGGGAGTTGGGGGAGGCTCACAGGGGAAGCGCTAGCACTCCTCCCATGCTCCAGTACGAGGACGTAATGGTTACATCCTCGGCACAGGAGCCCTGTGCCACGGGCTGTAACCGTTACATCCCTAGCACAGAACCTGTTCAAGAACACTACATCACAATGCATTAACCATCTTCAACTCAGCTTTTTCTCCCCTCACTCATCTACTTTATCCTTTTCCTTGACCCTGTCCACTATTGAGCTGTCTTTTGGCTAAGTTTGTGCTATAGAAATATCAAATACATATATACATACATACATACATACATATATACATAAATACATACACCATGGATACATACACAAGGAACATTGGCAGTATACAGAATGGTGAGAATGAATGGTGAAAGTTAGAAGTAAAATGATATTCTGAAAATAGCAAACACTTTTAAGCCTTTAAAATCTAAACAGTAAAATCTGTTGTGTTGTGTAAACAAGGTTGAAAAAGGCTGTCAATAGATGAGTGAATTGAGTATGTCATGCAAATGGGTTCATCTGCAGGATACAGACTTCAGTCCAAATGAGATACCTCATGAATTTAAGTATCATCTCAATTTTGTCTTTGTTCCCCCTAGCAGTGAAGGACATCACACTCAATCAGAAACAAGGGTGGACATTCTTTTCAAATGTATGTGTGTGTGTGTGTGTGTGTGTGTAAAATTTTAAATACATACTGTACCGGATATTAAACTACGGTGCCCTATTCCTTTTATTGCATTGAGATACTCGTTCACATTTCATTACACATTATTCAACAATGAAAACCTTCCTGTATGCTAGCAGTTCTTTCCCACACAGGTCTGACCCTTTTGATGTTCATAGCCTCTGGGAAAGAATTATGAATGTCATGATGATTTTCATGCCTGTTGTTGATTACAGCACCTGCATGTCACTCCCTTTAAAGTTTTATGGTTGATTATTAACTGACGGTCTCTGCAAGTTAACAATGAATAGAACCTGCTTTGTATCTGTACCCCATTGTCACCACCTCTCGAAATATGTGACAGGGATGACTAAATTATGCGGCAAGAAAAGGCAAATAGGAAGACGCTAAATGGAAGTGCTTTAGTTATATGCAGGGCCCATGGAAGTATGTGGAAGGAAAGGACCAAATTATAAGGCAGGGTTGACTAATTAATGTGGCAAGAAAAGTCCAGTTGGGCATTAACAAAGCCAAAAGCTCTATCTCTCGCAAATGTGAGACCTATTGCATTGCAAATGCTTGTTCTCTTTGGGAGCAGGGACCAACTACTGTATAGTTACTCTTTGTCTTGAACATCTCTTCTGTAGGGGACTTTTTTTCTTCATTGCCTGCTCGTGTTCTGCAAAGCTTCAGTTTTCATTTGCAGAGCACTCTAGCTCTCAGCTAGCTTCACTTCCCTTAAACAAGGCTGTAAATCAGGCTGTTATCTTGGTCACATTTGCTCTTCCTGGAGCTAAGTCTGCCTGCATGTGGTCACAGGTGGTCGGAGGGAAGGCAGAGGCCCGCTTGTTTTACAGGAGTACCAGCTACATTACACAAGAACATCTGTTGACCCGACACAGTGACTCAAACCCAGGTCCACAGTTCCAAAGTCGGCAGCTCTAGTCCTTGCACCACACCTTCTCTTTCTTTGAGCAGGTTTCCCTGGACCGCATGAGGCATACCAGCTCCTTTAATTGTTGCAGCACACCACGTCACGCTTTATGTTTAAATATGGCAGACGTGGCATATCAATAAGCCCAAACCACAGAGTCAGGACAGTAAAAGAAATGCTATTTTCAATGCTAAGAGCTCTAAATTTTTATTATTACTTTTTTCTTTCTTTGATATTTTGGCGTGAGTTGTGCTCAGCTGTAGAACGCTACTGCCGCTGTCAGGTGTGAGGTGACCTTCCGCTCTCTTTCCTTTCGTCAGCCGGTTTATCCTGCCTGCTGAGCTTCCCTGACTGACACTCATCGAAAGGCAAGTTAAAAAACATACAACCAACAACACAGTGTGCTGGCCAATGTGTCTACCAAGGGGTCAAATTACAGAATACTTTGCAGACTCACCGCAGACTTTGCTGTTATCAAATAGTAATGTATGAATGCATAGACTTCAAGGGACCAAATAGATGGGAAGGCGTGTATTAATCACTGAACTGAGTTCTGTACAAGTTGTTTATGTAACTTGTGTGCGATATAGAGCCATAATAGCCAAATAGATAAGAACAATGCTAGTTTTTTCCGGGGACAATGGAAGGATTGTTTAATGCTGTTAACAGTTTTGCAAGACATGGTGCAGTGTCGGAACATTTGTGCATCACAGCTGCATGCAGCTGGTTGATTGGAATTCCCACCAAAAGAAGCATTTGGGGTTACAAAAATAGCAACAAAAATGACCCATTTACAGTCAACAGCGGGATGTGAGGAGCTGGGGTCTGCTGCCAGCGGGCAGTGGTAGTCTGCTGAAAGGCGCAGGCTTTTGCCCTTCTTCTCTGCTCTCCTGGGCCCACCTTTGTTAACCGGGCCTCAGTGACTCTAGGCCTGGCTTCCTGCCTGCAGCTAAAAGCTTTGTTTTTAAACAAAACTTCTTTGGCATCCAGTTTTGTCAAGTCCACTCTGGGATGCTCCGTAAATATGTTCCAATGTGCCTGCAGAGCAGGGAGCCCTGCAGCCTGCAGAGAGCTGCCCTTTTACATTTCTGCCCTGCTTCAGGAGTGCTGTTCTCTCTCCACTCCTTCCCTTAGTGCGGCACTCCATTTTCCCACCCCCCATCTTCTGAGTTCATTGAAAGTTTGCAGGGAGATGGCGTTCAAAGTTGTGCAGACCTCTCCCTGACTCTTTCACCTCTTGTCCTCATCATTCACAAGAAGGCAGGAGTGAGGGAAGGCGGTGTGGTGAGGGTTCTGGGATTTGACCCCCTCCCACTAAGAAGGTTGTTCAGATTGTTCATTTACTTATTAAAGTTGGATAGTAAAATTGTAAGCAAAGGAATACGTCGACTCCCCCTTTGGATACCTCCACTTTTGTTTTCTTAGCTTTCATTTGCAGAGCATTCTTGCTCTCCGATTAGCCCCCCTGTAAACAATGCTGTAAATCGGACTGTTATCTTGGTTAAATTTTCTCTTCATGGAGCTGAGTATGCAGTCCCAGAGGAAGGAGGGCAGAGGCCTGCTTGTTTATTTAAATACTTGTGTTTAACTTTGGAGGCTTTAAATGCCTACCAGCTACAATACACGAGGACATAGTAATATGTTTGTAGGCACAGGGAGATTAAGTGATATTAAGCTAGCAGTGTGACTTGAACTTGGGTTGTCAGTTCCATAGTCAACAGCCCTAGTCCTTGTGCCAGACCATCTCCCTTATCAAGCTGGTTTCTGTGGAGTATATGAGGCATTCCAGCTTATTTACTTGTAGGGCATGCAGTGTTTATGTTTACACATGGCGGCCACGCCATTACAATGTGCCCAAACCACGAAGTCCAGACCCTAATAAAACATGCCATTTTCAACGCTAAGAGCTCTAACTTTGAAAAAAGTGAGACCTTTTGCAGTGCAAATGCTTGTTTCTTATCCTTTCTTTATCATTTTACCCTCATATCATAGTCATTTAGGCATGTTGATAGTCACCCGGAAGCACGAAGCTGTGGGCACAACTACTTGGAGTGCTGGCTTTGGGATTTTTTACACAACTATAAAGCTCCTTTCAGAGACTTTGGCCCACCGGTCTGTTGAAATTATTTCGGGAAGTGCACCTTAAGAGTTCAAGTTACAGCCTTAAGCATCGATCACATTTGCTCTTGAAACTAACAGTAGGAAGCCACCTCTTTGATCTTGTGAGAGGCCCTTCATATGCCTTCTGTCTACTGTGCTCATCAGTACATTTTACCGGAGAAGTACTACAGGGGACAGATACAGGTCCACAATGGGTATGTTTTGATGAAGTGTTAGTGCTGCATGCGCCTTTCAACAATTTGGTGAACGTTGAGAAAAGCTGGCCACAGATCAATCTAACCTAATTTAGCTGTCTCTGAAGTAGGAGCAGAAATGTCCAGTGCACTCGAAAAGCGACCAAGGCTGGTCATCGAACAACCCTTATTACACTCACGTTGAAGGACCGTAGGCAGCATATTTGAAGATTCTGAATTTGCACACTTTCCTTTCCATAGATTGCTTCAAATCGTAATCATTTGCGCAAAGTGCTTGTTTGGAACATACATTTGGTAAATGTTAGTTTATTTTATAAAGGGGGATTAGATTGTTTCTAAGCACTCCTGAATGCCATGCCTGGGGAACTGGTCCCAGGATGATTTGATCAGGATCACAGACTGCAATCACGTGGAGCTAAAATTAAAATCCAGGGCTCTTTATGTCAGACGGTGAATGAATAGCAGCCTATGTCACCTTTTTCACTACACGGTATCTGTATTACAACATATTGTTATTGTAAGCATATGCCCGCCATATTTAGGCAGCAAAATTTTCCCTTTCTCTTTTAACTTTTAATCTTTTCTTTAATCTGCTAAATGCTTGTAAAAATGCATTTGAAAATGGTGCCAGACACAACATAGGCCAGACCTATAAGCTTTGCTAAAGCTTGTGATTGTTTGATTGTAAGAGGCCATTTCAGATGTCTTTATCATTTAACTAAAACCCTGACAATTAAATCTCTATTGAGAGTGCTGGTTATGTTTGAAACTGTTTTTAGATGCTGTACTCTACCAGACCGCCAACTTATTTTCTCTAGATCTGCAAGAACCCTTCAGGTGGTTATACTGGTTGTTAAATGACTCCCCCTGAGTTATAGGGTCAAGCCATGGATGAGAGTCTGTAATGGGACAGAGGGCATTTAACAAGCAGTGTTCGTTGGGAAAGAAAGCCATAATGCTAATAGAACACCCCCCCCAGAGGACAGAATGCTCTGAATTAAACAGGGAAAAAACAGAAAGAGAAATGTGAACTTTTCTCTGAGTTACAAGTCCAAGTCACAGCTGATACCTTCTACCAGAAGAGAGTAGCATTGTCAATGCAGAAAGGCTATAATGCTATTGGGGAAGTGCAGCAGGAAACACAGAATTCTCTGAATTATACAGGAAAAAGCAGAAAGAGAATAAGACATGTTAGAGCGCAAGTCCTCTTGGCCATCTTCCATTGTGATGTGTTCAGTGGAGCTCTCACTGTTCCAGTGTTCGAAGTACCTGTTATCACCTGCCATGGAAAGCCGAAGACACTCCTATCATTTCAGTGCATAACTACCTGCAGGGTCTGCCCTTCGTTTTTATTAAAGTTGCTGTTGTAAATTAGAACATAAACGTTTGGAATGTAGCTCATAAAATTAATTATGAAGGGCATGTTTTTAAAGGCACTGTGTAGGTTTAAGGTAGCAATGTGGAGGTAGTGTTGAATTGTTTTTGCTAGAGGAGTTTACACTTACCGTCCCAAAGCTGTACAGCTGAGCATGAGCACTGTGTCTGTGACACTGAAGTTGAGCTGAGGTACAGTGGTGGACCTGAAGAAATATTTTTACTCTCACCCTACCCTTTCACTGCTCCTGGTGAGTGGCATCACATGTTCCCACTGGTTCATCTTATTTCTGTGAGGTTGTGCTAATGGTTTTATTACGCATACCTGAGGAGCAGTGGAAACTGTTAATTATCCCCTCGTTGTGCTTCTTTGCCTGTGGTTCAAGCTCGTAACTGTGGACTACACTAAATAACAACCTTTACAGCCCGAGGCGAGGGAGTTCTTATTTAGAACACTGGAAGTCTGGGAGCTTCATTGAAGACAATGGTGAGGCAGACTACCAGTAATGGCTGTGGGATCTGTTTGTTAGTAGTGTTTTATTTATGGTGTCCAACAAACAAGAAATCAAGCTCTTGCTAATTTAAGTCAGTTTTGTGATTTCTTCCATTATGGGTGTGACATCATAACGTATCACGTGGCCACTGTTGCTGTTGCTTCTCACTGTAATAAAGAATTGTAGGATTACACTGAAAGAACTGAGATCTTCCCCAGTCACGTTCAATGAAATGTACCAAGTTATCAAGAACATCCTTACTGTTTCAGACTGAATAACATATTATGTAACAATTCATGTCAGCTGAATAGACTCTGGAAATGCTTGAGTCCAATCTAGTAAAGATATGGGAGAACCTTCAAATGTATTTTTAAATCATTGTTTTCTTCTTGCTTGTTCTCCATTATTGGATACCTTGTGAATCATGAATTGGTGTAGTGAATGTATGAAATCCTTTGTCTAAAGTCCTATTAAGGACCTGCCTTTTTTGTTTTTACGCTATCACTTTTTCATTTTCTTAGAATGCAAATCTATGCCTGATTTATAGCAGACCTTCAGTAAGTTCTTTTACTTTATGATTTATATGCTTAATCGATTGATGATCCAGCTGATATATTTTTGCACCTATATTAATTGAGCAAACATCTCAAACTTTAGCGCTTGTCTGTCATTCTTAGTTTGAATGCTTACAGCTTCATCTTAATGTGCGAGAATTCATAACTTTGAGACTGGTCCATCGGTGAGCCCCAAAGTCTGTTAGGGACTACATTGCTCCCAGCTCAAGTAATTGGTGCAGATTGGGCAACTAAATGAGACACAGGTTTGTGCATCAAATTGGCTGCCATGGAAGCCATGGAAATTCAACTTCAACGTATAGATGTCTCTCAAAATATTCAGGTTTAATATGTACCTACAATAACATTGTATCTAGAATATTTACTATCAGCATATCTTCATGATAGGTGTACATAGGAAAGTATAGATGTTTAAATCTTAACTCCCCATCTATGTACCTTAACAATATATGTATCATCACTGTAAGTATATGTCAAGATAAGAATATTGCATCTCTGATTATCAATGAAGCATTGTTAGTCAACATGCTAGACACATTCTTATTGCAGGTTGATAATACAAATGTAACAAAATAGTAAAACACCCCAATGTGAATGTTTCTGTTTCTTCCAATTGAAATTGTGACATTCTATTGGGAGTGGTAGGTATGGTGTAATAGCAATAAAGGCAGATCTGGCTTTATGGCGATGAGTCCAGTGCAGCTGCACCTGGCACTGACTTTAGTAGTGTTAATTATAAATAACTTTTGGTTTAAAAGCATGCGTACTTCCTTGTGTGTCCAGCAGTTTTCATGCAATGAAAAAAATGTCAAGATGACTCTGGCAACAAATGATCTTTCTGGTGAAAGATCAGAATTTGTCTAGTGGCAGGTTTGGCTTGTCCTAAAGTAGCGTGGAGGGTTAATATTCCTGCTGCAAAGAATGTGTACATGCAGATCACAGACCTGAGTGTGAATGAACTATAAAAATAGTTAAACGTATGTCAGAGAGAGGCTATGGAGAGATGAGGTGCACTGTTGGAGAGTCGAAGTGGGGGAATTCATGGAGCTTGAGGTCATGGGAAGGGGCGTGCCAAAAAAGACTGTTGCACCGGGCGCCACAAGTGCTAAAGCTGGCCCTGATTAAAGATATTCTGCCCTCCGCTATGCCAATGCTGAAAGGCCTTGATCTACAGATCAATGTGGTAACCCATGTAGATAGCCTTTCAAGACCATTATTAAGAAATAAAGCCCTCCGTCATACATTTTAAGGATATTGCAAGTCACAGAGGAGTTCTGTAACCATTCCCCTGATTTTGAAGGCAGAGGCATAACGCAGGCCCTGGCAGCCCTTTCTTTGTGGATGGGCCACAACCCGTCAGGGGTCCCTAAACTCTTCAGGGGGGTCCCATTTAGCCCAAGACCAAAGAGCATCTGTAAAATATAGGAAACTAAAGGTCCCCTCTTCACATTCTGCAGTAGGGCCCCATCATTTTGTCACGCCACAACTGGAAGGCTCCTTAACCCTGTGCCAAACTACAAGGATGATGTGTCTGTGACGCGCTCGTGATCTTCAAGGGATAATCTGAAGGAAGCCCGTTTTGTTCCCGCGGTTAGGATTCAGGACGGCAGAGGCGTAGTCGGTTTGCAGCAGTTTGCAGCTCTGTAAATGATGATCATGGAGGAGGCAGGCGTTTTATTGCCACCATCATTCTTCCTAATGTTTTGTTTTTTTCAGGAATTAATCTAATCGGCAGTTGTGTCCATCAACAATTCCAAGAGCGTCACGTGCCCTGGTGAAAACGCTGCCATAACTAATTTGTTCTTCCCAATAAGTAATGACACATAAAGCACATCAAATATTGATAAGGGAGGCCAGGAAACGTCGCTAAATTATCCGGATCTAGTGAATTCTGCATCACAGGCAGGAATGATTTACTATCCCTTCACATTTAGCCACAATATGCACCTTTTTGGATTTAAATTTCAATGTTTAATTATGAAGCTATGGCGCCCTCTTTTTATATTCCTATAGTTCCTTTAACATCTCATATTTGCAGGGTTGTTGTAGCAAAATGGAAAACTCTAGGCAAGAAACACGACACAGCGTAATAATCACGCGAAACTGACTGCACATATCTAGGCAGCATCCATTAACAGCAAATAGGGTGTGTAAATAGTCATTGTTTTTTAGAAAGCATTTTATCTTGATTTACTTTGTTACTGGCCGCTCATGACTTTCAACTTAAACTATGGGCAGGGAAAATTCCGGGGTAGATCTACTCGGAGATCTTTGAAAAGAGGTTCACATTTTTTATAAGACTGCCTGTGTACATCACTCTTACGTTGAGTTAAATATAACAAGGCTGCGTTCGGGGGTTAAGATACTCATGTCTTCAACAGATGAATGTTTTAGCCAAGTAAGTTAATGCTGCCCTCTGCAGGTCGGCAGGTCATGATTTTTAGTGCAGCAAGGCTGCCGCAGCCTTTCATCCTTCCAATGCCCGTTACATTGAAAAACACATTTTAAACAAAGGCGAAGATGTTCATGTATGGCTCAGGGTAAAGATGCAATATACCAAAATTATAGGAAGACACGTAGCGCAGCATGTGGTACTACGTTTGATTGTCTGATTGAAAACCTCACTCGAGGACTAAATAGGATGCTTGCTTAGCTGTTCGTTTTTCAAAAATGCTTTTTTGTTTGTCTGCCCATCAAACAACAACTTGGCTTCTAAGCTCCTCTGAGGCGAACCGCGTTACATTAAATACAACTTCGCGAAACGCTACTTGCAGACACAGAGATCCCTTTCAGACAATTGTACAAAGTTCCCCACTCCACTGTCTTAATATGCTAAATCGCCATTCAGTCCCATTGCAGCCTGAGTTATTGGCCTAGCTTTCGACATGTTTCAACGATTTCCCCAACCCTTTGGATCCTCTGTAAAATACAGTGTTATAAAGGAAATTACAATATTGTTAAATTGCCTTTTCTCCCTCATTATACAAGCCAAGGATTGGTGCTTAAAATGAAAGGCAATGCTCAAACACTCATTAAATTACAAATGTAATCACTTCCAGAAGTTATTTTAGTTTTCAGCAAATCGATAGTATCCTACATTTTCATTTAAAGCAGATAAGAACAGAATGATCTGTTGCGTCTTTAAAATAGCATTCCGATGCTCCAAACGAACAATGTGTCTGTTATTGATGCGGGATACAAAGCAACCGAAAATCACAGAGTATAGGTCCAGACGCTGACCTTAATTTCACCTCTGCTGCTATCACGGTGTAGAGTAGCCGTGAAATACTGTATAAATTCGGCCTTCTTTCCTACTTCGTGGTTACAACGCACTCACTATATGGGCAGGAAGCTTGCGTTTCTACTATCTTAAATAGTAGAGATTTCTAAAACAGTTTAAAAAATGAATAAAGGCAACAGTACTTTAATTTCAGTTAAAAACACGCATTGGAAAGTCAGTATGTTTGACTGTAATGTAATTATGCATCTAAACAGCAATTGTGCATGTCTGTGTATACATGCATTACTACATTAAAGCAACACCTATTGGATTTGTCAATGTTTTTTTCCTATGAATTTTGGTATTGTAGTTCTGGTTTTACAGTATATATTCAGCAATAGAAGCGTAACTATGATGGGACAAGAGTGATACCTGAAATGGGACTGCTTTAAATCTGGATAGCAGTTAAAAGCCATGATAAATGTGTAATTGGGACGCCCTCAAGATATTGATACTCCCTCAGAGATCCCGACTAAGAGTCCTGTCTTGCTGGCATTCATATTATACAGAAATATAAGCAGTTTAGAAAGTAAAGTTATGTCCAATTGTAAAACTGATGTTTTAATGATTGTTAGAAATGGGGTCCTTGGTTGGCAGTCAAGCAAGGACCCTCACGCTAGTCAGGGTAAAGGAGAATCACCCTCAGGTAACCCCCGCTCACCCCCTTGGTAGCTTGGCATGAGCAGGCAGGTTTATCTTCAGAGTGCTATGTGTAAAGTATTTGTACCAACACACACAGTAACTTAATGAAAATACTACAAAATGACACAACACAGGTTTAGAAAAATAGAAAATATTAATCTAAGCAAAACAATACCAAAATGACAAAAATCCAACATGCGCAAGTCAAGTTATCAATTAAAAAGCAAAAAGAGTCTTAAATCCTTTGGTAAACAGATAAACGTTAGCGTTGAAAAGTACCTGGTTTGCGTTAAAATAACACACACAGGCGAGTGTGCGTCGAAAAAGGTAAGCAGTGCTCCGATTTCTCACTCGCAAGCGAGCTCGTGCGTTGTTTCTCCTTCTCCGGTTGGACTGGCATGCGCCGTTTTCCTCCCTGCAAGGGAGCGATGCGTCGATCCGGGCAGCACTCGGGTCCGGGCAGTCATTGCATCGTTTTTCCAAACCCAGTAAGGTTTGCAGTGAAAATCCTGCAGCACGGTGGTAACAAACCCGCACTGTGTGTGTTGTGATGATACCAGCCTCCGTCAGTGATGGTCCATGTCGTTTCTCCAGCCATGTACATCAATCTCCCAACCGCGCTGCAAGCGCTGCTTTGATTTCAGCCACGGAGCCGGCAGCGCATCGTTTCTTCAGCCGCTCTCGCAGGTTGCATCTGAATTTTCCCCACAAGGTGGTCTGTGTGTGGAATTTCATGCTTGGTCTGCCAGCTTCACCTGTCAAGGCCCCAGGAACCTGATAGGGCACCACTTGGCAGAAGGCAGGAGTCTCAGCAGAGAATCCAGGCGTTGGCAGGGGAAGTCTTTAATGGGTCTGAGACGTAAACAACAGGAGGCAAGCTGAAGACAAGCCCTTTGAAATTTCTTCACAAGCAGGAATGCACAACAAAGTCCAGTCTTTATTCCCTTTCCCTAGGCAGAAGCGGCAACTGCAGGATAGCTCTACAAAGCACAGTCACAGGCAAGGCAGCTCTTCTACTCAGCTCTTCAGCTCTTCTCCTTGGCAGAGGTCCCTCTTGTTTCCAGAAGTGACCTTGAAGAAATCTAAAGTCTGGGGTTTTGGGTCCACTACTTATACCCCCATTCTGCCTTGGCAGTAGGCAAAATTCAAAGGAAAGTCTCTGTTGTTTATAAGATCCTGTCTTGCTCAGGCCAGGCCCCATGCACACACCAGGGGGTTGGAGACTGCATTGTGTGAGGGCAGGCACAGCCCATTCAGGTGTAAATTACCACTCTTCTCTCCACTCTAGCTCAGATGGCTCCTCAGGATATGCAGTCTACACCCCAGCTCCCTTTGTGTCACTGTCTAGCGGAGGTTCACAAACAGGCAGAGTCACAGAATGGTTAAAGCAAGAAACTGACTACTTTCTAAAATTGGCAATTTCAAACTAACAATCTAAAAAACAACTTCTTTAAAATATATATTTTTAAATTGTGAGCTCAGGCACACCAAGATCCATATTTCTATCTGCTCTCAAAGGGAACCTGCACTTTAAAAATATTTAAACTCAGCCCCCATGTTAACCTATGAGAGAGATAGGCCTTGCAACAGTGAAAACTGAATTTGGCAGTGTTTCACTGTTTGGACATGTATAATATATCAGTACATGTCCCACCTTTACCATGAACTGCAGCCTGCCCATGGGGCTACATAGGGCCTACCTTAGGGGTGCCTTTCATGTATAAAAGAGAAGGTTTAGGTCTGGCAAATGAGTACATTTGCCAATTTGAATTGACAGCTTAAAACTGCACACACAGACACTGCAGTGGGAGGTCTGAGCCATGTTCACATGCTTGAGAAGAATCTCCATGGGCTTGAACTGAGCTTACCTCCTGTTTTGAAGTCTCAGGACTATTAAAGATTTCCTCTTCCAGCACCTGAACTCTCCGCTGAGACTCCTGACCTGCCAAGTTGTGCTCTATCCAGTCCCTGAGCCCTTGAAAGGTGAAGTTGACAAGAGCTGAAATCCACGCACAGAACACCATGCAGGGAAATATTCGATTTACCATCTGAAACGCAGCTGATAAATGATAGGCCACCCACTTTGCGGCTGAAAACAACACTCCACCTGCATTACGGCTGGGAGACCGATGCATCGCGGCTGGAGAAACAACACAACATCCACTTGCGGTTGCTGATAACAACGCAAACCCCACGCAGTGCAGTTTTCTAACACTGTGTGACCGAATTTCACACGTATGGGCATCAAAAAACAATGCAATTCTGCGCTGATTTGAGGTGCCTGACCAGAAATCAATGCATTGCTCTATTGCGAGAGGGAAAAATTACGCATCGCTGACCCGACCGGAGAAGAAACAATGCATGGCCTCACTTGCGAGTAATGAATCGATGCACCGCTGACTTTTCCGACGCACGGTTGCCCATGTGGCTTTATTTGAGAAGCAAACCCAGTACTTTGCGTAAAATCAACATTTCCATTGTTTTCTATGGAGTCAGACTCTTATTCTTTTGAAAATTCATATCTTGACTTGTGTATATTGTTTTTTGCCTTTTTTGTCTTGTTTAATTTAGGTAAATATTAACTATTTTTATACACTGGTGTGGTGTCCATTTTGTAGTGTTTTCAGTTTATTACTGTGTGTGTTGGTACAAATACTTTACACATTGCTTCTGGGTTAAGCCTTTCTGCTCGTGCCAAGCTACCAAGGGGGTGAGTTGGGGTTAATCAGGCGTGTTTCTCCTTTGCCCTGACTAGATTAAGAGTCCTTGCTTGGACAGGGGGTAACCTGACTGCCAACCAAAAACCCAATTTCTAGCATTGGTGGATACTGATTCTGATTGTGCCCTGGGCTCTGCTAACCAAGCCCAGGGCCAATCCTCTGGTTAAAATGTATATGGTAATTAGGTGTAATTACAATTGGTACTGACAACCTACCTACAAGTAGGGCTGCATGAGGTTATCAGTGTTCCACTATGTGGAACTCTACAAAGTGACAAAAAACTCCGTAGTGCATCATGAAGTTCCACAAGCAGTAGAGTGCTTTAGGTTGTGCCGTTGGTGGTAATTTTTAGCGCTAGGTTTTTGTTCTGTACTGAAAAATCAGCGTGAATGGCACAATGTGCAGCGCAGAGAGTGCTACTTCTATTTTTTTCTTTTCATCTACTAAAAGTCCACTTTCCAACTGGGGTTTCCTGTTCCTACTTAGAAATTAAACTTATAAAATGCAGTAAGATAACTACAGTGTTACCTTAGAGGAGCGGTAGGCCTTGCAGTGGCGAAAAATTAATATAAGAGTTTTTCACTACCATGATATTTAAAACTTAAAAGTACATGTCATACTCTTTTATTACATTGCACCGTGCCCTCTTGGCTATCCAAGGCCTACCGTAGGAGTGACATATATGTATTAAAAAGGAAGGTTTTGCCCTTGCAAAAAGTTTATTTTGCCGGGTCGAAATGGCAGAGTAAACTGCACTTAAACAAGCTGCAATGGAAGCCGTGAGACCTGTTTAAAGTGCTACTTAAGCGGGTGGCATGATCAGTTCTACAGGACCACTAGTAGCATTTAATTTACAGGCCATGGGCACAGGTAATACCACTTTACTAGGGATTTACAAGAAAGTTAATTATGATAATTTGGTATAAGCTTATCTAACATGTTTTAAGGAGAGAGCGCAAGCACTTTAACGCAGGTTAGCGGTGGTAAAGTGTGCAGAGTCCTAAGGCCAGCAACAACAAAGTCAGTACAGTCAATGAACACTTGATGAATTTGAAACAACGCAGCTGACACACATTGACCAAGTGAATACACCTGCAAAACACATCCCTTCACAGACTACAACCTTTGCATTTCCACTGCAGCACTGCAAGACAGACCACACACCATTTTGTCCATTTTTTGTCATAAGGCAGCCTTTTCCCCCCCCCTCCTATTTTACACCCTTCACACACATCGTCCATATTTTTCCCCATATTCACTTAGTTAGTCACCATCACCCCCTTTAATTTCCAGTCATGTCACAAGATAAAAATCCACAATTTTCAGAGGATGTGTTGAGAGTCATGGTGGATGAAATCATTATGGTAGAGCCACACTTTTTTGGAGCCCAAGTCCAGCACATTCCTCTCAGTAGGAAAATTGAAATGTTGGACATGATAGTCAACAGAGTGAATGCTGTAGGCCCTACCCTGCACACAAAGGAGGACATCAGGAAGAAGTAGAATGACCTCACGGACAAAGTCCATTACCTAGTCTCCAGGCAGCGGCTGGAGGCCCAAGAAGACTAGTAAAGATGTGGCTTACCAACAAGCCAGGACCTCTCTGGTTGCAGTTGTGGCATCAGCTGGGGTATGATGATGTTCTGAATTATAAAAGAATCATGGGCTGATCCAGGAAAAATAGGCACACATATTTGAGATGTAGAAATCTGCCAAACATACAACATGCACGTTGATGGAACTGAAGTTCTTTCTGTTTGCGATAGACTTGTGCAGTGGCCAGCAATGGCACCAAGCCAACATGTGTGCCATCAGTGGCCATTACCACATGTGGGAGAGGAGCAAAACCATAGAAGTCAGCCTTCACATTGGCTAAATCCTCACACTTAGGGAACCTGATATAGCTTTCAATGTGTTTTACCATTTCTTAGAGCAAATCTCTCAAGACCAGACTGAACATAGGTTGGGACATACCACTAGCTAGGGCCACTGTATGTTGGAAGGACCCTGTGGTAAGGAAGTGCAATACTTACATGGCATGAGAAATGGGTGGCATGCAGTATGGATTACTGTTAGCGGACAACAGATCTGGCTCCAACTGATGGCATTAATCCACTATTGTTTTCCTATTCAGATGGTAGAGCTGGATGATGTGACATTCCTCCATGGTCTGAGGGTGTGGCAGTGGACGGTAGAAAGGAGGTTGTTGCATCCTCCTTTCCCCAGGGTGCCTATGTGTAAAAATACATTATTTGGGACATTAGTCACTGTGCCCACAGCAACATACATGATGTATGTGAACAATATAGTGTGAAAAAGCATTTCAGACTGGAAATATATTACATCCAGTGCACATCACAGCTTTCAACTACACAAGAGTCAAATGTGACCCCCATGGTTGTCAAGACGTGTACACCACATGAATTCGGGTGGCACTCAACTATCTGCTACTCAATTTCCCCTGGAAATGTGACTGTCTTTACTGACTGCCAAGAATGCTTTCAACCCTGGTGAACTTTGCACCACCTTCATATGCCATCTGTGCCCTGCAACACATTACACTAGTGATTGTGGAGTTGGACCTACACAACAAGACACATTGAGGATGTTTGTGAAAATCCTAAACATATATTGTTGTTGTGACGCATTTAACTGGGCCATATACAGTATCTTAAACTCCCAAAATGGCAGATGCCTGACCTACTCCACTAGACATCAGGAACCGCCCATATCCAAAGTTGTCCACACAGTGGGTGGTACCACCTGCGGCAGACACAGCGATAGGCTAACGTTGTTGCCTGTGCCGTTTGCCACCAAAAGACTGTGTCCATTGGCAGTGTGAAAAGTCAGTCACTTGTCTCCTGACACTGCTGCCAGCAACACTTCCACAGCTTCAGCTGCCGTGTGCTGCCTCTGGGAGCAATCATGTCTTGTCCAGCAGTGAAAGGGCCCCTACCTTCTCTCCAGAGGAGTTGGATAGGCTTGTGATTGAGGTCCTTCCCCTGTATGGTCAGCTCAATGGCTCAACATAGAACCAGGTAGCTACCTCATAGGCACAATTGACTCTGTTCAACACCATTCTTTCACTCCTCAGAGGCTAAAATATGCCCCTGTGTTCCAATTAGAGGTCTTGTGTTCTTGTGATCCAATTTTGCTGTTTGTGTGGCATTAATGAGATGTACATAGTGGAGTATTGGAGACCAGTACTATATGTTGTGTTCAGTCACATTGTGTTGTGTGATGACTTTTATGGCCCTTGTGCTCCTTGTGTTGGATGCATATAACTGGGCAAGGAGACTTTTCTGCCATCCAAATACATTTCTTTGTTTATGATGGTTGTAAATGTTAGACAACATGTATGTGCATGACAGCATGAGCTGTGTATGCATGTGATGATATTGTAAGCAATGTGTATTGTGCCACAGATCTTTCACCCCACATCTGGCTTTGCCAAACTGCTGTCTCGAAGATATATCATGACTCACTGTGCCCTTCAGGTTGCCTTACAAGCCACATTGCTGATGGCCATCAGCACTGTCATGCATGAAAGTGATGGAAATGTGAGTGTTATGTAGATTCTGTATGCTCAGCCTGCAGAGACCAGGGCATGTCAAATGTATCTCCGATTATAGGACATACTCCAGGCTGTGGGAAAGTCACTTTGGCTATGCAACCGTGGCCAGTCCATTGACTAGATTAGGAATGGATACTGAAGTAAATCCCAGAACTAGTCCATAAGTGCATTTTGCATCATTGTCAATGTGTGTCTTTCACTCATGACAGGTCCCTTACTCCCACAGCTTTGTTGTCACCTTCACAGAAGTCATATTTGTACAGTACAGGTGTATTGCAAAATGACAAACCCACAGTGCAGACAGTGGGGGTCATTCTGACCTCGGCGGTAAAAGGCTCTTACCGCCTGTCAGAAGACCGCCATTCTACCGCCGCGGCAAACCGCCACGGTCATTCTGACCCACAACTGCCAAGCCGCCAAAAACCCGACATCCACTGAAGGCCGCCTCATCAGCGGTCAGCGATAAACTGGAGATGACCAAACCTCCACTGTCACGCCAACACAAACACGCCCATGCCATTACGACCCACAAATCCACGCGGCGGTCTTTCAACCGCGGTATTCCATTGGCGGTACACACCGCCGCGGTCAAAATACACACCCAGCTCCAAAACACAGCCACATTGGACAATTTGAAATACACACACCTGATACACATACAAACACCACTCCCACACATCCAATCAACTATAAAACACACACCCACATCACCCACAAACCCCCACTACTAGAAATTCGGAGAGAAGGCGAGAGAGAGAGAGAGAGAGCACAGCTATTGAAAACCCCAACACACACAGGAACACAACATCATCACCCACACTACATCCACGCACAAAACACCACACACCACCACACACACCACACTCATCACCACAAACACCACACCACACCACCCCATGGCACCCCAAAGACACCCCAGGTTCTCGGACCAAGAACTCAGGGTCATGGTGGAGGAAATAATTAGGGTAGAGCCCCAGCTATTCGGCACACAGGTGCAGCACACCACAATAGCCAGGAAGGCGGAGCTATGGCAAAGGATCGTCGACAGGGTCAACGCTGTGGGACAGCATCCCAGAAACCGGGAAGACATCCGAAAGCGCTGGAACGACCTACGGGGGAAGGTGCGGTCGATGGTGTCAAGACACAACATCGCTGTGCAGAAGACTGGTGGCGGACCCCCACCCACTCCACCTGAATTCACAGCATGGGAGCAAGAGGTCTTGAACATCCTGCAGGCCTCGCTGGAGTAGGCGGAGGAATGGACTCTGGTAAGTCTAATCTCAACTACCTTACCCCCCCCAACCACCAGCATGCCAACCCACACCCCCACCCTCACCCCCAACCCCCCCAGCACACATCCTCCCTGCCAATGTCTCACCAGCACAACCCACCCAACACAACACCAATCCCTGAATGCCAACACAAACCATGGACACCCATCACCTAAGCATGACCACTGCACATACCCATCCCCCCCCACAAACCACCCTCACAACTCCTCCCAAAAGGGAATGCCAGCACTGAGGGACAAGGGCACCCCCAAATCGCACGCCATGGCACACACAGAAGCAATAACCATACTCTTTTACCCCTGCAGGGCCCGAACGCCAACACACCCGCCAGGAGGGTCCAGATTTGTCCATCCCGCCCCCAGAACAGGCCCCCAGTGATGACAGCAGCTCTGTCGACCTAGAACCTGATGACCAGCCCGGACCATCGGGGACCTCTGGACAGTCGGTTCCCCACACACAGACACAGGCCACAGCAGACCCAACCCGCACAGCTCCCACCCAGCGGGCCCATGCCTCTGTCTCCAGGACGCGTCAATCAGCGGTGTGTCCGCCACTACAGGGCACCCAGGCTGACCCACCACCCCAACAACAACAGGGACCTGGGGGCACTGGTAGTGGGCACACCGTCCAGGGGACAGAGGCCCGGGGAAACAGGGGAACTGGGAGGGCTGCAGTGCGAGAGGGGGTGGACCGGCCCAGGGAACCCACTCTCCAAGAGGCCCTCACCACCATCATGGGAGCATACCACCACTCCCAGGAGACGATGGCGACGGTACTGGCCAGGTTCCAGGAGATCCAGGCACAGCAGGAGGAACGGTACATGGGGTTCAGAGACGAACTCAGGAACATAGGTACCGCAATGGGGACCATCGTCCTGGCCCTCGACCAGATAGTCACCACATTGCGGGACCATGTGGCACCCCAAAGGGCCCCTGTCACTAGCCCGGACCACGAACAGCCTACCACCTCCGCCGGCGCTAGTGGACAGGAGGCCCCCACACAACGACAGGCCACCAGAACCCCACCTCCTGCTGAAGATCAACCACCCCGCAAGCGGAACCTGAGATCACACAAGAAGACAGAGTAGGATGCCAAGACCCCCGCCAGCATAAGATACCCCCTGATGTCATCCCACTGTCCCACATTGTCACCCTGTCCAACCACAGGCATATGGACAATGCTTCTGTGCGACTGAGAACTGTACTCTGCCATGGACATTACTCCACCCCCACCCATCACCGTTTTACTATCATGGACCCATATGCAGCACTTAAAATAAATCACCAATTGCACTTCAAAAATCAGGAGTCTGCTTGTATTCTTTACAAATGTATTACACATAACGGTGCAATAATGTTCAGTCACATTGTGATGACAACATACCAATGTCTATAAGCATTAGTCCATGGGCAAACAAAGCAGCAGTCACGCTGTGGGTCATACAGCTCTGAAAAGGGAAGGGAAAGTCAAAAATCAGTTAAAAGGAACTGGGGGGAAACACAGAAAGTAGAGATGCAGGAGGGCAGAAGTAAATGTAAAAAGGCGAAGATGATTCTTACCTGTGTGCTACTGAAAAATACTGTTGTATAACTGTGTCCCTGTTGTCCGTGTCGTCCCCGTCGTCTGGCCGTCGTCTTCCTCCTCTTCACTCTCCACAGGCTCCACAGCTGCTACAACACCACCATCTGGACCATCCTCCTGCAGGAATGGCACCTGGCGTCGCAATGCAAGATTGTGAAGCATACAGCAGGCCACGATGATATGACACACCTTCTTTTGTGAGTACATTAGGGATCCACCTGTCATATGCAGGCACCTAAACCAGGCCTTCAGGACCCCGAAGGTCTGTTCTATAATCCTCCTAGTTCGCCCATGTGCCTCATTGTAGCGTTCCTCTGCCCTGGTCCGGGGATTCCTCACTCGGGTCAATAGCCAAGGCAGGTTGGGGTAACCAGAGTCACCTATTAGCCACACACGGTGTCTCTGTAGCTGTTCCATCACATAAGGGATGCTGCTATTTCGCATGACATACGCGTCATGCACTGATCCAGGGAACTTGGCATTTAGATGGGAGATGTACTGGTCAGCCAAACAGACCACCTGGACATTCATCGAATGGTAATTTTTTCGAATTCTGTACACCTGCTCATCGTCTTTTGGGGGTACTAAAGCCACATGGGTCCCATCAATGGCACCAATGATGTTGGGGATATGTCCAAGGGCATAGAAATCACCATTCACAGTGGCCAAATCACCCTCCTCAGGGAAAACAATGTATCTCCGCATGTATTTCATCAGGGCAGACAACACTCTGGACAAAACCTTAGAAAACATAGGCTGAGACATCCCTGATGACATGGCCACTGTTGTCTGAAAAGACCCACTTGCCAAAAAATGGAGTACTGACAGAACCTGCACCAGAGGGGGAATCCCTTTGGGTTGGCGGATGGGGTACATCAGGTCAGGCTCCACCTGGGCACACAGTTCATGTATAGTGGCTCGGTCAAGTCGGTTTCGAAGTATACTATGTCGTTCTTCCATTGTCGACAGGTCCACCAGCGGTCGGTATACGGGAGGATTCATCCTTCTCCTCGCAAGTCCCAGCGGACGGTGCCTAGGAAGGACAACATGGAGCACAGAGTCAAGCAACCCACAGGTACGTTCACCCAGCTTGCACAGTACACGAATCGCTATGCATTGAAAGGCTTGTATGAGTGGCAATGCAAGGCCTAGGCCTGTGTGACGCAGTAGCAATTAAGCCATGTGGGCCCTTGTAATGGCGGCTGCCTGACCTGAGAAGTGTGACAGTGGGATATGAGGTCAACGCGCTGGCGTGGCACACCGTGGCGGTAGGCGGTCGAAGCCCGCAGTGCGAAGGCGCATTGGTTAACATTGAACCCTATGAGTCTCAGGAGCCAATGACGATGTGCGCCGGCGGTCGCGGTACGCACCGCGGCGGTACGCACCGCCGCGGGCGTGACCGCCATTTTCTATCTGCTTAACCACTCGAGACCTGACCATCCACAGGAGAGGACCTATACTGCAAGTGCTGCTGTGACCTCGGTCTGGAAGAGACAATGGCTGCTGCGACTGGGGAAAGGGCCCCTGCCTTCACTTCAGAAGAGTTGGAGAAACTTGTGGATGGGGTCCTGCCCCAGTATGCGCTACTCTACGGTCCTCCAGACCAACAGGTAAGTACACTGGGTGCACGTTGAATGGGCTATGCCTGGGTTGTGTATGGTGGATGTAAGATGGTGGGGTGGGGAGCGAATGAGGAGTGCAAGGCACGACAGATGAGAGCATGTGCCACATGGCAGGGTTGGGGAGGGGGGGGCAATCACCTCTAACATGCAGATAAATGCTGAAAATTCCTTTCCCACCCTGTACATGTCAAATAGGTCAGCGCCCATCAGAAAGTCGACATTTGGCGTGCCATCGCCAAGGAACTCCGGGCCCTGGGGGTCCACAACAGACGGGGCACTCACTGCCGAAAGAGGTGGGAGGACATCCGCCGCGGGACCAGGAAGACCGCCGAGTCACTGCTGGGGATGGCCTCCCAACGTAGGAGGGGTGCCAGTCGTACCTTGACCCCCCTGATGTCCCGGATCCTGGCGGTGGCCTACCTCGATTTGGATGGGCGCGTGAGGACATCACAGCAGACACAAGGGGTTGAGTACCAGCACATTCTGCTATCTTTACACGCAGTGGAGGCATCTGGGTGGGGGAGGAGGGCTGTGGGTGACATTAGGCCAGGGCGCTTTCTGTAGTTTAGTCCCCTCCTTTAGGCATGGCCCTGTGCCCCCGCCCCCCACCTCTGTAGGGTGCCAAGTACAGAAATCGATGGTCCAGCATCACCCATGTGCGCATTTGTTGTCCATAGACCTGTTGGCCTAGTCACAAGTACTGAGTAGTGTACCCCGATTGCGCGGCGTAGTGCATGAGGCTCCTGTGTCTGTCTTCTCCGCCAACGGTGTTGACAATGCATGCACTCAACCTGTCTTTATTTCTCCCCCCACCCTTTTTCTTTATCTTCTTGTGCATGTGTGCATTAGCATCATCAGGCGGAGGAGAATTGGCATCGGAGCACGAGGGAGCTGCAACTCACAAGGCCCCGGTGGGCCATGGTACAGACACCGAGGTCACCAGTGATACGGAGGGCGAGGGGAGCACCACAACGGGGACCCGTGGTGACACCAGCGACACCAACACGTCCTCGGAAGGTAGCTCCCTAGCGGTGGCGGCAACATCCGGGCCCCCCGCCTCTACAGGTACAGCCGCCACCCAGCGCACCAGCTCCGCCCTCCCAGCAGCCCCTCAGCCTTCGCTCCGTGCCCGCTCGCCCAAGAAGGCGGGCATCTCCTTCGCCCCAGGCTCCTCAGGCCCTGCCCCTGTTACCCCTGCTGCCCTCAGTGAGGAGGTCATTGACCTCCTACAGACCATCATTGTTGGGCAGTCTACCCTTTTGAATGCCATCCAGGGGGTAAAGAGGGAGGTGCATCGGAGCAATGCATACCTGGAGGGCATTCATTTGGGTCAGGCTGCCCATCAACGATCGTTCAATGCTCTGGCCTCAGCACTGACGGCAGCCATTGTCCCTGTTTCCAGCCTCCCTCTTCTAACTGCCTCCACCCTGTCTCTGTCTCCTGTTCCTCAGCCTATCCCATCCACACCATCAGACCAGCCTGCACACACCTCAACACCCAAGGGCAGCTCATCCAGACATAAGCACCACAGATCACACAAGCATTCACCCAAGCAACACCCAGATGCAGACATGCCAACAGTCACTACCACCTCTGTGTCCCCCTCCTCCTCGTCTCCCTCCTCCCTCCCTGTGACGTCTCCACTCACACCTGCATGCACACCACCATCAGCCAGTACTTCCATCACCAGCACACCCTCCAGTACAGTCCGCACATGTGCAGTCACCACCCCCACTGCCATTTACACGTCCCCTGTGTCCTCTCCAACTGTGTCTGTCACCCCCTCTTCCAAGACACACAAACGCAGGCAGCCACCCACCCAACAGCCAACCACCTCACCACAGCCTACGTCACAAGCACCTGCACCCAAAGACAGCACACCTGACTCTCCTACAACCACATCCTCTTCCTCCACTCCCATACCCACTACACCTACCCTTTACATTGGTCCTAAAAAACTTTACCTCTCCAAACATAACCTCTTTGCCCCACCTGACCCACCCCCTCCATCTGCTAAGAGTTCCAAGAGCACCTCAGCCACCACCAGCCCTGCTTCAAGTGTCACCATTGTGCACGGGTTTTGGAGTCCACCCTTTCACAGCACTGATACATCGGCCAGCAGCAAGGGGACAGCCAGCCCACCCCCTGGAAAGAGGACCCGTAAAATCAAGGGCCGCCGCGAGAGGACTGACACGGCTGCCCCCAAGGAGCAAAGTCCTGGGCCGTCACCTGCCACAACATCCAGGGGAGGCAAGGGCCAGAGAGCCTCATCGAAGGAGGGCAAGGGCAGCAGGGCGGAGAAGTCAGCCAGCAGGGGCGCGGACCAGGAGGGCCCCACAAGCCCCATCCCGGGTGTGAGGGAGGACACCCACGGGCCCAGGACTCCGTCACAGAAGGGTCCAGCAACTGCATGGTCGGAGGGCGGCTAAGCAGGGAGTCCTGGCCAGGTCTGGCTCCCTTGAATGACTGGACAGGCACCGCTGAAGAGGGCCCCGCCGTGCAGAAAGGCACCGCTGAAGAGGGCCCTGCCGTGCAGAAAGGCACCGCTGAAGAGGGCCCCGCCGTGCAGAAAGACACCGCTGAAGAGGGCCCGCCGTGCAGAAAGGCACCGCTGAAGAGGGCCCCGCTGTGCAGAAAGACACCGCTCCGCTGGGCCCCGCCGTCTCAAGCACCGCTCCGCTGGGCCCTTCCTGTCAAGCACCGCTCCGCTGGGCCCCGCCGTCTCAAGCACCACTCCGCTGGGCCCTTCATGTCAAGCACCGCTCCGCTGGGCCCTTCCTGTCAAGCACCGCTGGCCCATTGACAGTGCCGGTTCTGTGTCGAGCTAGTGTTCACGCTGCACTCGGGGCACCCTGCCTCCTCCATTACCTGTGGAGTCTGTAATCCACCTGATGGCCTGTGTCTCTGCACTCCCCAGGATGGCACAGTGGGCAGACCACCCACTGTAGAGACTTGTGAGAATGTGGCTTTGCACTCCCCAGGATGGCACAGTGGGCAGACCACCCACCGTAGAGACTTGTGAGACTGTGGCTTTGCACTCCCCAGGATGGCACAGTGGGCAGACCACCCACTGTAGAGACTTGTGAGACTGTGACTTTGCACTCCCCAGGATGGCACAGTGGGCATGGTGGACCCTTCGTGGATCTGGCATCGTGGACTCATGTGGCTGAGGTGCCCCCCCTTCCCTTCCCCCTGAGGTGCCTGTAGTTTTGTCATCTGATGCCCCAGCAGTGTTCTCTCCAACGGACTCAGGTCTCCTGTGAGGCTTTGCCCATGTGTTGATGCACTTTGGCCCACGGACAGTGGAAATTTAAGTGACTGTGCAGGACTTATTGCCTATGTTTATCGGTTTCGCAATGTTCTTACTTGATTTTTTACAATTCATATTGCTATTTTACCATGACTTCAAAGAACCTCTTTTATACATAAATTTTGTTTCTCACTTTAATTATGTCTTTGCATTATTCCGGGGGGTTTGGGTGGTGTCACTGTGACTTGGTGCTCTGCATTGGTGTGTAGATAGTTGGGGGGGGGTCGCATATGTGTGTGCCCGTAAGCTTTCCTCCTCCCCCTCCCCTGTGTCGTAGGTGCAGTACTCACATTGTCGTCTGCGCCGGCGTTCGTACTTGTGGTAGATGAGCAGGTAGACAATAGCTGGTAGGATGTTTAATTCGGGTTCCATGCTGTTCTCCGTCCTCGTGGAGTGTGTATAGGTGAGCGTTTTCCCGTTCGTAGTCTGTTTCCGCCGTGTTTTTATCGGGGGGGCTCCCGCCCTGGAAAAGGTGGCGGATTGGTGAGTTGTGATAGTGTGGGCGGTACATTGTCTGCCGCCTGCCTGTTGGCGGTGACCGCCGCGCTGTTTGTGTGTCCCGCCGTGGCAGTCGGAGTGTTAAGGTGGCGGGCTGTGTTGGCGATTCCCGCCAGGGTCAGAATTCCATTTTTTGGACCGCCTGCCTGTTGGCGGGTTGGCCGCCGCTTTAACACTGACCGCCAGGGTCAGAATGACCCCCAGTGTGTAGATTCCTTGAAGGCCATGACATGTAACTCAGTAGCTTGGTTACGTAGCAGAAACTGAACAAAGCATACCTTTGTATTGGATGCCATCTCTGTAGGTTTGCACATATGGTCACTTCAATCATTTTTGTATTCCCCTCACACATATGTGTATGCCAACCTGTGTTTGAAATTGGACATATGTAATGGGGCTACATTCCACGTGGTGCTAAATACAGGAGTGTGTCACCATTGATTGTTGGCTCACACATACCCTCACCAATTATTGCATGTATTGTTGCATGTACAACTGCAGCAGCAATGAGGGAGATGAGAGGTAGGACCAGAGTTTTTACACACAATGTGCATTTCCATATCCTTGATGTGGCTTCCTGTAGCAAAGTGCACTGCACATCTTAAATAGGAAAGGTTCATTACCTGACTGTTGGCATGCATCATGGAGTGGCTTGCAGTTATGTGGGAATCATATGTGGTTGTGTACAACAATTTATACACAGACATCTGGATTTGCAGGACCAAAATAGAGACAGGAATATAGCTTGCCACTGGGCAACATGTTGGAGGCCTTCTACAACTACTTGAGAGTCCCTGATCCTCTCCAACATACAAAGCTGTATGGCTTCTACTGATGCAATCAGGGTATGCCATTGTTAGGGGTGCCATACAGTAGGGGTGATTTCCCTGGGGCTAGCTGATTCATTTTGTTGTGGATTTTAGAGGCATATCTCCCTAACAATTTGCACAATTGGTCTACAGTGTACATTTTCATCCCAAAGTGTAGTATACTTGAGCAACATCAGTACTACATCCATGACTCTATTAGGACAACTTACACATGGTGAAATGTGTATTGTTGATATGTTTCCAGTGTGACATGAATATTTCCATGTCACTTTCTTCAGGCTATTGTACTGCTTGCTGACAGCAACAAGGCATGGGTTTGGAGCATCATTTCTTATTGTTGTATTATTGTGTATGTGACCAATAGATGTATTCATAACTTTGTGTGGGATCTGTGGGAATGAACTGGGCATTGACCTACTATTGTAACTGAGGTATGCTACATGAAGCCAATCATTGAAGGTGATGAGGTCTTCTCCTTGTTCAATGGTTACTGTGTTTCACAACATCACACATGCAATTGGAGTTGTCTGAGATTCAGATTTTTCCTGTGGGCAACTTGAAAATTCATGTGGCATGCATGCACAGGGTGTGGTACATGTAGGAGGAACTTCAATGTAGTTTATTGCTGGGGACTACTTGACATCATGGTAATGTTTGCTATTCACAGATTTTGTTCAAGTGTGATCAGGAACATGTGGTGACCTTTTTTGTCTTTGTTTTTGCAGCATCATCCCAGGCAAGCAAAGGAGACATGGAGGAACCAAGTGGGGAAGCATTTGGCCACGGTACCACTGAGGATACAGGATCAACCACATCACCTTCAGATTCTACCTCCAGTTGTCACTCCTCAGTGTTGGTGGACCCATCAGGACCTGCTCCTGTTTCATCCTTGTCCGCCACCCCCAGTTCCATGACTACCCTCGCTGTTGTTCCCTACCCAGTTGACTGTGCCTGCTCACTCAAGAGGGTGGGCATCTCCTTTTCCCCAGCACCTCACCCCTCCCCTGTTACCCCCTGCTGTCCTGAGTGAGGAGGCTATTTCCCTCCTGAGGAGAATCACTATAGGGCAGACTGTCATTGTGTATCCCATCCAGGGCTTGGCAAGCCAACTTCAGCAAATGCTTTCCTGGAAGGCATTCATAGTGACATGTCTGGCCTACATAGATCTCTTCAGGTTCTGTCCTCCTCCCCTACCTGTCCCAAGCACATAGACACATCTGCACAAACCCACCTCAACACACACAACACACACAAGCAGCACACATAGACACAAGCACCACACAAGCACCACAAGACACACAAGCACGCAGGCACTTAACACTCACCTACAGTCACCATATCAGTCACATCAACAGACACCAAGCCATCCCCACCATCCCAAACACCACAGCCATCATATGCCAGACACCACCACAATACCCATAGACACATCCACCACACCCAACATACACCCAGGCAAGACCCCAATACACACAGATGCATCCACCATCTCTACCATACCCCCAGATACCACCCCAACAGACACACACATCTACCACTCCTACATCACCTACCGCTTCCACCTCCCATCCCCCAAGACACGCAAATGGCCACACTCACACACACACACACACACCCAAGGCATCAACACACACAGACAAGACATAGACAAAGCAAGCCGGGTAGTAGCGGCAAGTAAGATGCACTTCCCAAATGTGGTGAAAGTATGAATGTGGCGTTTTAGATACAAAACTGTATGTGCAATGCGGTTGAATACACTCCACTACCCTAGAGTGTATTTTGGTTTTCAGAACAAACAGCTCAACAAAGTTAGACAAGATCACCATTCCCTCAACCTCAAAATCCCCAACTCCTTCTGATGAGCCTACCCATTTTCAGAAGGAGAGTTTCCTTTTTGAACTTGCCCTTTTCCCTGTTCCGTCCACCCCATCCCAAACCCAAAAGGCCCGATACACATCCCAACCTATCCCTTCCACATCAAAATCATCCCGTCACACCTGCCCCCCCCTGCAAGCACCCATACCCCTCCCTCAAAGAAGAAGCCCATCCATCCAAAGAAAAATCCCCCCCAAACCCACCCATCTCAAATCCAAACCCACCCCACCCATGCATGATCCTTGAGGTACCTGCCTGCCCACCTGATGCCACTTCCTGTGGACGTTCCCTGGCAGTGACTAGAGTCAAGGTTGGGAAAGAGCAATGTGCATGGACTCATATGGACTGGCCAACAGCCTTTGACCTACACAAAATGTTGTTTTGTTGGGTACACATTTGTCCTGCCTCTACATTTCTACCTTTTTGTTGTTCCTGATTAACTTGTATTGTATGCCTACAATTGTGTGTGTTTCACCTTGATTGCTGATTGATTTGTAGTTGCTTGCAATATCTGACTTTGTGGGCAGTGCTGGTGTCATCCAAGACAACGGTAGATGTACACTGTATTGCTATGGGTGTTGATCCAATTGGTGTGTCATTGCATTGTGTTATATTGCTATGGTAAGTATTTCATCTTGTGTTGGCCAATGTCAATATGCATGGTGTTAGACTTGTCCCCTGTTATTGAATGTGCATTCATCTCATGTGTGGAAGCTAGCCATACATGTAGGGCATTCAGTTGTGCTACCTTTCTTTGCATTTGACTGACCATGTGTCCATTTTGATATGTCTACCTTGCAGATACTTCATCTAGGTGTATGCCCATGCTGTTGATGTATATGCTTTCTTGACTTACACTTACACATTTGGAAGATAGGTATGTCACTTGGCTTTGCTGTTCTTTGTCCTTAGGATACATGAACGGCCAGTTCCGGCGCAAATGGTGTTTTAGTGCATGTGCAAAGTGACATGTGTGCCAGCTCAGCGTCCTTACAGGAGTGCTCCTGATGCCCCCATCCTTATTGTGCTGATATTGTTTGCATTGTGAGCTTTGGGTATTTGTTTCACAAAATATTGTGCATTCCATGGACCTTCCATTGTGTTACAATGTGGGTGATGCATGGGTCAATTACAGAAATGTTTCATAGGAATGTTTGTGTTCCATGACACATCCATACATATGTGTGTTCAATATGACGACAGTCCATGGCATGTGAGCAATGTGAGGGTGTCAACTGATTTGGTAGATGTGATGTTGCTGTGGTGTTGCTGTTGTGTGACACACTGTTCTGTACACTTCACTGTCCCCGTGTCTAAGATGAGCATGCATGTATTATTGTGGAGTGTGGCAGTGCAGTATAAGTGACCTGCCCAAAGGGGGTGTTTAACAGCTGTGAATGTGTAATTCTTTGTGAATGACTCGGACCCTGGATACAATGTCCAGTATACCTGGTGCCGGTAGCGTAAACCCCATATCATGTGGATGATGGCACAATCATCTGTTGCTGAGCTTCATGACTCAGGTAGGTGTGTGTTCTTACCATTTGTTGTGTCCAAGGCAGCATGCTTTTTGTGCTCCACTGATGAGCAGTAGCAGTACAGGTGTGATGGGCTCCATGGCAGAACATGATGTACAATGCTGCCTGCAGGTGAGTTTTTTCATTTATGCTCTCTGTTTCTGCCTGCTGGGACATGGTGGTTGGACCGCCACGGTCACATTGGCGCTAAACAACATCATAATGTGTCCGCCGGAAGCACTGGATTTGTTGGCCTGTTTGGCCTGCCTCGCCAGTCTTTTCTCTATGGGACTGCATGCATCGTAATATGGTGGACAGACCGCCGCTGCTGCCATAGCAGTCCACAGACCGCCAAACTTGTAATCGGGTCCTTATTCTATTCGTCCCCTTCTCCGAATAAGTAAGTGAGAAAGCAAAGACATTCCAATGTTGTGTGTAGTAGTGTGCCGCACTGGTGTCAGCCCCGCAGAAATGGGTAATTCAGAATAGTCTATTCCTTGTGTAGTAAGCTCTGTGTAGTATTTTAAACTGACTTAAACAAAAAGCCACTCACATTGCCACCTCCTACAAGTATCCACAGGCCTCACCCCATGCACATTTTCTATCCTGCCAAAGTCCTGTTCCAATTTGTCCCTAAGTGTATTCAGCTGCAAAAGGCTGTGTACAAGCAAAGTAGTATATTTCAGGAAGACCACATGTTTAGTTAGAGGGGCCTTGACAAAACAATACTCAAGGGGTTATTCCTTCACCAGGCCACCCAGACAATCCCTTTATCCATGCTGTATCAGTTGCATTGGTAGATATTTGAGATACTGGCTCCCTGTCAGTCCGTATTCGGCATGCAGCTTGGTGAAGGGTTTCATCTAGCAATCCCACCAGATATCACCCATCCTGGTAATCCCTAGTAAGTCTCATTTACTGTAGCCCTCCACTGCCCTCAGTTCCTTCAAGACATCCATCACCCATAAGGGAGTCACCATTGTGATCTTTCCCTTCCATCCTGTGCCCTGTGTTACCTTGTTCCATATACCAACCACCAGAACCATCAGGGGTGGGAGCCTGATTGGCCTCCCTTCACTGTGCAGCAGGCACAGCTAGCCTCTTGGATCCATTGCCCATCTATCTGCAAACAGCAATGTTTTCTTTGGTGCTGCAAAGACCCAGTCATTGGTGCAGGAAAGTACCATGCTTCTTGGCATGTTACCCCCCAATTTCTGCCTGTTTGTCAGTGTGTTGTTACTGTCTAATCAGGACCCCAGTGCTCATAGTTTGTGGCCTATATGTCAGTATGTTTTACTGTGTTGGCAGTATGCTTGACTATGTCACTGGAGTCCTGCTAATCAGAACACCAGTGATTATGCTCTCTCTGTTTCCAAATTTGTCACTATACTATAGTGACCATTTATTTCACTCCAGATTGGCATACTGTACCCCCCTTATAAGTCCCTACAATATGGTACCTAGGTACCCAGGGCATTGGGGTTCCAGGAGATATTTATGGGGTGCACCCATAAGGAGCTCATAAAAACACTTCTTCAGGACTGCCACTGCAGCCTGAGTGAAACAGTGCAAGCACTATTTCACAGACATTTTTCTCTGCACCAGGTAACTTAGGCCCTCATTACAACAGTGGCGGTAAATGCCACCTACCGCCGTGCTGACGACCGCCAACATACCATGACCGCTGAAGTATTCCGCTACGGGTATTATGACCCACACAGAGAAATCCGCCACTATACAGACACCCACACAAGTCCGCCATTCCATAGGTCAGTGATAAACTGGAGGTAGTAAAACCCACACCATTACGCCAACAGGAATAGGCCCACAGTAGCACGACCCACGAATCACCGCAGCAGGCTTTCAACTGCGGTAAACCATTGGCGGTACACACCGCCACACTCAAAATACACACACACTTACACAACACCACCACATTGGACAATTCAAACTACACACACCTGACACCCATTCAGACACCACACCCACACACCCACACCACTATAAAACACACACCCACATTACACACAACCCTTTCAATGAAAAAAAAAGACTGCCAACTGAGAGAGACACAAGCCAGGAGCACCCACTCAATCTGAGCCACAGAACACAATCCCCCATACACCATAGACGCACCTCAAAGAACACACCCTACCACATCACCTCACACATCACCCCACACATCCTCACACATATCACTCACACCACATCCATGGCACCCCAAAGACACCCCAGGTTTTCAGAGGAGGAGCTAAGGGTCATGATGGAGGAAATCATCAGGGTAGAGCCACAGCTATTCGGATCACAGGTGCAGGAGACGTCCATTGCAAGGAAGATGGAGCTATGGTGGAGGATCGTGGACAGGGTCAACGCAATGGGACAGCACCCAAGAACAAGGGATGACATCAGGAAGAAGTGGAACAACCTACAGGGGAAGGTGCATTCCGTGATTGCAAGACACCAGGTAGCCGTACAGAGGACTGGCAGTGGACCCCCACCTCCTCCCCCACAACTAACAACATGGGAGGAGCAAGTCTTGGCAATAATGCATCCTGAGGGCCTCGAAGGAGAAGCATGAGGACTGGACTCTGGTAAGTCACATTTTACTACTTTATCCCCTCCCCTACCTGCATGCCATCACAAACACCTACCCCTACCATCACCCCATCACTCCACCACCTCACACATACCCTACCATCACAACCCACCCATCCCAATACCAAGCCCTGCATGTAACACCAATGCATGGACCCCCATCACAGACCTGCATGGACAACCATCACCACAGCATGCCCAGTAGAGAGACTCACCAAGCCCACAAAATCAGCACCAACACAAGGCATAGCTGACGGGGAAATCAGAATCATGCAGGGAAACACACCCATGCACAAGATGGCACACACAGATACACTAACACTGCATTTGCATCCCCACAGGACCCCTACTCAACATCACCGGAGAGGAGGTGCCAGCTACATCCAGTCCCCCCTGAAGAGGCCCACAGTGACGACAGCAGCTCTGCACGCCTGGATCAGGATCACCAACCTGGCCCATCAGGGACCTCTGGACAGTCGGTTCCCCTGCCACAGTCCCAACCCACCACAGAGCCTCCCCCTCAGGAAACACCAGCACAGCACCCACCCAGCGGGCCCATGCAACTGTCCCCAGGACACGTCAATCAGCAGTGTGTCCTCCACTACAGGGACCCCAGGCAACCCATAAACCCAGGACGATCAGGGACCTGGGTTCACTGGCAGTGGGCACACTGTTCAGGGGACAGAGACACAGGACAACAGGGAAGCTGGGAGGACTCCTGTAGGACAGGCGGAGGACAGGCCCAGGGAACCCACTCTCCAGGAGGCACTCACCAACATCCTGGGAGCATCCCATCCTTCCCAGGAGACCATGGGTCACATACTGGCCAAGTTGCAGGAGACCCAGCAGCTGCAGGAGAGACAGTACCTGGGGATCACAGATTACCTAAAAAACATCTACACCATTCTGGTCATCATTGCAGTGATGCTGGCTGCATGGCCAACACCATGAGGGAGGCAGTGGCACACCAATGGGCCCCCTGTACTAGCCAAACCGATGAACAGCCTTCTACCTCCGTCGGCGCTAGTGGACAGGAGGCCCCGCCACAGGACAAACAGGCCACCACCACCCCATCCCCTGCAGAAGGAGAACCACCCTGCAAACGGTCCCTGCGATCCAGGCAGAAGCCAGAGAACATTGCCAAGACCCCCACCAGGAAATAAGACTCTCCTGATTGTCACTCTTCTGTCCCAGTCTGTCACCCTGTCCACCTTGAACTGCCATTGCTCCCCTTCCTATTCTCCCTTGGACAATGCACCTGTGATACCAAGAGACTGGATTCTACCTTGGACTTTCCTCCACCATCAGCCCAGCACATTGCACATCCCCCTCTACTTATGAGCACGTAAATAAACACCCTTGAAACAAATACTAATCTGGAGTCTGTCAAATGATTCAAATGTGTATTAGTTCAACATTATCAAAGCATTGCAAGTCAAATGTACAGTTAAATATACTTTGGAATGGCCTTTGGAGGGCAACAGTACACATAGCAGGAGCCAGTGTGGGGCACAGAGATCTGAAAATAGAGATGCCAAAGGGTTCAGTCAGTGGCCATAGACATAGGGAAACAGGCTGCCATGTACAATGTCCAACAGAAAACTGAAAAGTAAAGTGAAGTTACAGTGTCTTACCTGTGTGTCACTGGAAGTACTGCCGAATTATACTGCTTCTGTTGTCAACATCTTCTTCCTCTCTCTCCTCTTCCTCACTGTCCACAGGCTCCACTGCTGCCTCGAGACATCTACAGCCACATCCTCCTGCAGAAAAGGCACCTGGCGTCTCAAGGCCAGGTTGTGCAACATGCAACATGCAACGATGATCTGGCACACCTTCTTGGGTGAGTAGTACAGGGATCCACCAGTCAAATGGAGGCACTGGAACCTGGCCTTCAGGAGGCCGAAGGTCCTTTCAATAATCCTCCTTGTACACCCATGTGCCTCATTGTAACATTCCTGTGCCCTTGACCTGGCATTCCTCACTGGGGTCAGTAGCCATGAGAGGTTGGGGTAACCAGGGCCACCTGCAAATATTGAGGGACAACTGTTAGACACACACTAACCCTAATGGACAACCCCATACCCAGACACCTACTTATAATGTGTGGGGACCTTGGGCTCACATATTAGTTACACCCGGTGCCTCTGGAGTTGGCCCATCACATATGGGATTCTGCTATTCCTCAAGATAAAGGCGTCATGCACAAAGCCAGGATATTTGGCATTCACATGGGAGATGTATTGGTCTGCCAAACACACCATCTGCACACTCATAGAGTGATAGATTTTTCTATTTCTGAAAACTTGTTTCTTTCTCCGGGGGGGGGGGGACAAATGCCACATGTGTACCATCAATGGCACCAATGATGTTGGGGGTATGTCCCAGGGCATAAAAGTCTGCTTTCACTGTGGCCAAATCCTCCACCTGGGGGAATATCATGTAGCTGTGCACGTATTTCAGCAGGGTTGACAACACTCTGGTCAACACGTTGGAGAACATTGGCTGGGACATCCCTGATGCCATGGCCACTGTTGTTTGGAAGGAACCACTTGCCAGGAAATGGAGCACTGACAGGACCTACACTAGAGGGGGGATACCTGTGGGCTGGCGGATAGCTGACATCAGGTCTGGCTCCAATTGGGCACATAGTTCTTGGATTGTGGCACAATCAAGTCTGTAGGTTATGATAATGTGTGTGTTCTCCATTGTCGCAAGGTCCACCAAGGGTCTGTACACTGGAGGATGCCGCCATCTCATATTCAACCACAGCGGTTGAAGCCTATGGAAGAAAACGGTGAGCAGAGGGTCATATTCACACATCTATTGCACTAATGATGCTTTGTTTACTTTACAGAACCAGTATGTGAATCTGACAATCAGTTGCTGTGCCAATGTCTGCTGTGACGCAGTTAGGTGCCATGCCCTGTGCCCCCCTGAAATGGCGGCTGCCTGACCTGCAAGGAGGGACAAGTGGAAAGGAGGTAATTCCGCTTGCGTTATGCTCCGCCAGGGTAGGCGGTCGAAGACTGCCGAGCAACTTCGCATTGGTTATCATTGGGACGTATAGGTTCCAGGAACCAATGGGGATGTATGCCGGTGGTGACGGTATGCACCGCCGCGGACATCACCGTCGTTTTCTATCTGTTCACTCACTTCCTTCCTGACCTTCCACAGGAGAGGACCTACACTACAAGTGCTGCTGTGACCTGTGTCTGGAAGCGACAATGGCTCATGTGTCTGGGGAAAGGGCCCCTGCCTTCACTGCGGAGGAGTCGGAGAAACTGGTGGATGGGGTCCTACCATAGTACACTTTACTCTACGGTCCTCCAGACAAACAGGTGAGTACACTGTGAGCATGATGCGTGGTCAATGAATGTATGGATTGCTGTGTGTGTAAGCCCCATGTGGGGGAGGGCAGAGGCATCCTGGCCAGAGTGCTGCATGGAAGGTGGTCAATGTATGTGCATTAGGGGATGGGAGGGATATGGTGGGCCATGAGTGTGACGGACCAGACGGTTTACTTATTCACTTTTCTGCTGTCCTTTCCATGCATGTCAGCGCCCACCAGAAAAAGGGTATTTGGTGTGCCATCGCCAAGGAGGTGCGGAGCCTCGTGGTCATTGACAGGCGGAGCACCCACTGCCGCAAAAGGTGGGAGGACCTGTGCCGCTGGGCAAAGATGACGGCTGAGGCCCAGCTGGGGCTGGCCTCCCAACGAGAAAGGGGTGCCTGTCGCACCATGACCCCCCTGATGTTCTGCATCCTGTCGGTGGCCTATCTGGAGTTGGATGTGCGCTTGAAGGCATCACAGCAGCCACAAGGGGGTGCGTACAGATTCTGAATCCTGACTTTGCGTCTGTTAAGAGGTACCTGGGTGGGGGATGTGGGCTATAGGTGCCCCTAGGCCAGGGCGAAGATGGCAGGGTAGGTCGCTTGTTGGGCAGGCTCTGAAGCACTCCTACCCCAATAGTGTTAGTGGGCATCTACTACTGGGCAGGGTCCTGTGGGTGTCAGATGTGCAGCTAATGGCGGTAAGCATTGAACCCCATGGGCTGGTGACTATCTTAGTAACAGGTAGTGCATGGCCTAGTGTATAGGGCTGCTCCCTGTGTGTCGTGTACGCCAACGGTAGTGGTGTTGCTGGCATTGACCAACTGTATCCTCTGTCTCCCCCCCTTTTTATTTTGTCACCCTGTCCTTGTGTGGATTAGCATCAACTGGCGGAGGAGCAGAGGCACCGGCGACGGAGGGAGCTGCATTGCACATGGGCCTTGAGGCCGAATCCACTGACGGTGAGGGCACCAGTGGAACAGAGGGCGAGGGAGCACCACGATGGGGACAGGAGGGGAGACCACAGACAGCGACTCCTCCTCCGATGGAAGCTCCCTGGTGGTGGTGGACACCTCTGTGCCCACCCCAACAACAGGTACAGCCGTCACCCCCCACCAGCACCACCCTCCCAGTAGCCCCTCAGTGTGTCTCCTGTGCCCGCTCACCCATGAGGGTGGGCATCTCTTTCACCCCAGGCACCTCAGAGCCGCCCCATTCAGCCCTGCTGTCCTCAGCGAGGAGGCTATTGACTTCCTGAGATCCCTCACTGTTGAGCAGTCAACCATACTGAAAGCCATCCAGGTGTCGAGATGCATTTGCAACAAACAAATTCATACCTGGGGGGCATTCACTCTGGCGTTGCGGCCCAACAGAGAGCATTTCAGGCTCTGGCCTCAACACTGATGGCACCTCTTGTACCTGTCCCTAGCCTCCCCCCTCCAACTTCCTCTACCCATGCCCAATCCCCTCAACCCCAACCTATCCCAAGCACACCCTCAGACCAGCATTCACCCAAATCAACACCCTGAAGTGGATCAGCCAAACACAAGCACCACACTTCATCTCACCGGCACTCACACAAGCACCATCCCCATGCAGACACACCAACATCCAATGGCTCCTCTGTGTCTCCCTCCTCCTTCTTGACCACCTCCCTCCCAGTAGCGTCTCCACTCACACCTGCATGCACTACACACCCCTCACGAGCAGTCCCCACACCCACATCCATGAACACTTCCCCTATGTCCTCTCCCAGTGTGTCTGTGACCCCTCCTCCCAAAGTACACAATCGCAAGCACCCACCCACCCAACAGGCATCCACCTCACAACAGCATCCAGCCCATGCACTTGCACCCAAACTCAGCAGACAGACACCTCCTACAACCACTCCCTCTTCCTCAACTCCCAAACCCTCTCCCTCTTCCCACCCCAGTGTCTCCAAGAAGCTTTTCCTGGCAAACATTGGCCTCTTCCCTTCCCCCCCCAATCCTTCCACTCAGGCCAGGGTGTCCAGAACCCAGGCCAGAACCTCAGCCACCAAATCGACGTCCGCTGTGGTACCTGCAAGTCACAGAGGCTCAAAGGGGGCATCCGTCAGCACAGCCAGTGTGCCACCAACCCCTGCAAAGGACAAAACCATTCCACCACCTGCCAAGGTGAAGAAGGGGACAGCATGCACCAAGGGCAAGGAGCACGAACCACCCAGCAAGGCCTCCTCCAAAACTCCACCTGCCAGAGCCAAGGTCACACCACCATCTGCCAAGCTGAGGAAGGGGCAGAAAACACCAGGCAAGTCACTTCAGCTGTCAGAGGCTGCAGGTGAATGCCTGGTGGCTACCAGCACAACCGCCAGCCAACCACCTGAACCACGGCCAGCCCCGCTGCAAGCACCGCCACCTGTCCGCCGGTAGCACTACTACTGTCAGCAGCAGCAGCCCCAGTGGGTAGCCATCCGAGGCTGCAGGAGAAGGGCTGGAGCCTCCCTCCACCACTGGCAGCACTGGCAGCACCGGCAGCTGCACCACAGCCAGCACCGCCAGCAGCCTTGCCGCAAGCTCCGCCACCTGCACCGCTGTCAGTAGGACCACTACCAGCAGCCCCAGTGGGCAGCTGTCTGGGGCTGCAGGAGAAGATACACACAAACACATGCAACCACATTACATTTACACCCCGTAAGCCTTTGGAATAACGCAAGGACAAAAGGATTAAATCAGTGACATTTAAGAAATTGGCAGATATACGTAAGAAATAGAAAAACAGTATTTACAAAAATATACAACATGTACAGAAGGCCGTACATTGTCCATTCAAAATGTCTGTGGGCCACTGGGCCAAAAATCATGGGCCAAGCCCACACTTGACTCCTGCCTCAGTACGGAGAGAACACTGCTGGGGCATCAGGTCGAAAATATACAGGCCCCTCAGGGGGAAGGGGAATGAGGAGGCACCTCAGCCAGAAGATGATACAATGCCACTGGTCCTGGAGCGGGCTACATGCCCTTTGCATTGTCCTGGGGAGTGCAAAGCCACAGTCTCTCAAGTGGGTGGTTTGCCCACTGCTTGGTCCGGGGGAGTTCAAGGCCACAGTCTCTCAAGTGGGTGGTATGCCCACTGCTTGGTCCTGGGGAGAGCAAGGTCACAGTCTCTAGTAGATGCCTTCTTCCACTGCTTCTGGAGGGGGCCTTGTGCCCAGTGTGCTTCATCCTGCCAAGGAGGGTGTGAGTGGGTGCCTTCTTCCACTGGTTCTGTAGGGGGCCTTGTTCCCAGTGTGCTTCATCCTGGCAAGGAGGGGGTGAGTGGATGCCTTCTTCCACTGGTTCTGGAGAGGGCTTTGTTCCCAGTGTGCTTCATCCTGGCAAGGAGGGGCTGGGTGGATGCCTTCTTCCACTGGTTCTGGAGGGGATCTTGTGCCCTGTGATGCAGCACTTGGGGAGTGCAAGGTCACAGTCTGTCACCTGTGTGTCATACCCACAAGATTTGCAGTGGGCAGGATGCACAATACTCCATGGAGGCAGGACTACAGCCCATCCGCTGGCGGTGACGGCTGCACAGTGGTGGCAGTGCCAGTGCTGGTGTTGGTGCTGCCTGTGGTGGGAGGAGGCTCCAGCCCTTCACCTGCATCCTCGGACAGCTGCCCACTGGGGCTACTGCTGCTGCCAGTGGTGCTGGTGGCTGTGCATGTGGAGGTGCAGGTGGTGGTGCTGGTGGTGGTGATGCCAGTGGTGGGGGGAGGCTCCAGCCCTTGCCCTGCAGCCTCGGACCGGTACCCACTGGTGCTGCTGCCAGTGTTGCTGGTGGCAGTGCATGTGGTGTTGCAGGTGGCGGTGCTGCCAGTGGTAGGGGAAGGCTCCAGCCCTTCCCCGGCAGCCTTGGACGGCTGCCCACTGGGGCTGCTGCCAGTGGTGCTGGTGGCGATGCATGTGGCGGTGCAGGTGGCGGTGCTGCCAGTGGTGGGGGGAGGCTCCAGTGATTCCCCTGCAGCCTCAGATGGCTAAAGCGCCATGGTTGGAGGTGGAGGCTCAGATCCTGCCACAGCACCAGGTCTCCTGTCCCTCCTGCCTGCAGGGGCAGGCCCTCTGCCCTTGCCCTTGGCAGCTGGTGGTGCCACCCTGCCCTTGCCTTTGGCAGCTGGTGGTGCCTCCTTGCCCTTGCCCTTGGCAGCTGGTGGTGCCTCCTTGCCCTTGCCCTTGGCAGCTGGTGGTGCCTCATTGCCCTTGCTCTTGGCAGCTGGTGGTACCTCCTTGCCCTTCCCCTTGGCAGCTGGTACAGGCACACTGCCAGTGCTGATGGGTGTTTCCTTGGTGCTTCTCACACCTGCAGTAGCTGCTGAAACTACAGTGGTTGTGGACTGGGTGACTGGGGTGCTGGCCTGGGTTCTGCCCACCCTGGCCTGAAGTGAAGGACGGAGAGGGGTAGGGAAGAGGTCAAGGGTAGAGAGGAAAAGCTTCTTAGGGACACTGGGGTGGCAAGAGGGTGAAGGTTTGGGAGTAGAGGAAGAGGGAGTGGTTGTAGGAGGTGTCTGTCTGCTGTGTTAGGGTGCAGGTGCATGGGCTGGATGCTGTTGTGAGGTGGATGGCTGTTGGGTGTCTGAGTGCTTGCGTTTGGGTACTTTGGGAGGAGGGGGCACAGACACAGTGTGAGAGGACAGAGGGGACATGTGCATGGATGTGGGGTGGTGACTGCCAGTGAGGAGCGTGTACTGATAGGCATGATGGTGGTAGTGGATGATGATGTAGTGCATGCAGGTGTGAGTGTAGACACTACAGGGAGAGAAATGGATGACGAGGAGGCGGGGGACACAATGGAGGCAGTGGATGTTGGTATGTCTGTTTCTGGATGGTGTTTGTGTGAGTGCCTGTGGGATTATGTGTGGTGCTTGTGTTTGCCTGAACCACTCCTGTGTGTTGTCCTGGGTGCATGCTGGTCTGATTGTGTGCTTGGATGGTTTGGGGTTCAATGGGACGGCACTGGGTAGAGGAAGTTGGAGGGGGAGGCTAGAGACAGGGACAATGGCTGCCATCAGGAAGGAGGTCAGAGCCTGGAATGATCTATGTTGGGCCGCCACGCCAGGGAGAATGCCCCCCAGGAATGCATTTGTAGGTTGCAAATGCCCTTCCAGCCCCTGGATGGCATTCACAATGGTTGACTGCCCAACAGAGATGGATCTCAGGAGGTCAATAGTCTCCTCACTCAGGGCAGCAGAGCTAACTGGGGCAGGGCCTGAGGTGCCTGGGGCGAAGGAGATGCCCACCCTCGTGGGTGAGTGGGCATGGGAAACTCGCTGAGGGGCTGCTGGGAGGGCGGTGCTGGTACAGGGGTGGCGGCTATACCTGTAGTTGGGGTGGCCACAGAGGTGTCAGCCACCACCAGGGAGCTTCCATCGGAGGAGGTATCACTTTCAGAACTGTGACCTCTAATCTCTGCTGTGGTGCTCCCCTCCCCGTCCGTCCCACTGGTGCCCTCTACGTTGGCGGATTCAGCCTAATGGACCCTGTGGGATGCAGCTCCCTCCGTCACCGGTGCCTCTGCTCCTCCGCCAGATGATGCTAATGCACAGAAGGACAGGGTGACAAAACAAAAAGGGGGGAAGAGTCAGAGGATACACTTGGTCAATACCAGGAACAACACCACCTTTGGCGCACAACACACAGGGGACAGTCCTGCACACTAGGCAATGCACTACCAGTCACAATGCTAGTCACCAGGCCATGGACAGTAATACCTAACGCCAGTTGCAGCATACCTGAGACCCACAGATCCCTTCCCAGTAGTGGATGCCCATTAGCATGTTTGGGGGTGGAGTGCATCAGCCCCTGCCCAACATGAAACCTACCCTGAAATGTCCGGCCTGGCCTAGGGGCACCCACAGGCGCACATCCCCCACCCAGAGACCACCTCTCCATGCGCAAGTAGTATATTGGGAACTGTACTCACTCCCTTGTGGCTGCTGTGATGGCTTCAAGCATCCATCCAGCTCCGGATAGGCCACTGCCAGTATGTTAAACATCAGGGAAGTCAGGGTTCGACGGGCACATCTTCCTCGTTGGGAGGCCATCCCCAGCTGGGCCTCCGCCGTCTTCCTTGTCCATGTCTCAGGTCCTCTCACTGTTTGCGACAGTGGGTGCTCCGCCTGCCGTAGACCCTCAGGGGACCCTCAGGGTCCACACAACCTTGGCAATGGCACGCCATATACCCTTTTTCTGATGGGCGCTGACCTGCAGAAAAATATAAAACGAAAATGGTATCAGTCATACCGTCCGGCCTGTTACACTCATGGCCCACCATATCCCTCCCATCTGCTTGCATACATTGCCCACCATATATGTCCAGGACCCCTCAACCACCCTCCCACATGAAGCCTTCATACACAGCACTCCATGCATTCATGCTCCATGCATCATGCACACAGTGTACTCACCTGTTGGTCTGGAGGCCCATAAAGCAATCGGTACTGGGGTAGGACCCCATCCACCAGTCTCTGCAACTCCACAGCGGTGAAGGCAGTGGCCCTTTCCCCAGTGACTTGAGCCATGGTCGCTTCCAGACACAGGTCACAGCAGCACTGGCAGTGCAGGTCCTCTTCTGTTGAAGGTCAGGTAGCAAGTGAGCGAACAGATAGAAAATGTCGGTCACGTCCGTGGTGGTGTGTACCGTCACCGCCGGCGTAAATCACCACTGGCTACTGTAACCCATAGTGCCCAATGATAACCAATGAGGAGTTGCACGGCGGTACTCGACTGCCTCCCGCAATGGCACAAAACGTCAGCGGCATTACCTCATTTCCACCTGTCCCTCCACACAGGACAGTCATCCTCCATTTCAGGGGGGGAAGCACATTTTGCGACTAAACATCAACATACTGGGTCTGTCACAACATGCAATGCATTGTACATTGAGGAAATGTTGAAAACTGATCAGATGCTCAACGTTTTGCCCCCTACCGCTGAGGATAATTTAGAGATGGAGACATCCCCCCTTTTACAGGCACCTGGTGGACTTGGCAACAATGGAGGACAGGCACATTATCCTCACCTCCAGACTTGATAGGGCCACAATCCAAGAGCTGTGTGCCCATTTGGAGCCTGACCTGATCTCAGCTATCCGTCAGCCCACTGGGATCCCCCCTCTTGTGCAAGTCCTATTTGTGCTCTTTCTTGGCAAGTGGCTCCTTCCAAGTGACAGTAGCCTTGGCAGCAGGAATGTCACAGCTAATGTTCTCAAACATGCTGACCAGAGTGTTGTCTGCCCTGGTGAAACACATGCGCAGCTACATCGTATCCCCACAGGTGGAGGATATGGCCACAGTGAAAGCTGACTTCTATGCAACGGGACATGTCCTCAACATTGTTGAGGCAATTGATGGTACACATATTGTCTTTGTCCCCCCCAGAGAAATGAACAGGTGTTCAGAAATCGAAAGAGCTTTCACTCGATGAATGTTCAGATAGTGTGCCTGGCGGAGCAGTACATCTCCCATGTGAATGCAAAGTATCCTGAGTTTGTGCATGATGCCTATATCCTGAGGAATAGCAGCATCCCATATGTGATGGCTCAACTCCAGAGGCACCGAGTGTGGCTAATAGGTGAGCCCATGGTCCTCACCCAGTGTATGTTGGTATATGGGTGTGGGTTTGGACCTAAGGGTGAGTGTCTGGCTAACAGGTATCCCTCGATATTTGCAGGTGACTCTCGTTACCCCAACCACTAATGGCTACTGAACGCAGTGAGGAATGCTAGGACAAGGGCAGAGGAACATTACAATGAGGCACATGGATAAACAAGAAGAATTATAGAGCGAACCTTTGCCCTCCTGAAGGCCAGGTTTCGGTGCCTCCATCTATCAGGTGGTTCCTTGTGCAACTCACTCAAGAAGGTGTGCTAGATCATCGTGGCATGTTGCATGTTGCACAATCTTGCCTTGAGACGCCAGGTGCCTTTTCTGCAGGAGGATGAGGCTGGAAATGGGCGTGTGGCAGCAGTGGAGCCTGTGGACAATGATGAAGAGGAGGCAAAGGATGAGGATGTAGACAACAGAACATTTTTCATTCAACAGTACTTCCAGTGACACACAGGTAATACACTGTAACTTCACCTTCCATTGTAGTTTGGTGTTGTAAATTTGCACTGGCACACTGCTGTTCCCACTACTATGGCCACTTACTGTACCCTTTGACATGTCTATTCACAGATATCTGTGCCCTACTCTGGCTCCTGGTGTATTGACTGCAGCACAATACAGGTCGTACCTATGTATACATTACTGTACAGTCTAATTGCAATGTCTACAGATTGTTAAAGGAACACATACTTAAATCATTTGACATACTTCATACTTGTATTTTTTCAAAGGGTGTTTATTTAATTGTTGAAAAGTTCATTGGGATGTGCAGTGGGTTTGGGTGATGGTGGAGGAGAGTCCAGGATAGTGTCCATTCTCTTTGTAACACAGGTTCATTGTCCAAGGGGGCATAGGAAGTGGAGCAATGGCAGTTCAAGGTGGACAGGGTGACAGAGTGGGACACAAGGGTGACAATCAGGAGTCTTATTTCATGGCAGGGGTCTTGGCAATGTTCTCTGGCTTCTGCCTGAATTGCAGGGACTGTTTGCGTGGTGCTTCTGCAGGGGGAGGGGTGCTATAGCGGGCCTCCTGTCCACTTGCGTCAGCGGAGGTGGAGGGCTGTTTATCGGTGTGACTAGTGTCAGGGGCCTGTTGGTGTGCCACTGCCTCCCTCGTGGTGTTGGCCATGTCTGCTAGCACCCTGCAATGGTGACCAGGGTGGTGTGGATGTCCCTCAGGTCCTCCCTGATCCCCAGGTACTGTCCCTCCTGCAGCCGCTGGGTCTTCTGCAACTTGGCCAGTATCTGGCCCATCGTCTCCTGGGTATGGTGGTATGCTCCCAGGATATTGGTGAGTGCCTCGTGGAGACTTGGTTCCCTGGGCCTGTCCTCCCCCTGTAGCACAGCTGTCCTCCCAGCTTCCCTGTTGTCCTGTGCCTCTGTCCCCTGAACTGTGTGCCCACTGCCAGTGAGCACAGGTCCCTGATCGTCCTGTGTTTGTGAGGTGGCCCGGGGTCCCTGTAGTGTTAGTGGACACACTGCTGATTAACGTGTCCTGGGGACAGAGGTATGGGCCCACTGGGTGGGTGCTGTGGTGGAGTTTCCTGAGGGGAGAGGCTCTGTGGTGGTATGTGACTGTGGCTGGGAAACCGACTGTCTGGAGGTCCCTGATGGGCCAGATTGGTCATCCAGATCCAGGTGTCCAGAGCTGCTGTCATCACTGTGGGCCTCTTCTGGGGGGGGACTAGTTGTTGCTGGCACCTCCTCTCCGGTGATGTTGGGTGTGGGACCTCTGGGGATGTAAATGCAGTGTTAATGTTTCTGTGTGTGACATCTTGTGCATGGGTGTGCTGCCCTGTATGGTTGTGATTGCCCTGTCAGCTTTGCCTTATGTGAGTAGTTATTTTGTGGGCTAGGTGGCTCTCTCTAGTGTGCATGCTATGGTGATGGGTGTCCATGCAGGGCTGTGAGTGATGTCCATGCAATGGTGGTGCATGCAGTGCTGGGTACTGGGATGCGTGGGTTGTGATGGTGGGGTGTATGTGAGGTGGTGGGGTGATGGAGGTGCGGGTAGCGGTAGGATTATGCGATGGCATGCAGGTGGGGGGTGATAGTAATAGAGATTTGACTTACCAGAGTCCAGTCCTCCTGCTACTCCTTCCAGGCCCTCAGGATACAATATTGCCAATACTTGCTCCTCCCATGTTGTTAGTTGTGGGAGGGGGGGTGGGGGTCCACCGCCAGTCCTCTGTACAGCAATCTGGTGACTTGCAACCACGGAACATACCTTCCACCGTAGGTCGTTCCACCTCTTCCTGATGTCATCCCTTGTTCTGGGGTGCTGTCCCACAGCATTGACCCTGTCCACGATTCTCCACCATAGCTCTATCTTCCTTGGAATGGATGTCTGCTGCACCTGTGATCCGAATAGCTGTGGCTCTACCTGGATGATTTCCTCCACCATGACCCTTAGCTCCTCCTCTGAGAACACGGGGTGTCTTTGTGGTGCCATGGGTGTAATGTGTGACGTCACGGTATGTTGGCGTCAGTCTTACCGCCAATGTCATAATGAGGGCCTTAGTATTGTCTTTCTTGTGTGTGAGTAATGTGTGACTACAGTGGTACTGCAAGAGCATTCCATGTCTCCCAGATAAACCTTGGCTGCTCCGGCTACAGCTACATCTAGATAGCCTGGCTTCTACACACTGCCTACATTTCACTAATAAGGCATAACTGGACTTGGTATAATGTGTAAGTACCTTTGGTACCCGCTACAAAGCAGGCCAGCCTCCTACAGTGGTGGTGCAGAGATGGGTTGGGATAAGTACTTGCAATTGCCTTATCACTTTGTCACTGGTGCTTTCCACAAGAAAGTGTACTATAATACTTAGAGCTATACATAAGTATACCTAGCAGTCTCACTTTCACTCCGAAACTTCTGAAAAGTTAGATAAAGTAAGTCTTAGGACCTCATTATGAACACGGCGGTAAACACCGCACCACCGGCAGTGGGGGTACCAACCGCCAACAAATGTGCAGTCCTTACCACCAAATAATGAACCAACTAAAACACAGGCATCCTGAAAACCACTCACCACCAGCAGAGGAGTGCAACCACGACGGCAGAGCCCGCCCACAGGACGACGGAAAGGCCCTACCCGCCCATCAAATAATGAAGCACTAGACCACCGTCAGTTCCAGGGCAGGAACCACCGCCATGCAAAGCCAGGCGAAAACTAACCAAATGTAAGGAAACACTCACCGGAGGCACACACAACACGCCGAAGCAGACATGGTTAGAGAGCTGCAGATCATGCCAGCCCTGCTCCTTGCCACATACTTCCACGACTGAGACCGCCGCCGAAGACGACGACGGTAAGTACCGAAACCTACGAAACAAGGCAAGGAAGGGCACAGTTACATACCCACCCACTCCACTTTCAGTGGCCTCACATGTCAGAGGACATAAAAAAGTTATGTTGCTCTTGTGTCACCTGCAAGACCAGTGGCAAAACTGGTGGCACCCCCAAAGGCCCCCTTAATCCCACTGCCTGTGGTTGGGGTGCCCTTTGAAAGGGTAGGGGTTGATATTGTTGGCCCCCTTAACCCTCCAACTGCTTCTGGAAACAGATTTATGTTAGTAGTAGTGGACCATGCCACAAGATACCAAGAAGCAATCCCCTTAAGGACCACTACAGCTCCTGCAGTAGCCAAGGCCCTCCTGGGAATATTTTCCAGGGTGGGCTTCGCTAAAGAGGTAGTATCAGATAGGGGTAGTAACTTCATGTCTGCATACTTAAAAGCAGTGTGGAAGGAATGTGGTGTAACCTATGAATTCACCACACCCTATCACCCACAAACAAATGGACTGGTTGAGACATTAAATAACACTCTCAGAGACATGATCATGGGACTCTCTGAAAAACTCAGAAGGAGATGGGATGTTCTCCTGCCATGCCTCCTTTTTGCCTACACGGAGGTACCCCAGAAAGGAGTGGGCTACAACGCCTTTGAACTCCTCTTTGGTCACCCTGTTAGGGTTCCACTTGCACTTGTCAAAGAGGGGTAGGAGCAACCCTTGAAGCTCCCTAAAAAAGGCATTGTAGATTATGTGCTTCGCCTAAGATTTAGAATGGCGCAGTACATGAAAAAGGCAACTAAAAACCTTCAGGCCAGCCAAGAGCTTCAAAAGCAATGGCATGACCAGAAGGCTGTCCTGATTGAGTACCACCTAGGAGAGAAGGTGTGGGTATTGGAGCCTGTGGCAACAAGAGCACTCCAAGACAAATGGAGTGGACCACATCTTGTTGTGCTAAAGAAGGTTGAGGTCACCTATTTGGTGGACCTTGACATTCCAAGAAGTCCCCTAAAGGTACTTCATGTCAACCGCCTAAAACCCTACTATGATAGGGCAGATTTGACCCAACTCATGGCCACTGATGAGGGGCAGGAAGAAGAGAGTTACCCTCCCCCCGACCTCTTCTCCAACACTGCAGCTGATGGCGCAGTGGAGGGGGTTGTCCTTGCAGACTGCCTTACAGCAGAGCAAAAGGATGACTGTAAAAACCTCCTAGGCAAATGTTCTGAACTCTTTTCACTCATACCTGGCCAGACTACTTGGTGTAAACATACCATTGATACTGGAGACAGTTTGCCTGTCAACAATAAGATTTATAGGCAGCCTGACCATGTCAGAGACTGTATTAAATCAGAGGTTAAGAAAATGTTGGACCTAGGTGTCATTGAGCACTCAGACAGCCCCTGGGCCAGTCCAGTAGTGGTTGTCCCCAAACCTCATAGTCAAAATGGAAAAAGGGCAATGAGGTGTTGTGTCGACTACAGAGGGCTCAATACAGTTACAAGAACAGATGCTCACCCTATACCCAGGGCAGATGAGCTGATAAGATACACTGGCATCTGCCAAGTATCTGAGCACCCTTGCCTTGACTGCAGGGTATTGGCAGATCAAGCTATCCGAGGATGCTAAACCAAAAACTGCATTTTCATCCATTGGAGGGCATTATCAATTTACAGTTATGCCCTTTGGTCTGAAAAATGCTTCTGCCACTTTCCAAAGGCTGGTAAACACAGTCCACCAAGGTCTGGAATCATTCAGTGCAGCATATCTAGATGATATTGCTGTATTTAGTTCCACCTGGGATGACCACTTGGTCCACCTTTGGAAAGTTTTGGAGCCCCTGCAAAAGGCAGGCCTCACTATCAAGTCTTCTAAATGCCAGATAGGGCAGGGTAAAGCGGTTTATCTGGGACACCTAGTTGGTGGGGAAAAGATTGAACCACTACAGGGGGAGATCCAGACTATTTTAGACTAAGCTCCCCCTACTATTGAGACCCAGGTCAGAGCCTTTCTTGGTTTCACTGGGTATCACAGGAGGTTTGTTAAGAACTATGGTTCCATTGTTGCCCCCCTTTATGACCTCACCTCTAAGAAAATGCTCAAAAAGATGTTACAGACAGCCAGCTGTCAAAAAGCTTCTGAGGAGCTTAAGCAGGCTATGTGTAATGCACCTGCCTTAAAAAGCCCAAATTACTCTAAAAAAATTAATTGTCCAGACAGATGCTTCTGTACTAGGGGTTGGGGCAGTGCTTTCACAACTAAACTCAGAGGGCCAGGATCAACCTGTTGCTTTTATCAGTAGGAGGTTGACCCCTAGATAAAAATGTTGGTCAGCCATAAAGAGGGAGGCCTTTGCTGTGGTCTGGGCCCTGAAGAAGCTGAGACCATACTTATTTGGGACTCACTTCATATTTCAGACAGACCACAAACTCTCTAATAGTTAAAACAGATGAAAGAAGAAAACCCTAAGTTGTTGAGGTGGTCCATTTCACTACAGGGGATAGAATTTACAGTGGAATGTAGACTTGGGAGTAACCACTCCAATGCAGATGGACTCTCCAGATATTTCCACTTAGACAATGAAGACTCATCTGGCAAGGTTAGCATTATTGTCCCTCGTTTGGGTGTGTGTGTGTAGGAAAGTACCATCCTTCTCGGCATGTTACCCCCAATTTCTGCCTGTTTGTCAGTGTGTTTTTACTGTCTCATTGGGATCCTGCTAGTCAGGACCCGAGTGCTCATGTTTGCGGCCTATATGTCAGTATGTTTTAATGTGTTGTCAGTATGCTTGACTGTGTCACTGGAGTCCTGCTAATCAGAACTACTCCAATGTTTATGCTGTCTGTGTTTCCAAATTTGTCACTATAGTCTAGTGACCACTTACTTCACTCCAGATTGGCAAACTGGACCCCCCCTTATAAGTCTCTGGTATATGGTACATAGGTACCCAGGGCATTGGGGTTCCAGGAGATCCTTGTGGGCTGCAGCATTTCTTTTACCACCCATAAAGAGCTCATACAAACACTTCTTCGGGTCTGTCACTGCAGCCTGAGTGAAATAGGGCAAGCACTATTTCACAGCCATTTTTCACTGCACCAGGTAACTTATAAGTCACCTATATGTCTAACCTTCAGTTCCTGAAGGCTAGGTGCAAAGTTATTGTGTGTGAGGGTACCCCTGCACTAGCAGAGGTGCACCCACATTGTCCAGGTCCAATTTCCCTACCTTCGTGAGTGCTGGGATGCCATCATAAGTGTGCACTACATATAGGTCAATACATATATGTAGCTTCACAACGGTAACCCCGAATATGGCCATGTGAGGTGTCTAAGATTGAGAAATTGTACCCCCAATCTGATTCTGGTATGGGGGGCAAGTCCATGCACCCTGGGGCTCCACCATGGACCCCCAGTACTTCCAAACCAGCCCTCTAAGGTTTCCACTGCAGCCCCATCTGCTTTCACCTCACATACAGGCTTCTGCCCTACTGGGGCTTGAGCAGCTCAATCCTTGGAAGGCAGAACAATGCATTTCCTTTAGGAGAGGGGTGTTACTCCCTCTCCCTTTGGAAATAGGTTTTACAAGCATGGGAGGGGTATCTTCCCAGAGCCTCTAGAAATACTTTGAAGGGCACAGACGGTGCCCTCCTGGTATAATCCAGTCTACACTGGTTCAGGGACCCCTAGTACCTGCTCTGGTGGAAACTGGACAAAAGAAAGGGGAGTGACCACTCCCCTGCCCATCAGCACCCCAGGGATGGTACCCAGAGCTAATCCAAAGTGTCCATGGGTTCTGCCATCTTGTTTTCAAGATGGTCAAGGAGCTCTGGGAGCATCAGAGTGGCCAGTGCCAGCAAGTGACATCAGAGACCCCTTCTGATAGGTACTTACCTGGTTAGGTAACCAACCCCCCTCTCAGGACTATTTAAGGTCTCTCCTCTGGGTGCTTCCTCAGATTTGGTTTTGAAAGATTCCAGCAGGACTCCTCTACAACCTCTGCTTCACCTTCTATTGTCGGATCAACCACAGAACTGCACCAGGAACTCTACAACTGCAACAAAGTACCCAAGAAGACTACTGCAACTCTGTAACTTCAGCTCCTGCCAGCAACTGCAACAGTTTTCAGGTTGTGCACACTCTTAGGACTGCCTGTCTTCACCCTGCACAAGAAGGACCGAAGGAATCTCTCGTGGAGTGATGGATTCACTTCCCTGCTTCAGCAGGCACCTCTCTGCATCAACGAGTGGTACTCTGGGTCCCCTCTCCTGAAGATGAGCGTGGATCCTAGAACACAGTTAGTGGACCGCAGTGACCCAGACTGTCCAAATTTGGTGGAGGGAAGAGCTTGCCTCCCTGAGCCAGACGGTACCCTTGTGCACTGCGTGTTTTGCAGCTCGTAGGGCTTCTGTGCGCTTCTCCAAGCAATCCTTCGTGCAAAGCATAGCCCAGGTCCCAGCACTCTATCCACTGATGCTCAGCTCCCTGAGAAGTTCTCGGGCGGCGTGGGATCCCTTTGTGTAGTACTGTGACAACTGGGATTTGCAACTCCTCTGTCCCCATGTCCTGGGACTCCTGTGGGTGCTGCCTGGTTTTCTGAGGGCTCTCTGAAGTACGGAAAGTCCCCTTTGTCTCCTCAGTCCAAGTTGAGACCCCCAGGTCCCTCCTGGGTCCAGGTAGCGCCTTTTCCCACCAACCACGTCTTTTACATTAGCCCAGGCTTGTTGGTGGAATCCAATGACGAAAACCAACCTGCATTCTTCTACTCGACGTGGGACATCTTTTGCACCGAGCAGGAACCCACAGCTGTCTCCTTTGGTGTATCTCTGACTCTTTCTTCAATACAGAAAGTCCACTTTTGCACTTTCATCCGGGTTGGCAGGGGCTTCTGTTCTTCCTGGACTCTTCATCTGTTCTTGGACTTGGTCTCCTCTCTCCACAGGTCTTCAGGTCCAAGAATCCATTGTTGGTGTCTTGCAGTCTTGCTTGGTTTTTGCATAATCCTTCATCATGACTCTTAGTGTGTTCTGAGGAAACTTGTTGTTTTCCAGGGCTCTGGGGTGGGGTACTTTACTTACCTTTGGTGTTTTCTTACACTTCCAGTGCCCCCTACACACTACTCATGCCTAGGGGGGAACCAGATTTCTCATTCCACTATTTTAGTATATGGTTTGTGTTGCCCCAGGCCCATTCTAGCCTATGGTGATCTTCACTATTTGCACTATTTTATGACTGTGTACTTACCTGATTTTGGTTACTAGTGCATATTTTATGTGTTTTACTTACCTCCTAAGGGAATATAGCCTCAAATATATTTTTGGCCTTGTGTTATTAAAATAAAGTACCTTTATTTTTGGTAACACTGAGTATTGTCTTTCTTGTGTGTGAGTACTGTGTGACTACAGTGGTATTGCAAGAGCTCTGCATGTCTCCTAGTTCAGCCTTGGCTGCTCTGCCTACACCTACCTCTAGACAGCCTGGCTTCTAGACACTGCCTACATTTCATTAGGAAGGGATAACTGGGCCTGGTATAAGATGTAAGTACCTTTGGTACTCACTATAAACCAGGCCAGCCACCTACAATTGACAACCATTAGCTGGGCTGCCCAGTAGTGTATCCTCAGACTTGGTAGGATAATGCTGCCATCCCAGTCCTTCCTTTGCAGCATAGCGAGGGTGGTTATGGGGGCCCCTCCATTGCAGAACAGTAGTCTGGTGGCTTCACTACTTTGCAGAAGAACTGATCTGGACATCAATGGGGTATTCTGTAGAGCACAGAGGAACATGTACAGGTATATCATGTTGTAGAGGGCTGCTCTACCCAGCAACAAGAGCGGTAGACGTGCCAGTGTCTCACATCTGTTTTGTATTCCTTTCGTATCCGGTCAAGGTTTTTGCTAAAATAAAAGGTCATGGTTTGTCAAAACAGAAATCCCCACGTAAGTAAAGCTTGTGATTTCTCACATGAAGGGGCAAGTCCATGTCCCATTGGGCTGCAGCTCTGGAGCAGGTCACTGATTTTTTCCAGTTTAAGCATATCCCTGAATGTACACGTAATACATGCAGATTGTCCACGTTCTGCGGGCTGAAACAATCCGGATCTACTAGATATAGGAGAATGTCATGCACATATAATGAGATAATATCCTATCAGTCTGGGTGCCCTCTCAGGCTATAGGTTCATGTCTCTTAATGGTTCCACGCATCCAACAACTTGATTTACACATCAAATAGTTTGTGGGACAGTAGACAGACATTTCTGGTTCCCCTGCCTAATGTTATTTCTGTTGAGAGCGTACCACTTACCCTGACAAGTGTGGTGGAATCCCTATAAAGCAGTCTGACCCAGCTCAGGAAAAATGGGCCACATCCCCATTGGTCAGGATAGCCATCGGGTGTAGCTATTCCAGGTTGTTAAATGCTTTTTCTGCATTGAGGGAATGGATTAACACTGGTTAGTATTTGCAAATTGTACCACTATGGGCCAGGCAATCAAATAGGAATTTATAATCCTGGCTTGTTCTGTGCATGGCATGAATCCCAATTGGCCTGAGGCCAAAAGGGGGTCCACCACTTGCAATATGCTGTTCACTAGTACCTGCTCCAATTCATTGTTTTCTAAATTAGATAACAGGAACGGTCTGTAAGAGGCGCAGCCTTCCTGCGCTATATCCTACTTGTGTATCTGCAAATTGGAGGCCTGTCTCAGTTCCTGAGGCAGAATACCCTCCTCTTTGGCCTCTGGAAAGAAGGCCCCTAGGGGGTTCACTATTTTCAAGCAGGTTCATTTAAAAAACTCAGGAGGAAACCAATTCGGGCTCAGGGACCTCATGCTTCTAATCTGGCAAAGTGCTTTGGAGATCTCAGATTCTGTAATCTCGGCTTCTAAGGAACTCGGGGCTCTTACCTCAGCTTGAGAATTGTGATATCACAGATAATCTCCTCTAGGCCATCCCCATCACCAGCCAGACTTGATTGACAGAGATGCCCTAGGTATTCTGCAACAACCTTGTGATGGTGTCAGGTGTGTCCACAAGGACTCCATCCACCCCTTGAATTCTGTGTATCCAACTCTGCTCCTCATCACAATGCACCAGCCAGGCCAACAACATCCAGGCGTTGTTATAGAGCTCATAGACTCTCCCCTGTCTTGCCTGAAATTGCATTTTGTTTTCTTGCTGGACAAGCGATCTGTACTCATCTTGACTTCTATTTATTTGGTTAGGCCAGCTCCAGGGTTTGAGAAGCCACATATCCTGCTTCCCACCTTACCAATTTGGTCTCTAATTCCTTGGACTTATGTTCTTTGTCCCTCTTTTTCCATGTGACCTGTGCTATCAAATGCTATTGGATCAATATTTTATGTCTCCCAGAAGAGGACCCAGTGTTCTCCTTAAAATAATGGTCTATAATCTATGGCCTTTGTAACCAATTTTCTAGCAGCCGCTCAAATCACTGATTTAATATTGATGCATACAAAAATGAAACACAAAAATATTGGTGACAAAGTTATAACATCCTATACTTAACTAATAAAACTATAAAAATTATTTACAAAAGTTTTACTTATATTAAAAACACAAACACCTGACACATAAATATTGTTACCTTTAATTAAACATATAACATACCAAAAATATCGATTGACACAATATCAACTACAATAACATTGCCAAAATAATTACAATATGATTAATACATATTGAAAAACACTTTTTATATAGAACAATTATTTAAAATAAAAATAAAATATTTTAGACATGTTTAACCCCTTCGATGGGCCTTGCGGCCGCTTCCTGCTCCGATGTGGAAAATGGCCTTCCCCACGTTCAGGAAGGCCTCGTAAGAAAGGGGAGAGTCTCCCCTTTCTTACGAGGCCTTCTGAAAGTGTTTCCTGGCCCCCGATCACAGCACAGCTGCGATAGGGGGCCAGGAAACACCACTAGAAGACAGGGATTTCACTTGGGGGGGGTTAAAAAAAGGTAGGTCCCCCCCCCCCCCCCCCCCCCCCCGGGCAATTTTTTTTTGTTTTTTTTTTTAAATTAAAAAAAAAAAATGGACAGGGGGTCGCCCATAGGCAGGGCGACCCCCTGTGGGGGCAATATTTTTTTTAGTTGTTGTAGGGTTTCCCTGGGGGCCATTTTGGCCCCCAAGGAAACCATACAACAACTAAAAAAATAGATCTATATAATATATATATATATATAAAATATATATAGATCTATATATATAGATATATCTATGTACATGGATTTATCTATGTACATGGATATATCTATAGATAGATCTATAGATATATATAGATATATGTATATATATATATATATAGCTCTATCTATAGATATATCTATGTAGATATATATATATATAGAGATAAATATATATATCACTTTTGTCAATATGTGTGTGGTTTCCCTGGGGGCTGCGATCGGCCCCCAGGAAAACCAGACCCACATATAAAAGTTATATATATATATATATATATATATATATAGATTTGCCACCAGTTGTCTTGCAGTTGTAGCTTGCGTCTTCAAAGCAATTCACATACTTCAACTGACGCTTTTCAACTGTAGCTTTTAGGCAGCAATAAAAAAGTAAAGTAAGTATTGTGACTATGTTTCTGCTACAAAAGGGTGAGACTTGTCTAGTGGCAGTTTTAGTGCCATAAAGAAGCGCAGAAGGTTTATATGCCTACTGCAAAGAGCAAATCTGTATTTTATGTAAATAGCTGAGTACATTAGTAAAGTCAGCCATTACCTGCGCTATAATACAAATGAAATGTATGTGCGGGATGGAGGGCGGCTATGGAGAGATGAAGGGCACTTTTGCTGGGTGGTAATGAGGGAATCCGAGGAGGAGGGAGTGGGAGCACCAATAATGATTGTTGGACTGGGCGCAGGAGGTGCTAAAGACTGTGACGAATGGTATGTGACAAGGTGTTTTTTGAGTGTCTTGAAAGAACGTGCTGATTGAGGGAAGAAGCGCAGGTAAGGTGGCCTCTACTGTTGCACGTATCTCACACACACCATCGATTTTGTGACTGTCTACGTAGGCTAGTGTTTTAGAGCAGCAGTTTAGCCAATAGCAGAGATGGCATCTTGATGGATGACTGCTGCCGGCACTCGGGTTATAGAGGACAGCTCTGACATAGGATCAGAGACTGCGACATCAGATACTGAGACAACATCTGAGGGATAGGACAATGACGCAGACTCTGGGAGTGATTTTTCAGTCGGAGGAGTCCCATTCAATAACTCCTCTTCCAGTACATTATGAGAGAGGTGATGAGGACAGTCCTGCTGTCCCTTGGCAAGCAGTCTGTGCAACTGGGTAATAGTGGGTTAGCCCAACCCAGAGAGCAGGTGAATGTGGTGGCAAACAGAGAGAGAGAGAGAGTGCTCTCTTGGGAGCTCCCCAATTTAGTTCAGCCCCAAATTCCACCGCCCAAATCGTATTGTGGCGACATCAAAATTATCTATCGCAAAACAAACTGGTTTTGTAAGGCGGGCACCTTTGTTTTTGGTCCTGGGTTCGGCGGTCATATAGAGAAACACACTAAACCCAAACATTTCTGGAAACTAGACATTCGGGGGAGTCCACAGAGGTGTGACTTGTGTGGATTCCCCAAAGTTTTCTTACCCACAATACCCTGCAAAGCTGAAATGTTGAATAAAAACTCTATTTTTCTCGCATTTCTGTCACACAAACTACAGGAATATGCTGGGATCCACCAAATTCCTACCACCCAGTGATTCCTCACCTGTCCTGATAAAAACACTACCCCACTTGAGTGCCTACACCTAGTGCCTGCATCAGGAATGCATCACCCCAGGGTCAACAGCTGCCTCATGTAACGACCAACATTGACCGTTGTGTGATCTATTCCTATTGCGGGCACCAGGCCTACAAACACAAGTGAGGTACCATTTTTATCGGGAGACTTGGGGGAATGCTGGGTGGAAGGAAATTTGTGGCTCCTCTCAGATTCCAGAACTTTCTGTCACCAAAATGAGAGGAAAATTGTTTTTTGGGCCAAATTGTGATGTTTGCAAAGGATTCTGGGTAACAGAACCTGGTCAGAGCCCCACAAGTCACACCATTTTGAATTCCCCTGGGATTCTAGTTTTCAAAAATGTGCTGGTTTGCTAGGTTTCCCCAGGTGCCGGCTGAGCTAGAGGCCAAAATCCACAGGTAGGCACTGTTTTCTACGAAAAAATGTGATGTGTCCATGTTGTGTTTTGGGACATTTCCTGTTGCGGGCGCTAGGCCTACCCACACAAGTGAGGTATCATTTTTATCGGGAGACTTGGAGGAACGCTGGGTGGAAGGAAATTTGTGGCTCCTCTCAGATTCCAGAACTTTCTGTCACCGAAATGTGAGGAAAACGTGTTATTTTAGCCAAATTTTGAGGTTTGCAAAGGACTCTGGGTAACAGAACCTGGTCAGAGCCCCACAAGTCACCCCATCTTGGATTCCCCTGTGTTTCTAGATTTCAAAAATGTGCTGGTTTGCTAGGTTTCCCCAGGTGCTGACTGAGCTAGAGGCCAAAATCCACAGGTAGGCACTGTTTTCTATGAAAAAATGTGAGGTGTCCACGTTGTGTTTTGGGGCATTTCCTGTCGCGGGCGCTAGGCCTACCCACACAAGTGAGGTATCATTTTTATCGGGAGACTTGGGGGAACGCTGGGTGGAAGGAAATTTGTGGCTCCGCTCAGATTCCAGAACTTTCAGTCACCGAAATGTGAGGAAAATGTGGTATTTTAGCCACATTTTGAGGTTTGCAAAGAATTCTGGGTAACAGAACCTGGTCAGAGCCCCACAAGTTACCCCATCTTGGATTTCCCAAGGTCTCTAGTTTTCAAAAATGCACAGGGTTGGTAGGTTTCCCTGTGTGCCGGCTGAGCTAGAGGCCAAAATCTACAGGTAGGCACTTTGGAAAAAACAGCTCTGTTTTCTGTCAAAAAATGGGATGTGTCCACGTTGTGTTTTGGAGCATTTCCTGTCGCGGGCGCTAGGTCTATCCACACAAGTGAGGTATCATTTTTATCAGGAGACTTGGGGGAACGCTGGGTGGAAGGAAATTTGTGGCTCCTCTCAGATTCCAGAACTTTCTTTCACCGAAATGTGAGGAAAATGTGTTATTTAGCCACATTTTGAGGTTTGCAAAGGATTCTGGGTAACAGAACCTGGTCAGAGCCCCACAAGTCACCCTATCTTGGATTCACCTTGGTCACTAGTTTTCAAAAATGCACAGGTTTGGTAGGTTTCCCTAGGTGCCGGCTGAGCTAGAGGCCAAAATCTACAGGTAGGCACTTTGCAAAAAGCAGCTCTGTTTTCTGTCAAAAAATGGGATGTGTCCATGTTGTGTTTTGGGGCATTTCCTGTCACGGGCGCTAGGCCTACCCACACAAGTGAGGTATAATTTTTATCGGGAGACTTGGGGGAAAGCTGGGTGGAAGGAGATTTGTGGCTCCTCGCAGATTCCCGAACTTTCTGTCACCGAAATGTGAGGAAAAAGTATTTTTTGGGCCAAAGTTTGATGTTTGCAGAGGATTCTGGGTAACAGAACCTGGTCAGAGCCCCACAAGTCCCCCATCTTGGATTCCCCTGGGTTTCTAGTTTTCAAAAATTTGCTTGTTTGCTAGGTATCCCCAGGTGCCGGCTCAGCTAGAGGCCAAAATCCACAGGTAGGCACAGTTTTCTATGAAAAAATGTGATGTGTCCACGTTGTGTTTTGGGACATTTCCTGTCGCGGGCGCTAGGCCTACCCACACAAGTGAGGTATCATTTTTATCGGGAGACTTGGGGGAACACGGTGTGGAAGGAAATTGGTGGCTCCTCTCAGATTCCAGAACTTTCTTTCACCGAAATGTGAGGAAAATGTGTTATTTAGGCACATTTTGAGGTTTGCAAAGGATTCTGGGTAACAGAACCTGTTCAGAGCCCCACAAGTCACCCCATCTTGGATTCCCCTTGGTCTCTAGTTTTCAAAAATGCACAGGGTGGGTAGGTTTCCTTAGGTGCCGGCTGAGCTAGAGGCCAAAAACTACAGGTAGGCACTTTGCAAAAAGCAGCTCTGTTTTCTGTCAAAAAATGGGATGTATCCATGTTGTGTTTTGGGGCATTTCCTGTCACGGGCGCTAGGCCTACCCACACAAGTGAGGTATCATTTTTATCGGGAGACTTGGAGGAACGCTGGGTGGAAGGAAATTTGTGGCTCCTCTCAGATTCCCGAACTTTCTGTCACCGAAATGTGAGGAAAAAGTGTTTTTTGGGCCAAAGTTTGATGTTTGCAGAGGATTCTGGGCAACAGAACCTGGTCAGAGCCCCACAAGTCCCCCATCTTGGATTCCCCTGGGTTTCTAGTTTTCAAAAATTTGCTTGTTTGCTAGGTTTCCCCAGGTGCCGGCTGAGCTAGAGGCCAAAATCCACAGGTAGGCACTGTTTTCTATGAAAAAATGTGATGTGTCCACGTTGTGTTTTGGGACATTTCCTGTCGCGGGCGCTAGGCCTACCCACACAAGTGAGGTATCATTTTTATCGGGAGACTTGGGGGAACGCGGTGTGGAAGGAAATTTGTGGCTCCTCTCAGATTCCAGAACTTTCTGTCACCGAAATTTGAGGAAAACGTGTTATTTTAGCCAAATTTTGAGGTTTGCAAAGGACTCTGGGTAACAGAACCTGGTCAGAGCCCCACAAGTCACCCCATTTTGAATTCCCCTGGGATTCTAGTTTTCAAAAATGTGCTGGTTTGCTAGGTTTCCCCAGGTGCCGGCTGAGCTAGAGGCCAAAATCCACAGGTAGGCACTGTTTTCTACGAAAAAATGTGATGTGTCCATGTTGTGTTTTGGGACATTTCCTGTTGCGGGCGCTAGGCCTACCCACACAAGTGAGCTATCATTTTTATCGGGAGACTTGGGGGAACGCTGGGTAGAAGGAAATTTGTGGCTCCTCTCAGATTCCAGAACTTTCTGTTACCGAAATGTGAGGAAAACGTGTTATTTTAGCCAAATTTTGAGGTTTGCACAGGACTCTGGGTAACAGAACCTGGTCAGAGCCCCACAAGTCACCCCATCTTGGATTCCCCTGTGTTTCTAGATTTCAAGAATGTGCTGGTTTGCTAGGTTTCCCCAGGTGCCGGCTGAGCTAGAGGCCAAAATCCACAGGTAGTCACTGTTTTCTATGAAAAAATGTGATGTGTCCACGTTGTGTTTTGGGGCATTTCCTGTCGCGGGCGCTAGGCCTACCCACACAAGTGAGGTATCATTTTTATCGGGAGACTTGGGGGAACGCGGGGTGGAAGGAAATTTGTGGCTCCTCTCAGATTCCAGAACTTTCAGTCACCGAAATGTGAGGAAAATGTGGTATTTTAGCCACATTTTGAGGTTTGCAAAGGATTCTGGGTAACAGAACCTGGTCAGAGCCCCACAAGTTACCCCATCTTGCATTTCCCAAGGTCTCTAGTTTTAAAAAATGCACAGGTTTGGAATGTTTCCCTGTGCGCCGGCTGAGTTAGAGGCCAAAATCTACAGGTAGGCACTTTGGAAAAAACAGCTCTGTTTTCTGTCAAAAAATCGGATGTGTCCACGTTGTGTTTTGGGGCATTTCCTGTCGCGGGCGCTAGGCCTATCCACACAAGTGAGGTATCATTTTTATCGGGAGACTTGGGGGAACGCTGGGTGGAAGGAAATTTGTGGCTCCTCTCAGATTCCAGAACTTTCTTTCACCGAAATGTGAGGAAAATGTGTTATTTAGGCACATTTGGAGGTTTGCAAAGGATTCTGGGTAACAGAACCTGTTCAGAGCCCCACATGTCACCCCATCTTGGATTCCCCTTGGTCTCTAGTTTTCAAAAATGCACAGGTTTGGTAGGTTTCCCTAGGTGCCGGATGAGCTAGAGGCCAAAATCTACAGGTAGGCACTTTGCAAAAAGCAGCTCTGTTTTCTGTCAAAAAATGGGATGTGTCCATGTTGTGTTTTGGGGCATTTCCTGTCACGGGCGCTAGGCCTACCCACACAAGTGAGGTTTCATTTTTATCGGGAGACTTGGGGGAACGCTGGGTGGAAGGAAATTTGTGGCTCCTCTCAGATTCCCGAACTTTCTGTCACCGAAATGTGAGGAAAAAGTGTTTTTTGGGCCAAAGTTTGATGTTTGCAGAGGATTCTGGGTAACAGAACCTGGTCAGAGCCCCACAAGTCACCCATCTTGGATTCCCCTGGGTTTCTAGTTTTCAAAAATTTGCTTGTTTGCTAGGTTTCCCCAGGTGCCGGCTGAGCTAGAGGCCAAAATCCACAGGTAGGCACTGTTTTCTATGAAAAAATGTGATGTGTCCACGTTGTGTTTTGGGTCATTTCCTGTCGCGGGAGCTAGGCCTACCCACACAAGTGAGGTATCATTTTTATCGGGAGACTTGGGGGAACGCGGTGTGGAAGGAAATTGGTGGCTCCTCTCAGATTCCAGAACTTTCTTTCACCGAAATGTGAGGAAAATGTGTTATTTAGGCACATTTTGAGGTTTGCAAAGGATTCTGGGTAACAGAACCTGTTCAGAGCCCCACAAGTCACCCCATCTTGGATTCCCCTTGGTCTCTAGTTTTAAAAAATGCACAGGTTTGGTAGGTTTCCCTAGGTGCCGGCTGAGCTAGAGGCCAAAATCTACAGGTAGGCACTTTGCAAAAAGCAGCTCTGTTTTCTGTTAAAAAATGGGATGTGTCCATGTTGTGTTTTGGGGCATTTCCTGTCACGGGCGCTAGGCCTACCCACACAAGTGAGGTATCATTTTTATCGGGAGACTTGGAGGAACGCTGGGTGGAAGGAAATTTGTGGCTCCTCTCAGATTCCCGAACTTTCTGTCACTGAAATGTGAGGAAAAAGTGTTTTTTGGGCCAAAGTTTGATGTTTGCAGAGGATTCTGGGTAACAGAACCTGGTCAGAGCCCCACAAGTCCCCCATCTTGGATTCCCCTGGGTTTCTAGTTTTCAAAAATTTGCTTGTTTGCTAGGTTTCCCCAGGTGCCGGCTGAGCTAGAGGCCAAAATCCACAGGTAGGCACTGTTTTCTATGAAAAAATGTGATGTGTCCACGTTGTGTTTTGGGACATTTCCTGTCGCGGGAGCTAGGCCTACCCACACAAGTGAGGTATCATTTTTATCGGGAAACTTGGGGGAACGCTGGGTAGAAGGAAATTTGTGGCTCCGCTCAGATTCCAGAACTTTCTGTCACCGAAATTTGAGGAAAACGTGTTATTTTAGCCAAATTTTGAGGTTTGCAAAGGACTCTGGGTAACAGAACCTGGTCAGAGCCCCCCAAGTCACCCCATCTTAGATTCCCCTGTGTTTCTAGATTTCAAAAATGTGCTGGTTTGCTAGGTTTCCCCAGGTGCCGGCTGAGCTAGAGGCCAAAATCCACAGGTAGGCACTGTTTTCTATGAAAAAATGTTATGTTTCCACGTTGTGTTTTGGGGCATTTCCTGTCGCGGGCGCTAGGCCTACCCACACAAGTGAGGTATCATTTTTATCGGGAGACTTGGGGGAACGCGGGGTGGAAGGAAATTTGTGGCTCCTCTCAGATTCCAGAACTTTCAGTCACGAAATGTGAGGAAAATGTGGTATTTTAGCCACATTTTGAGGTTTGCAAAGGATTCTGGGTAACAGAACCTAGTCAGAGCCCCACAAGTTACCCCATCTTGGATTTCCCAAGGTCTCTAGTTTTCAAAAATGCACAGGTTTGGTAGGTTTCCCTGTGTGCCGGCTGAGCTAGAGGCCAAAATCTACAGGTAGGCACTTTGGAAAAAACAGCTCTGTTTTCTGTCAAAAAATGGGATGTGTCCACGTTGTGTTTTGGGGCATTTCCTGTCGCGGGCGCTAGGCCTATCCACACAAGTGAGGTATCATTTTTATCGGGAGACTTGGGGGAACGCTGGGTGGAAGGAAATTTGTGGCTCCTCTCAGATTCCAGAACTTTCTTTCACCGAAATGTGAGGAAAATGTGTTATTTAGCCACATTTTGAGGTTTGCAAAGGATTCTGGGTAACAGAACCTGGTCAGAGCCCTACAAGTCACCCCATCTTGGATTCCCCTTGGTCTCTAGTTTTCAAAAATGCACAGGTTTGGTAGGTTTCCCTAGGTGCCGGCTGAGCTAGAGGCCAAAATCTACAGGTAGGCACTTTGCAAAAAGCAGCTCTGTTCTCTGTCAAAAAATGGGATGTGTCCATGTTGTGGTTTGGGGCATTTCCAGTCACGGGCGCTAGGCCTACCCACACAAGTGAGGTATAATTTTTATCGGGAGACTTGGGGGAACGCTGGGTGGAAGGAAATTTGTGGCTCCTCTCAGATTCCCGAACTTTCTGTCACCGAAATGTGAGGAAAAAGTGTTTTTTGGGCCAAAGTTTGATGTTTGCAGAGGATTCTGGGTAACAGAACCTGGTCAGATCCCCACAAGTCCCCCATCTTGAATTCCCCTGGGTTTCTAGTTTTCAACAATTTGCTTGTTTGCTAGGTTTCCCCAGGTGCCGGCTGAGCTAGAGTCCAAAATCTACAGGTAGGCACTGTTTTCTATGAAAAAATGTGATATGTCCACGTTGTGTTTTGTGACATTTCCTGTCGCGGGCGCTAGGCCTACCCACACAAGTGAGGTATCATTTTTATTGGGAGACTTGGGGGAATGCTGGGTAGAAGGAAATTTGTGGCTCCTCTCAGATTCCAGAACTTTCTGTCACCGAAATGTGAGGAAAACGTGTTATTTTAGCCAAATTTTGAGGTTTGCAAAGGACTGTGGGTAACAGAACCTGGTCAGAGCCCCACAAGTCACCCCATTTTGAATTCCCCTGGGATTCTAGTTTTCAAAAATGTGCTGGTTTGCTTGGTTTCCCCAGGTGCCGGCTGAGCTAGAGGCCAAAATCCACAGGTAGGCACTGTTTTCTATGAAAAAATGTGATGTGTCCACGTTGTGTTTTGGAGCATTTCCTGTTGCGGGCGCTAGGCCTACCCACACAAGTGAGGTATCACTTTTATCGGGAGACTTGGGGGAACGCTTGGTAGAAGGAAACTTGTGGCTCCGCTCAGATTCCAGAACTTTCTGTCACCGAAATTTGAGGAAAACGTGTTATTTTAGCCAAATTTTGAGGTTTGCAAAGGATTCTGGGTAACAGAACCTGGTCAGAGCCCCACAAGTCACCCCATCTTGGATTCCCCTAGGTCTCTTGTTTTAAAAAAATGCACAGGTTTGGTAGGTTTCCCTAGGTGCCGGCTGAGCTAGAGGCCAAAATCTACAGGTAGGCACTTTGCAAAAAGCAGCTCTGTATTCTGTCAAAAAATGGGATGTTTCCATGTTGTGTTTTGGGGCATTTCCTGTCACGGGCGCTAGGCCTACCCACACAAGTGAGGTATCATTTTTATCGGGAGACTTGGGGGAACGCTGGGTGGAAGGAAATTTGTGGCTCCTCTCAGATTCCCGAACTTTCTGTCACCGAAATGTGAGGAAAATGTGTTATTTTAGCCACATTTTGAGGTTTGCAAAGGATTCTGGGTAACAGAACCTGGTTAGAGCCCCACAAGTCACCCCATCTTGGATTCCCCTAGGTCTCTAGTTTTCAAAAATGCACAGGTTTGGTAGGTTTCCCTAGGTGCCGGCTGAGCTAGAGGCCAAACTCTACATGTAGGCACTTTGCAAAAAACACCTCTGTTTTCTTTTAAAAAATGTGATGTGTCCACGTTGCGTTTTGGGGCATTTCCTGTTGCGGGCGCTAGGCCTACCCACACAAGTGAGGTATCATTTTCATCGGGAGACTAGGGGGAACGCTGGGTGGAAGGAAATTTGTGGCTCCTGTCAGATTCCAGAACTTTCTGTCACCAAAATGTGAGAAAACATGTTATTTTAGCCACATTTTGAGGTTTGCAAAGGATTCTGGGTAACAGAACCTGGTCAGAGCCCCACAAGTCACCCCATCTTGGATTTCCCTAGGTCTCTAGTTTTAAAAAATGCACAGGTTTTGTAGGTTTCCCTATGTGCCGGCTGAGCTAGAGGCCAAAATCTACAGGTAGGCACTTTGCAAAAAACAGCTCTGTTTTCTGTCAAAAAATGGGATGTGTCCACGTTGTGTTTTTGGGCATTTCCTGTCGCGGGCGCTAGGCCTACCCACACAAGTGAGGTATCATTTTTATCGGGAGACTTGGGGGAACGCTGGGTGGAAGGAAATTTGTGGCTCCTCTCAGATTCCAGAACTTTCTGTCACCGAAATGTGAGGAAAACGTGTTCTTTTAGCCACATTTTGAGGTTTGCAAAGAATTCTGGGTAACATAACCTGGTCAGAGCCCCACAATTCACCCCATCTTGGATTCCACTAGGTCTCTAGTTTTCAAAAATGCACAGGGTTGGTAGGTTTCCCTAGGTGCCGGCTGAGCTAGAGGCCAAAATCCACAGCTAGGCACTTTGCAAAAAACAGCTTTGTTTTCTGTAAAAAAAATGGGATGTGTCCACGTTGTGTTTTGGGGCATTTCTTGTCGCAAGCACTAGGCCTACCCGCACAAGTGAGGTATAATTTTTATCGGGAGACTTGGGGGAACATAGAATAGCAAAACAAGTGTTATTGCCCCTTATCTTTCTCTTCATTTTTTCCTTCCAATTATAAGAGAGTGTGTAAAAAAGACGTCTATTTGAGAAATGCCCTGCAATTCACATGCTAGTATGGGCACCCCAGAATTCAGAGATGTGCAAATAAACACTGCTCCTCAAAACCTTATCTTGAGCCCATTTTGGAAATGCAAAGGTTTTCTTGATACCTATTTTTCACTCTTCATATTTCAGCAAATGAATTGCTGTATACCCAGTATATAATGAAAACCAACTGCAGAGTGCAGCTCATTTATTGTCTCTGGGTACCTAGGGTTCTTGATGAACCTACAAGCCCTTTATATCCCCACAACCAGAGGAGTCCAGCAGACATAACGGTATATTGCTTTAAAAAATCTGACATCGCAGGAAAAAGTTACAGAGTAAAACATAAAGAAAAATGGCTGTTGTTTTCAGCTCAATTTCAATATTTTTTTATTTCAGCTGTTATTTTCTGTAGGAAAACCTTGTAGGATCTACACAAGTGACCGTTTGCTGAATTCAGAATTTTGTCTAGTTTTCAGAAATGTTTAGCTTTCCGGGATCCAGCATTGGTTTCACACACATTGCTGTCACTAACTGGAAGGAGGCTGAAAGCACCAAAAATAGTAAAAATGGGGTATGTCCCAGTAAAATGCTAAATTTGTGTTGAAAAATTTGGTTTTCTGATTCAAGTCTGCCCGTTCCTGAAAGGTGGGAAGATGGTGATTTTAGCACCAGAAACCCTTTGTTGATGGCATTTTCAGGGAAAAAACCACAAGCCTTCTTCGGCAGCCCTTTTTTCCCATTTTGTTTGGAAAAAATGAAATTGTCACTGTATTTTGGCTAATTTCTTGGTCTCCTCCAGGGGAAACCACAAACTCTGGGTACCATTAGAATCCCTAGGATGTTGGAAAAAAAGGAGGCAAATTTGGCGTGGATAGCTTATGTGGACAAAAAGTTATGAAGGCCTAAGCGCGAACCACCCCAAACAGCCAAAAAAGGGCTCAACACTGGGGGGGGCGGGGGGGGCGGAAGGCCCAGCAGCTAAGAGTTAAATTAAAAATAAACACACTATACTACCAAAATATTTACAATCCACACCAAAACAACAACTACATTTATAAAAATATAATTAAAAAGTTGCCATTGATTGCAAACATTTGTAAATCAACCTTAATATTAAAAAATATAATTTTAGAGATACAATTATATACAAAACTATCTATATACCCAACATTTATAAATAAAACCTAAATCAGTGTTAACCATAGAAGAACATAACTGATAAGAAAAGCAAACTAAAACTAAATTAACTAATACAATTAAACTATAAACACCTTAACCAATAAAATCAAACAATTAAATCGACAACAATAAAAGGCACACTAGTATTACCAATTGAATACTTCAAAAATTACAAACACTGCAAGACAACAAAACTCATATTGTCTAACCAGACCCTTAAAGACGAAATATACACATCTTGCACAACTACCTCACCGAGTAAGTAAAACCTATATTAAAACTAAAATTAACTTGTAAATACACTTAAAAATTTAAAATTGCAACTATTTAACAAAACACTTTCCAGCATTGATCTCTTTACATGTAATTCCTAAATGAAAAGGTGATAACCTGCCAGAAAAAAACACCTATTGCAAACCAACAAAAAGCTGTATCAAAGTAAATGAACAAAATGGTAAAACAACTGTAAACACAACTAATGGCAAGTAAAAATAAACCTCAACTTCTACAAATTACCAACAAATAAACATTTAAAATGAAGCTATTGTTTTTTCCTTTCCAACAGGAAAGGAAACACCAACTTCACCTTACAAGAACCCCAACGGAAAAGCTGCAAAACAGTGTGAAATATCTAAAAAGAACATGCAAGTATAAAAAATAGAAGTAGTACATGACATAATATGTAAATAAGAAGCTTATAAACTTTAAAAAGTTGTATTTATTTATGCTATTACAGTACTTTCATATACAATGACACAGCAAGCCAAATATATGACATCCCAGAAAGGAAAGCAAATTCTAAGTCACATGGGAAACATCTAGAACCAAGAAAGTGGATTGTCGGGAAATGTGAATTTACCAATTATTTATCTAATGCATGCTATGGGAGGGCAACTACAAAGATAATGTTGTAATTCATGTAAGAGAACACAGAAATAGAAGTAAGGGAGGTATTGCAGGATATAAGAGAGGCAAGCACTAGCTCCACGGAACCCACAACCAAAATCCTAAAAGACATAGGGCCTCATCACAAGTTTGGCAGTCCTGTGACTGCCATTTTGGTGTTTGCGGTACAACCACCAATGGCCTGGCAGAGCGAACTGCCGTGTTCCGAGTTTGGCGGTCATAGTAACAGAAGACCCCCAGTGGTCGGCCAGCTTCGCCAGCAAGCACAGACCGCCACAATCACCCAGAAGCACAAACAAGCCTGCAGAGCCTGTGTTTGAGCCGGACTCATTACAAGGTTTCACACCGACAATGTAACTGTGGCAGTCCAACCACCAGGGAGCAGCAGGTAGCAACCATAAGTACACACACCTACCTGTATCAGCAACATGAACACCCACACACTCAAAATATGCATACTTTGGCCAGCACACTCACACTGCACTGCAACAATAGACAAATACACACAATAACACAGCTCAGGCACAGGGACACTGAAGGCTTCACAGCATTGTCACACACAGCAACAATAACATACCTACAGCACATATACAAACACAAACCACACACTCACATTCAACACTGTCCCTGGACTGTCCACACATACAACACACATATATATTGATGAGGCATGGAATACATACAACACCACCTTGAAACACATAACACCACAATGGAAGCACAATGGCATACAAAATAGACAGAGAGACAAATATACAAAATAGACAAAGCACGCCATACCAACAACACCTGCACAGTTGGGATGCAAGCATCAGGAGCATAAATGGAAGGAGGCTGCACTGGGACTCATGTCAGATTGAACAGGCCCCTCAAACAACATGCACACAGGAAATGGCCCTGCATTGATCTAAGGAACAAACAATACCAAATCCAATTGTCATGCACAGCTACACAATAGGGAAGGGCAAGTCAATAAAGCACATACAACTCCTACACCATAGGACATAGCTCTAGATGAACAAGCTGCAAGGGACACACACCTAAATGGACACATGCACACCAAAATGCAAAACAGACCTTGCACAACTGAACACACTCCATGTCTGCAATAACAAAACTCAAGAATACACACATCACATGTATTAAATAGCCATATCAGGGGAACAAGTATAACATCATACATGCCCACATTGGAAAACCCCAAAAGAAATACTCACCATACCAAACAGCACATAATGCCATGAAACCAACATTACATATATACACACTTACCTAACACACAACAATATACTCTTCCCTTGGGGGACAACAGCACTGCACACAAACGCACATACTGCAGACAAAGGCACATGGGGCAGCAAGCAGGCACAAACACACACAACTGGAGGCACAGAACCAAAGTTACTCAGGAACAACATAAAGTTAGGAAAGGTGTTGCAAGACAAAGGTATGCCCAACAAAATGAACTCTTTGGGTTTAATGCTAACAACAATAACAGCAAAATCAATGTCCAAAGCCATTGGCCAGTTCAATCCCTGTCAAAATCATGGCACAGTGTTGTGTCCAAACTTGACTCCTAACTGCCATGTGTCCTCCACAGTAAGGGACATCAATGGGGCAAACAGGCACCTCAGGGATTATCCGGGGTTTGGGGATTCAGATTTAGGGGGGTGGGGAGGTTTTGACTTGGGAGGGTGGCTCATTTATGGGAGGGGTGGACTTCCTTTTTGAGGGGAGGGGTATGGGTGTTTGCAGATGGGGCAGGGAAGTCCTTGGGGTGGAAGGGATGGCCTTGGAGATGGTTTAGGACCTTTTCGGTGTGGTACGGGGAGAACAGTGGTAAGGTCTAGTTCACAAAGGAAAGGTTTTTTGGATGCACAGGGATGGTCTTCCAAAGGGGGTCAAGATTCGGAGGTTGAGGGAGTGGTTGTCTGACATGTAGTTGTGGATGTCTTGGGTGCATGCTTAGGGAGGTATGCTTGTGGGTGTTGGGTGTCAGTTGGGTGCATAAGTGAGGGCATTTATGTGTCTTGGGATTAAGGGTGGAGGTGCTGGGGGATGCTGTGGGTGTATTGACAGCAGGTATGGTGGATGTGCTGGATGTAGGTATGTCAGCAGTTGTAGTATCTTTTTGTGTGGTGTTGGGGTTGATGTCTGTAGGTCTGCTGTGATGGTGTCTATTGGAATGATGGATGATATGGCTCTGTCTGTGACTGTTATGGTGGTGTCTGTAGATATGCCTGATGTTGTGTATGTGATGCTAGGGGTGGTGGGGGTGTCGGGGAAAGTAATGACTGTTGCTGTGTCTGCAGGTGGATGTTGTTTGTTTGCGTGCTGATGGTGTGTCTTGTGGTGCTGTTGTTTGAGTGCTCTACATTTGTCGGTTGAGGTGGATGCCAGAGGATCTATTTGTGAGCTGTGGGTAGGTAGGAGAAGGGGGATTTGGACTGGCTTTCGTCAGTGTGGAGGCCAGAAACTAAAAAGTTCTCTGTAGGCCAGGCATTGCACCATGAATGCCTTCCAGGAATGCATTGGTCTGTTGGAGTTGACTTGCCAATCCCTGGGTGGCTTTCATGATGGTGGACTGACCCACAGAGGTACTTCTCAAGAGGTGCAAGCCTCCTCACTGAGGGCAGCAGGGCTAACAGGGGCTGGGGCTGACGTACCTGGGGCAAAGGAGAAGCTCACCTTCTTGGTTGAGCAGGCACCGCCAACTGGGTTGGGAGCAACAGGGAGGAAGGTGATAGAATGGGGTGGAGGACAAGAATGGTACAATGGGGGTCCACAATGGGTCCGCCACTAGGGAGTGGCCACTGGAGGAGGAATCCAATGATGATGTAGAATTTTCGGTCTCCCTGTGGCACTCCCTTCACCCTCCAGGGCACTAAGGCCCACATTTATACTTTTTTAGCGCCACATTTGCGCCGCTTTTTGATGCAAAAACGGCGCAAACTTACAAAATACAATTGTATTTTGCAAGTTTGCGCCAAAAAATGACGCAAATGCGGCACTAAAAAAGTATAAATTTGGGCCTAAGTCCCTCTGTGGCAGTGGTATCTTGACCCGAGATCCCGTGGTCAGATGCTTCCCCACTTGGCTATGCCCCGTCTCCTTTACTTGCCGGTGGTGCAAAAATAAAGAGAAATAGGGTCATAACATGTACCTGATAACACTTCAATCACAACTCTGAGTGACAAAGAATACAGTCAGGGCAACTAGGCCCCAGCAAAAACGTACACGTAAGTCACACATACATGTGCGATAACATATGCTTCCATGCCATTTTGATTTCCCAAACTTACCCACAATAAAATCAAGATGTCAGACTACTGCAATTGCATGGATGAAGTCTGGCAAACCCCACAACCATACTACAACTAGGTCACCTCTCCATCCCCAATGCTGTGCAGCAGACTCCAGTTAACTTGTTCATGTTCTGTAGTTCCTTGATCTCTCTGAGTTTGTCAAGTACCTGTCTTATCACGCCTTGGGATTGTTGGTATGCTCCCAAGACTTGGGTGATGTGTCCTGTCCAGAACCATCCCCAGCAGCCTCATGCCACTGGCCCACACCAACCCTCCCAAACACCTTATCCTCATGTGCCAACACTCACTCTTAGAAAAGCTTTGTGCCTACTACTGGTTCCAAGATCACCATTGTCGGAGGTGTCTTAATGTGACTCAGGATCCAGGACTGTGGGGCACAAGATTGTTGTCGCTGTTCTTGGGACAGAGGTTTGGGGGTGACTGGGATTCTGAGTTGTTGACGCAAACTGGCTGCGAGGAGTTGATGTGGTCACTGTGAGGCTGACAGATGTCGCCTGACCAGGCTGCCCAGGTGGGCCTGAACCATCCTCAATGTCCACACGTACAGTGTTGTCCTCACTGCGGTCTTCATCCATTGGGTTAGTGGAAATCTCCTGAGTGGTCTAAGTATTCAGAGTGGCAGGTAGACCTGTTGATGTGAGAGACAGGATGTTACACGTACTGTGACATCTCCCTCCAATAGTTATCATTGACATTTGACTAAAGCAATGAACAAATTGTATTTGTAGATTTTCCTTATGTGACAGGCACACTTGCTATCAACTGTGTCGACCTGACATTTGGGTAACATTCCAATTCCATTTCAGTCAACTAGCTTCAGGATGTCTGATTGTTTTAGCACTTGGAGGGATCATCATAGATGTATATCTTGCCAGCAGTGCAGTAATAACAGTGGCTGGGCAGGAGGTGGATTAGGTCATCTCAAGACTTAGTTGACTGTCATGCAGGCAGATCCAGAACCTTGCTGTGTTTGTGATAGTAGTCATCATGTGGTCAGTGTTTTGGTCAGTGTTTTGGGAATATTTCGGATGCCAATACCATTCAGATGATGCAATTTGGGGCCTTTGATCAGTCTTTAATGTTTTTTGCACATGTTGTGAGCTGTCCTTCCTGTCCACAATATATTCATCTTGGCATATCTGCTCAAGATGGTCCTATGTGTTTAGCCACATCAGAGTGTAGCATGATCTGCATCTTGGTCCCTCCCAGATGGGTAAACTTCAGCTGTGAGTTCACAGGCAGATGCACATTGTCATATGGACACTGTCCTGTTTCTTGGAGTTACAGGGACTGGCCCTTTTTGGTTATACTGTGATGTTACTTTAAGATATACACACAAATCACATGGGTCACCCTCTCAGGTGAGAACAGTCCCATTGCAAATTCCCATACTGGGATAATTGGATAGATGCACAGTGAGCTGATGTTTTGAATTAAGTACATAGCGTCTCCTGGTCTTAGCATTCCTGTCAGTGCCTGTCCTACACATAGACTATACAGATGCCATCCTTTTAGGTGAGTACAGTTTAATGGCTGAGTAGAGGGAGAAGGGTCATAGTAGCATAAGACAGTGTTGTGGCTGAGTAGAGTGAAAGTGCCAGTGCCTCCTGGCCTTAGCATTCCTGTAAGTCTCTATCATACACACAGACTATGCGGATGCCATCCTCTCAGGTGAGTACAGTTTAATGAATGAGTAGAGAGAGAAGGGTGATAGTGGCACAGGACAGTGTTATGGCTGAGTAGAGTGAGAGTACCAGTGCCTTCCGGCCTTAGCATTCCTGTCAGTGTGTGTTGTACACACAGACTATACAGATGCCATCCTCTCAGGTGAGTACAGTTTAATGGTTGAGTAGAGGGAGAAGGATCACAATAGCAGAAGGCAGTGTTGTGGCTGAGTAGAGTGGGAGTACCAATGCCTCCTGACCATAGCATTCCTGTCAGTGTCTGTCCTACACACAGACTATAAATATGCCATCCCCTCAGGTAATACACTCCAATGTGGAGTTTGTAATTCATGTTAATCTTGAGTAAGTTACACTGTTCTGGTTTTAGAAATGTTTGAATAGTGCCTGCTGGGAATTGTAGTGCTGTCAATCCCTTTATTACACCCACTATACGTAGATGTAGTTCCTCTTGGTGAATTTACTTCACATGTTGGAGGCCAGACAGTGGTCTATGGACAGGTAGACACTGGACTGTTGAGTGGGGTGACAGTGAAGGTGGCAAAAAGGTCAGCAGTGAGCATGCATGCCAATACATTTTGGTGCTATTTTTTATTGTTGTGACTTACCTGACTCCACTCCCCCAGGTATTCCTGTCAAGACCTCAGGATGTAGGATGGCTAAGACCTTTTACTTCCATAACATGAGCTGTAAGGGAGGAGGTGGGTGATCACCACCAGTCTTCTGGAACTGCAGCTGGTGCCTGGATGACATGGGACGTACTTTCCCCCTGAGGTCGCTCCCCCTCTTCTGTTGTTGTCCCTTGTGCATGGGGTGGGGCCTACAGAATTCACTCTGTCAATTATCCTTTGACACATTTCCATTTTCCTTGCGATAGTAGTGTGCTGGGCTTAGGCTCCAAAAAGATATGGCTCAACTCTAATGATTTCATCCACCATGACTCTTAACTCTTATTCGGTGAAACTGGAATTTTTCTGGGGTGACCTGGTGGTGAAATAATAAAAAAATAAAGACAGGTGCTGGGAAATGAGAAGGTGACAAAGAGTAAATGTAATGGAGGGGTTCAATGGGTGTGATGTGGATAGGTTGAGGGTATGAGATATTTGCTTAGTGAGAGATGGAGGGATACCAATTAAATTGGAGTTTTTCTTTTTTTGGGCACTCTGGATGGTGTATTTTGCATGGGAGTCGTGAAGTATTGTGTTGTGTGAAGGAATGTTTTATAGTGTGGTTTGTCGGTGTGTAAATGTTTGTCGGCTATGTTGTTTTTGAATCATCCAATGTGGTATTGTGTATTACTGGGGTGGCTGCGAACCGCCATGGTCCGGGCCACCATTGGAGGGCCGCCATGGCATGACCAGCACTGCAATTTTGAACTTGAAATAGGTTCAGTGGTTGGTTGATGGGCTTTCGGTGCTGGTGGTTGGCCCACCTATTTTCCCCCCTCCAACGGTCTGGCGGTCTGACTGTCAAACTCGTAATCAAGCCCATACTGCCTAAAGTCCCTGAGCACATCACAGGGCAACTACCACCCAAACCCACTATAAAACATGTATTTGCATGAGCTAAAAAATCCACCGGAGATAATACTCCTGCTTTTAGAAGAAACCAAGGTATAAAAATACCTGAACATTTAACAGTGGCACAAAATAAAATCTTCCATTTTATGTGACAAAGTGTAGAAAATGCTACAAACAGCCAATTCACCTTTGAAATAAGAAAACAAATGACACCAGAAGATTATGGGGGTCATTACAACATTGGTGGTAAAAGCTGCTTACTGCCGTGCAGAAGACCGCCAACACACCGCCGCGACCCCGGAAATCCGTCACAGCTATTATGACCCACAGCTCGGAATCTGCCAAATATCTAGACACCCACACAAGTCCATCACACCAAAGGTCAGTGATAAACTGGCGATATCAAAACCTACACGTCACGCAAACAGGAATACGCCCACAACCCACGAATCCACGCGGCGGTCTTTCAACTGCGGTATTCCATTGGTGGTACACACCGCTGCGCTCCAAATACACACACATTTACAAAACAGTTCCACATTGGACAAATCAAAATACACACACCTGATACACATACACACACCACTCCCACACACCCAATACAATATAAAACACCCACCTACATCACCCACAAACCCCTACAACAACAATTGGGACAGAAGGCCAGAAAGAGACACCACCAGAAACAACACTAGCATCCACAGGCACTCAACCCCATCACTCACACAACATCCAGAGAACTCACACAACACACCTCTAAATATCACCCGACACATCACAACATACACCACCCCACACATCACCCACACCACCCCATGGCACCGCAAAGACATCCCAGGTTTTCTGAGGAGGAGCTCAGGGTCATGGTGGAGGAAATCATCTGGGTAGAGCCACAGCTATTCGGATCGCAGGTGCAGCACACCACCATAGCTAGGAAGATGGAGCTATGGCGCAGATTCGTGGACAGGGTCAACGCAGTGGGACAGCACCCAAGGACTAGGGATGAAATCAGGAAGAGGTGAAACAACCTACGGGGGAAGGTGCGTTCCATGGTCTCAAGACACCAGATTGCGGTTCAGAGGACTGGCGGCGGACCCCCACCTCCTCCCCCAGAACTAACAACATGGGAGGAGCAGGTCTTGGCTATACTGCACCCCGAGGGCCTCGCAGGAGTAGCTGGAGGAATGGACTCTGGTAAGTCAAACCTTTAACTACCATATCCCCCACCCTACCTGCATGCTATCACATACCCCCACCCTCGCCCTCACCCCCATCACTCCAACTCCTCACACATGTCCCACTATCACAAACCACACATCCCAAGCCCTGCATGCAACACCAAAGCATGGACACCCATCATCAAAGCATGTCCACTGCACATTCCCATACACCCCCCTAAACCATTATCACAGAAGGTCCCACACAAGAATGGAAGCACTGGGGTACAGGGTGACCCACCCATTGCACACCATGGCACACACAGATGCAATAATCGTGCCTTTACACCCTTGCAGGACCCCTACCCAATGTCACTGGACAGGAGGGTCCAGACATGTCCACTCCACCCACATAAGAGGCCCACAGTGATGACAGCAGCTCTGTCCAACTGGATCAAGATGACCAGCCCAGCCCATCTGGGACCTCGGGACAGTCGGTTCCCCTCACACTGGCACAGGCCACAACAGAGCTTCCCCCCTCTGGAAACACCAGCACAGCACCCACCCAGCGGGCCCATCCCTCTGTCCCCAGGACACGTCAAGCAGCAGTGTGTCCACCACTACAGGGAACCCAGGCTAACCCACCACCCCAACAACACCAGGGACCTGGGGGCAGTGGTAGTGGGCACGCAGTTCAGGGGACAGAGGCCCAGGAACACAGGGGAACTGGGAGGGCTGCTGTGCGACAGGGGAAGGACAGGCCCAGGGAACCGACTCTCCTCAAGGCCCTCTCCAACATCATGGGAGCCTACCACCATTCCCAGGAGACGATGGCAACGGTACTGGCCAAGTTTCAGGAGACCCAGCGGCAGCAGGATGAACAGTATTTGGGGTTCAGGGAGGATCTCAAATCTATCAATTCCACCCTGGGCACCATTGTAGGGGGGCTAAAGAAACTCGTCAACACCAGGTGGGACAGTGTGGCACAACAAGGGGCCCCTGACACTAGCCTGGACAATGAACTGCCCACCACCTCCGCCGGCGCTAGTGGACAGGAGGCACCGCCACAGGACCACGACACCAGTACCCCACCCCCTGCAAGCGGTCCCTGAGACACAGGACAAAGACAGAGAACAATGCCAAGACCCCCGCCAAGAAATGAGACCATCCTGCATGTCATCCTTCTGTCCCACTTTGTCACCCTGTCCATACTTAAACTGCCCTAGCTCCACCTTCTATGCCCCTTTGGACAATGCACCTGTGAGACTAATAGACTGGACTCCTCCACCATCATCCCTGACCATTGTACAACCCCCTCCACTATTTAGCACTTAAATAAACACCCTTAAATCACAAAAGAATCTGGAGTCAGTCTGTGCTTTCGAAAATGTGTATTTGCAATAGCTGTGGAAAAATGCTATATCCAATGTAATGTCAACATACCTATGTCACATAGCTCTAGTCCATGTGGAAACAAAGCAGAGGTCACACAGTGGGACCCACATCTGTGAAATTGAAAGGGAAAGTGACAACTCAGTGTCCATACACTGGGTGAAAATGACAGACAGATGAGAGGTAGAAGAATTAAATTAGATGTAGCAGGCAGTGTTGTTTTCTTACCTGTGTCTCACTGGAAGTATTGCTGGATCACCGTGTTCCTGTCTATGTCCTCTTCTTCTGCTTCCTCGTCTTCAATGTCCACAGGCTCCACAGCTGCCACAACACCTCCATCTGGACTATCCTCCTGCAGAAGAGGCACCTGTTGTTGCAAAGCCAAGTTGTGAAGCATACAGCAGGCCACGATGATCTGGCACACCTTCTTTGGTGAGTAGAATAGGGAACCACCTGTCATATGAAGGCACCGGAACCTGGCCTTCAGGAGGCCGAAGGTCCTCTCTATAATCCTCCTAGTTCGCCCATGGGCCTCATTGTAGCGTTCCTCTGCCCTTGTCCTGGGGTTCCACACTGGGGTCAGTAGCCATGACAGGTTGGGGTAACCAGAGTCACCTGCAAATGTCGAGGGACAACAGTTAGACACACCCTAACTCTTAGGGACATACCAAGACACCTAGTCACACTGCAATGGGTCCATGTCCTCACCTAATAGCCACACACGGTGCCTCTGGAGTTGCCCCATCACATAAGGGATGCTGCTATTCCGCAGAATGCAAGCGTCATGCACTGAGCCAGGAAACTTGGCATTCACATGGGAGATGTACTGGTCGGCCAAACACACCATCTGCACATTTATAGAATAGTAACTCTTCTGGTTTCTGTACACCTGTTCACTCCTGCGGGGGGGGGACCAAGGCCACATGTGTCCCATCAGTGGCACCTATGATGTTGGGGATATGTCCCAGGGCATAGAAGTCACCTTTCACTGTAGGCAAATCCTCCACCTGAGGGAAAACGATGTAGCTGCGCATGTGTTTCAGCAGGGCAGACAACACTCTGGACAACACGTTGGAGAACATAGGCTGGGACATCACTGATGCAATGGCCACTGTTGTTTGAAAAGACCCACTTGCTAGGAAATGGAGTACTGACAGGACCTGCACTAGAGGGGCGATTCCTGTGGGATGGCAGATAGCTGACATCAGGTCTGGCTCAAACGGGGCACACAGTTCATGGATTGTGGTACGATCAAGTCTGTATGTGACAATTACATGTCGCTCCTCCATTGTCGACAGGTCCACCAGGGGTCTGTACACCGGAGGATGCCGCCATCTCCTCACCTGCCCCAGCGGACGTGGTCTATGGAGGAGAACAGCGAGCAGAGAGTCAACCAACACTGAGGTATGCAAACACAACTTTATAGCAAAATGTTTGAAAATCGATATATGGCTGTATTAGTGTTTAAGCAAGGCCTAGATATGTGTGACGCAGTCAAAATTAATGCCATGTGGCCCCTGAAATGGCGGCTGCCTGACCTGTAATGTGGGACAAGGGGATATGAGGTTACTGCGCTGGCGTTGTACACCGTCGCGGTAGGCGGTCGAAGACCACAGCGCAATCCTGCATTAGTTAACATTGGACCCTATGGGTCCCAAGAGCCAATGACGATGTACGCTGGGGGTGATGGTACGCACCGCCGCGGACGTCACTGCCATTTTCTCTCTATTCAATCACTTGATACCTGATCTTCAACAGGAGAGGACCTACACTGCAAGTGCTGTTGTGACCTCAGTCTGGAAGAGACAATTGCTCATGTGTCTGGGGAAAAGGCCCCTGCCATCAGCACCGAAGAGTTGGAGAAACTAGTGGATGGGGTCCTCCCCCAGTACACGCTACTCTACGGTCCTCCAGACAAACAGGTAAGTACACTGCGAGCATGCCGAATGGGCAATGCCTGAGTGGAGTGGTGCTGATGAAAGATAGGGGGGGAGAATGAGGCACGCATGATACGACGGTGAGTGCATGTGCGTCATGGCAAGGGTAGGGATGCGGGCCAATGATTGTGACGGTGCGGACGGTTATATCTTCTCCTTTTCCCCTGTACTATTCCTGTAGGTCAGCGCCCAGCAGAAGAAGGATATTTGGCGTGCCATCACCAAGGAAGTCCGGACTGTGGGGTTCCACCACAGACGGAGCACCCACTGCCGTAAAAGATGGGAGGTCATTCGCTGCTGGAGCAAGAAGATGGCGGAGGCCCAGCTGGGGATGGCCTCCGAACGGACCCTCCTGATGTTCTGGATCCTGGCGGTGGTGAATCCAGAGTTGGATGGGCACTTGAGGGCATCACAGCAGTCACAAGGGGGTGAGTACACTCTCATTCTGCTGATTCAGCGTGCATTGTAGGTGTCTGGGTGGGGAAGGTGGGCTGTGGTTCCCCTAGGCCAGGGCGAGTTTAGTAGGCAAGGTCCCTGCTTAAGGCAGGCCCTGTGGCACCCCACCCCACCTGTGTTCAGAGCCAACTACACCTAGTCAGGTTCCTGTGACTTCATGTGTGCAGCAATCGGGCATAGGCCTTGTAACCCATGTCCCTGTGATTAATTAGGGAACTCTAAGTGCACGGCTTAGTGCAGGGGGCTTCTGTGTCTGTAGTGTCCGGCAATGGTAGCGGTATTGGATGCACTCAACATGCCTTTCTTCGGTCTCCCCCCCCTTTTTGTGGTCTCCCTGTTCTTGTGTGCATTAGCATCATCAGGTGGAGGAGCAGTGCCACCGAAGCAGGAAGGAGCTGTATCCCACATGGCCCTTGAGGGCGACACAACGAATTCAGAAGCCACCAGTGGGACGTAGGGCAAGGGGAGCTCCACGGCGGGGACAGGAGCTGAGACCAGTGTTATGGACTCCTCCTCTGATGGGAGCTCCCTTGCGGTGGCTGGCCCCTCTGTACCCACTGCATCTACAGGTACAGCCGCCACCCCCCCTACCAACACCGCCCTCCCAGCAGCCCCTAAGCATGTGCCCGTGGCCGCTCACCCAAGAGGGTGGGCATCTCCTTCGCCCCAGGCACCTCAGGCCCTGCCCCAGTCAGCCCTGCTGCCCTCAGTGAGGAGGCCATTGACCTCCTCAGGTCCCTCACTGTTGGGCAGTCTACCATTTTGAATGCCATCCAAGGTGTAGAGAGACAGTTGCAACAGACCAATGCATACCTGGAGGGCATTCATTCTGGTCAGGCAGCCCAACAGCGAGCTTTTCAGACTCCGGCCTCAGCACTGATGGCAGCCATTGGCCCTGTTTGTAGCCTTCCCCCTCCAACTTCCTCCACCCAGACCCAAACCCCTGTGCCTCGGCCTAACCCAAGCACACCATCAGACCAGCATGCACACACATCAACACACAAGGGAAGCTCAGGCAAACATAAGCACCAAACATCCCACAGGCACTCACGCAAGCATCATACACATGCAGACATACCAACATCCACTGCCTCCACTGTGTCCCCCTCCTCCTCATCTCCCTCCTCCCTCCCAGTCTCGTCTCGACTCACACCTGCATGCACTACATCTTCAGCCACTACCTCCATCAACAGCACACCCAACACCACACCCCACTCACGTGCAGTCACCACCCCTACTACCATTCACACATCCCCTGTGTCCTCTCCCAGTGTGTCTGTGAGCCCACCTCCCAAGGTACACAAACGCAGCCACACACCCACCCAACAACCATCCACCTCACGGCAGCCTCCAGCCCATGCACCTTCACCCAAAGTCCGCAAATGTACACCTCCTACAACCACTACCTCTTACTCCACTCCCAAACACCCTCCATCTACCCGTCCTAGTGTCCAAAAATTATTTCCTGTCCAACCTTGACTTCTTCCCCTCACCTCCCCCACCCCTTCAGTCTCCTAGGGCCCGCCTTTCCAGGTTCCAACCCAGCACCTCAGCCACAACATCTGCGAAAACAGTGGTGTCAGTAGTAACCGGCTTCTGGAGTGTGCCAAACAGCAGGGCAACCAGTGTGCCAAGGAGCCAGACCACGGACAGTCCCCCACCTCAAAAGCACAAAAAGTTGGCCAGTGCCCAGCAGGAGAGAAGCAAAACATCTACCACCAAAGCTTCTCCCAGGGGTACAGTTGGGAGTGGGAAGACAGCTGCGCCACCATCCAAGGTGGGGAAGGGGCACAGAAAAACAGGCAAGTCGGTGAAAACCTGCACAGCGGACAAGACCGCCACCAGCACCGCTGCCAATGACACCGCCGCCACAAGCACCGTTGCCAAGGACACCGCCACCACCAGCACCGCTGAACAGGACACCGCCGCCACCAGCAACGCTGGCATGGACACCGCCGCCACCAGCACCGCTGCGAAGGACACCGCCGCCACAAGCAATGCTGCCAAGGACACCGCCGCCAAAAGCACCGCTGAACAGGACACCACCACCACCAGCACCGCTGCCAAGGACACCGCTGCCACCAGCACTGCTGAACAGGACATCGCTGCCACAAACACCGCTGCCAAGGACGCCGCGGCCACCAGTACTGCTGAACAGGACACCGCCGCCACCAGCACCGCTGCCAAGTACACCACCGCTGAACAGGACACTGCAGGCCAATGAGCGCCAAAGCTTTCGACGCTACTGAGGCCGCCACGAGCATCATGAATCACTGTGGGCACAACGCCCCCACCAGAACCAGTGGAGTAAGGCATTCACTACCTCAGTCCTTGGCAGGATGAAGCACTCTGGGCACAACACCCCTCCAGAACCAGTGGAGTAAGGCATCCACTACCTCTGTCCTTGGCAGGATGAAGCACTCTGGGCATAAAGCCCCCTCCAGAACCAGTGGAGTATCACATCCACTACCTCAGTCCTTGGCAGGATGAAGCACTCTGGGCACAACGCCCCCTCCAGAACCAGTGGAGTATCACATCCACTACCTCTGTCCTTGGCAGGATGAAGCACTCTGGGCACAAAGCCCCCTCCAGAACCAGTGGAGTAATGCATCCACTTGAGAGACTGTGGCTTGGCACTCCCCAGGATAAAGCAGTGGGCAACCCACCCACTGGAAAGACTTGTGAGACTGTGGCTTTGCACTCCCCAGGATGCAGCAGTGGGCAACCCACCCACTGGAAAGACTTGTGAGACTGTGGCTTTGCACTCCCTAGGATGCAGCAGTGGGCAACCTACCCACTGGAAAGACTTGAGAGACTGTGGCTTTGTATTCCCCATGATAAAGCAGTGGGCTACCCACCCACTGTAAAGACTTGTGAGACTGTGGCTTTGCACTCCCCAGGATATAGCAGTGGGCATGCAGCCCCCTCATGGATCTGGTGTTGTGCACTCATCCGGCTGAGCTGCCCCCCTTCCCTTCCCCCTGAGGTGCCTGTTGTATTTCTATCTGATGCCCCAGCAGTGTTCTCTTCCTTTTGATCGGGTATTGAGTGTGGGCCTCGCCCATGCATTTTGGGCCCATTGGTCCATGGACTATGATGTTGGAATACCTTGGACTTGTATTCTTGGTGTATATATTTGTTTATAGTGAAAATATATATATATATATATTTTTGATTACTGTATTTGAATAGATTACAAATGTTCGACTCATTTCCTTTTGTCCTTGCATTCTTCCAGGGGGGGTTGGAGGTTGTAAATGTAATGTATCTATGTGCACTTGTGTGTGTGTTGTAGTGGGTCAGGGTGGGGGTGGGAGTGTTGCGTGTTGCTGTGTGTGTCTCTCTTTTTTCCCCTCCCACCCCTGTGTCGTAGGTGCAGTATTCACCGTGGTCTTCGCTGCCATCAGTGTTGTTCCTGGTAGAGGAGCAGGAAGATAAAGGCTGGGAGTATCTGGAGCTCGGGTTCCATGGCGTCCTGGTTCCTCATGGGGTGTGTAGAGGTGAGCGTTTTCCCTTTTAAGTCCTGTTTCCGCCGTGTTTTTGTTTGCGGCGAATCTGCCCCGGAAAAGGTGGCCTGTTGTAATACAGTGGGCGGAACCTTGTCTTCTGCCTGTCTGTTGGCGGTTACCGCCGCGGTGTTTGTTTGTACTGCCGTGTCGGTCTGAGTGTTAAAGTGGCTGTCTTTGTTGGCAGTTTCCGCCACAGTCGTGATTCAATTTTTTTTACCGCCAGCCTGTTGGCGGTTTTACCGCCGCTTTAACACCGACCGCCAGGAGTGTAATGACCCCCTATGTCTCTGTCACCGAAGGTACTACTGCACAGCCCTTTCTACAAACAAAAAGAAGACAAACTTTGCCCACTAATGGATTATTTTGAAGACAATTGTTTGGCAGACTTCATTGCTCCAGACACGGAAACCAGCTCAAATTCCAAATACCATGGTGGAATATCTATGACAGCATCTTGGCACGGGAAGCCAATACATACTATGCAGTGGAAGAATGACAAAATGCCTTCCAATTCACACTAGGCAGAACCAAAACTGCACTCTAAAAAAATATAGAAGCATTACAAAACAAGCAAAGCTACCAGCAGCTATGAATAGAGACATCTGTTGCCCAAATAGCACCTAAACCTGACAAACAAACCAAACAAATGTAAAACATGGTACTATCTAAAGTCAAACTCTTTATAAAATGCAAAGAATAGTACTTAAAATACTCGCCAAAAGCATGTTATAAAATCAATACTAACATACAAAAGTCTCAGACACCAACCACAAGATTTAAACCAAAATAGAAAAGCATTTTTGACATAAATCACAATATTTTACATCTACAAAACTAAATAAAACTAAATAAGACTGAGATAATATATATATATATATATATATATATATATATAAATATATATATATATATATATATATAGATATATATATATATATATATATATATATATATATATATGTTATTTACATTAAAATGTAAACCTGACCTACCAAAAAGCTCAAAGAACAAACTCAGTTCATCATGTAAAATAAATTCAACGCATAAACCATACATTTCCTCATAAGAATCACAAAATATTTTCATAAAAAATAGACTATAACATTTCCCATGAAAAAATAAATAAAATGGTATAGCTTACTTGTCAGTAGCTGCAGATCTTCGGTATCCATGCAGTCAAAAAACGAATGCTCTAAAATGAACAAAATGAATTATCAAAAAGTCCAAAAAATGCAAAAATATAATTAATCCAATAGACATCCCTCTGAACAATTGAATTAATGTACAAATCATGGGCAGTACAGGCATCCCCATGCAGGTACCAAATGGTTGAGGCAATAAAATGCCACTTTCTAAAAGTGGCATTTTCACAATTGTAATTGAAAATCTGACTTCATCATAATGTAGAATTTGTTATCACAATTCCAAAGACAGGAGACATGAACTGGTTATCTGCTGTCATTTGGAAATTACAACTTATTAAATGTAATAAGGTAACTCTGGTGTTGTCCTATGAGAGAGGTAGGACTTGCAGTACTGAAAAACAAAGTTAAAAGATTTTTACTACCAAGTACATTTCCAAATTTGTAATACACGGCACCCTGCCCTCTAAGCTGTCCAAGGCCTACCTTAGGGGTGACATATGTATTTGTGAGAAAACAGGGCTGATTGCAGAGGCCCCCTAACTGTTTGCCTCCATTTTCCTACTGTGACAACTTCCAGTTGTTGGATTTAATATAACTTGTTCAGGTAAAGAGTTTTAAACTTTACCTAAAAAGTTGCCAATTTCAGCACTGCATTGTTTTTGCTGCTGTGCTCTGATTGGCCAGCCTTTAGCAGCCTGTCCAGGTTACCTTGATGAGGTGTGAAGTGGCCTGGCTTCACACAAAGGAATGTGCCTGTGGGAGGGAACCTCCCCTCAGCAGATGGTGAGGCAGGAAGGGGGAGGGCTGCCAAATTGGTCTTCAAAGGCAGAGAAGGACATTTGGAGCAACCAGCAACACCCCCACATCCTGCAACCCCAGACAACTAGGTGCCCCCTTGATTAGATTAGGAGAGGGCAGGAGAGGGGTGTGTTTATGATTTTTAGCCACACCAGTTGGTGGGCTCAGCCAGATGTAACCTCCAAAAATCAGATTCAGCCATGATGGATTTTTGGAGGATGTTGCCTCCTGGGATTGATTTTTGCCACACTTCCCAGGAAGTGGTCATCACAGTGGGAAGGACCCTGCACCTGATTGGAGAACCAGGACCCCCCTGCTTTTCACCCAGGAGCAGGGATAAAACTGGCAGACCTGCACCCACACCTCAGTTCCCTACCACATCCAACCTAGGACGAACAACAGAGGAAGAAGGACTGCCCTACTGGACCCCTGGCCTGCACCTGGAACCTGCACTCAGAAGGACTGCACCAGCTGCACACTTGGGCTTCACCACAAGAAGGACTTTGCCTGGCTTCAACTGGTTCAAGGAGGGACTCCCTGTTTGCTACAGGTGAAAAATTGCTAACCAGAGTCCCTGCACCAACTCCTAAAGAAAGCAACCAGCTGACCACTGTCCAGTGGCCAAAAAGGAGTTTGTGCCAGGTGCATTCTGGGAGTTGTAGTCCGCACCCCCCAAGAACCATCTCAGAACTTCTGGACCCTTGGAGTGAGCTGTGGACCTCAAAAGAACCTTAAAAGGACACCTGGGAGAAGCCCCAGAAGTTTGGAGAAGTTGGGAAAACTTTTGTAAAAAAACTCCATAGAGGGACCGACCCGCCACAGCAACTCTAGCCGGCTTGCCTCAACCGTGACCCGGACTGATTTGCAAGTTCGTCCCAGTAAAGAAAATCTCTGAAAAAGAGACTAAGTCCGAAGGTAAAAATCACCACCGAGGATTCCCGCATCGCGTATCCGGAGAAGGGCTCCCGGAGGTCAGATTGGACTGGCAGGTTCGTCCCGCTGAAGAAAATCTTCGAAAAAAAGGCTAAGTGTGAAGGTAAAGTTTTAACCGAGGCCTCCCGCGGCCTGCAGTCAAGCAGGGCTCCATCGCGGTTGGCCTTAAAGTTTGACTTTGCCCCGGTCGAGGTGCAACCAGATGACCCGATTGGCGCTTTTTGTTTCTAGGCGCAAAAGAATGATAATTCTTTAAAAATTCATATCTCTGGTTCCTCTTATCTGATTTTATTCGTTTTTGTGTCATTTTAAAGATAAAAATATAATCTATTTTCATAAATTGGTTTTGAATTTTTAAACTGTTTCCTGTGTTTTATTTAATTACTGTTTTGTGATATTTGAATGCTTTACACTCTGTCTCCTAAGTGAAGCTTTGACGCTCGTTGCCAAGCTACCAAGGGTTGAGCTGGGTTTAATTTATTGAGACCTAACTGTACCTAAGTGGAGGTTAGCGGCCTATTGCTAGGTGTAGGTACCTACCTGCCCTTACCAATAACCCATTTTCCAACAGTATTAAAAAGGAAGATTTGGGACTGGTAAAATATATGTTTTTCTAGGTTAAAATAGCAGTTAAAAGCTGTACACACAGTCTGCACTGGCAGACCTGAGACACGTTGAAAGTGCTACTTAAGTGGGTGATACAATCAGTGCTGCAGGCTCACTAGTAGCACTTAAATTACAGGCCCTGGAACAGGTAGTGCCACTTTACTAGGGACTTACAAGTACATTAAATATGCCAATTAACATGTTTTCAGGAGCGATCACAAGCACTTTAGCATTGCTTAGTGGTGGTAAAGTGTGCAGGGCCCTAAGGCCAGCAAAAACGAAGTCAGCAAAACAGCATGTCTGAAGTCAAAAAGTTAGGGATAAAACCATGCCCAGGTTGCCAGGTGTAACAGTTGCCACTATTGCAACCATGTTAGCGTCCAGGCTCTGACTAATTCATCCTGAATCTGTCTCCCCATGACCTCTGTCAAACGAGAGGTTGCCTCTGGCTGCACTTGTTTTGCTAATTTAGTGCACCCCATCCTCTAAGATCCAGAGTACAGGGCTCAGTTTCAAGCATTCCAGTTAATGTAGCTGTCTCTGTGGCCCTCGGGAGAGAATCTCAGGTATCACACTATTGGCTGCTGCCTCTGTGGTGCAGTCAAAGTAGGGTCTCCTAAGGTCTCTGACCAGGGCCTCCCTCTGTGCTGGACCAGCTGCTCCTCCCCCAGAAACTAGAAAATCTCAGCCTGCCCCCACTGAATGAGTGCTGCATCCCTGGCAGTGCCATGAAGTGGGACCAAAGCAGAGAAAACACCAGCTCTGAGAGGGCTACAACAGCCACCCTCCTGAGGAATGAGCACACCAGCCTCCACCTTATAAATGCACAAGCAGTTGCCTGGGCCACAGGCCACTGCTCTCTTCTAGTACCAGCCCCTTCCTTGGATCGGGTGGGGGACGCCACAGAAATCACCCACCTCTGTCTTCCACTCAAACCAGAGGGACTCCTTAGGACTCCCGAAAGGGCATCCCTACGATAGGCCAGTCATTGCCCACCACAAGAACCTGGCCAGTCCCAGTTTGCCCCCACTGAACGAATGTCTGCTTCCCACCCATAATGCGTGGTGGGACCAAGGCAGGGAAAAGTACCAGCCCTGAGTGGTCTGTGGCAGCCAAACCTCATGAGGCACGAGCAACCTGGCTTCTGACTGCTTTCTCCTCGCGTGTGGTCAGGTAGTTTGCTTGCCCACAGACATTTGCTTTCCTCCAGGGCCATTAAGTGCCCTGGCTTGAGGCCCTCACTCTGGCTGTACCCCACCGCCCTTTCTCAGGTGGAGGGGGACCTGGGAGATTACCTGAGAATTGCACCCTCACATCAAGATAATTGTCTCTGCAGGCCACAGGTACCGGATTTCAGAATCACATGCCCGACCCCATGCACACCCACACCATACACCCACTTCTTTCATTATAATACCAAGACAAAAAAAAGCAAACTATTCTAAAAAGTAATTACAAAAAATGTCAATGAAATAAGAATGACTTATAACACTCAAAATAATAAAAACATTTAAAAAAATACATTGGGGGTTATTACAACTTTGGAGGAAGTGTTAATCCGTCCCAAAAGTGACGGTAAAAGGACGGATATACCACCAGCCGTATTACGAGTCCATTATATCCTATGGAACTCGTAATATGGCTGGTAGATATCCGTCACATTTGACCTCCTCCAAAGTTGTAATAACCCCCAATATGTTTACAAGAATAGTAAATAATATTATATTAAATACTTTGATATATTATTATTAAAATAGGATAAAAAAACATGTACACCTGATATCATGGCCCACGATATTCTAGCCACCATAATATTTGCACCAATAAGGTGGAACACCATATAAAATAACCTAAAGAAATACCAGACAACTTTGTGATGAGTTTGTGAACACTATTATTAACTAGGATTCTTCACTTCCCCCGATGACCTAAGAGCAACAAAACTCCTACCAACCAATACCCTATGAGGATGTCTCCCAGTATCTACAGTCTTGGATACTTCAGAAGGCGTAGGTTCTCTTTTGAGTTGTTACTGAAAGCCTATTTAGCTTGCAAACACTGAGTTTATTTGCACTAATTTCCTGTGAGGTTCAGAGCCCAGCATTTCACGCTCTTTACAGAGATCAGTGATACATACACATATATTTAGGGCAATGACTTAGGTACCCTCCTGATGAAACCTTAATATACTGTGTTCCTAAATAATTTTATATTTTATTAATGCGTCTTTATGATATCTAGTACACTGAGGTGCTCCCTTGCTGTGTTGTTTTTTATCATAGGTTTATCTACAATAGGCTATGAATACCCATCTTCATTGTAGAGATTGTCTTTAGTATTTTTCAATTCCTGGCCTATCATTGAAAAGTAAGTGCATCAACATTTTTTTTCTGACAAGAATGAGCTCTGATGAGTTGCAGCTGAAGATCTGAGGCACCAGAAACCTTATAGAGACTACCCTTGTAAGGTGCCAACAACTCCTTTTCATGTTGGTTTGACAAAAGCTGTCAATGATATAATCTTGACTTCTAAAAAAAATATATTGCAAGTAAAAGTGCTAAAGAAGCTATAGCAAAGTTTGATTACATATCGAAAGGAAAAACACTCAGCAGAGGTTTCCTCATTGAATTACTGCTCTTAGAAGGAAAACACCTTATCAGTGATGTATCTGCAAATCAGAAATTAATTTAGGATATCTTTGAATGCTTTTAGCATACTAGAAATTATTAAGTCACTCCTTAACCTCTGGAAATTCATCTCTGTTCCATGAGAGTGATTATGGCAGGTGTGCGCCATTCCTGAGATGTCCTAACTCTAAGTCAATATGTCAAAAGGGCACCTCAAATCAGAAAGCAATGTATGATCTTCATGAACCAACAAGCAATCCCAGATGTATATCCCGCCTTATGGGGTTGTTACATTTTAGAATTGAGCTCCTTATGAAACAGAAGAACTATGGGCCAGACATACTAACATTAGTAATACAGACTTCCTAATTGCAATTTTCTCCAAATGGCAATTAGGAATCGGTATTACTAATGTATTAATTTCTTTTGAGTATCATTAGAGATTCCTAGTTGGTCTCAAATAGACTTATCTCATGCATATTAATGATGTAGGTCACAAGTTGTGACTCATTAGAAATGTCAGCCATCACAGGAAATGATAGCCTGCTGGGGTCAGCAGACCAACATGTCTGCAATTGCTTTTTAATAAAGTAATCTTTTTTGTTCACACGCAGCCCGTATTCCTTAAAGGAAAACAGGATGCGTTTAAAAAGAAAAAAGAATGTTTCATTTAGATTTTTTAAGAGTAGGCATTGGTCCGTGGAACCAATGCCTTCTCGAAAAAAAGATTTTTTAACACTCTTAAAAGGGAAGTGGTCCCAAGAGGGACACTTCCCATTTGTGAATGGGTTACCATCAACTTTGAGTTGGTTGTAATGTGCAAATGTTTTGTGACTTCGGTTCGCAAAACATTCGTACATCCCATTCTGTTTTGGTATTTGGAAGGGACGTGATAAACACACCCTTTCCAAATACGGAATAGGTATGTATTTGCAATTCTAAATTGTGATTCTGTAACATCTTATTGAAAAACAATTTGGGATTAATACATATCAAAATGCAAAGTGCCCCACTCACAGAATCGGGCCGTTAGTGACGGGAAAAATGCTTGATACATCAGGCCCTATATTAATTTTTCCGAGAACATCAATGATGAATGAGAGCTTTAAGATTGTTAACATACAGAAAATTGTTATAAGTGCTCCGAAATGGGCAAAGGTATTTACCACGCACGTCTATACCATCAGTGAATGGTGAAAATGCTTTGGGTACTGTAATTACCTCTAATAATGAGTTGTCACTTGAAAAATGGGGACCAACTGGCAGAATCTTGTACTTACTGCACACATAGGTCCCACACCTATCAGTATGTACTTTGCATATCCGTAGGTAAATATGGACACGTTTGTCCTGACAAAATGTATCTAGAGAAAATTCCAAGGGCTGTTAGAATAACCACACTTCTCAAAATCCATTTCTGTACTATATAGTAAGAGTTACCCCACATAAATGAATTTATGGACCAACTTGTAAAGGGTACCTTAAACAGCTATAGAATTCTCATCCACAGGTTCATATTGGTGGTAAGAAAGAACTCCCTTTTCAAAAACAGATTGACGTATGCCACTAAGGCATATGACTGTACCTGAGGTCATGTTAACTCCGAGGGTGGGTGTTAGCAGGATGTGGGGAATTTTTAGAGAATTGGTCATTTCAGGTCTGAGTCATTCAATCATTCTGTATTTCTCTGCACATTTCCCTTTGTAGTTTTCAACTGTTGTTAACGGCTAAAAACTCAGTGAGAAACAAGACTGGTCCTCAGTGTTTCATCAGAACTTAAAATCCGATATTTCCATGACCACGCCAATCAAAATTAATGGGCCACTTGTACTGAGTGACTATTCAGATGATTCTCATCAGGACTGTAGGTCTCATAGTAATGTTCTTCAAATAACCTTATTGCTTTTAAAGAATACCCTTCAATGTGCACTTCAGCATGCACACATTAAGAATTTAAGACTTGTTGCTGATTGTTCAAATGAGAATCGATTGAGTACCACTTTGGTAAGCATTTGGGGTTTCGTGAATTGCTTAGTGAATTGATGTCACCTTGAGGCAATTTATACAAATTGTCAATATAAAAAAAGGAGGAGGTTGGTACAAGCTTATGGATACTAATCCCGGCCCCCTGCTATACCTCCATAAAAAAATTGTTGCCCAGAGATTCCCATTTTTGATTTGTGTTTTTGGATCATTGGAGAAGTAATTTAGCTTGGGTAGACATTGCTGAGCCAGGCCGATCTTTTTATGGATGACATTTTTCAACATGGAGGATGTGTTGCAGTGATGATGAAATATGTCAGGAACCATGAGACCTATACACTTCATTTTGGTATTGAAACATAGGTTTTGGGGGTCAAGTAGTCTTATACAGACAGAAAATAGCTCCTAAGAACAACCCTACCATCATATCCCAAAGTGGCTGCTGTAATAGAGGAAGAAGAGACATATCTAGAAATAAAACAAATAATAATGGTTTTTAATCCTTTTATGTATACACCAAACAATGTTTATGATCTGAATATGAAAATAATGTTTAGCACTCCTGTTTAGACACATTTTCATAGTTCACTTAATTTCTTTCTTTCAGCAATCGCTTTTGATACATTTGCAGAATGTTGAACATTTGAGAAGAACATTTCAACAGGGAGATATTTTTGTAGCACAGGTTTTGCAACTACATGTACGTATAAGTTCTGTGGGTAAAGGCTTTAGAGATTTTGTGGGTTTTAGCATTCCATCAATATCTTCCCCCCAGCAACTCATCATTTTTTCTCACCGAAGACCCGGACATGGCCAAAAGAAACTTTCATGCAGTAATGGAAGCTTTCCCCACCTGGATGAGAGAAAGCTGCCTCAAGCTCAACTCCAACAAAACGGAGCTCGTCATCTTCGGAAATGCCACCTCAGCCTGGGATGACTCATGGTGGTCCACATCCATCAGCGCCCCCCCTGCGCTGACCGAGCACATCCGCAACATAGGAATCATTCTCAACACCGCCCTATCCATGACCTCTCAGGGAAGCTCTGTCACCTCCTCCTGCTGGCACACACTCTGTAAACTCTGAAAGATCTTCAGATGGATCCCAGCAGACTGTCACAGAACAGTCACCCACGCCTTAGTCACGAGCAAGTTCAATTACAGCACAACCCTCTACGCCGGCACCTCAACTGAGAACATCAAAAAACTTCAACTCATCCAGAACGCCACCGCCAGACTCATTCTGGACCTCCCTTGCTGTGAACACATCTCCCGACACCTGAGGACCCTCCACTGGCTACCAGTCGAGAAGCTTCTCACCCACACATACAAGGCCATACACAATGCAGGACCAGCCTACCTGAACCAACGCGTCTCCTTCCACATCCCCACCAGATTCCTCCGCTGCACCCAGATGGCCCTGGCCACCGTCCCTCGCATCCACAAAACCACTGCTAGAGGATGATCTTTTACCTACACTGCAGCAAAAAGCTGGAACCTCAAGATGTGGCTCTTTGATGAGGCCCTCCTCTCCCCCCCAGTGCCTTGAGACCCTCATGGGTGAGTAGCAGCACTTAACAAATACTGATTGATTGATTGATTGATCTTCCCAACCAAATTCACACAGATCCTTCTCTACATATCCATGATCCAAAACATTTACACATCTTCTGATCAAGTAGAACAATCCTTTAATGTGTCCACGCACAGAGTATGATGTCAATGGAAGTTCACTTAGCAGGATTGATCTCTTGAACTCACTGTACTGAAGATCGTCAAATGTGTGACAGTCAGAACTCGTTTTCCACACATGCGCAAGGTATTTTTCTACATCTTTAAAGTCACATTCTTTTTCTGTCTCAGCAAATCCTTTTAGAAACTTCACAAGTTCAGCAGTTAAATCTCCAAGCTTTGTTCCAATTTTGCTCATAGTGTTATCACTCGTAAGAACATGTGCCTTGATGAGAACACTGGGCATTTCTGGGCCAAGTTTCTTGCATGGAATAGGAATCAGGATTACGTGAAGTTTCTCGATTGTTCATTAACGTATCCATAACTCTGACAATCCTTGACTTATGAACATTGCAATAAATCTAAGTAGCACAATAATACCATCAGTGTCATTTGACAGTACAATTACTCGATTGGAAACATTTTGAACAGCATACTCAATACGTGGCACAACACAAAGGTCAGCTTCCTCCAAGTTGCTGTTAAGTTCTTGAACAATATGGCCCATATCTTTTGAATAAATCTCTGCAGGCACCAACTCCTCATAGACAACCAATCCACTTGCAATAATTGGAAATTCAATGTTCACCGAGGCATCAGCAATGTTTTGACGAGTTAACATCTCCAAGTTCATCATGTTCGATGTTGATGACCTGAACTTCTCAAGTTGCACAGATATGGGTGTCAAATTTGTGATTCAAACAAGATCAATTGTTCCACTTGTAGACATTTGTCTGATTCTCTCACATTCTTTGACAGCCTTTTCCCCCTCCTGTGCCAGGCCTTTTTTTGGCTATTTGTGGCAGTTTGCGCTTAGGGCCTCATAACTTTTTGTCCACATAAGCTAGCCAAGCCAAATTTGCGACCTTTTTTCTAACATCCTAGGAATTCTAGAGGTACCCAGACTTTGTGGGTTCCCCTGAAGGAGGCCAAGAAATTAGCCAAAATACAGTGAAAATTGTGTTTTTTTTTAAAAAATAGGAAAAAGTGGCTGCAGAAGAAGGCTTGTGTTTTTTTCCCCTGAAAATGGCATCAACAAAGGGTTTGCAGTGCTAAAATCACCAGTTTCCCAGCTTTTAGGAACAGGTAGACTTGAATCATAAATCCAATTTTTCAACACAAATTTGGCATTTTACTGTGACATACCCCATTTTTACGATTGTTTGTGCTTCCACCCTCCTTCCAGTCATTGACAGAAATGGGCATGAAACCAATGCTGGATCCCAGAAACCTAAATATTTCTGAAAAGTAGACAAAATTCTAAATTCAGCAAGGGGTAATTTGTGTAGATCCTACAAGGGTTTCCTACAGAAAATAACAACTGAAAAAAAATATTGAAATTGAGGTAAAAAAACAGCAGTTTTTCTCTACGTTTTACTCTGTAACTTTTTCCTGCAATGTCAGATTTTTGAAAGCAATATACCGTTACGTCTGCTGGACTCTTCTGGTTGGGGGGATATATAGGGCTTGTAGGTTTGTCAAGAACCCTAGGTACCCAGAGCCAATAAATGAGCTGCAGTGGGTTTTCATTCTATACCGGGTATACAGCAATTCATTTGCTGAAATATAAAGAGTGAAAAATAGTTATCACGAAAACCTTTGTATTTCCAAAATGGGCACAAGATAAGGTGTTGAGGAGCAGTGGTTATTTGCACGTCTCTGAATTCCGGGGTGCCCATACTAGCATGTGAATTACAGGGCATTTCTCAAATAGACATCTTTTTTACACACTCTCTTATATTTGGAAGGAAAAAAGTTAGAGAAAGACAAGGGGCAATAACACTTGTTTTGCTATTCTATGTTCCCCCAAGTCTCCCGATAAAAATGATACCTCACTTGTGTAGGGTAGGCCTAGCGCCCGCGACAGGAAGTGCCCCAAAACACAACGTGGACACATACCATTTTTTGACTGAAAACAGAGGTGTTTTTTGCAAAGTGCCTACCTGTAGATTTTGGCCTGTAGCTCAGCCGACACCTAGGGAAACATACCAAACCCGTGCATTTTTGAAAACTAGAAACCTAGGGGAATCCAAGATGGGGTGACTTGTGGGGCTCTGACCAGGTTCTGTTACCCAGAATCCTTTGCAAACCTCAAAATGTGGCTAAAAAAACAAATTTTCCTCACATTTTGGTGACAGAAAGTTCTGGAATCTGAGAGGAGCCACAAATTTCCTCCCACCCAGCGTTCCCCCAAGTCTCCCGATAAAAATGATACCTCACTTGTGTGGGTAGGCCAGGTGCCTGCAACAGAATAAGGCCAAAAACTTGTAGAGATAGAGGGGATAGCACAGCGAGTTGATAAGGACATATTCTTCTTTTATACATCTTTAGGCTAACTCTGCTTTGGGGACCCACACAAGTGAGGTGTCATTTTACTTGGGAGACTGAGGGGAACGCTGGGGAGTAGGAATTTTGTGCTGGAGCGGTGATCGTACAAACAAAAGTCAGGAAAATATGCTTTTTTAAGCAAATTTTGAGGTTTGCAGAGGAGTCTGGGTAAGAAAATGTTGGGGGATCCATGCAAGCCACACCTCTCTGGACTCCTTGGTGTGTCTAGTTTTAAAAAATGTCTGGGTTTGGTAGGTTTCCCTAGATGAAGGCCACACCCAGGACCAAAAACATAGGTGCCCCCTCCCCCCCAAACACAGGTAGTTTTGTAATATATAATTTTGATGTGTCCACATACTTCTGATGTGCCCAAACTAAAATTGTGAAAAGAAACGTACTTAGGTTATGTGAAAAAGACCCCTCACCCACCAACCAAGTTGGTGGCATGCTTCATCATCGGGGTCCCACCTGAGACACCTAGCGTGTCTCAAGTGTGCTGCGACACCTGATTACAGCGGAGCAGGTTTTGTCATTTGTACCACACATACTGGTTGGATTTGGCACGAGGGTGAGCGATGGTTCAGTAGATCAAATTTTATTAACAAGAGATTTCACAAAAGTGAAATGCACTGGTAATAATTGAAAGGCCAAAAAACAGAACCAATGACTCACAGCTTGTGAGCTGTAAAGCCACGGCAAGGCACCAACCGCTTTACAGTCCATTCACACACCTTTCATACATGCACAAGACCATTCACTCTGCCAGCCACGGGCCCAGTACATTAAAACACTTGCATCGACAGACAGTGCCAGTCAAGGGCCCATCACTTTCATACACCCACATGCCTGATACAGCAATCACACCAGCTGATGAGTGTGTGGACTGGTGTTTGGCTGGCACCGCTAGCCAAGCGCCACCTCACCCATACCGCCAGCCAAGCGCCACCCCAAGCACACCACCAGCCAAGCGCCACCCCAAGCACACCGCGAGCCAAGCGCCACCCCAAGCACACCGCCAGCCAAGCGCCACCCCACCCATACCGCCAGCCAAGCCCCACCCCAAGCACACCGCCAGCCAAGCGCCACCCCAAGCACACCGCCAGTCAAGCGCCACCCACCCATACCGCCAGCCAAGCGCCACCCCACACACACCGCCATAAATTTATTTTTTGTTTATAAACAACAAAGAAACCACTAACTACTTATAAAATAAGTACAAAACTACAAACACAAAAGCTCTAACTAAATACATAACAGTAATGCCAACCGTGAAATCGAACATATGAAAATATAAAATAGGCAGTTTACGCTCACAGTATTTCTCAAAAGTTTTTCCTTCTGTGGTAACTTCTAAAACAGCTGGGCACACGCAGCCCATGCTTTGAAGGGCATTTGGGGCAGTACATCCGGCTCTCCCTCCGGATTGATCTCCAGGCACATACTCTACATTTCTTTGTGGGCAATTCTTTTTTGGGAGTGGGAGGAATGTGATCTGGAAAGTGGCGATCTTTCAATCTAGCCACATCCTCCACCACTTCTACTCTAGGAACTGTTGCCCATTCCACCACAATAAGGCTCTCTATCACTGACTCCTGAAATTTAAGAAATGTCATCCTTGACTCAGGTGAACAATCCTTGAACACAATAAAAGCATTAAAAGTTGCCAAATGAAATAAATGTAGGGCCAACTTTTTATACCACACGTAAGACTTACGAAGAGCAGTGTAAGGTTCCAACCTCTGATCTACTCTATCAACACCACCCATGTGCCTTTTGTAGTCCAAAATACACGCAGTTTTGCACACTTCCGCAACCTGACCCCAAACAGTCACAGGGGAAGTACTCTCATCATGGATGGTAGATAGCATGTACACCTCCCTCCTGTCTGAAAATTTCAGAGCTAGCAGCTCATTATTCCGCAAGGCACTGCACTGTCCCCTGTCAAGTTTTTTACAGACAAGCTCCCTTGGATAGCCTTTCCGGTTAGAACGGATTGTACCACAAGCAACAGTGTCCACTCTAAACAACTCCTTAAACAACTGCACTCCAGTGTAGAAATTATCTACGTACAAATGGTGACCTTTGTTAAACAGTCGTCTACCAAGTTCCCACACAATTTTTTCGCTAACTCCAAAAGTGGCCCAACAACCAGGCGGGTCAATACTGGAATCCCTACCAGTGTAGACCCAGAAATTACACACATATCCTGTACTGCTTTCTGACAGCACATACAATTTAATCCCATACCGTGCCCTCTTACTAGGAATGTACTGCTTAAAAACTAAACGCCCCTTGAAAAGGACAAAAGACTCGTCCACACTTATCTCTTTGCCTGGAACATAGACCTCTGAAAACCGATCTACAAAATGATCAAGGACAGGCCTAATCTTAAAAAGACGGTCACAATCGGGGTGATCTCGTGGCACGGCTAAAGCATTGTCTACAAAATGTAGCATACGAAGAAGAAGCAAATACCGATTACGTGTCATAGTTGCAGGAAATATAGCCGTTGTCATCAAGGGACTAGTAGACCAATAAGAAGCCAGTGACGGCTTCCTGATCAACCCCATCAAAAAAGTCAAACCTAAAAACTTTTTCATCTCTTCCAGATATGTGGGAACCCACTGAGTAGCTCTAGACTGAAGCTTAAGTCTGGCTGCGTTGTCCCGCAAATATTGCTCTGCATACAAATTAGTCTGCTCCACAGTTTCTTCCATAAATACATCGTCCATAAACAAGTGAAAGAAATGGACAGGCAAAAAGTTTTCCATATTGACTCTACACCCTGGGAGACCAGTAAATGCAGGTAACTGTGGCTGCTCCATGTTTGGGGCAATCCAGGTGTCAGGTCTTCTAATGGGAAACCCTTCAGCCCCAGGCTGCTGCACTCTTGGCACATCAATGTCCTCCTCTACAACAGGCCCTTCATCTGCACTGAGAGTAGCTCCTCATCAGAAGAATACTCTCGGACAGAAAACTCACTGCCAGAATCTCTCACTTCCTCCTCTGTCTCAGATGCAGAGTCAGTCTCATAATCATGGTCTGAAGACGACTCAAAGAGCATGCCAACAACCTGCTGAGCGGTCACTCTGCGGCTAGCCATGATCCTCACTAACAACAAATGGATTGCCAACAACAACTAAAATAAGTAATAAACAAAGTGTAGCTTTATCACAAAAAGTTATGTACTAAAAAACTATACCACTCACTTGCCTGAAAAAGCCACTCACCAGCAACTGCTCTGCACAGACACAGCAATCACCAATGATATCCCACTAAAAAGAAAAAAGAAAAAAGCAAATTAGACATATGACAACACAAATAACATTGTGCTCAAAACTGAGGACAATTTCAGACACAATACTGCATTTAGTACACCACCTACAAACATGTCATTCATGCATGTCAACAATACTCCTTTGGAGTAAATTGATTTCACTTACCTAAAACATGCAACTATGCAAACCGCAGGACAACTACTGCCAAAACCGCAAGGATCCACAGCAAAGGAAGCAAAAGCTTTGAACTAGAACAAAAAGAAGTAATAAACTGTTATAATCACAAATGCAAATACTTCGCCAGTTGACAAATACCCCACCACCAAGAACTTAGAAATTGTCCCTGATGCCTAAGTGGCTTCTGCCCCACTAGGAGGCAGATGGGCTTAAAAAAAATAGGCTGATCTGCCTCCAAGGTGGGCAGAAATGGCCATCACTAACGTGCCCCCTTTGGGGGGCGACCCTTGCCAAAGGTGCCGCCGTCCCCCCTCCCCACACAAAACACACACACACACACAGGATCCCTGGTGCCTAAGTGGATTCTGCCCCCCTTGGGGGCAGATGGGTGTAAAAAAATTAGCCGATCTGCCCCCAAGGAGGGTAGAAATGGGCAACAGCTCTGTGCCCATTTTAGGGGGTGACCCTTGCCAAAGGGGGCAAACGGGGGGCACCCCCAGCACTAAACAAAAAAAGGGGAACCAAAAAAAAATCCCTGCCGTATTGGTGGTTTCTGCCCTCCTTGGGGGCAGATGGGTCTACAAAAATAGGCCCCTCTGCCCCCAAGGGGGGCAGAGATAGCCAATGCGAAACTTCCCCCCTTTGGGGGGATGAGCCTTGCCCAAGGGGTGCCCCCAAACACACAGAACACACACACACCTCACAATCCCTGGCGCCTAGTGGGTTTCGACCCCCCCGTGGGCCAGATCGGACAAAAACATGGCCTATCTAGCCCCAGGGGGAGCCGAAACATATAAAAAAATTATTGCCCCCGGGGCAGCGACCCTTGCCTAAGGGGTCGCTGCCCTACAACAAAGAAAATAATTTCCCTGGTGTCTACTGGTTTTCGCCCTCCCCCCTGGGGACAGATCGGCCAAAAAGTTGGCCGATCTGCCCCCGGGGGGGGTGAAATAAAAAAATAATTACCCCCCAATGGGAGCAACCCTTGCCCAAGGGTTCGCTCCCAAACAATATGCAGTAAATAAAACCTCCCTGGTGTCTAGTGGTTTTTTGAGCCCCCCTGGGGGCCGAAAAAGGAAAAAAATGGCCCCCAATGGGAGCGACCCTTGCCCAAGGGGTTACTCCCAAACAATATGCTGTAAATAAAACATCCCTGCATCCCTGGTGTCTAGTGGTTTTTCGACCCCCCCTGGGGGCAGATAGGCTGACAAAATCGGCCGATCTGCCCCCGGGGGGGCAGAAAAAGGAAAAAAATGGCCCCCAATGGGAGCGACCCTTGCCCAAGGGGTCGCTCCCCAAAACAACCAATATAAGAAAATCCCTGGTGCCTAGTGGGGATTCCTGAGCAGGAATCCACAGAAAACAGGCACCGGGGGAAAGGAAAAACCCTTTCCTTTCCCACATATGTTTTCCCCCCACCCGCCACCCCCAAAGAAGAAAGGACTCACCTTGTTGATCCTTTCTCCTGGACACGCTGGAAGCAAATGGCTTCCAGCGCGTCCCCCGGCAATAATCGATGATGTCGCTCGCTGTGCGCGCTGACATCATCGGATTGCTGAGGAGGGGGTCGGGGTGGAAGGGGAAGGGCTTCCCCTTCCATCCACGACCGGTGGGGTTTGGTGGGAAGCCCAGTTCCTGGGTGCAGGACTAGGTGATCTCATCCAAGGCACCCGGGAACCGGTGCCTTGGACGAGATCACCTCGTCCAAGGCACCCTAGGGGTTAAAATAACTGTCAAAGATAATGTGCAATTCATGTAAGGTGCACAATGACTTTGATGTCTGTAGAACAGTCTAAACGACTTCTCCGAAGTTTTGCATGGAAGAAATCTTGACCATTTACAATTGTGACATACAGTATATTTAAAATCGAAAGCAGTTTTCAATGAGGACATCTTTTCGAATTGAAATTCTTCAGGTGAAAGGTTTTTTAGAGCTCTTGCACACTTTTGTGCTTCACTGGTTTGGTTGTAGCATCTCCATCAAAATCTTGCATTTGTTGGAAGAAGATCATGTGACAGAATGTCCTTGATAAATGTACTCCTTTCTTTTGCTACATTCATCTCTCTATGTGCTTGCAAAAGTTGTTTTTTGTAACCTGTTTTGCAGTATCTGGTTGGACAAAACTCTTACTATGGCAATTAAAGTGTGGAAGTTTAGCTTTAGTGATTATATCGTACAGTCTTTTCTCTTTCAATGCAAATCTATCCTGCTTCAGTTCTGCATTTACTTTTGATCCATGCTCCAGGACATCTAGTAGATGTGTCTGTATTTCATTATCTACATTTGTTTGATCCCAACGTGTGTAGTCACACGTGCTCAGTCATTTCAAAGGAGTTTCCTTGCTTCGGCATGAAATGAAGAAGGCTGTCAACATGTTTATTAAAATGTTACCCTCTCTTTCCCACAAGATCGTGGTGAGGAACTGTTTCACAATGGTCCATTAATTTTAAACTTGTCCTCTCTCCAAAAACATTGCAAATAGAAAGGACTTCATGGTAAACTAGCTGCCATTGAGCAACATATTCACTTTTATTGGTCTGACCAACAATTCCCTTGGAGCTTTTCTCTGATCTCTGTATTATCTGTCCCAGTTTCATATCTGGAGCCACAACAATGGACCTTCCCTCTCTGTATTTCATCACAAAATGTCTTTGGATGAATTTTCTGCGGAAGCATGTTTTTTTAACTCTACCTTCTTCACTCTTTCCAAATATCAGGACCCATATCTCAGGTAGCTTAGGCAATCGAACTTGCGAAACACTGTAATCAGTGACTCCATAGTCTTCAGGTGCATCCTCCCAATCACCTTCCTAATCAGCATGTGCCATGTTTTTCACTAGTGTTATCATGTATAAAACATCTCCTCATTCTTTTACAAACTGTCAAACTGTACAAACTTGGTTATCAGGTTTTCTGATTTTGAACTTAGAGTATTTGGCTTTGCGTTATGACTTTTGAATAAAGTGCACCCTGTGCCATGTTCATTTCTGAGATAAGATATGCAAAACCTAATTTGTCATTCTTGTTCCAGAAGGCATTCCAATGCAATGCTTTCATAGCCTCAGATTTGATGAGCATACCTTGTAATGAACACATATAATGGGTTCTGCTCAATATTAACTAGACAGTTTTGCTTCCAAATATTTCAGCCCCTATAAGTGCATTGTCCATGCCGCATCCACTGAGACAACTTCCTGCACAACTCAACACAACATTTGTCATGTGTAAAACACCAATCGTATAAAGATAATCAAATTCTGCTTAATTGCTCATACAAATGTCAGCTACAATCCGGAGAACACGTTCATCACAGAACATTGGCAGTGTAGGCTGGTCTTCAAGATGAGCACACACATTTTAGACATTCTTTAGAACTGTTTATACTGTAGCATAGTTTGTGACAGGAGATTGTATTACTGGTAAAAACCCAACCTTCTTCAGTGGGTTAGTATTCTAGGAGATCAGAGCATGAATGAATTCCAGCCTACAGAATAACTGGGTTTTCTTCATTCTTCAGTCTGCACCAAATAAGCAATATGATAAATTCAGTTAAAATAAATCAGCTTTGTGGACCACAGCATCATGTAGAAGAATATCCGTGTCCTTAGCTACTTTGAGACTTTCTGGTAGACTGGAATGTTTTGATGGCTTGTGGTGATTTTGCCGACATTGCCAAGACAGTTGAGTAATAAGTCTTTAGCTTCTTTTGTTTATGCCCACAGCTGACACAGCTTGTTTTCCAGCAGGTACTTCACTGGTACTGTCTTGAAAAATTACCATGGCAGTTTCATGTGTGCTGGATGTTCCAGACAAAGAAGAGCTGTCTTCCAAATCAAAATGATCAAGAGCAGCAATTGTAAATCCTTTCCTGGTAAAGTGATTTGGAAGTGGTAAGCTGCTGGAGTCACAAGATTTGACAGCATGGACCCCTAACAATTTCCTGTTCCATACTATGTCATTATAACTTGTTGATACATCAATCCTATTCATTGAAGTAATTAGCTCTCTACTTTTGCACTTGTCATAGACTGCGAGGGCAGTCATCATGTGTAGTGGAGTTTCCTTTTTGCCATGATGTAATTCATAAAACATGGTTTGGAAAATACAGTACATTTTCACAGTAAAAGCCTGTTGGTTCATGGGATTGTCTTCCACTTCTTCAAAGTGAAGTGGATATCTTCAAAGCCATCATCAATGTTGTTGGCTTCTGTCAACTATAGAACTTTAGTTTGTAACAGTTTTGCTTTGCTTTAAACAATGATGTTAAAAATGCTAAGACAACATCAGGCATTCTTTTGACTCCCATCATTTGCAGAGCTCTTGGGCATGAAAACTTTGTCATTAAGTCCAACACATAAATCTTTCAGGATGTTTCATAAAATGGCTCCTGCTGATTTTACTGCAACCTGTGATTTTATTTTGGCAGCAAGAACTTCAGGAGTCACCTCAGCTGAGAGCACCATGAGTAGCTCATTCTTTTTTTATGACTGACAAAATTAATTCTGTCATTGAACATTCTCACCAGAAAATTCTTAATGTCATTATTATGGATCAATACAGTTTCATCAATGTTGACCATTGTTTCTCTGATCTCAGTGAGTGTGAACCCGGAGCCAGAACAAAAGAGTGACATTAAAACTGAGGAGTTTATTTCCGTCTCTATAAAACTACTTGACCCCCAAAACATGAGTTCTGACATCAAAATGAGGTATATAGGTCTCATGGTTCCATGAAACATTACATTATCACAGCAACACATCCGTCATTTTTAAAAATGTCATCCAGTAAAAATCGGTCTGGATTAGCAATGTCTACACAAGGTAACGTACTTCTCTAATGATACAAAAACACAAATCAAAAATGAAAATCTGTGGACAATAATTTTGTAAGGAGGTATATCAAGAGACCAGGACTATGGAGGGTGTTGTAAAATCAGGAGAGCAGTGAGGCCCATTCAGGGTGATAAAGATGCCATCAGAGGTCACTCGGAGCTGAGGCTCATTGCTGGAGTCATAAGGACAGTGAACCCTAGCAGTGGTTTGAGAGCAGGCTATGCAAGGTGAGTGATAGTTATTTAGATTTTTGGTCACAAAGACAGAGAAGGAACAAGATCTTTAGTCAAGAGGTTTGGAGGGAGTGAGGTAAATGTTGAAGCAGAGAAAAGATAGAAAATGAACATGAGAAGCCACAAGAAACAGAAATAATCTTTATTGTAAACTTAGCACAGTTTATTACTTTTGTACTCTAGAAGTAAACTCCTGGCTCTGAATTAGAAAGATAGAGAGCAACATCACTGGGCTGACTGACACTGTGGTAACCTAAAAATACAGAGAGAGACAAATTGTTAACAATTAGGAGTCAACCTGCAAGAAGAACCAGAGAAAGAGAGAATGTAAGAATAAGAGGTAGCTGTAAATAAACCTCAGAAGACAATGGGTTTCATTTTCTTGATGGGTGAAGTAATTAGATTCTAATTATATATTATACTGATCAGTAAAGTATAACACTCCACCTCCTAAGTTCACATTTGCCTCTGCTCCCATGTCCATTATACAGCATAGGGACAGAGTCAAAGTAATTCCCTCATTGCATGCCATACTCATTTTTGACTGAGCAAGACAATGGTTGTCAGTAGGTTATATGCAGGGATAGCATATGCCTTTGTTACACTTAAAGTGATTCTGCTACCACTGGGCTTATGGGTCAAAGGATACGACAGGAACAAAAAGCAAACAGGAGTCTAAGAACCACTAGGTTTGTGAGTGATAATATTAGTTATGAAGAGTGTGGTGTTACTTAGGGAAGTTTCTCTTACATACCTGATTTTTGGGGATAGTTCCGAAGTTCAGTGCTTTTACCGAGATTGACTCTCAGGTACTAAAATCAGACTTGCTCTACAAGCTCATTTACTTTACTCACTGAAACATATTATGAAACCTTCTCACACAATGACATTGGGGGTCATTACGACCCTGGCGGTTGACGGAGAAGTGCCGGTTTTACCACCAACAGGCTGGTGGTAAATAAATCGGAATTATGACCATGGTGGTTACGGCCATGGTCATCCGCCACTTCTCCGATCAGATTGCCATGCCGGAGACGACCGCTGGGCTGGAGACTTGGGTCTCCAGCCCGGCGACCGTCACAAGACTGCCGGCGGTATCATGACCCGGCTTACCGCCATGGATTTCATAGGGTTTGGAACCGCCTTGAAATCCATGGTGGTAAGCACTATCAGTGCCAGGGAATTCCTTCCCTGGCACTGATAGGGGTCTCCGACACCCCCCCACTCCCTCCCCTGAGTTCGTCCCGACACCCCCCACCCCCTGCCACCCCCCAAAGGTGGCAGGACCCCCCTCCCAACCCCTACCCCGACATCACACACAGACACACACCCGACACGCATGCAGGCACCACCAACACACATTCCCGCACACACATGAACAAACATGCCAACAGACACACACAGAGTCATACACGCACACTCTCATTCAGACATACACGCACACATCCATACAGACATACATACAGACAGACACGCACACATTTCCATTCACACTACACCCCCGGATGCATACACGCACTCACACACCCCCTCTACATACTCACACGCACACCCCCATGCACCCACACATCACCCCCTCCACCCCCTCCCCTAACGGACGATCAACTTACCTTGTCTGTTGATCTTCCGGGAGGGGACGGGATCCATGGGGGCTGCTCCGCCGCCACCACACCATCAACAGAACACCGCCACGCCGAATCACACAACGTGATTCGGTGGGCGGTGTTCTGTTGACGTGGTGGTGGAGGTGGAGCAACCTCCACTTCCCCGCTGCCCGCCAGTATGGCTGCTGGCAGCTCTCCGTCCGGAAAAGGACGGAGGGCTGCCAGCAGTTATAATACGTCGAGCGGAAAACCGCACTGGCGGTCTTCAGCACGGCGGTCCCTCGGCGGTCTTGTCAAAAGACTGCCGAGGTCGAAATTACCCCCATTGTGTCTTATTTATAGTGTTTTTTAGTAAAGCTAAGTTTTTGTATAAATCTAAGCACCTATAAAAATGTGAAAACATTATGCTGCAATTTTCAGTTTCAGACACCTCATTCCTCACTCACATAACCCTGCAGCACTTCCTGGGAAACAATGCAGTTGTAGTCAGACTTCAAAGCCACTAAACCCAAGTTTGCTTCGTTCCTCAACAAGGGCTGTTTAGGTGATGGCAAGAGAGTGGCAGACCGCCATCTGCTCCCTGTGCACTGACTTTTGGATACCTTATACCAAGACTAGGAGAGGGAGAGTGGCCATGTCCAGCTTTTTGACCAAACCTAGATAGTGGGTAGTTGAAGGCTGGAAGGAAGCTGAAGGTTGAGTACATTGGTGGATGGATAAGAGATGGACAGTTTGATGGTATCTATGTTTGGTCAATTGTTTAGGTGTTCTATATAGTTTTCATACTTTGCCTTACCATCATCACAAAGCACTTAAGATACTGTCAGCTGGCGAAGCCACCAAAGCAAAACCATGTGAATCAAAAAATATCTTCTGGGAGGTGATGCTCTCCCTGGTTCGGATGTATGGTACTCACAGTCATGTGTATGTGTAAGCACTTCATGATTGCCTCCTGGCGGTGCCCCTTCTTGGTTTATCTGTGGCTCCTTTTTCATTGACAATATCTCTCCCATTTATCGTGGAGCTTTCAGGGCAGGACTTCATATTACAGATAAAGTTCCCTCTGCTTATATATTATGCTGATATTTCAAGTCACAAGTAGTTCCATAACCACGTGGAGGAACCAGGCCAAAGGCTGAGTTCCTTTATAAAGTTATGGAAATATGAAGTGATTTGCAATATCCTTATCATGTGCGCCAGGGCATACTCTATCCCATATAATAAATGGTCACACCGTCACCTTTCCCACAAACCACTTAAAACTTTGGTGTGTACCACTTTCATATGAAAGAGTGAGCATGTTTGCAAACATTAATAATACAAATCAAATATTTACTGACAAATTAAACACAAAGAACCTGTGAGGTATTTGTTGCAACTGATATTAAAAACAGTTCAATACAAGTCAGTTTAAAAAAAAAAGCAGTAGTACCTCAGAACATGTAGACACATGCAGAAAGATTCTATCTTTATTTTAAGAAGCTCAAAAAATAAACATTGTTTCTGTTTCTCATTGTGTGCTATTAAAATAAAGCAAAAGAAAGAAGTGCAAGTTTCCTTTTGTTGCTTTAAAAAGCTACTTTAATTTTGTTCCATGACTTGACCAGCCTTTCACCTTAGCTGCTGGCTCCATCCGCAGGCATGGCACTGTCAGAACTTGACTGTAACATCCTTGTACTTCAGTTCTGACACCTTTTATTTATAATGGGCAACTTGGTGCATCACAAGACATTAATTATAAAGAAATCAGTAACTGTCTTTTATATAGGGATTACAGAATCCGATGTACTATATGAATCTAGCTCTCACACGTCACCCAGGACAACTTTCACAAAACCGCACCATATAGTAATATATAAAACAAAAGCAGATTTCTCATTTTCCCTTCTAATTTTTCTTGACAATACTTCTCAATCTGTGCTCTCTCTTTGGGCCCGATTCAGAAAGGTAATCGTAGGCCCAGATGTGAGAGGGCCTAGCGCCACTTTAGCGCCACCTTAGCTTCCTTTTTTTTATGCTAAGGCCGTGCTAAGGCGGCCTTTTTCCTGTGCCAAAGTTACAAAGTGGTGCAAATCATGCATTGCACCACTTTGTAAACCTTTGTGCTACATTATGCATGTGCCATGTATAATGTATGCAGAGGGTGCATTCCCCCATTAAGGGTGCCGAAAAAATGGTGCAAAGAAAAAGAGATTTCTTTGCGTCATTTTTTTCAGCACTTTTAACACTTGCTCAGAGCAGGCATGAAAAGGGGGCATGACGTTGTTTTCATTTGACCTCTATGTGCTGTTCAAGGTCAGCATAAAAATGTTGGCGCTAACCCTGAACAGTATATCAATAGCATCAGAAATTCTGATGCTATTTCCCCCACCGTGCTAAGCGTCGCAATGAAAGTGACAACACTTTCTTTAAATCTGCCCCTTAGACTTTTGATCTAAGTTTGGAACAAAAGTCTAAGTTTACAATGTTTTGGTATTCACAAAGGTAAGTTATGAGTAGTATTTTTACGTCTGCACCTAGGGCAGAATCTTCGCACTCTGGGCAGAATCTCTGCCCCAAATGCTGAGATTCCATTTTGCACCTGGAGTGTAATCTCCACACCTGGAGTTTACTCTCCACACCCGGAGGGGAATCTCCACACTCGGGATGAATCTCTGCCCCAGATACAGAGATTGCCCTGGGTGTGGACGTAAAGATATTACTCATAACTTAGCTTTGTGAATACTGAAAAATCGTAATCTTACACTTTTTATCTAAACGTAGACCAAGAGTCTAAGTTTACTTTTGTGAGTCGGGCCCTTTGTGTTTTTCTTATTATTTGCTTTTTGATCTTTTAGAGGCCCTATTAGTAGTTATAATTACGTTAGGACATGAGTTATAGTTACCTGAAATCACTATTATTGGTGAATTTCAGTGTTTTTTTTTCAGTTTGAAATCGTTATGTTTTAGCTGACATTTTCACCTAACTAAGACATCCATTTAACTATAGTTTTTCCAGTCAATATATATAAAAACCTAATAAACTTCAAATACCTAAAGCCTACAATGCAGACTTAGGGCCTGATTGAGATCTTGTGGGGAGAGTTACTCTGTCACAGCGGTGATGGATATCTTGTCTGCCGAAATATAATTCTCAGTATCTCCTATAGGATTTATATTTACATCACCTCATCCTCCAAGATCTCAATCAGGTCCGAAGTGTGGTCTAAACAATGGGGCTCCTTTAACGTTATAAGGAAAAATATTGTTTAGATCACATTTAGGGCCTCATTACGAGACTGACAGGCTGACCGTCAGCCCAATGGAGAAAAGACTGCAGTGGTGGTTCCTCCCCTCCACCCCACCCCGATTACAATGTTTCAACAGGGCTGACTTCCAGAAACCTCCAAAATCAGAAGTTTCCGCTGGTCAGCCCAGTGGAAACAGTGCAACAGCAGTGGCCTCGGCTCCTAATGTAGCCGAGGCCAATGCCGTCATACAGAGGGTGCTCCCAGCACCTTTGGGATAAATAATAAACACTGTGCAGTTCGAGGGTATTGGGCAGGGGGGCCCTGGCACTGCTCATGACATGGTTGTGGGCAGTGTGGGGGCCACCAAGAACTCGCTTTCGACCAGCCTTTTTAATGGAGAGGACCTTGCCATGGAAAGGCTGGCAGAAAGTGAAGTTGTGGTCAGCATGACGGGACTGCTTTAATCACTCTCATGGCTGATCACAACTTTGACCACCACCTACCCGTCGGGATCCATGGTCCTGTCGGTGGCAGTGGACCACTGGTGGTCGAACCACCAGGGTCCTAATATGGCAGTCAGGACCGCTTGGCATGCAGCCTGAAAATATAGTATAGTACAATGTATTTATAATTTTCTACATCTATAATTTTTATTTATTTCTGTAAGTACCACAGTACTTTCTAGGTAGCACCACAATAGTCTGCAAAATTTAAAAAGATATATAATGTAATAAAAACTACTTTTCAGTACCTTCTCATGCTCATTTAAACTTACTCATCAATCCTATCCACTTACAAAACAGTAGTACGCTATATTTACACCTAAAACGCAGTCTGAAAGTGGTCTAAACAATATGGTTGTCTTTTAATTTTGTAAGGGCTTGCACTGCGAAACCATGGACTGTTTTGCATCGAGCTGTAACGTGGTATGCCAAAAGATTACTGAGGTATACAGAGGAAAAATATATCACTATGTTTCTGTTCATTGTGTCCCTAATTCACAGTTGTAAACATACACTTTTGTATTTTACTAGTAGTTTCTTTATGAATGCGGAGTCTCTGCACATAAAAATGTAGGACTATTCTATCTTTTTATGTGCAGAGACTCCACCTTCATAATGATAGAACTTGTAAAATAAATTTGTCAGTAGCTAACAATCGTAAACTGACAAAAAAGTGTAGGTTTACCTTTGTGAATCAGACCCTATAACTTTATAACTACTCAACTGCTTTTCAAATGCTATCAAAAAGAACCCATTACACCCTAAAATGTATATTCCTGCAAAGATTCAGCGAGACGTGTTCAGCTATTTTTCTGCTATGCCGTTTTAAACAACACTCTATGACACACCACTCAACTACACTGTTCAACACACCACGCCACTCTATGACATATCACCCCACTCAATGGCACCAACTGCACCCCCTGACAGCCCACTCCCATCTATCAGTCTCTAAAACACTGTACTCTATATCCCTCCACTTCACTCGATGCTACTCTGCTCTACCCTGCTCTAGTGCATGCCACTAGACTCTATGCCATTTCACTTTATGCAACTCCACTCCATGCTATTCCACTGTACGCCACTGCAGTCTACACCAGCCTGTGCCACTCCACTCCATTTAATTCCGCTCTACTCCACACCACTCCACTGTATATCACTCCACTCTATGCCACTCAACTCTACGCCTCTCCATTCTATGCCATTCCACTATATGATATTCCACTCTATGCCACTTTTCTCTCCGCCACTTCACTTTACACATCTCCACCACTTAACTCTATGCTAATCCACTCCATGTAACAGGACTATATGCCACTCTATGCCACTCTATCATACGCTATTCTATTCTATGCCACCCCATTGTATGATGCTAAACTCTACACTATTTAATTGTATGCCACTCTACTGTATGTCACTGCACTCCATGCCACCCACTCTACATCACTTTACGCCACTCCACACTGCACTATTCCACTTTATGCCACTCTAGTTTAAGGTATTCCACTCTTTGCCACTCCACTCTTGGCCACCCAACTCTATGCCACTCCACTATGTGACATCCTTTCTACACCACACCACTCTTCACTATTCCACTCTACCCCAAACTTTCACCATTCCATTCTATGCCACTCCAGTCTGCACCACTCATCAGTATGCTGTTCCACTATCCGCCACTCCACTCTATACCACTCCACTCTATGTGATTCAACTCTACAACACTCCACTTTACGCAACTCCACTCTAGCCCACTGCACCTTAGGCCACTCTACCCTGTTATTCCACTCTATACATTCAGCTCTACTCCACTCTATTGTAAGCCACTCCACTGTACCCCATGGCAATGTACACTATCAAACTCTAAGTCAATGTACTTTTTACCACCAAACTGTACGTCACACCATTTTACACCACTCCAATCTACACCACTCTATTGCATGCCATGTCAATCTACACCATTCCACTCTATGCAATACCACTCTATGCTATACCACTATGCCACCTGATGCTACACTACTCTATGTGATTACACTCAGTCTATGTCTACTTTATGCCATTCCACTTTAAACCACTCCCCTTCACTCTACGCCACTCAAATATAAGCCACTTGTCACTTTGTCACTCCACGCTTTACTATTCCACTCTGCACCACTCTACTCTACATACCACTCCACTCTGAGCTACTCTACTTTACACACCTGCACTCTATGCCACTCCTCCCTATGCTATTCCACTGTATGAAACTCTACTGTATGCAACTCCACTCTCTGGCACTCCACTCTATGATATTACACTCTACACCATTCTACGCTGCTCCAATCTACTATATTCTACTCTTAGCCACTCTCCTGAATGCTACTCTACTCCATGCCATCCCACTCTACGCCACTCTATGCAACTCAACGCCATGGAACTCCATTCTGTGCCACTACATTTTGCTCTACTACACTCTATGCTTTTCCACTCCACCCGTTCCACTCTATGCCACTCTAATGCACAGACCTCCATTCTATGCCCCGTCACTCTATGCCACTACATTCTATGCAACTACACTCTATACTATTGCAGTCTACTCCACTCCACTCTATCCCACTCCACTCTACAGCATTCCACTCAAAGCTATTTGACTCTACACCACCCCATTCTATGCCATTCTAATGTACGCCACTCCATTCTATGTCACTTCACTCAATGCCATTACACTCTATGCAACTACACTCTATGCTATTTCAGTCTGCTCCTCTCTACTCTAGGCAACTTTATGCCACTTCCCTCTACTATTTTCTACTCTACACCACTCCACCTTAGGTCACCTTAAGTCACTCCACTCTAAACTATTCCACTGCATGCTACTCCACAGTATGCCATTAAACTCTACATCGACCCACTCTATGCCACTGTATTATATGCCACTCCACTCTACGCTACTCCACTCCATGCTATTCTACAATCTACCACACCATTCTAAGCTGCTCTACGCACTCCACTCCATGGTATCTCACTCAGTGCCACACCACTCCATGCTACTCCACTCTATCCTTTTGAGGCATGCTACACAACAATATTCCAGTGAATGCCACTCGACTCTAGGCCACTCCACTTTACATCACTCCGCCCTGTGACACTCCACTTTATGCCATTTCACTGTCCACCACTCTACTTGACGCCACTCCACTCAACAAAACTTCACTCCAGCCTACACGGCTCTACTCTACAGCACACTGCACCTCTCCACTCCATGGTATTCAACTCTGAGCCAATTCACTTTATGTCCTTCCAGTCTACGCCTTTCTACTATATATAACTCTATCCTGTGCCACTCAACTCTACTCTATTTCACCCAATGCCACTCCACTTAATGTTACTCCACTGATCCTCTATGCTCTATGCTTTTGTGCCATTATACACAAGGCCATTCCTGTCAATGCCACCCCACTCTAGGCCACTCCACTTTACATCACTCAGCTATGTAATACTCTACTCTCTGCCATTTAACCATACACCACTCTAGTTTACACCACTCCACTCAACAAAACTTCACTCTATGCCACTACACTCCATGCCAGTACACCCTTCTCTGCTGCACTATACACTATTCCACTGTGTGCCACTCAAACATACGTCAATCCACTCTTTGCCATTTCACTCTAAACCACTCTTCAACACTCCACTCTAAGCTGTTGCACTCTAGGTCACTCCCCTTCATGCCACTCCCATGTATGCTATTCCAATCTACGCTACTCAACTTTATGCCACTACAATCTATACCCCTCCATTCTAGGACACTTCACTCTATGATATTCCACTCTATGGAAATCCAATCAAAACTATTCCACTTTACGCCACTCTATGCGACTATTCTATATGACATCAATCTGTGGCACTCCAATCTACACCACTCTTCTCTATGCCACTCTACTTTGCCATTTTCCACTCCATGCTAGTCCATTCTATGTCACTCTGCTCTATGCCACTCCACTCAATGTCACTCCTCTCTACACAACTCCACTCTATACTATTTGACTCTAAGCTTCTCCATTGTATGCCACTCTACTATACACCACTCCACTCAATGCCACTGGAAGCTATGCCACTACACTCTACACTGTTCCAGTCTACTCCACACCTCTCAATGCCACTCCAGTCTATGATATTCTACTCTATCCCACTCCACTCTATGCACTCCACTATTTTCTATTCACTGTATGCCACTCTACTTTTCACCAGTCCTCCTTTTGCTATTCCACTCTATGCCACTCAACTTTAAACCAATCCAGTGTAGACCACTCCACTCTGTGCTATTCCACTTTACGCCACTCCACTGTATGCCATTACACTCTGCTCAATTCCACTATACGTCACTCCACTCTACCCCACTGAACTCTACACCGTTCCAGTGTACACCACTCCACTCAATGCCATTGCACTCTATGCCACTGCACTCATGCCACTCCACTCTACACAACTCTATGTCACTCCACTCCGAGCTATTCTACTCCACACCACTCCACTTTATGCCACTCAACTATAAACTATTCCAATCTACCCCACTCAATGCTGTGCCACTCCAATATATACCACTCCATTCTACGCCACATCCCATTTTACTGGACGCCATTCCAGTTTACACCACTCTACTCTACACTATTCCACTTTATGTCATGGTTTCGGGCGGGTCTGATCAGGACTTTGGTTGGGACACCCCTTGAGGTCACCGAATATCCTAAAGAGGTAGTACACTGGGGCAGAGGAGCAGCTAAAGGCATACACAGAAAGGACAGCTATGGATAGGCACAGGAAACAGGAAAGTAAAAGCAGAGCAACCCTTGTGTGAACAAACAGGAAACGGATTACCAGTGGACAAACACGCTGGGGTTGTACACAGAGTAAGGCGCAGAACCTCCCACAGTGACAGGGAATCTCAATGCCTCTGTGCAGTTTGCTCTTACAGATAGTCACCCTGCCAGCCCCATAGAAAGGAGGCAGCAGAAGTGATTCTGTCTCTGGACCCTAGAGCACAAACAAGGATAGTACTTACATACACAGGACACGCTCTTGTGGGTCCAGCTGGAAACACAGTGGCGATTCCTGAGAAAACAGCAATAGCACACTGTCACTGTTAGGCACGAAATACAACGTATAACACTGGACAAGGATGGGGGCAGGAATTGCCTCCTGGAAACCAGGAGCCAACCCCAGTACACAGGAGGACACGTATACACTGGTGAAGACTGATAGAACACTTACCAGACACAAAAAACCAAGAAGAAACAGAAACAGAAGGGAACAAACAGAGGCAGAGGCAAGAACTAGGAACAGGCTCAGGTTGAAGCAAAGGCGGGTCTAGGACTTGAAAACAGGGCGCAAACTTCTGGCTGGGACAGACAGAGACAGGACTGAGAAACTGAGAACAGGCTCTGGCTGGAACAGGCAAGGACAGGACTGGAATACAGGGATTGTGAAATGAGCAGTAAACAGGACTGGGAAACAGAGAGAAGGTTCAGGCTGAAACAAGGCAGGAGCAGGGCAGAGAAACAGGGAGCAGGCTTTGGAAGAAACAAACAGGTACAAGGCTAAGAGGTAGGGAGCAGACTCTGGCTGGAACAATCAGGAGCAGGGAAGAGAAACAGGAAACAGGATCAGGCTGGAACAGAACAGGAACAGGAACAAAACTGGAATACCATCCGACTAAGGGTCTTTAACACAAAGGAATCGAAGTCCGATGCACGACGGGGAGCTTGAGGAAATGGCTGCTTATAAGCAGTTCCAAACTGGGCTGCACAGGAGAGGTTTCAGGTGTGTGTGGTTTCGGACACTTGCAAGTCTTGGAGGAGAGGATCCAGTGAAAAGGAGCAACTGGACTTCTCCCATTGAAAACAATGGGAAACAGAATCCGGGTTTTCCTGACTACCAAGCTGTGCATTATGGGATTTGCAGTCCCAAGAAGCAAAAGTAGTCCTACACAAGTGTACCATGGAGAAAAGAGAAACAAACAAGAGTCAGCAAGGGACTCTAGATAGGTGTTCAAGTTGATTCCCAGGCTTCTGACAGTCCCCTTACAGCGCCCCCTGGAAATGGGATGACCGAGTCATAACAGTATACCCCCTCCCACCAGTCCGCTCAAGAAGAGAAGGCGATCTTTTGGCTGAAAAAAGTTGAAGAGGAAAAGCCAAAGCAAGAAAATCCAACACCAACCTTGGTTGATAAGTTTACAGTCCTGCCACAGATGAATCATTCAATGAGCAAAGCATGTATTAATTCCCATATGGGCTCCGATGTCTTTCCTCTTTATTGTTCGAGTGATACAGGAGGAGTGCATGGAGTTGGTTTCTGGTGAAGTGGATTCAGGAGCAAGGAGATCTGGAATTGCATCATGGGCGGTATTCTTTAGGACTTTAGTTTCCTGTTCAGTACTGTCTTCTTTGGAGGACATAATAGGCGTATTAGTAAGGTCTGTAACTCCTTCCGACAAGCAGGATATGTCTGTTTCTGCAGCAGTATTTGCATTGATTGTGGTCTGAGGCTTGCAAAGCATAGAAACTTGGGACACATGGGTAACTGGTGTTCTCAAGGTGAACATTAAATATTCAGAATTTTCTTTAGTTTTGGATGACTTCGGAGTATCAATCACAGGATCAACAAGAGTTTTTAAGTCTTTAGAAACTGGATTAACATCTGAAAATGTAGAAGTTCCACAAACTAATTCTTTAGGGTGATCTTCAGACAAGACTGAGATTCCTTCATTGCATGTGCTCTGTGGTATTTTCGTGGTATCAGAGATGGTTTCTTTGCAAAGCGTTTCTACTACAAGTAGTTTATCTTCAACTCTGTTAACACTGAAAGGTTGTTCTTTGGAAGGAAATGGAACTGGAGTCTCTTCAGAAATCACCTTTACATTGTTTTCTACAATTTCAGCTCTTGCCTTTGAAGTGATGATTGTTTCTTGCAATAAAACACTAAGAACAGTACTTATCATCAGATCTTCAAATACAAGATTCAAATTCAAGTCTTTAGTCTTAGTGGGAAATATTACATCTTTCAGCACTTGAACTTCGGTTTCAGATTGCTGGTTTTCAGGAGTCTTTAGTTTCAGGGACACAGCAGGTGACATTGGTGTGGCTGGTTTTACATCAAGATCAGATACCGGTAGCTCAGAGATCTTGTCTTCACTAATCGTGGAGCTGGAAACAGGATACACATTGGCAGGGATCAGCAGGTCAGGATCAGTGGTTGAGGCTGCAACTGTGTCCAGTTCTAGGCGAAGGCTCTCATTTCTTATGACAGGCTGTTCACTTTCAGATTCCTGGCTTTCTTCCTTGTCTGAAATCTCCACGGTTTGCTTTGACACAGAAGAGATTTTTAAAGTTTCTGAGAAGTCCATTACATTCTTAGTAATTGCGGGTATTTCTTCACGGTCAGAAAAATCCATTAGTTCACTTGAAACAGGAACTGTCTCTTCATTATCTGAAATTTCTATGATATTGTTTGAAAGGGCAGGAGTATCCCCACAATCTGAAAATTCTGGTGTGTGCGCCATTTGAACAGCACTATCTGCAGGTTTGTTCACTGCAAGGCAGGAACCACTGTCATCACTAGATTCAGATTCTTCAACACTGTTGCACAACTTGCCATTAATCTCCAGTAAAGTCATATCTTGGTTTCTTAAGGTGCAGCTATTGGAGTCTGCATCAGAACTCTCTTCTTCCTTTGGCTTAATTTGTTCTGATAGAGGGGCTGAGACACTTCCTTCTGAAGACTCTGATCCATCCTTTGAATCAAGAGGTGTCAAATCTCTCAGAGATGTCAGAGATTCAGTCAACTGCACAGGGATATTCTCTGGAAAACTACAAGCTGAGAGAGAGTCTGAAGAAGAGGCTGATATATTTATAACTGGAGCAGTCTTTTGACATTCATTCATAGCAGGGAAAATCTGCTTTATAGCAGTCTTTGGAGAGGCACATGAGGTAGCATACTGTTCTTTAAGCCAAAGCTGGTGATCATTTTCTTTTTTCAGGTTTTCAAATTGCCTTGCAGTAGTTTCCATCAGCTGCTCTGTTACTTCTTCTACCTTACAGATAAACAGAATGTCTGGTTCTGCCAACAGTGAAATATGCATTGATGAAAAGAGCCCACGGGCAAGATTTCTAGTGTATGTTATAACATATTCATCATAGAAGTCCAATATCTGCCTTTTAATCTGCCAAAACTGCTCTTTTAGTGTGTGTATGTCCATATTGTATTCAAACCCACTCAGAATAGAAAAGGGTTTAGCAGAGTTTTTAGGGATTGAGACTGGTGTATTATCATCTAGTTTGGGAAGAGCACAAGCCTTATGAGTGGAACTAAGGAATCCCACAGTCTTTACTGATCCATTTGATACAGGGTCTAGCCTGCTGACTTGAAAACTCTGAGGGACTGATAGGTCTTTATAAGAGTCAGCACTGCACTTTGAATTCTGAGAAACTGGCCTAGATGGGCTGAAGCACTCAACAGAAAACAAGGGAATCCCTAGTGTGGCTTCTTGAACAGTGTCAGGGTTCTTTGTTTTGACAGAGTCCTGGAAGTAAATTTGGGATGCACTAGCATGAGGCAAGGGATTAACCAGGTTTTCTTGAGAGTAAATGTCTTGTGTAGAAGTAGCAAAAGCACTTCCACGGTTACGAACATTCTTACTGGCTTCAGCTAATAGATATTGCAAAAACTCATTACGTCCTTGTAATTCTTCTACAGACAGGGACTAGGGGTCATAGCCACAAATAACATAATAGTCTATCATTGAAAGATTAGCAAGCCACTCAGTATAGTACTGAACTTGCAAGTTATGGTTTTCTTTAACAAGTCTATCCTTTAAACTAAGGTCTTTTTTAGAGGATTTCAGAGAATGTATAGGCTTAGAAAGGGGTGTCTTAACATGATAGGAAAGCATTTTAGGTCTGCGTGTGCCTTTACTGCCTGGGGAGCTTGACATATTTGGTTCGTGCATTCTGTCACGGTTTCGGGCGGGTCTCATCAGGACTTTGGTTGGGACACCCCTTGAGGTCACAGAATATCCTAAAGAGGTAGTACACTGGGGCAGAGGAGCAGCTAAAGGCATACACGGAAAGGACAGCTATGGATAGGCACAGGAAACAGGAAAGTAAAAGCAGAGCAACCCTTGTGTGAACAAACAGGAAACGGATTACCAGTGGACAAACACGCTGGGGTTGTACACAGAGTAAGGCGCAGAACCTCCCACAGTGACAGGGAATCTCAATGCCTCTGTGCAGTTTGCTCTTACAGATAGTCACCCTGCCAGCGCCATAGAAAGGAGGCAGCAGAAGTGATTCTGTCTCTGGACCCTAGAGCACAAACAAGGATAGTACTTACATACACAGGACACGCTCTTGTGGGTCCAGCTGGAAACACAGTGGCGATTCCTGAGAAAACAGCAATAGCACACTGTCACTGTTAGGCACGAAATACAACGTATAACACTGGACAAGGATGGGGGCTGGAATTGCCTCCTGGAAACCAGGAGCCAACCCCAGTACACAGGAGGACACGTATACACTGGTGAAGACTGATAGAACACTTACCAGACACAAAGAACCAAGAAGAAACAGAAAGAGAAGGGAACAAACAAAGAGGCAGAGGCAAGAACTAGGAACAGGCTCAGGTTGAAGCAAAGGCGGGTCTAGGACTTGAAAACAGGGCGCAAACTTCTGGCTGGGACAGACAGAGACAGGACTGAGAAACTGAGAACAGGCTCTGGCTGGAACAGGCAAGGACAGGACTGGAATACAGGGAGTGTGAAATGAGCAGTAAACAGGACTGGGAAACAGAGAGAAGGTTCAGGCTGAAACAAGGCCAGGAGCAGGGCAGAGAAACAGGGAGCTGGCTTTGGAAGAAAAAAACAGGTACAAGGCTAAGAGGTAGGGAGCAGACTCTGGCTGGAACAATCAGGAGCATGGCAGAGAAACAGGAAACAGGATCAGGCTGGAACAGAACAGGAACAGGAACAAAACTGGAACACCATCCGACAAAGGGTCTGTAACACAAAGGAATCAAAGTCCGATGCACGACGGGGAGCTTGAGGAAATGGCTGCTTATAAGCAGTTCCAAACTGGGCTGCACAGGAGAGGTTTCAGGTGTGTGTCGTTTCGGACACTTGCAAGTCCTGGAGGAGAGGATCCAGTGAAAAGGAGCAACTGGACTTCTCCCATTGAAAACAATGGGAAACAGAATCCAGGTTTTCCTGACTAGCAAGCTATGCATTATGGGATTTGCAGTCCCAAGAAGCAAAAGTAGTCCTACACAAGTGTACCATGGAGAAAAGAGAAACAAACAAGAGTCAGCAAGGGACTCTAGATAGGTGTTCAAGGTGATTCCCAGGCTTCTGACAGTCCCCTTACAGCGCCCCCTGGAAATGGGACGACCGAGTCGTAACACTTCATGCCAGATTCTACACTATGACACTCTACTTTACGTGGCTCATCTCTCTGGCACTCCACTCTAACCTACACCAATGTACCCTTACAACAAGCCACTTCCTGCTAGACCACTCTACCCCACTCCACTCAAAGCCACTCCACTCAACGCCACTTCACTCTATGCTAATTGACTTTACACTACTCCAAATAATGCCACTCTATTGCATGCCACTCCACTCTATGATACTACGCAATATGCCACTACACTCTACACTATTCCAGTATATCCTACTCTGCTCCATGCCACTCCCCTCTGTGATATTCCACTCTACGACATTCCACTTTATCCCACTCCACCCTACGCTATTCTATTGTATGCCAATCTACTATACATCAGTCCACTCTATGCTATTTCACTCTTAGCCACTCCACTCTACATCACTCTACTCTGTCCTATTCCACTCCAAACCACTCCTCTGTGTAGTGTACCATTCCGCTCTATACCACTCCCTTCTATGCTAGTCCACTCTACGCTACTCCATTCAATGCCACTCCACTTGACACCACTACAGTCAATGCCATTCCACTCTATCCCCTTCTACTCTATGGTATTAATCTCTAAACATCTCTACTGTATAACACTCCACTCTACACTATTCCACTCTATGACATTCTACTCTATCATTCTCAACTCTATGCTATTCCACTCTACACAAATCCACTATACACCATTAAACTCTAAGCCACTCAACTCTATGGTATTCCACTCTACCCCACTCCACTCAACGCCACTCAACTCTTTGCCACTCCACTCTATTCCATTCCACTCTACGTCATTCCACTTTATGCTCTTCAACTCTATGTAACTCCATTGCACAACACTTTACTGGATGCCACTCCACTCCATGTCACTCTGCTCTTCGCCACTCCATTCTAGGCCACTCAACAACACTCTACTGGAGGCCATCCACTAAATGCCACTCCACTCTGACCCTCTATGCTATTCCATTGCTATTCCATTCTACTCCATTCACCTCTAGGCCACACTACACCAATCCACTCTATCATATTCCACTCTATGCCACTCCACTCTAAGTCACTCCAGTCTAAACTATGTTACTGTGTGCTAGTCCACCGTACACCATTCCACTCAACAAAGCTCCACTCTATGCCAGTCCACTCTATGCTATTCCATTGTATGCCACTCTACTCTACACCAGTCCACTCTACGCTATTCCACTCTACCCTACATCACTCCACTGTGCCCTATTCCACTCTACACCATTCCACTGTACACCATGCCACTCTACACCACCCCACTGTGTCATTCCACTGTACACCATTCCACTCTATGCCACTTCAGCCTACCCTATTTCACTCTTTGCCACTCCATTTAATTCCATTCCAGTCTATGGGGGTGATTCTAACCCCGGCGGTCTTAGACCGCCGGGGCCAGGGTCGGCGGGAGCACCGCCGACAGACCGGCGATGCCCCGCAGGGCATTCTGACCGCAGCGCTTTGGCCGCGGTCAGTGCAGGAAAACCGGCGGTCTCCCGCCGGTTTTCCGCTGCCCCTTGGAATCCTCCAAGGCGGCGCAGCTTGCTGCGCCGCCGAGGGGATTCCGACCCCCCCTACCGCCATCCAGTTCCCGGCGGTCCGCCCGCCGGGAAGCGGATGGCGGTAGGGGGGGTCACGGGGCCCCTGGGGCCCCTGGGGGCCCCTGCAGTGCCCATGCCACTGGCATGGGCACTGCAGGGGCCCCCGTAAGAGGGCCCCTAAATGTATTTCACTGTCTGCTGCACAGACAGTGAAATACGCGACGGGTGCAACTGCACCCGTCGCACAGCTTCCACTCCGCCAGCTCGATTCCGAGCCGGCTTCATCGTGGAAGCCTCTTTCCTGCTGGGCTGGCGGGCGGCCTGAAGGCGGCCGCCCGCCAGCCCAGCGGGAATGTCAGAATTACCGCCACGGTCTTTCGACCGCGGAACGGTAACCTGACGGCGGGACTTTGGCGGGCGGCCTCCGCCGCCCGCCAAGGTCAGGATGAGGGCCTATGTCACTACACTCTATTCTACTCCACTCTACACCACTATGGCCCTCATTACAACCCTGGCAGGAAAGTCTGATGACCGCCGTGCTGACGGCCGCCAACATACCGTGTCCACGGTGGAAATCCGCTACAGGTAATATAGACACCCACACAAGTCCGCCACACCAAAGGTCAGTGATAAACTGATGGTACAAAACCCAAGCCAACAGGAATACACCCACACTATCACAACCCACGAATCAACGCGGCGGTCATTCAACCGCGGTAAACCATTGGTGGTACACCCTGCTGCACTCCAAATACACACATTTACAAAACACAACCACATTGGACAATCCAAAATACACACACCTGATACACATACGCACGCCACACCCACACATTGACACCACTATAAAACACCCACCCACATTACCCACAACCCCTTACAATGACATTTTTGGAAGAAGCAGAGAGAGAGAAAAGCAAAGACAACACCAGCATCCAGAGGCACACAACACCATCACTCATACACCATCCACACACAAAACACCACACACCACAACTCATCACCCAACACATCAGATCAACCGTCACCTCAGACATCACTCACACCACATCATGGCACCTCAAAGACACCCCAGGTTTTCTGAGGAGGAACTCAGGGTCATGGTGGAGGCAATCATCTGGGTAGAGCCACAGCTATTCGGATCACAGGTGCAGCAGACATCCATTGCAAGGAAGATGGAGCTATGGTGGAGAACTGTCGACAGGTTCAACGCAGTGGGACAGCATCCAAGAACACAGGATGACATCAGGAAGAGGTGGGAAGGTACGTTACATGGTATCCAGACACCCGGTAGCCATACAGAGGACTGGCAGTGGATCCCCACCTCCTCCCCCACAACTAACAATATGGGAGGAGCAAGTCTTGGCAATAATGCATCCTGAGGGCCTCGCAGGAGAAGAAGGAGGACTGGACTCTAGTAAGTCGTATCTCTACTATTATATCCCCCCACCCTACCTGCATGCCATCACAAACCCCAACCCCTACCTTCACACCCATCACCCCAACACCTCACATATACCCACTATCACAACCCACACATCCCAATACCAAGCCCTGCATGTGACAACAATGCATGGACACCCATCACAGACCTGCATTGACACCCATCACCAAAGCATGTCCAATGGAGAGACTCACCCAGGGCACAGAATCACTATTCACATAAGGGCCAAGGCGATATTGCATGCAAAGTAGTAGAGGGAAACACACCCATTGCACAAGATGGCACACATAGATACAATAACAATGCATTTACACCCCAACAGGACCCCCTACACAATGTCACCGGACAGGAGGTGCCAGCCATATCCAGTCCCCCCACAGAATAGGCCCACAGTGATGACATCAGCTCTGCACGCCTGGATCAAGATGACCAGCCCGGCCCATCAGGGACCTCTGGACAGTTGTTTCCCCTGCCACAGTCCCAAAACACCACTGAACCTCCCCATCAGGAAACACCACCACAGCACCCACCCAGCAGGCCCATGCCACTGCCCCAGGACACGTCAATCAGCAGTGTGTCCACCGCTACAGGGACCCCAGGCAACCCCACTAACACAGGACGATCAGGGACCTGGGATCAGTGGCAGTGGGCACACGGTTCAGGGGACAGAGGCACAGGATAACAGGGAAGCAGAGAGGATTGCTGTGCGACAGGTGGAGGACAGGCCCAGGGAACCCACTCTCCACAAGGCACTCTCAAACATCACAGGAGCATACCACCATTCCCAGGAGACCATGGGCACAGTACTGGCCAAGTTTCAGGAGACCCAGCGGCTGCAGGAGGAACAGTACCTGGGGATCAGGGAGGACTTGAAGTCCATTAATACCACCCTGGTCACCATTACAGGGGTGCTGGCAGACATGGCCAACAACATGAGGGAGACAGTGGCATACCACCGGGCCCCTGACACCAGCCTGAACGATGAACAGCCTTCCTCATCCGCCGGCGCTAGTGGACAGGAGGTCCCACCACAGGACCAACAGGCCACCAGCACCCCACCCCCTGCAGAAGGAGAAGCACCCCGCAAACGGTCCCTGCGATCCAGGAACAAGACAGAGAACATTGCCAAGACCCCCACAAGGAAATCCTGATTGTCACCCTTCTGTTCCACTCTGTCACCCTGTCCACACTGAACTGCCATTGCTCCACTTCCCATGCCCCCTTGGATAATTCACCTGTGATACAAATAGACTGGACTCTATCCTGGACATTCCGCTACCATCACCCCAGCCCATTGCACATCCCCCTCTACTTATTAGCACTGAAATAAACACCCTTGAATCACAAAACAATCTCGAGTCAGTCTGTACTTTCACAAATGTATTATTACAACTTCTTCGACAAATCTCAATGTTAATGTTTATTTGCACATACCAATGTATGACAGTTGTTGTGGAGCAGTAAACATAGCAGAAGGCAGAATAAGGTACCCAGATCTGTGAAAAGGAAAGCCAACGTGAACTGTCAGGGTCCATACACAGAGATTAAAAGGCCGACTTATACAATGTCCTCCAGTAATCAGATATGAGATGAGCAGTGCCATTCTCTTACCTGTGTCTCACTGGAAGTACTGCATGATGATGTTGTTTCGGTTGTCAATATCTTCCTTCTCTGCCTCCTCTTCCTCACTGTCCACAGGCTCCACAGCTGCCATAAGACCATCATCAGGCCCATCCTCCTGCAGAAAAGGCACCTGGCGTCACAAAGCCAGGTTGTGCAACATACAGCATGCCACGATGATCTGGCACACCTTCTTTGGTGAGTAGTATAGGGAGCCACCTGTTAGATGGAGGCACCAGAATCTGGCCATCAGGAGGCCGAAAGTTTGCTCAATAATACGCCTAGTTCACCCATGTGCCTCATTGTAGCGTTCCTCTGCCCTTGTCCTGGCATTCCTCACTGGGGTCAGTAGCCATGAGAGGAAGGGGTAACCATAGTCACCCTCAAATGTGAATGGATATCTGTTAGACACACACCAACCTTTAGGGACTACCCCACACCCAGACACCTATTCATCCTGTGTGGGGACCTTGGGTTCACCTATTAGCCACACCCAGGGCCTCTGGAGCTGGCCCATCACATAAGGGATGCTGCTATTCCTCAAAATGTAAGCGTCATGCACAAAGCCAGGATACTTGGGCCCATATTTATACTTTTTGACGCACAACTGCGCCAACGCAGTTGTGCGTCAAAAATTTTACCGCCGGCTAACGCCATTCCAACGTGCCATGTGGGCACCTTATTAATGGAATGACGTCAGCCGGCGCTGCGGACTGGTGTGCGTTAAAAAAAATGACTCACACCAGGCAGTGCCGGCGTATGGGAAAATGGGGGTTGTGCGTCAAAAAATGGTGCAAGTCAGGTCTGAGGCAAAATTCAGGCCTCAAAACGGATTTGCGCCATTTTTTTGATGCCCAACCTCCATTGACATGACTCCTGTCTTAGCAAAGACAGGAGTCATGCCCCCTTGCCCAATGGCCATGCCCAGGGGACAATGACCATGCCCATGGTCATTGGGCATAGTGGCATGTAGGGGGGCCAAAATCAGGCCCCCCTATGCCACAAAAAAAATCAGAAAAAAATACTTACCCAAACTTACCTTTACTTCCCTGGGATGGGTCCCTCCATCCTTGGGTGTCCTCCTGGGGTGGGCAAGGGTGGCAGGGGGTGTCCCTGGGGGCAGGTGAGGGCACCTCTGGGCTCCTTCCGAGCCCACAGGTTCCTTAACGCCTGCCCTGACCCAGGCGTTAAAAAACGGCGCACATCAGGCTGTGCGCCGTTTTTTAAGGCCCACCCCCTCCTGTGCGTCAAAATGACGCCAGAGTATAAATAAGGGGCACAGGCCTTAAAGTCATTTTTTGGAAGAGAACGCCTACCTTCCATATAATTAACGCAAGGCTGGTTCCCCCTTCCAAAAAATGACACACATGGTGGAATTTTGACACCTGCGGGGTCGGGCGTCAAAGTATAAATATGGGGCAGGGTTTGCGCCAATTGTGCGTCAACATTTTTGACGCACATTCGGCGCAAACAGAGTATAAATATGCCCCTTGGTTTTCACATGAGAGATGTACTGGTCTGCCAAACACACTATCTACACATTCATTGAATGTTAGCTTTTTCGATTTCTGTACACCTATTCATTCCTGCGGGGGGGGGGGACAAATGCCGCATGTGTACCATCAATGGCACCAATGATATTGGGGATATGTCCCAGGGCAAAGTCAGCTTTCACTGTGGCCAAATCCTCCACCTGGGGGAAAACGATGTAGCTGCACATGTGTTTCAGCAGGGCAGATAACACTCTGGTCAACACGTTAGAGAACATTGGCTGAGATATTCTTGATGCCATGGCCAATTTTGTTTGAAAGGAACCACTTGCCAGGAAATGCACCACTGACAGGACCTGCATTAGAGGGGGGGATACCTGTGGGCTGGCGGATAGCTGACATCAAGTCTGACTCCAATTGGGCACACCGTTCTTGGATTGTGGCACAATCAAGTCTGTAGGTGATAATGATGTGTCTGTCTTCCATTGTCGACAGGTCCACCAGGGGTCTGTACACCGGAGGATGAAGCCAACTCATCATATGCCCCAGCGGATGTGCCCCATGGAGGAGAATGGTGAGCAGAGGGTCATGTACCACATAGGTTGCAAAAGTGTTTTTGCAGTAATGTGAGTAAATCCGTGTATGGCTTTGTCTGTCTGTATTTCTGCCCAAATGTGCTGTGACGCAGTTAGGTGCCATGCCATGTGCCACCCTGAAATGGCGGCTGCCTGACCTGTAAGGAGGGACAAGGGGAAATGAGGTAACTGTGCTGGCGTTGTGCAGCGTTACAGTAGGGGGTCGAAGAATGCTGTGCAATTCATCATTGGTTATCATTGGGCCCTATGGGTTCCAGGAGCCAATGACGATGTACGCCGGTGGTGACGGTACGCACCACCGCGGACGTGACCGCCATTTTCTATCTGTTCACTCACTTGATACCTGACCTTCAACAAGAGAGGACCTACACTACAAGTGCTGCTGTGACCTGAGTCTGGAAGCGACAATGGCTCGAGTGTCTGGGGAAGGGCCCCTGCCTTTACTTCGGAGGAGTTGGAGAGACTAGTGGACGGGGTCCTCCCCCAGTACACGCTACTCTACGGTCCTCCAGACAAACAGGTGAGTACAGTGTGAGCATGATGCATGGGACATGAACGTATGGAGTGGTGTGGATTGAAGATACATGTGGGGTTGGGGGCTGAGGCCTGTATGAGAGGATGGTGAGTGTATGTGTGTCTGGGCATGGGTGGGAAGTGGTGGGCAATGAGTATGACGAACCGGACGGGGGAGTAATTTCCTATCATCCTATACGTTTCCTCTAGGTCAGCGCCCACCAGAAGAAGGGTATTTAGCATGCCATTGCCAAGGAAGTGCGGACCCTGGGGGTCTAACATAGACAGAGCACCCACTGCTGCAAGTAATGGGAGGACCTGCGCCGCTGGAGCAAGAAGACGTGGAGGCCCATCTGGGGATGGCCTCCCAATGTGGAAGGGGTGCCCTTCGCACCATGACCCCCCTGATGTTCCAGATCCTGGCGGTGGCATATTCGGAGTTGGATGGGTGCTTGAGGGCATCACAGCAGCCACAAGGGGTGAGTACAGTCTCATTTAGCTGACTCTGCACGCTTTACAAGGTGTCTGGGTGGGGGATGTGGTCTGTGGGTTCCCCTAGGCCAGGGCGAACTTGGTAGGGTAGGTCCCTTGTTAGGCAGGCTCTGTGGCACTCCATCCCCAATAGCGGTAGTGGCCATCTACAACTAGTCAGCCTCCTGTGGGTTCCAGGTGTGCAGCAAATGGGGTTAGGCATAGTCCCCCATGAGCAGGTGTTTTTCCTACTAGCTGCTAGTGCATGGCCTAGTGCATAGGGCTGCTCCCTGTGTGTTGTGTCTGCCAACGGTAGTGGAGTTGTTGGCATTGACCATGTGTCTCCTCTGTCTTTCCCCCCATCTTGTTTTGTCACCCTGTCATTGTGTTCATGAGCATCATCTGGCAGAGGAGCAGAGGCAGCAGAGACGGAGGGAGCTGCATCCCACATGGCCCAGGAGGGTGAATCTACAGAGTCTGAAGGCACCAGTGGGATGGAGGGCGAAGGGAGCTCCACAACGGGGACAGGAGGGGACACCAGGGCCAGCGACTCCTCCTCTGATGGGAGCTCCCTTGTGGTGGCGGGCACCTCTGTGCCCACCGCAACAACAGGTACATTCACCACCCCCCAACCAGCACCGCCCTCCCAGCAGCCCCTCAGCGTGTTTCCCGTGCCCGCTCACCTAGGAGGGTGGGCATCTCCTTCTCCCCAGGCACCTCTGGCCCTGCCCCAGTCAGCCCTGCTGCACTTAGTGAGGAGGCTATTGACCTCCTGAGATCCCTCACTGTTGGCCAGTCAACCATTTTGAATGTCATCCAGGGTGTCGAGAAGCATTTGCAACAAACAAATGCATACCTGGAGGGCATTCATTCTGGCGTGGCGGCCCAACAGAGAGCATTTCAGGCTCTGGCCTCAGCACTGATGACAGCCATTGTCTCTGTGTCCAGCCTCCCCCCTCCAACTTCCAGTACCCAGACCCAATCCCCTCTACCTCAGCCTATCCCAAGCACACCATCAGACCAGCATGCACACACATCAACACACAAAAGTGGCTCAGGCAATCATAAGCACCACACATCCCACAGGCACTCACACAAGCACCATCCCCTTGCAGACACACCAACATCCATTGCCTCCACTGTGTCTCCCTCCTCCACGTCCTCCACCTCCCTTCCAGTCTCATCTCAGCTCGCACCTGCATGCACTACATCCTCAGCCACTACCTCCATCACCAGCATGCCCATCACTACACACCGCTCACGTCCAATCACCACCCCCACTACCATTCACACGTCCCTTGTGTCCTCTCCCAGTGTGTCTGTGAGCCCTCCTCCCAAGTACACAAACGCCGGCACAACCCCAATCAACAGCCATCCACCTCACATCAGCGTCCAACCCATGCATCTTCCCCCAAACTCAGCAGACGTACACCTCCTACAACCACTACCTCTTCCTCCACTCCCAAACTCCCTCCATCTTGCCGTCCCACTGTTTCTAAAAAAGCTTTCCTGGCTAACATTAACCTCTTCCCTACACCCCCCTACCTTCCCCTAGGGCCAGGATGTCTAGAGCCCAGACCAGCACCTCAGCCACCAAATCGCCATCCACTGTGGTCCCTGCAAGTCTGGCAGGATCGAAGGGGGCACCCATCAGGCCTGCCAGTGTGCCACCTACTGAAGCTAAGGACCACTCGATTCGCCCACCTGCCAACGTGAAGAAGGGACCAGCATGCAGAAAGTAAAAGCCGCACCACCCACCCAGCAAGGCCTCATCCAGAGCCAAAGAGGACAGTGCCAAGGTCCCAGAAGCGACTACCAAGGTGGGGAAGGGATACAAAAGCAAAGTAAAGTCACCTCAGGGCACAGAGCCTCCTGGTGAGGGACTGGTGACCCCCATTTCTCATGACAGGCCAGCGACCTGTACCACGGTGAACACCGCCACAACGACTGCCACCTGCACCGCCACCTGCACCGCCTTCTGCACTGCCACCTGCACTACAGCTGCCACAACTACAATCACCAGCATTATCCCCAGTGGGCAGCCGTCCGAGGCTGCTGGAGGTGGCCTGGTGTCTCCCTCCATTACTACACCTGCACCACGGGCAGCACTGCCAGCACCTCCGCCGCAGACACTGCCGCAGCCACCACCACCACCACCTACCCTCCACATGCCCAGCCAGTGCCACTACAGCAGACATCAGCAGCAATCCCAGGGGGCAGCCATCCGAGGCTGCAGGAGACGTCCCGGACCCTGCACACACTACATGAGGCATCACCACCAGCACTGCAGTACCAGCAGTTTGCAGCCTAAGTCGCCACAAGGTGGAGTGTGGCTCTGCCTCCATGGAGTATCATGCTACCTGTTCCCTGAAAATCTCGTGGCTCAGATACCCAGGTAAGGGAATGGGAATTGCCACACCCCAGGTGCAGAATCACTGGACACCAAGCCCCCTCCAGAACCAGTGGAGAAAAGCATCCACTAACACAGTCCTTGGCAGAATGAAGCACTCTGGGCACCAAGCCCCCTCCAGAACAAATGGAGAAATGCATCCACTAACACAGTCCTTGGCAGGATGAAGAACTCTGGGCACCAAGCCCCCTCCAGAACCAGTGGAGAAAAGCATCCACTGACACAGTCCATGGCAGGATGAAGCACTCTGGGCATCAAGTCCCCTCCAGAACCAGTGGAACATGTCACCGACTTGAGAGACTGTGGCTTTGCACTCCCCAGGACCAAGCAGTGGGCAAACCACCCACGAGAGACTGTGGCTTTGCACTCCCCAGGAGCAAGCAGTGGGCAAACCACCCACTTGAGAGACAGTGGCTTTGCACTCCCCAGGACCAGACAGTGGGCATGGAGCCCCCTCGAGGAACAGTGTTGTTGTCCCATCATCGGGCTTAGGTGCCCCCCACCCCTTCCCCCTGAGGTGCCTGTTTTTTTATCGACCTGATGCCCCTGCAGTGTTCTCTCTGTTTTAAGGCAGGTGTCATGTGTGAGCTTCGCCCATGCTTTTTGGAACCACTGGTCCACGGACATTTCATAGGACAGTGTATGGAATTGTGTACTTGCTGTAAATATTTGTATATACTGATTATTTTCTGATCTCTTGGGCTATCTGATTGTTCGAATATTACACTAGTTAAACTCATTTTGCGTTCTTCCAGCAGGTGAGGGGGTGTATCTGTGTTGCGTGTGTGTGTCACTCTCTCTACCCTCCTCCCCTCCCCTGTGTGCTAGTTGCAGTACTCAGCGTGGTCGTTGACGCCGTCCTTCGTACACCTGGTAGATGAGAAGGTGCACCAACATTGGTAACTCCTGTAGTTCGGGCTCCATGGCGCCCTGGTTTCTCGTTGGGTGTCGAGAGGTGAGTGGTTTCCCTTTCAAAAACAGTTTCCGCCGTGCTTTCTGATTGCGTTGGTACTGGGAAAGCTGGCGGATTGGTGCCTTGTAATAGTGTGGGCGGTACATTGTGTTCCGCCTGTCTGTTGGCGGTTACCGCCGCAGTGTTTTGTTTCTACCGCCGTGGCGGTCGGTGTGTTAAAGTGGCTGTGTTGGCAGTTTCCGCCATGATCATAATTCAATTTTTTGGACCGCCGGCCTGTCAGCAGTACTACCGCCCCTCTATTACCGACCGCCAGGGTTTTTAATGAGGGCCTATATGCCACTCTACTGTATGATAATCTACTCTACACCACTCTACCGTATGCTATGCCACTGAACTGTAAACCATTTCACTCTACACCTCTCCATTGTATGCCACTCTACTCTATGCCACTCCACTCTGTGCCACTCCACTCTACGCTATTCCACTCTCCCCCATTGTACTGTATGCCACTCCAGTCTACACCACTCCACTTTACCTCACTCCACTCTCCACTATTCCACTTTTCTACCACTCCACACTATGCCACTCTACTCTACAGCACTCTAAGTCACTCTACTTTATGGCACTCTTCTCTATGCTAGTCCACTCCATGCCACTTCACTCTTTGCCACTCCACTCAATGCTACTCCCCTCTATGCCACTGAATCTATGCTTTTTGATACTACGACACTCCAAACTATGCCATTCTCTTCTATGGCACTACATTCTACACTACTGCACTCTATGCCACTACACCCTAAAGCAGAGGGCTTCAAACTGGGGGCAGACCCCCAAAGGGGCCTCAGTGATCCCAGGGGAGGCGCAAGACTCTGGCCAAAAGAAGCATTATACTGATAGCAGGGCTTTGTTTTAAGATAAAAAAAATGAACAACAGTAAACCACTCTGTATTGGGCCATCACTAATGTTTTATCACTTATATCCAAGGTGAGAGTATGTGTCAAAAGGGAAGGGACGTCAAATAGTCTTCAAAACACCCAACCCCACTTCCAATAATCACACTCTGGATACTTTTACATCTTAGTTAGGTCTGCCTGACACAAATAGTATGTTTGGCATCATGCATTTGATTGCAATTTTTAAAACAGTGACAGAACTGACCTGCAATGTTTAAATAAGTCCACACATATTTAAGCATTACAAATTTCATAGAATAATGTGAAAAATTTGGAAAGGGGACCAATATTTTTTTTTTCACTGGGGGAGAGGGGCGCTGCAATAAAAGGTTTGAAGACCATAGCTCTAAAGTGTTCTGGTCTACTCCACTCTGTCCCACTTCATGCAACTTCCTCTATGGTACTCCACACCAAGCCACTCAACTGTATACAACTCCACTCTATGATATTCTGCTGTGTGCCATTCTATTGCTATGCCAGTCCACTCTATGCTATTCCCCTCTATGCCACTCCACTCTACACCATTCCACTCTATTGCACTCCCCCCGCTCTATTCTCTTGCCCACAATTCCACTGTGCACCATTCCACTTTACACTCTCCTTTTTATACCATTCCACTGTATGCCACTCTACACTATGGCACTCCACATTACCTTTTTCCACTCTATACTACATACTTAACATCACTCCACTTTACACACTCCAGTATTTGCCATTCTACTCTATCCCACTCCACTCTACATTGTTCGACTGTACGCCACTTTGTTCTACACCACCCTATTGTACGCCTTTCCACTCTTTGCAACTTCACGCAACACCTCTCTACTCTATGCTGCCCCACTCTATGATATTCCACTCTACTCCATGCCACTGTATGCCACTCCACCCTATGCCCTTCCACTCTACACTACTCCACTATATCCCACTCCACTCTTTGTCACTCCATTCTACACCAATCCACTCTTTGCCACACCACGGTATGCTGGTATACTCTACGCTATTCCACTCTATGTCATTTCACTCTATGCCGCTCCAGTCTAAGCAAATCCATAGTAAGCCACTCCACTTTACACCACTGTACTTTATTTATGCCACTCAACTCTATTCCACTCCACTCCATGCTGTTCCACTCTACTCCACGCCACTCATCTGTACGCCAATACAATCTATGCCACTCTACTACACAAGTCCACTCTAAACCACTCAACTCCATGCCACTCTGCTCTCTGGCACTTCACAATACATGCCACTGTATTCTATGGTACCCCAATCTATGCCACTGCATTCTACACCACAGCAATCTCAACATCTACACTGTAAGCCACTCAAATCAACATCACTCTATGCTACACCACTTTACTTCATTGCAGGCTACCTCAATCCACTCTACACCAATCCACCCTTCACCAGCCCCTCTATGCCAATGTCCTCTATGCCATTCAACTATATACCACTCGACTATAGGCTATTCAAGCTTCGCCACCTCACTCTACACCAATGCACTCTATGCCCCTTTACTCTATGCACATTAACTCTACACCACTCTACTCAACGTTAATCCACTTTATGCCACTCCACCCTATGGTACTCCACTCTATGCCACCCCACTGTATGCCGCTCCACTCTAGGATATTAAACTGTACACCAATCGAGTCTAAGCCACTCCACTCTATGACACGCAACTACAAAATACTGTACACCACTACATTCTATACTTTTTCACACTACTCACTTCATTCTATGCTACTCCACTCTAAGCTATTCCACTCCATGCCACTCACTCTACACCACTCAAATCTATGCCACTCAACTATATGCTACCACACTCTATGCCATTCATTCTATGCCACTCCATTTTACTCTACTCCACTCTACCCCACTCCGCTCTACGTGATTACAGACTACACACTCCATTTTCAGCCACTCCACTCTACACTATTCCACTATATGCAACTCCACTCTATGCAACTCAACTATATGCTACTCCATTCTATGACTAACACACTACACCTCTCAAGTCTATGCCACTCTCCTTCATGGTATTCCACTCTATGCAACTCCAATATATGCCACCTCACTATACCCTATTCCACTGTATGTGACTACACTGTACATCATTCCATTCAACGCCACTTCATTCTATGCCACTCCACTTTACGCCACTCTAGTATATGCCACTTGACTATATGCTATGCCACTCTATGCCACTCCACTCAATACTACTCTATGCTATGCCACTCCTCCAAGGCAATTTGACTCTATGCTACTCCTCTCTATGCCACTATACTATACACCACTCCAATATGTGCCACTCTACTCTAAATACCCCACTCTGTGATATTCCACTCTATGCCTCTTCAATCTTTCTATTGCACTCTACACCACTCAGCGTATGCTATTCTATGCCACTCCGCTCTAGGCCATTTCACTGTATGCAACTCAACTCTATGCCACTCCACTCTATGCTTTTCTACGTTATGCCACACCACTCAAAGTCACTCAATCCGACACCACTCGATTCTACACCATCCCTCTCTACATTGGTCCACCCAACTCCACTCCCCTCTATGCTGTTCCACTCTACGCTACTCCTCTCCATGCTACGTCATTCTACACTATTGCACTGTACACCCCTCCACTGCACACCATTCCAATCTACACCACTCTATTCTGTGCAACTCCACTGTTTGCCCTCTACGCTATGCCAGTCCACTCTAAGCTATTTCACTTTACGCTGCTCCACTCTATATCACTCCAGTCTATGCCACTCTACTCTACCTTATTCCACTGTACGCAGCTTCACTGTAAGCAGTTACATTCTACACCATGCCACTGTATGCCATTCCAATGAATGCTACTCCATTCTCTAACACTCCACTCTCCAACAATCCACTCAATGCCAATCCACTCAATGCCACACCACTCTATGCCATTCATTTCTACACTACTCCAATCTACGGTATTTGACTCTATGCCACTTCACTCCTCTATACCCCACTCCTCTCTATGTGATTCAACTCTATGCCACTCCAATCCACATCATTCCATTGTACACTAATTCACTCTACACCACTCCATTCTATGCTATTCCACTTAACATCACTCCACTTAATGCCGCTCACTTTTACAACTCTCCACTCTTTTCCATTCTAGTCTATGCCACTCCACTCTGTGTTATTCAACTCTATGCAACTCCACTCTATGCCACTTTAATGTATGCCACTCCACTCTATGCCACTCCAATCTACATCACTCAACTCTATGCTTTTCTACTCTACGGCACCCAACTTTAGGCCACTCTATGCTACTCCACCCTATGTTATTCGACTCTGACTCTTCACTGTATGCCGCTCCAATCGCCGCTATTGTTCTGTACTCCAGTCAAATCGACTACACTCTATGCCACTTGACTCTGTGTTACTCCACTTTCTGTCACTCTATTCAGCGCTACTCCACTCTATGCTATTTCACTCTATGCCACTCCACCAAATGCCACTCCACTCTATGCCACTCTATTCTACACCAATCCAGTCTACAACACTCTGTTCTACGTCACTCCACTACATGCTACTCCACTCTATGCCACTACCCTGCATGCTACTCCAGTCTACCCCACTCAATTCTATGCCACTCTAACCCACTCTAATCTACAGTAGTCCACACTACTCACTCAAAACTATGCCACTCCACTCTATGCTTTTCCACGGTATGCCACTACACTGAGCACCATTCAACTCTACAACACTCATTTCTATGCCATTTCATTGTATGCCACACTACTCAATACCTCTCTACCCTATCCTATTTCACTCTACGCCACTCCGTTCAATGCCAGTCTGCTCTACACCACTCCAGTCACTGCCATTTCACTCAATCCCACTGCACTCTATTCTATTTCACTGTACCCCACTCCACTGTGCACCATTCCACTTTACAACACTCATTTTTGTGCCATTTCATTGTATGCCACTCAACTCTATGCCTCTCTACTTTATGCTATTGCACTCTATACCACTCCACTCTATCCTACTTCACTCTATGCCACCCCATTCCATGCCACTCTATTATATGCCATTCCACTCTGTTCCACTCTACAGTACTCTACGTTATGCCATTCCACTCTATTCCACTCCAGTCTGTTATTCGACTTTGCTCCACTCAATGACACTTGACTCTACACCACTCCATTCTACGCCATTCCACTCTACATTACTCCACCCAACACTAGTCCCCTCTATGGTATTCCACTCTACACTACTTCTCTCTATGCCACTCCTTTCTACACTATTGCACTGCACACCCCTCCAATGCACACCATTCCACTCTACACCACTCCATTTTATGCAACTCTACTTTATGCCACTCTACTCTCTGCCAGTCCACCCTATGCTGTTTCACTTTATGCCACTCCACTCTACATCACTCCAGTCTACGCCACTCCACTCAATGCTATTGCACTGTATGCCACTTCACTGTAAGCCATTCCATTCTACAACACTCCTATGTATGCTCTTCCAATGAACGCTACTCCACTCTCTGACACTCCACTCTACACCATTCCACTCAACATCAATCCACTCTATGCCACACCACTCTATGCCATTCATCTCTACACTACTCCACCTTGTGCTATTCAACTCTATGTCACTTCACTCTAAAGTACCCCCTCCACTCCATACAATTGAACTTTATGCCACTCAATCTTCTGCTATTCTACTCTACATTATTCCACTCAATGTCACTCCAATCTACACCATTCCATTACACACTATTTTACTCTACGCCACTCCATTCTATGCTATTCCACTCTACACCACTCCACTTAATACTACTCACCTATACAGCATTTCCCACTTTTCCATTACAGTCTATGCCACTCCACTCTATGCCACTTTAATGTAGATCACTCCACCCTATGCTTTTCCACTCTAAGCTTCTCAACTTTACGCCACTCTATGCTAATCCAACCTTTGTCATTCTACTCTACGACTCTCCACTGTATGCCACCCCACTCTGCGCTATTGTTCTGTACTCCACTCAAATCGAATACACTCCACTCTATGGCACTTCACTCTACGCCACTCCACTTTGTGCCACTGTACTCGGCACCACTCAACTCTATGCTATTTCACTCTCTACACCACTCCACCAAATGCCACTCCACTCTATGCCCCTCTATTCTACACCAATCCAAACTATGACACTCTACTCCACGCCCCCACTATATGCTACTCCACTCTACGCCACTACCCTGAATGGTACTCCAGTTTACTCCACTCAATTCTATGCCATCCTACACAACCCCAATCTACAGCATTCTACTCTACTCATTCCACTCTATGCCACTCCACTCTACACTTTTCCACTGTATGCCACTCCCCTGAGTGCCATTCCACTCTACACCAGTCCTTTCTATGCCATTTTATTGTATGCCACTCCACTCTATGCTTCCCTACCCTATCCTATTTCACTCTATGCCACTCCACTCTACGCCATTCCAGTCTATGCCATCCCACTCTACACTGCTGCACTCCATTCTATTTCACTGTATTCCACTCCACTGTGCACCATTCCACTTTACAACACTCCTTTATGTGCCTGTATAACAAAGAAGAGGGTGTGAAAATAGGGAGCAGGCGCCCAAAGAACCAGTTAGGTATAAGTATAAACCCAAAGTATCAAAAAGCGGTGCACTCACAAGGGAACACCCAAACCCACAAACTGAATTGCTAAGTAAAACAGAAAGACAAACATTAAAACATGAGGCACTTGCTGAAGTAATGCATAAATTCAATGATTAGTAAGAAAGCTTAGTATATTCAATCCTCTTACAACCTATAAGGGAGAATAACAGTCACATCCACCTCGCAAATTATTAATCATTTATAAGATTCCATTAAAAAAGGAAAAGAAGCATGTTGAGTCCTCCATGTGGCTCTTCAGTCTTTATTATTTATTCCAATGCAATTGTACATTTCATTCTCAGAAAAATGTCAGTGTTCCTTTATCTCAGCCAGATATTTTTAATGTCCTTCTGATAAAGCCAAACAGCCAACACATGTTTCGATTTGGGAAAGACCCCTATGACTTCCTCAGGGCTGGAAAATTCCAGACAGACGAAAGATTCCTAAATGAGAATATCCAATACGTCATTCAACACATGTAATGTGGTTACTGGCAAATCAGCTCTGTGCTAGTTACTCAAAATCTCAATCCAAGACAACTGACTAAGCAACTAGTGGCGTCCAGTATGGAGACTCCATATCAAGTAGGTTGCGGTCGCGAGTACGCTCAAACTGGTAACCACGTTACATGTGTTGAACGACGTATTGGATATTCTCATTTAAGAATCTTTCGATTCCATTCCTTCATGTGCTAATCTACTCTACACCATTACACCCTATGCCACTCCACTGAATGCCATTATTTCACTCTACTGCACTTTGTGCCACTCCACTGTATGTCACTCCAGTCTATGCAACTCTACTGTACACCACCCCACTCTATGCCACTCCATTCTACACTATTCCACCGTACACCTATGGACTCCATGCAACTCTAAGCCACTTTAGTCTATGCCATTCAATTCCACTCTACTCTACACAACACCACTCTATGTCACTCCATTCTATGCCACTTTACCCTATGTCTCACTTGCCTCTACACTAGTCCACTCTATGCCACTCCACTGTATGCCATTCTACTCAATGTTACTTCGCTCTACACTATTCCACTCTAGGCTACTCCAATCAATGCAACTCAAATCTACACCGCTCTATTTTATGCCATTCTACTCTACCCCAAACCACTCCATTCCACTGCACTCTATGCTATTTCACTTTGCACCACTTTACTTTATGCCACTCCACTCCAGGTTATTTCACTGCATGCCACTCCACTGGGGGCCATTTCACTTTACTACACGTTATGTCACTGTACTCTGTGCCACTACATCCTGTGCTTTTTTCTCTTCACTGCTCCACTCAATGCCTCTCCACTCAATGCCACTCCAATCTACACCACTGCTCTGTGCCAAACCACTCTATCCCACTCCACTCTATGCTATTCAATTCTATGTCACTTTACTCTATCCCACTCTTCTCTATACTTCTCCAGTCTACACTATTCCACTCTACACCACTCCATTCTACACCATCTCAGAGTATGGCACTGCACTCTGCTCCACTTGACTCTTTGCTATTCTACTCTACACTACTCCACTCAATACCACTTCACTGTACACCACTCCACTCTATGCTCTTTCAGTCTATCCCGCTCATCTCTATGGCAACCTATCCTACTGTACTTTACTGTATTCCACTCTATACCTCTCCACTCAACGCATTTCCAGTCCACACCACTCCTCTCTATGCAACTACACTTTACACCACTCTATCCTGCACCACTCCACTCGATTCGATTTCACTCCATGCCACTGTATTCTCTGCTACTCTACTTGATGACACTCCACTGTCAGCCACTACACTATGCTATTCCATTCAACTCAACTCTACACCACTCTATAGCATTTGACTCTATAGTATTCCACTCTATGCCACTCCAGTCCATGCCAGTCCACTCTATGTCACTCTATTCCATGCCAGTCCACTCTACACTATTCCAATCTACACCACTCCGCACTACAACATACTATGCCTCTCCACTTTATGTTATTGCACTCTCCACCTCTCCACTCAACACCATTCCATTCCACTCTACTCTACTTCATTCAATGTAAATCCACTTTGTGCCATTCTCCTCTGCACCACTCCACTCGATATTTCACTCTATGCCAATCTACTCTAAGGCACTCCACCGAATGTCACTTCACTTACCTCCACTCCACTCTGTGCTATTCCACTCAGTGCCATTTTACTGCATGCCACTCCACCCTATGCCACTCCATTCTACACCACTACCTTCTAAGCTGTTCCTGTCTACTCCAATCAACTCTATGGCACTCTGTACCCATCCACTCTATGCTATTCCACTGTACACCTCTCCACTCTGTGCCATCATACTCTACACCACCCACTGAATGCCACTCCATTGTATGCTACTCTACTCTATGCTTTTCCACTCTATGCCACTTCACACAGAACAAGTCCAGTCTAGGCAACTCCACTAAAGGCCACTACACTTTGGGTCACTCCACTTTATTTATGCCACCTCACTATATTCCACTCCAGTATATGTTGTTCCACTCTACTCTATGCAACCCCACTCTAGACCACTCAACTCTATGCCACGCCACTCTACAGTACACCAGTCTACTCTATGGGCCAGATGTATCAAGCTCCCGGTTTGCATTTATTAAAAAGCAAATTTAAAAAAATCGCTATTTGAGAAATGCAAATTGGGATGTATCAAAATTGTGAGTCGGTAATAGCGATTCCTTAAAATTCGCTAAAGCAATTTGCGAGTTGCAAATACCGAATCAGAACAAAATTGCGAATCGGTAGTAGAAAATCACAAATTGCGAAAACGGCACACCGGAACAGGCTGATGACATCACAACCAGGTAGTGAGTCAGCCCATGCTGTTTCCAGGAGCCACACCGACAGGAGCAGGCAGAGAGACACAGCCCAGCACCAGGGAGGCAGCCTTGTGATCCAGCAAAGACCAAACAGCAACATGGCCACTGATGGGAATGTGAAGGAGAAAGGAGACAGGAAGCGCAAGCTCAAATTCAGTGAGCAGGAATTGGAGTTGCTCACTGAGGAGGTGGTCAGGAACCACAACAAACTTTTTGGGAAGAACTCACTCCAGGTACCTCAAAGTGAGAAGAGGAAACTGTGGTCAGACATCAAGACCAAAATATGCGCAGTGGGTGTTTTGCAGCACTCTGTTGCGGAGATACGCAAGTGTGGGTACAACTTGTGTTCAGGTGCCAAAGAGAGGGTAGCCAGCAGGCTAAAGGAGGCAAGGAGCAACAGACAAGGACCACCCACCCAGACACCGCCCACACCAATGGAAGACATGGCGGAGTCCACACTGCTTCCTAAAGCTGTCAGTGGTATTACTGACATTGACACCTCAGGGACACCCAACACCAGCAAAGGTAAGGGCAGTAATGATGTGTTTCCCCATATGTGCACGTAGAAATGCCTCCTAGAAAATAGCTGTTAGAAATGAGGTCTTTGGATGGCAGTCAGGTTACCCCCTGTCCAAGCAAGGACCTTCACTCTAGTCAGGGTAAAAGAGAATCACCCTCAGCTAACCCCTACTTACCCCCTTGGTAGCTTGGCACGAGCAGTATGCTTAACTTAAGAGTGCTAGGTGTGAAGTATTTGTACCAACACACACAGTAACTTAATGAAAACACTACAAAATGACACAACACCGGTTTACAAAAATAGAGAATATTGATCTAAATAAAACAAGAACAAAAATAACAAAAATCCATAATACACAAGTCAAGTAATTAATTAAAAAGCAAAAAGAGTCTTCATGTAGTTTTAAACACACACTAACACTGTTAGTGTGAAAATGTACCTTGGGTGCGTCAGAAATAACCACGTATGGGCAAGTGTGCATCAAAAAGGGCTTGTGATGCGTCGATTCCACTCACATGCGGGACCTTGCGTCATTTCTCCTGTCCTCGGGTCGGGCGCGTTGTTTCTTCTCTCCGCAGGAAAGGAACGCGTTGATTCGGTCAACACTCTAGGGTCCGGGCAGGCCTTGCGGTGTTTTTACAACACCCAGCGGTGTTTGGAGTGGAAATCCAGCCGCACGATGATCCAAAAACCACGCAGCATGGGTTGCGATCTCCCAGCCTCCGTCAGCAATGCTGCACGTCATTTCTCCAGCTTCGTGCGTCGATTCTTCGGTCGTGTTGAAGGCGAGTGTCGATTTTCAGCTCCGAAGCCGGCGGCGCGTCATTTCTTCAACCGCAGATCGGAGTTGCGTCGATCTTTTCCCTGCACGCCGTTCTGTGCGTGGATTTCTTCCTCTCAGGCTGCCAGCTTCTCCGTTCAGGGTCCCAGGAACTGGATGGGCACCACAGAGCAGAGTAGGATTCTCTCCAGAGACTCCAGGTGCTGGCAGAGAGAAGTCTTTGCTGCTCCTGAGACTGAAACAACAGGAGGCAAGCTCTAAATCAAGCCCCTGGAGATATTCACAAGATGGAAGGCACACAAAGTCCAGTCTTTGTCCTCTTACTCTGGCAGAACCAGCAACTGCAGGATAGCTCCACAAAGCACAGTCACAGGCAGGGCAGCTCTTCTTCCTCAGCTTTTCAGCTCTTCTCCAGACAGATATTCCTCTTGGTTTCCAGAAGTGTTCTAAAATCTGGGGTTTTGGGGGGCCTTCTTATACCAAATTTCTCATTTTAAGTAGGCCTACTTCAAAGTAAAATCTCTTTTGAATATGAATTCCTGCTTACCCAGGCCAGGCCCGAGACACTCACCAGGGGGTTGGAGACTGCATTGTGTAAGGGCAGGCACAGCCCTTTCAGGTGTAAGTGACCACTCCTCCCCTCCCTCCTAGCACAGATGGCGCATCAGGAAATGCAGACTACATCCCAGCTCCCTTTGTGTCACTGTCTAGTGTGAGGTGCAACCATCCCAACTGTCAAACTAACCCAGACAGGGAATCCACAAACAGGCAGAGTCACAGAAATGGTATAAGTAAGAAAATGCTCACTTTCTAAAAGTGGCATTTTCAAACACACAATCTTAAAACCAACTTTACTAAAAGATGTATTTTTAAATTGGGGAATCTACACTTTAATGAGATTTAAAGGTAGCCCCCATGTTAACCTATGAGAGGGACAGGCCTTGCTACAGTAAAAAACAAATCTAGCCACATTTCACTGTTAGGACATATAAAACACATTACTATATGCCCTACCTTAACCATGCACTGCACCCTGCCCTTGGGGCTACCTAGGGCCTACCTTAGGAGTGTCTGACATGTAAGAAAAGGAAAGATTTAGGCCTGGCAAGTGGGTACACTTGCCAAGTCGAATTTACAGTTAAAACTGCACACACAGACACTGCAATGGCAGGTCTGAGACATGATTACAGAGGTACTTATGCGGGTGTCACAACCAGTGCTACAGGCCCACTCGTAGCATTTGATTTACAGGCCTGGGCACCTCTAGTGCACTGTACTAGGGACTTACTAATAAATCAAATAAGCCAATCATGAATAAGCCAATTACATACACATTTTGTATAGGAGCACTTGCACTTTAGCACTGGTGGTGGTAAAATGTGCAGAGTAACTAAAACATCAAAATCAGTGTATAGCACACATCAACAACCTGGGAAATAGTGGCAAAAAGTTAAGGGAGACCACGCCAAGAATGAAAAGTCTGACAATAGTTATTAGCTCGATGCAGTATGATAAGTAGTCCATGCCACATCTTACATACAACGCAACAATGCCTTATGGGAGTGGTAGTCCACACCCCTAAAGTGCAACTACCACATAAATAGCACAATAGCGTTCAGCCACATAGAGAAACATCACATACGACTCATAGTGATATGATGTTAGTGTACATTTAATACTATTATGCAACATTTTGTGAAATAATCAAAAATGACATGCTGCACATTGTCATTATAGATGTCCTGGCCTCTGATACAGCAGAAGGTGGAAATGTTGGGGATAGCGAAACACAGCCACAGTCCGACTCAAACACCCATGCGTCCTTCATTATTGCACCAACTAGACGCAGGGCAAGAGTGTTACCTCTCTCCGAGCATAACCTGGAATCTGATGAAATGTCAGATGAAGAACCCACTCCTCTCCCAGGGGCTAGATTCACAGGAAGACAGCAGTCCATGCCCCAACGTCAGGCCACTCCCTTCAGGAGGCGTCACGGTGCAGACAGACAGTGCACTGATGAAGGAGAGGGCCCATCACTCTTTGGTGGCCTTGAAGCTTCCATGCTGACAGTGCAGCACTTGCAATACAAACACATGAGGTCAATGCACAGGCAGTTGGTGTCTCACAATGACAACAGAGAGTACTGCACAAGCAGTTGGAGTCTCTGAATTTAAACGTGTGCAAGCTGCATGAGGCACAGCAAACAGCAGCAGAAAACACAAAGGAGATGACAAATGCCATTAGGGAACTCTGCACTGTGATTCAGCAAGATCGTGTCAGCCACGTAGGTGCCATCACCAATTTATGGGCAGGTTGGATGGGTCCTGAAGATCGGTCCATCGGCTCGCTACCTCAACTGCCTTGATATCATGACGTGCTGTGGGCATACAGGTGGAGATGGCACATTGCAGTTGGGACGTTGCACAGGGATTGGTGCAAATCACCAATGTTCTGGATACAATGCAGACAGCACAGAGTGCTACAAACAGCGAACTGGGTGGTAGGGATAGTGAGGAGCTCTCTAGCCTCAGCAGTCTCACAGCCCCTGTGATGGACGCGAGGTGTCGCAGTACCAGACACAGTACTGTCTTGGAACCCTCTACAAGAGGTGCCAGCGATGCCACTGAGCACTCAAGAGATGCACGTGGATGTAAGAAGTGATGATGGGGGTACAGGGGACTAGCTTAACATGTAGCAATACAGTTCTACTATGATGCTAATAGTGTGACAATGTTACTCGCACCTGTTTGTCTATAGTGCATAGCTATATCCTATTCACAGATATGTTACCTGAAGTCAAGGTAATTAAGATGCTACCTACAGCAATACATATAATTGACGTAGTATTTTCATTACTTGCATCAGAAATGGTTGCAAGTGATGTCAGCACGTCTTTGTCTGCCCCCTGCTGCACTGCTTCTGTCTACTGGGTGAAGGGGTGGCAAGGGATTACCATCCTCATCAGAGTCCGGCTCGGTGGGTTCCACAGGTATGGCCCTTTTTACAATGTTGTGCAACATAGCACATGTAGCCACAATTTAGCATGTTGTTTCAGGGCTGTATTGTAGTGCACCACCACTCTTTTGGATGCATCTGAAGTGGCTCTTCAGTAGTCCAAAGGTCCTCTCCACAACACTGCGGGTAGTACTGTGAGCCGCATTGTACGTCCTCTTGGCTGGCATTGCAGGACTCAGGTAGGGCGTCAGTATGAAGGACTGCACAGCATAGGCACAGTCTACTGGAATGACATGAGAGTAAAATGAGTACTTGTCATATGTTAAGTTACATTTGCATAAATGCAACATTGTCAACGATTACATTACCCAGTAGATATCCTTTGCCAAACTCCCCAGCTAGTGGTCTTGTGTAAATTCCACTGTGCAAAAAATTTAGGATTCATGTGTGCTACCTGGATATCTGGTCACAAGAACGGTTATAATGTTGGAGGCATTGCTAATTATTTGTATGTTCATGGAGTGTGAATTGTTACGGTTCCGATAAACATACTCTGTGGCCGATGGTGGACAGATAGCTACATGTGTCCCATTGATGCCGCCTATGACATGTGGGAATCGGGCAATCTGATAGAAATCAAATTTAGTCTGTAGTAATTCCTGTGGTGTGTGGGGGAATCTTATGTGCGGTTGAATTTTGCTCAGCATGGCATTGAGAAAAGCATTGAAAAATCGTGAGAGGGCACTCTGTGAGACCCCTCCTGCTGCTGCTATAACCCCTTGATAGCTCCCTGAGGCTAATAGGTACAGGGAGCATAATACCTGCACATGGGTGGGTATACTATTGGTCCTGTGTGTGGTGCGTTGCAAAATGGGTTGTAGATAAACTATCAGGTCAAGTATCGTGGCTGAGCTTAACCTGTACTTATATCTCCTCCTCTGTCTGGTCAAAAAGGGTTATTAACACTCTGAAAATGCGCTCCTGTCTCCTCCTCCCTCTCTTCAAGCCTGCCAGTATCCTCATCCTCCTTGCCATGATGTACAGTGCAGCCTTTGTGGAAAAGGGTCTGAGTCATTCTGGGCCTCTTTATATAGGTTGCACCTGGATACCGCCTGATTTCAATTTATGGTAAATTGCATGTGCAAAAGGCTATTCTGAGGATATTCGCTATTTGCGATTTTTTGATGCATAGCATTGTGAGACAGAATTTGTGTGACGCACTCTGCGTATCGCAAATAGCAACATGATTTTTACACAGATAGGGATTCGCTACATCATGTTGCTATTTGCGATACGCAGATTGCAACATGCAGATTCATGCTAAAGTCGCAAGGAATCGCTATTTTAGTGATTCCTTATATTTGCACTGTGAATGCCTTTCATACATCGTGAAAGGCATTTTTGCATGCGCAAACAGCCAAATTTTGTGATTTGCACCGTTTGCGAATGCAAAAAGGTTTAATTCATCTGGCCCTATGCCCCTCCACGCTATGCTATTCCACTGTACAGCATTTGATTCTGCCTTACACTACACCACTTCACTCTATGCCATTTCACTGTACTCCTCTCCACTGTACACCACTCCACTCTAAATCACACCAACTTATTACACTCCACCTTGTGTACCACTCTACTATATGCTATACTACTCTACACCACTCTACTTTATGCCACTACATTTTGCACAACTCTACTGAAAGCCATTCAACTCTGTGCCATTTTTTGCCACTACACTCAACTCAACATTATTCCATTCTACCCCACTCCACTCTGCACAAATCCTCTATGCACCGCTCACTCTACTTCACTCTACACTACTTCACTCTATGCCACTCCACTCTACCCTATTCCTTCTACACCACTGCACTCTACACCACTCTCTTTTGTGCCACTCTACTCTACACATATTCACTCTACATCACTCTACTCCACGCTATTCTATTCTACTCAACTCTTTGGCACTCTATGCCACTCCACCCTACTCTACTCCACTCTTTGGTACTCTATGGTATGCTCTCCACTCTATAATATTCCACTGTATACCACTCCACTGTAAGCCACTTCACTCTATGACACTCCACCATAGGCAATTGTACACCACTCCACTCTATGCTACTCCTCTCCATGCTATTCCGCTCTATGCCACTCCACTCTACCCCACTCCACTCTAGGCCAGTTTAGCCTTCAACACATCACTTTGCGCCAATTCCACACTAAACTATTCTACTTTATGCCACTCCACTCTATGCCATTCTACACTGTGCCAATCCACTCCAAGGCACTCCTCTCCATAACACTCAACTCTATGTCAGTCTATACCACTCAACTATATGGAATTTCACTTCATGCATTTCTAATCTATGCCACTACACTGTATGCTCTTCCAGTGTACACAAATCCACTGTATGCCATTTCACTCTTCACCACTCTACTCTACACCACTCCAGTTCCTGCTACCTTGCTGTATACCACTCCACTCTATGCTGTTTCATTCTACACCACTCAACACAATTCCACTCCATGCTACACCACTCCACTCTCTGATTTTCCACTCTACGCTATTCCACTCAATGCCACTCCACTCAATGGCACTCCATTCTACACCACTCCACTATGTGCCATTCATCTCTACACCACTCCGCTCTATTCTATTAGACTCTACACCACTTAATTCTAAGCCACTTTACTGTATGCCACTCCACTCTATGCAATTCCACTCAATGCCACTCAACTCTACGACACTCCACTCTACTCCATTCCAGTCTACGCAACTCCACTCTATGCTATTAAACTCTATGCAACTCCATTTTATGCCACTCTAATTCATGCTGGTTCCCTCTATGCTACTCCAATCTATACCACTCTATGCTATGCCCTCTGCTCTACTCTATGCCACTCTTCCTACTTCACTTTACAGTATTCCACTCTAAACCTCTACATTCTATGCCACTCCACTTTGCGCTATTGCACTGTACTCCATTCAACTGGATGTCATGCCAGTCCAAGTCTCTCCACTTTTCACCACTCCACTGTATGCCACTCTACTCACTGCCACTCCAGTCTATGCTATTTCAAACTATGCCTTTCCACTTAACACCATTCCACTCTATGACACTATCTTCTCTGCTACTCCAGTCGATTCCACTTGACTCTGCACCACTCTACACCACTCCACTCCACAGTACTCCCATCTACACCAGTTTACTCTATGCACTCCACTCTATGCTATTCCACTGTACCCCACTCTTCTGTATAACATTCCACTCTACACCACTACTCTGTATGCCACTTCCCTGTATGCCACTCTACTCCACGATATTCCACTATAATCCACAATACACCACTTCACTGTATGCAACTCCACTCTACACGACTCTACTCTACACCAATCCACTTAATGCCTCTCCACTGTATGCCATTACACTCTGTACTATTCCACTGTACACCATTTGACTTTCTGCTACTCTAAGTCACTTCACTCTATGCCAACTTGACTCCACTCCAATGTACACCACTCCACGCTACACTCCATACCACCCTATGCACCACTCTCCTCTACACTAGTCCACTCAATGCCCCTCCACTCTATGTCAATCCACTCTATGCCAATTCATCTGTGCTATTCAACTGTAGACTGCTCTACTCAATGCAACTCCATTCTAAGCCACTCTACTCTATGTCAGTCCACTCTATGCCACTCCACTCTTTGCCACTCCACTCTAAGTTATTCCACTCCATCACTCAACTCTATGCCTCTCCATTCCATGTTATTGCACTGTATGCCACTCCACTCAATGACATTCCACTCTATCCATTCCACTCTACTTTATGTCACTGTACTCTGCACTACTGCATTGTATGCTATTCCACTATACTCCACTCCACTCTATGCCACTCCACTCAACGCCACTCTACTGTATGCCAGTCCACTCAATGCCTCTGCACTCTCTGCCACTACCCTCTAAGATATTGCAGTCTACTCCACTCGACTCTTCACCACTCCACGCCACTCCACTCTATGGCACCCCACTCTACACCACTTCACTCTATGCCAGTACACTCTAAGTTATTCCACTGTACACCACTTCACTCTAAACCACTCCACTCCACCATTTGATTCTTCAATATTCAACTCTATGCCACTCTAATCTCTGCCTCTTTACTATATGTCACTCCTCTCTATGCCACTCCATTCTGTGCTCTTCCACTATATGCCAGGCAATTCTAAGCCACTCTACACCACACAAATTCACCTCACAAAGTGCCAAGCAACCAGCCTCTATGATATATCTTTAGATCATTCTGTATAATGAAAGGATTCAATCTTCCCCCTTGGATTTCTGGAGACACAGTTGATTACAAAGAATGTAGGGGCCTACCAGTCTCCATCATGGTACATCATAGGGGTCCGGCTACATGGCACCTCATGGGATGAATTTGGATGAGGAATAATGCCAAATCTACCTATCCAGCCCATAATATCCATACCATTGACAGGTATGTATATTTTTGTAAAGATTTGCCTGCCTGAAAAGTTTCAACACATCTTCAAAAAAACCAATTGTTTAAATCTCTGACTCACTATAAACAATAGCCATAATATTTTTTTTTAGTGTACTTTTACCCCAATGTGAGTTGAAAGATTGTTCAAATAAAAATATAACAGTTGAACCTGAGTCCACCATTATCCTAAGCTTCTGAGTCCCATTTTTGACATTACAAAATGGACCGTGCTCTCTAGCAATCAACCCTGTATCATTATCACTTTTGGTCATATATATATTCAGTTGATCCTTTTCATTAGGTGCACATACACTTTGTTGAATAGCTCTCACAGTTAAAATAGTCATGGTGTTAATTTCTTCATTTGATTGCACAAAATGTTGATCCACATCCAAAACGCAATTTACTCTGTGTTCCATTTTTTTTATACTCTCAGAAAATAACTGATTTACTTACATTTAATGCATTTTTTCCATGAGCAGGGCAATTAGGAGTATTACCCAAAAGATGATTGTGAGACTCACATCTATAGCAAACATTTGACTTGCTAATTCTATTAGGTTTTTGGTTATCCTGCTCTTTTGTCACAGCATTTATGCACATATTTTATGACCCCCCAAATGCACCTTGTAATACTTTCACTGATCCTAGTGAACGCTCACTACCCTTGACGATTTATACAGCTTCATCAAGGGTAAGGTTTGTGCAGTATAAAAAGTGTTCTTGGACTTTTTTAGAATAACAACTGAAAATAATTTGGTCTGTCAAATACTGGTCTTTAGCATTCTCAAATTTGCCACTACTAGTCAGAATACTCAGAGCAACTATATATTGATTTCAACTTTCACGTGCAGCCTATTTCCTAGAATAGAAATTGAACCTTTCTAAAACAATACTAGCTTCATCTGAAAAATGTAACTCCAACCACTTCTCAGCTTCCACAAATACATTTCAACTTAGAACATCTCCTGACTCTCCTTCGGGAGCTGGAATTTTGAGTGAAGTACCAAAGATTTTCTGTCCCTCTGTACCAAGGCAGTTGTAGAGAATAGCCAATTTCCTGGCTGCATTGTAATTCGTACCATCTATAGCTACCAAATAGTTTTTCAAAACACTGATCCACTGTTTCCACCCCTACTTGGGCTTTTCTGGCTCCACAAGAAAATGAGGAGGTTGTTGTACAAACCCACCTCCAGACACAACAAAACTTTCTCAGAAATTATCTGTGTAAAAATAGCGTAACACATTGAGGGGGTCATACGGCGGTGGCAGCCAGACTGCCGACAGCGTGGCAGTGCAGGACCGCCAAATTTTGACAATGGTAGTGAACTGGCTGTATTGCAGCCAGTTCCCCACCTGTACCACCAGGATGGTAGGACTGACTGGCCGAAGGTAGACCACCTTCAACCCGGCGGTCAATCTAACACCGCCTGCGGTATATTGTGCATCCTTACCGCCTGGGACTGCTGCCACGGAATACCTGGAGGTAACGATACTGGTAACAGGAATGCTCATTCTTGTCACCACTGCAGGACTCCCCAACCCCCCCTCCATGTAGGACCCTCCCCCACCCCTGATCCCATCTGAAACCCCCACCCCCCCAAGCCGTGACACCCCCACCCCGATCCCCATTCCAACACCCCCCGCATACACGCATTCACACACGCACACAAACACACACAACACCCCCAACAACCCCTCCATTCACAGAAACACACACCCCCATTCGAGCACACAACACTCAGCACCCCAGTCCCCCTGCCTCTCCCCTGTCGGTCGATCACCTTACCTGGTGGTCGCGATGGTCGTCCGAGACGAAACGTGGTCCATTGCGCTTGCTCTGCTGCCCAAATTATGGCGGAGGTGCTCCAGCAGTCATAATATGGCAGTCGGATGACCGTCATCACTGGTGGTCTTGTGGCTGGAGGGACTTCACCGAAGTCATAATGAGGGCCTCAGTTTGCCTTTAGAATCAGAATATTTCAAAAACATAAAAATGAGTGAAATGTTACTGGAATAATAATAGCCCATAAAGTAAATAAGTGATCCAACACTTTGGTGTAAGATAGGTTGCAATTTTATTGTGTGCCCAGCAATCTAACGCAGTCCAACAGCATGTGCACTCGTTGTTTAATGGCGCTTAATGCTGTGTACCATTGAAAACCCCTGTTCACCATTGCTCAGCAACCAAGGCGTGTGTGCAAGGATCTCAGTGGTTGATGTGTTACATATGTGCTTCCATGCTTCTGGATATGCTCACTCAGCTGGAGCTGTGGCCATGAGAAGCCTCTGCAGGCTTACGAGCATGCGCACGCAATGTCCGTGCCGCTGCTTGAATCCAAATTAGGAAGTTGCTCCCTATGATGTTAGAGGTGCACTCTTAAACCACAAATTAATCTAGCATAGTTTATGAGTCATCCTCCACTAAAACAACAGACATGAATTACTCCCAACAGGACACCTGACTGCTGCACGTTCCACCATCTGTCAACGGGCTCCTTTGCAAATGGTTCTCGGCAAAGGTCTTCTGTTCCTTATGCTTCCCTCACTTGTTGCCATAATGTTGAAGTTGAATGGTAAGGAATCCTGTAAAAATGTGTAGATGAAAACCTTCTTTGTCTAGATTAATAGCAGAGAAATAGGAGCCCATCAACAAGCAAGCTTCTAGGTCTGCAGTCCTCTTAATGGAACAAAGAAGCTGTACACATCCCAAACTACTACGTAATAGAAGAATGACTGAATGCCACAGTGTCATATTTTTTTATAGCAATAACCATAATTTCTATGACAAAGTTACTCCCCTCATTTTTATTCCTTTCTAAATTAAATATTTTTACCAGTTTACTTCAATCATGATGGCTTCAGGTATTCCACGCTTTGTCATAAGTAAGAATATTAGCTCTCTATTTGTTTTTCAGAACACTCTGGATGGCTGCAGTAGAACACAAGGGAACCAAATGACAGGCTGCACCTGTTGAAAGTAGATGTTTTACTGAGAACGTCAGACTAAATTCTCATATGGCTGAGAAAGAAAGTATGAATTTACAGAAAATATGCTCTAATTTTAGCTTCTGGAAGACTTTTCATAAACCCTATGTGAAAATCATGAGAAAACTGTTTTCTCTTCAACATGATTAATGAAATCCCAGTAGAAGGCTATTTCACGGTAAAATCATCATAGCAACAAATGATTTATATTGTAACTACAATCTGTTATCGTCCTTCATATCTTCTCCTTTTTATGTCCTGAAAACCTGCCATTCACCACAATGCATTTCAATGGGGTGCTACCATGTATTTTGGTCCCAAAATGGCTGCCATCACTTTCTGTTTGAAGTGCTGACAGCCAATCAGATCTCATCATGAGATCTGTGCTTATGCTCCACCCAGATGTACAAATGTCTTTTTCTTTAATATTTCATGTACTACTAAGAGATTTACACCAAATAACAAAAAGTGTGCTTTCTGGACCAAGAGATACCTTCCTGCTACATTTGGTGTAATTCCTTTCAGTAGTTAAGGACGTAGTCATGTCTAAATTCTCTACAGAAATTAACATGGGAAAATTTTGGAGCACCCCCCTTTTTCTTGGCCCCGCTTGATGGATCACCCCAGAACTTTCCATGCATAACAAGATCTGACTTGACATTTTTGGGGGGAAATTTTATGAAGATTCATCAAATAGAGCCAAAGATATAGCCAAATCAAAAAAAAAAAATTCAAATGGAAACTAGGTCTTAACTATAACTACCTACTGGCACCCTAAGGTAACTATAACTCGCGCCCTAGCCATGCAGTTTTCTAAACAGTAATTGTATTGTAAATGTTGCAGTGATAATATCAAAGATGCCATAAAAGATGTCATCAGTTATATAAAATGTGGAGTAATTAGCTGTGCATTACTTGAAAATACTCTAACTGCTGAATTTCTAAGTTTTTGTGTGAGTAAATTCAGAATCTAACTATAATGTCCCTGTAATCTTTGTTTTTTTCAGTGAATTTCAATGTTTTTTTAGCACGCACATATGTGAATATAAGCAGCGCTGGGCACAGCCACAGGCCAGGCCTCCTGCATGCACCCAACCGGCTGTGCGCAGCATGAGTTTGGATACAGTAGGTGGATTTGTGAATCCTCAAGTAGTTTCACAAATCCAGGATCTGTGGATCCATTTGTGGATCCACGGACTGGCGAATCGGATGAAAAAAATAATAATTGGGCAATTATTGTCCACGAGGAGTCCCCAAGGGACCACTCTATGTGTCCTTTGGTTTCAGGATACTTGTATCCTGATCCCTTATTCTTTTCTCTCTTATTTTCCCACTCCTGAGCAGATGCGATAAACAAAATGGCAGCCACAACGTTTCTGTCAGGTTGCGGTCAGACAATCAGGTCCTTGTTTTTCCAAATCTGAAAGTGTGAATCCGAATCCGCTGTGCTGATATATCTATATAGGTTGGCCATATATTACTCCAAAACTACTGAACAGATATCCACCAAACCAAAAAAAAAACATGATCTGCGGAACAGAATCTAGGTTCATGCGAAATCTGGTGTAAATCC